>NC_063993.1:3760000-4385000 GCF_932276165.1 Plutella xylostella | reverse complement strand
GCATCGCTGCATAGACCCAGCCATGCACTCCTGCCCTGGCGGCTGTACACCCGGTCCTGGCCCTGGCCACCGTTTTGTGCCACCTGCATCGCAGTGTACACCCGGTCCTGGCCCTGGCCACCGGTTTGTGCTACCTGCATCGCTGCATAGACCCAGCCATGCACTCCTGCCCTGGCGGCTGTGTTGTTCCACCTGCATCGCTGCGCACACCTGGCACTCCAGTTCTGGTTGCCAGATCCAAACGCCCCCTGTCGGGGAAGAGATTTTATGCTCAGCGGAAACGCCTGCACTATTGCTAGCACGGTCATCATCGTCATCAGCCATCATTATGAGTGACTTATCTAGAAGGTATCGAGTAACGTGCGCTATTCATCAGTGATTTTGGCATATGCAGACGAACGTTTACTGCCAAGGTTGGTCATGTTAGCCATACAAGGGCACACCAACGAAGCCTGAGTAACCACCTGCAGTCGCCGTAGCCGCATCGGCATGGATGACGACAAATCGGGTAACGTGCACCGCTTCTAAAAGTGTTATAGCACTTCAATTTGATGCCTCCGCTGAGGTATCCTGTTAAAGCAGCTTTCTTCTGAACTGCCCAAAGTGACCTGTAGACTGCTCCTGGGGATAGTTGTGCAATCAATTTTTTTTTTATTTTTTATTTCGATGTCTCTTCTGAAGAAACTGTCTAATGCAGCTTTTGTTCTAAACTCCCTAAAGATCATTGGACTGCTCATGGGAATGGTGACGCACGGTAAGTACAGGAGCGTTACTCTATACTGATGAGAAACGAACGAACGAGAGCTGTCGCTCAATCGGCACGTTTAATACATACAAACAGATAGAGCGGCTCGCGCCGCAGTGCATTGAAAGTTCGTTTTTCGTCATATAAAGTGACCCCCCAGACACTATCTTTAAGTGTCATGACACATCGGCAGATTCCAGCTTTGAGTCTTTTCTTTTCTCGGCTGTGAGCAAAGTGAATCCCACCGGCGAGTGTTCAACCTAAAAGCACTGAGCTAATTCCTGATTTCGTGAAAGTCGCTGTTGCTATACCATACCGCTTCTCAAGTTACCGAACTTATTATGATCCTACTGTCATGATCATGATCAGAGTGTCATCGCGGTTTCTGAGTGGCACCACATTAGCTGTCTTCCTTATGTCCCAGTGGATTGTGAGTGTGTATCCGAGCTCTTTGTTGAAAAATGCGTGAACCTCCTACGCAGCAGCTGTCTACTATATAGTTGTGTATCGAATAAATCGAGTAACGGTGCTCTTGCACGAGACGACTACCTTTTGGTAAAATTATAACTTCCACTATTCTGGGAACATGCATATACCTACTGTGTACTGTGTATCACATCACGTGTAGCCGCCGCCTTACTCAAATTACTGGGCTAGATAATAAACAATGGCAGTCGTCATTAAATTTCTATGAATTCATCATTTGGAGCACAATTCAAAGGATGAAAGTACCTATTCATGCCTAAACGGCTTCTCAATGAAAATGTATTTTTAATTCGATTCTGGCGCAAACGTTTCATAACTATTTTTCAACACTGTATCTGCTGAAACTTCTTAGACTGACTGGTGCAGACGTGCCGTTTTCACAATTCCATTTTGAGTAATCCTCAACTTTTTTATGGATCTTTCAGTTAGTTACGTAACTAGTTACCAAGTAAAATGTTTGTACTCGCATCTGATTGGAGCTCTCTGGTATATATATCTAATAAGCTAGTACAGAGTTATAACCGGGCAGTGGTGACGTGGCGTCGTGGTAGCTGCTTGATTTATTAGAGTTTGCTGAAAACTTTCAAAATAAGTAATAATTATTAGTCATAACTCTTCGCAGTTCTTTCAGAATGCAATATCAGGTCGCTGAAGTAGGTAACCTTCCTTAGCTGGGTATCAACAACAAGCCTTTTTGTTTTGAAGAATGTCATAGTTATTCGCCGTTCCACTGTCATATCGATGTCCAAGGACTTTTTCTTTGGTATAGCTTACTACCTAAGTTTACCTATAGATAGCCGCAAGCTATCTGCTGTTGGCGAACTGTCAGTTCTGATTGATAAGTCAGGCTCGAGGTGGCTCGTCCAACTGTCCATGTTCCCGCCACCATGATTGTTGCTTCCACAGATTAGAGAGTCTATGTTGGCTGTCGTTGCATCAGGTCTGATCAGGTACAACTAACATCTTTACGTACCATCTTTATTTAATCGAGCTATGTTGTCTTGGTTGACTTAATGGTTTTAAAATTTAACCTACAACAATGTAAGTAGGTACCTAGTGTACCTACTTACGTACCTTTGAAGTTGCAACAAGGCGAAGCCTAAATTAAGGTTTTGGCCGGGACCTACCCTTAGTGTTGACGAACATACCTAAAGGTGACCTTGTTAATGTTTTTCATATGAAGTACTGAACATTTTACTTATCCTGGTGGCATGACTGATCATTTACTTACCCAGTTAAGACATGTTAGCCGGGTTTCATTTATAAACTATTATAATTGTTATTGTTGTGTTAATCAATCTTTATTAATTGATGTCATCTACCAAGGAATGCTGCCAGAGCTCATAATATTCACACCATGATGATACAGAATGATAGTAGCCCACAAAATCGGTGCAAAGGCTTATAAAATAACTTTCCTTCCTAGTAGGACTGCACAGGAACTCGTTAACCGCCGAGTTAGTTAGAATACAAAATTAGACTGTGTGTTACTTGTCAATCTAGAATATGAATATGGTGACCTGCATCGTGTTTTGAAAAACTGAATACTTAGTTATCCGCCAGTGTCACAGCCTTCATCTAATCTTTTCCAGTAGCTGATGAGGCTGAGATATTTAGTAAAATTATCTTCCCTTCAAGCACCACTCCTCGTTCCAAGGACTAGATGCCGCGCCAGGTGTTGCAGGCCGTGTCGTCGTACGGGGCTGACTGAGCAGGTCCACGAGGCTCCAGGGTCGGCTGCTGCATTTCTGAGGTCAGTCCAGAATTACATACCCTAGTCAGCATGTGCTGGCCTGAGCCCCAGCGGGCTGGATCGATATTCTACATTTTACAGCTTTTAAATATTGTTGCAAAGTATTTCACTGGTTCCATCCATTCGGCTAGTGTATGTTAAAAATATTGCCTTGACAATAACAAGATTTTGATTAATAATTACTTATAAGTATTGCTTTCGAAGAGGCGCTGTGTGTATCCATATGTATAATACCTACCTATATGAATAGGTACATACCTTCCATAACTTTCTGACAAGTCAGGAATAATAAGGAAGTACTTAAGTCTTATGTATACTTATACCTTTCTTTTTAGTATATCTACTACCTAGAAATCTATGCATTATAAATTTATAGATTCAAATATTTATCTACTGATATACTCATCAGTAGCTTATGGGTCACAGTTGGTTTTCTCTCCACCATGCGATAATAAACACATCTCACAATGTTTAACTAGGTTTCAGATAGGCTCAGACTACATAATAGACGCATTTTTCCTGAAATAAAAATGACATATTATGTATCTAGCCTATCTGAAACCTAGTCATTTCTGCATGGTGATATTACAACTGAGGCGCGCGGGCGACTCACTCTATTTATATAGGCACCCGCACCTTGCAAACTAAAGGTGGAGAGAAAAATGGACTTTATTTAACTATCCCTGTGACCCTTATGATGCCGAACACGGAGAAAGTCGAAACGCCATATCTCACAATGTTTAACTAGGTTTCAGATAGGCTAGATACATAATATGTCATTTTTATTTCAGGAAAAATGCGTCTATTTTGATATGTAGGTAATGATATTTTATCATATCCTTATTTTTTTTCTCTGTAGTGCCAGTAAAATAAATAACTTATGTTTAACTAAAGTAAAAACCTGACGAAAATTACGATGAAATTGAAGGGAATACTTATATATTTTTTTTAATTCGAAGTGATTTTTAGGAAGAAAGCTATACTTTTAAAACCAAACAAACTTTTTCCGCAATCATTCTATCCGTTGTCGAGCTACATACAGACATACCGAAATATTTATAATAAACTTATAACATCCTCCTTTTTTCGGTCCAGAGCTTGTAATGGACATCTCTAGAGAAAAGTCCAAACTTAACTATTTGTATGTGTTTTAGTGCGAAGATCTCCCCTGGCGAGACGTATGGACGCCGCGCCGGGCGCTTCCTCTCTACACATGTGGGATATTTTAATTATTTTCTACATCCAAAATTCAAAATATGTACACTAAACGTTTAATAGGTACGTGCTTTTTCAGTACGTTAGATATTGTTAGCTTTATCATTATGTAAATATCCGTTTATTATGCTCTGAACGCCGCCTAACCAGCAGTCAAAACCGGGTCCTAAACGTCGAGTGGTTTACTACTAACACACCCATTAATGACACAGTTTAGTGATCAAATCAGGTGAGTTGCTACAGTATAGAATAAAAAGTAAGCTACAGTCCAGTTCGGGAGTGACCCTCGCCGGGGAGGGTGCAGGAGGGTGCCGCGGGGCGCGGGGGGTGCGTGAGTTGCACATCCCGCAGCCACCGGACACATTTACATCAAACTCTCGTTACTACTGCGTGATAACGAACCAGCGCCCGCGCCGCTGACCCTCCGCCATACTCGTTTATTATCCACGAGGGGCGCAAAAAAATTCATCTAATTGTCCATCTCTACAACCCTCGCGTCATATGGCAAATACATTGCGTTATGTTGGAAATAATTTGGTAAGGTATGTACCTATAAACACTATAGCTACAGTTATACAACGAAGATGCATCACAAAAGTGAAAGCAAAGACTACAATAAATACATTTAGACAGTGGTGTACGGGGAATTTACTTTCTACACCCTACCTAACATACATAACGTAATATAGCTACTGAAAGACGTGTAGGTATATGAGTCTCGCGCTCCCTAACCCTTTACCTCGCGAGTGGGAGGGGGCGGCGGCGGCGCGGGGCGCGGGGCGGGCGGGCGCGCGGAAGGGTTACGCCCGCTGGGCGGCCCCCGCGCCCCGCACCCCGCGTCCCACCCGCAACCGCTTTTACGAGTACAGGAGCTTTTTTATCGTGCGTGCCGTCGTTTTTCCTTTTCTATTTTTTATGTTTTATTTCCCCAAGACCATAAATTATGTTTGAAAGAAGGGAACTCTGGACATTCGCGCAGACAGGAACCGGGGTGAGTGCGTCTGTGCCTTCTGTTTTCCTTTTTGTTTTTTATGGGTTCTCGTATGTTGGCGGCGGAGGGCGAGTGCAGCGGTCGCCATGACGACTGCATTACATTAGAGCGGGGTCGGTAGAGTCGTCTCGTCTCGGCTGATTGCCGATACAAACACTGTGTTTGTTGTTGTAACGCGATCGCCGCCGCAAACACGCTTGTCCATATTCATTCGATCCCGCTGTTTGCGGACAAACTGCCCGCTGCTGTGTTTGCGCCGCCGCCGCCGCCGCCGCCGCCGCCGCCGCCGCCGCCGCCGCCGCCGCTGGACACTCGCCTCGGTAATTTTATACTCACCCGTAGGTTTATGGCTCCCGGGGGAGAAAGACTATTACATGTCTGATTCATTTCATAACAATACAAAGAATTATAAATATAAGATACGAGGTTGTTTGTTTGATATTAGCAACTAATACGTATAATTATGTAGGATAAGCGACGTAGGAATCGTAGGATCTAATATTTGTGAAACCGGACGGGAAAATTACTTACTGCCTCCAAGAAAAAATACCAACTCTTTCTATAACATACTTAGTAGAAAGCGTAAGTGAATACAATAAATTAATGATATCTGACTTAAATCTAAAGTAAAACCCAAAATTAAACTTACAGAAATTTCACCATGTGTAAGCAATGAATTGGTAACCTTCGGTCGTGACAAAAAATGCACCATATTGCGTCCAGAGAACTAACCACCGCGAAAAAGAAATTTAGGGAATAAAGGGTGGAATCGTTACACGGCACATTTACAATTAGAACCCTTTAGGGCGCCACGCCGCAGACAAAGGCGGATGGCAAATTGTCAGCAGGTAGCGAATGTGCCGAGCCGGGCCCAATAATTGCCAAGGGCTCTTGTTTAATAAATGGCCCTTTTTCTAAATTATGAAGGGCCGATCGCGCCATACGGACGTACCTGCCCCACTATCCCTTTGTCGTTACAAACTAATGAGATAAACGCTTTGCCAAATTATAGGTTTTAAAAGACAGCAAATTGAAAATGTAATGCCTTATCTATCCTTTATTTCACTTTTCCTCACGTGAGCTCTATCTTCAGTGGAATCAACTGTTAAGTTTATATTTCGTATCCACTGAACTAGAAACACGTAACAATGTAATAGGTACACAGTGGGACAAAATCAATAAAATGTCGCCAAAATAGGAGACGTAGGGCGAAAAAACTGCCTTGAGGATAAAATAGTAAAAAATACGAAAGGGTAGGCTCGACAAACCCTTTACGCCGGAGGCAGCGGACCGCCAGCAATGGCCGTACTTCGCATGTTTTCGTTGTTAAAATCGCATTTCCTCAAGTCCTTATTTAGCCGAGTCAGCGGTGCGTGCGCGAGAGTATTTATCAATAACTACGTCGAGCACAAAACCGTACAAACAATACTCAGATACCATTTGAAAAGAATCCCTTGACGACACCTACGCTTGTATAAAAAGCTGAATGTGTGGTGCAAGTGCAAACGGCGAGCGTATTATAATTATGGGAAATATCCAAATATAATGTAAGGTAAAATAAGACTTGTTGTATATTAGACCTATTTTAATAATCGTAATCGAATAGGAATGTAATAGCTTCATCACTAACTGATGTAATTCATAATTATTCATAATCAATTACCTAATCACTACTACCGAAAATAGGCAATTAGGTATGAAATTAAAGTTTTGTTTCTTACAGTAGCAAAACATATGTAAATAATACAAGAAAAACCGTAATTAATCTCTGAAACTTGTACTTACTTACCTCTATGCCTATCTGTATAACAAAGTATGTGGCTTGGCCCACGCACGGTCCTCAACGAGGAAGCAACCCGCACGCTCCGGCGAGCAGCAACAGAGACACATACAACCATTAAACTATTACAAATAATCCTTTACTGGCTCACTCCTTTGACGAGCGTTAGCCCGAAACTATTTATTAAATATTGTCAAATATTTGTCGGATGCGACATTGTGTGCGACATCCGCCTCCATAGCGACGCATTCACGCGAGCTTAAAAGCGTGTGCGTGTTTTGTTGTCAACATGAAACTTCTGTTTCGATGTCGCGCTTATAAAATATACTCAAGAATTTTATATCGGCTTGTGATGACATAAATAAAGGTTTAGTTTTCGTTACGTGGCATAGCAATAAGTATTTGAAAGATAAGCTTTCTATAGTTACGCAGTAAACTTTTTTACTTCAAATCGTCTCGTAGATATTGCAAGACTACAGTGAACTTGTGAACAATTAGTAGCCGCGTAGCTTAATTGTAGCTTCAGGAAAAGCTCAGAGGCGGCTGAAAATTTGCAAGTGTTACACCGAGTCAAAAATTATAGGCAAAATCATAGCTTATACCCATACTTAGATTAACAATGGCGAAGTTTTTTCCGAAAGGTGAACAAACAATCGAATCAGAACACAAATGTAAGTCATTTATAACCGTCACGGAGAGACTAGGACACATTCGGGCTGAGCCCCATCATTAATATCGAGTACTTGTTCGTGGGCGGAGCAGAGAAAAGGATAAATTTCACGTTGGACGTCCTTACCCTTTATGTCCCGAACCTATTAGTCAACGAAACTCGAGCAATCTACTTTATGGAGAGTTTGATTCAGTGGAAGCCGCTGATGGAACCGATTTTACGCTGTCTCCACTCCAGTCAGGAAGATTGAAATGTTCTAAGAAAGACTTTCTCTTGCATGTCCAACCTTCAATACTCAGCAATCGCTTTTTTTTGTTCAGGAATGCTGTGCAGATGCTAAAATATATATTTTTTTAATTCGCATTGTAACTAGCTCACCTGTATCTATTTGGAATCGCAACATCCAAAATTATTATGCGGTAAAGTTTTAATTTACTGACCGACGCATTTAGTATTTTTTTCACTTCATATACAAGTTTTAAATATAAGTAGATAGAGAGTAGGTATATAAGAAGTAAAGTTGTTCAGTTTCAACTCACAATTGTGTTATCTAAACCATGCGAGTAAGGTGAAATGAATACTATGATACTTATATTAACATTCTAACACGTAGTTTTGTTTAGTGTAATATAATTGTGTAGATAGGTATAGTATATACTTCATACGAGTAACAGCTAGTAAGAATGTTAATATTCAATTACTCCGAAAAGCTTTTTCTCGAGACATAATAAATGACATCCTTTCATATTATGTCCATGTGCTTTGATCCCATCTGAGTACAAAAGAATAAGTAACAGAGTCCAGTTCGTAACCCATTAGTGCGGACGCCGCGGGGCATCATGATCACTTTGCTCATGTTAATTTATGTGCTTTGTACCTTTTGTGCTCAACAATGGAGCATTTTTATATCGTTGGCTGCCGGACACCCAGATTAACATCTACTGTTTGGTTTCGGCTTTCTCTCGTTTTGTGCAAGGACACAATGCTGGACGCAACTGGGCGGCACCTGGCCTAATGGCCTCACGGTGGATGCTCATTGAAAAGGATTGCCAACGTGAATATGGACATGAAATATGTTTGAGACGGGAGAGTTATTGCATCCATTTTTGTAAGATAGAGGTAGTTGGCATCTATGGTGATCTATAGAAACATAGGCTAAACGTATATTTATAATAATTTCTAAAAGCCTGCAGGTAGGTAGTTCGAGTTACTCCAAACTTCGGTAAAGGTTGAAAATAAAAACAGTTGTTATCCAATCTAAATATTTCTTAAATCAACACTTTTGATCCCACTCACTGCCCTGCATCAAAGTCACTCAAACAAAACACAATCACTTATTCGTTTTCAATCTGCGCTTCGTCCAGATACTGCACTCCCTGCCCCGGGGCCAAGCTGCCGTGGATACGGACTCGGTACACACACGTGAAGACAGGATTGCCCCAGTTGGATAGGAACTTGATGCGAACGATGTTGTACCCGCGGGGCGGCCGCTTGCGCACCTCGAAGTACTGAATGGGTTTCCCCTGGATGTCGTATTCGAAACTGCCGAAGTCGAACGGGTATGGGTCGGTCGGCGTTTCTAAGCCTTCGAGTGTTATGTGCCGAGGAGCTGATGATATTTCTCTGAAATAGGGGTGGCGGTGGTAGTTTTCACGCAGATCCAGACGTACAACGTATGCGATCACGATCACAAAAGTGGTAAGGGTTGGTACTAAAAAAAGTTCCTAAATCAACTTCTTGAATATATAGGTGGTTAGGTAGGTAGGTAGGTAGTAGGTTCATGAGCACGCAGATAATGGAACTCACTTGGTAGGCGCGATCTGCGGCGGGATGTGCTCGATGCTGAAGCCGGAGACTATGACGGTGCCTAGCAACAGCACGGTGGCCTCGCCCACCGCGCCCTTGAACGCCCAGCACTCGCCCGGCAGGGAACCTGGAAATCATAAACAAGTAGGAAACATCGTGTACTTATACCTGTGTAATTACACAGGTATTGCAAAAGTGGTAAGTATAGTAAGTTGCCCGAAGGTGACTCAGCTCGGCATTCTCCACAACTTTAGTTCTATATACGTCTTTTGGAAATGGGCAATATTATTAAGTAGTATGACATTCTGGCAGAAGTTAACAAGATAACGTTAGTAACACACATTCAACCGATTACTGAATATCGCATCTTTTAGTAGGTACACTGACGAAAGCGCCGATGTTCCGAGTTTCGATTAATGGCCGGGGTTCAGTGGGCGCACTTTTGTTTCAATACAGATTAGTACAATTTTACTTATTAAACTAGGTAGCAGTACAATGTACCTAGCAAGCCTAGGATTATGCTCTTATGATGATGTAGTCGCTTCCGAGTCACCTCTGACTACGCTTTCGGGGATTACATCCGTGAGCGTATCTAAGTAGTTATGAATGTAATCCGTAAATGTTAGTAGGTTAGTACCTGGTCTCAACATGGCTCGCGCTCCCAAGCACTCCTTGCACATCCACGACGTGACGGCGTGCAGAGCCCAGCCCAGCGCCGACGCGGGCAGCGCGTGGTCCGCCGTGTCCCCCGTGGACAGCACGCGCGCGCCCGCCGACTCGAGGGCGAAGTCTATCATCTGGTAGAAGGGGTAGGGCTCCAATTACGTTAAATTGAAGGAATGCTGGTAGTGTAACTTACAGAACTCTAACTATTCGTGCAGTCAGGTATCAAACCTGACTGCACGAAGAGTTGTGAAAATACGGGATATTAGGTACCTATTTTGAAATCGCGATAGCATCGATTTCAGAGAGACTGAGAGAGCACTTCCATTTTCTTGCACTGGCTATCTAAATAATTATCTACTTATAATTTAGTTAAGCCTGTAAAGCCCTGAAGAAGCGTTAACCGTCGGCGTCGATCAGTGCAGGAAGAATTGTCGAGTGGACCTTACTAAAATTTTAGAATTATGTTACGACTTGCCGTGTGTCTTATGCCTCTTACTACTGCTAAAGACCCCCACCTGATGATCAAAGTCCACGATCTCAAAAGACTTCTCGCTGCCGCTCCTGGCCATGGCAGGTTCCAGCGCCGCCCGCGCGCGCGACGCCGCCGCCGCCACGCCGGGGAGGACTTGTGAAATACGCTCCATCTCGCTCTGGAGACGCTCGTGCTTGCGGTTCACCTTCAGAGAGAGAGGGATAGGTATACCTACTAGATTGCTTGATGATAAATTGTACCTATGTAAATAGACATACATGGTAAAGCTACCATTAACGGATTATAAAGCTTTTGAACAATATGTGTTTTAAAGCCGCCACCGAAAAAGAGCCGTGTTACAAATGTGTCGTTTGTATCGGTGCTATCGGTAAGGTTTTGCCTACATTACATATAATGAGAGGTACCTTCACCCAAAAGGATATTACTTACCTCCGTCAGTCCCCTAGTAAGCTGCATAATCACATACTTAAGGTCCGAGAACTCCCCAGTGAAACTCTCAGATGATGACCGCCCCCACTGGTAGGTGTAGAGGTGCATGCCCAACAGCAGCGACAGTGCACCACATACAAACACACGGAATATACGCTGCAGGCAAGAGTTGCCTGCTGGCAAGTCGAAGTCCATGATTGCCGGGAAGCAGTGGAGAACTTGTTTTGATAATTCAAGTTTTTGTTTACTATAAATTCCGCCAAACCTCTTTGACAACTAGGCTTATGCCAGTCTGCGTGCCGTATGCTATGCTATTGTGCTATTCTGTATTTCAAAAAACAGAACTTGGAAGATGCACTCAATATACTAAACCTTAAAATTACTGAAATAAAGAAACGCATTCATATGAACTTAAATAAGTTTATTCACTGAATTTAGAACCGTAATTCACAATAATGCGAAAATAGACCAAGACAGATTACAGAGTTTGGAATATAAACATTTGCAGTTACTGCAGCATGGTGAAAAACCCAATACGTATTAAGCCAATCAGTGGCCGCGGTTTAGGCTTTAGCTGGCGGAGCGTTGAGCTCGAGCTGTGCTGCGGTGACGGACTTCATGGCCTCGTGCGCTGATTGGACGTTGGCGCGCCACGCGAGCAGCACGGTCTTGAGCTGCTGCCATTGGGCGCGCTCGAACGTGCGGTGCATGGTACTGGACACTCGCACGGTGCGCGCCGCCTGGTCCATGCGCGCGCGCACTAACTTCGTCTTCAGTACTGGAAGGAGTAGAAACATTCATTATTTTACTGAAACATCAGCTAAAATTGGTACATAGACCTAGAGCCGAACGGCAACTTGTCGGGAAATGGGAAAGTAAGCTAAAATAACATAAATATTTTTTATCATCTAGAAAATAATGTAGGTACTAGGTATATCCTATGGCGATATCATACTGTCTTCAGTATTTCTACTTACATATCATGTATAAACTATTGGCCTAAAATCTTATTGGTAAACTCTAGTCAACCATTCCAGTAAGAGTTTTTTTCTAATCGGCTGAACTCTTATTAGAAAGCACCCAACACTGCTCACCCTCAATGATGAAGGCCTCCACATCCTCATCCTGGATCTGCAGCTCGCTGATGATCTCGTCGAAGGTGATCTCGGGGTTGCGCTCCGCCATCTGCATGAACGACAGGATCCTCATCTTCTTTACGTTCTGCTCGTGGTTCAGACCTGGAAATAAGGAAATAGCCAATTTTTCATCTAATAAAAAATATTAGAGGTAAGCCCTCTAATCCACTCCCCTCTTCCGGAAAAGAGAGTAAATTCTATTATTACGGCAAAAGTGAAAAATGTTATAGGAAGTTTCTCTATGCTGCTATGAGGTTAAAGACAAAATTATGACCTTGTCTATCCATATTGGATTCTTATGAATTGACAGTCTAAATACCAATAGATGAACTATTTAGAATAATCTTATAAGCTTAGATGGAACATATGTCTTATTAGAATTAACTACTATTCACACACACCATTACAATGAAAATCTATAAATATGCAACTTCCACCTTTGCCATCTACAAATTACTTAATAACTTAGCAGATACAAATTCAACAAACCTTGAGAGTGAACAAATTCCTTATGGTTCTGGTAGAAAGCCTGGTAGCTGGTGAGCTTCTCCGACACAAAGATGGTGAGCAGATCATGGATGAGCTCTCCCTCAAGGAACCTCACGGGCTTCAGTGACAGCAGAGGGTCCAACAGGTAGGTGTTGGGGTCGGCCAGCGCCGTCACAATGCACTTGATGGCATCTTCACGGGCATATGAGGCGTTCTCATCAGTGTAAGTGCCGAGCAGCTCAATCATCACTTTAGCAGCTAACTCACTGGAATGAAAATTATAGAAATTACTTACATTATTGTTACATTGTGTGAGGGTCAATCAGATCTTCCTTGCTTCTAGGGTTTCGTTCCCGCTTTCCCGGGAATTCCCGTTCCCGGGAATTCCCGGGAAATTGGTCCTTCCCGAAACCGGGAAAAAAATAGCATTCCCGGGAATTCCCGGGTTTGATTTTTAATCGATTTTGTGCTATGTTTTCGTCTTTATCTATCTGTTTCTCCTACCTTAAACCAAAAAAAATATCGGCAGGTTTGTCGTCTACGATCAGAAACTCGGTTTTGTTGTCAATTATTGGAAAATCATACGTGTTATTGTTTTCGCGCAGCTGCATTGCAATAGAATAGAATAGAATACTTTATTTGCGTAAAACATGGTATTACATAGATGTCAATATTATCGAAAAGTGCTCATGTTTAGCCAAATTATATTAGCATGCAAATCATTATTTCTAGAGTAGGTACTTACAAACTAATATTTACATTATTAACTACCTACTCTAAAAAGATAAATGATTCATCTACATCACTTTGTTCACCTCTTCCTGATTCAATATTTTCATCTTTATTTATTTGTTGGTCCTCATATTTAAAACCAAACAATTGATCGGCTTGTACTGGCTTTTACATTATGTGACCAAAGAATATGTAAAAGCTAACACTAGTGTGACACCTGTCATATTTTTTTTATGTCCGCGTTTATTTTTATAAAATTACTAACGCATAGAAAAAACCAAATAAAAAGTAGGTTGAGCGATAAATCGTTGAATGAATTAATTTTTGTAAAACATTACCTCAAGTGTAATTAATTTTCTATTTTAATTTTATATGTCATAATAATATTATTTTCAAACTATTAATTATAATACATTTGTTATTGTTTAATTTACAATTAAGAAAAACAAATTATTTGGCATGTAAAACAAATCATTATATGTAATTTTGGTTGTTAATTTATCTGACTGTTGCTTTTTTCTTCCTATACGAGTGATAAAACTATATTTGATTTAATTGTAAGAGTTTTAATAGACTTTTAATACCCAAAAATAGCAAAACCAAGCATTTAAAATTTATTCCCGTTTCCCGGGAATTCCCGGGAAGTCTTCAAAATAATTCCCGTTTCCCGGGAACAGAAAAAGGTCGGGAAAAACGAAACCCTACTTGCTTCACATTTGTCCTTCACTGTAATTTTTGGTTCTCACTTTGCAGCTTTTCATACAGTTACTTTTCTCTTATCTACAGTATATATTTTTTTACATATCCAACATCTTTTTGAATATTTTAATTTACCAACTTCACATTTACCTGTTGTTATCCTTCAGCACTGAGTGCAATAATCGGTAGAGTTTCTGCATTTGCTCGTTGGAGGGGGGGCTCGCGGTGAACTCTTTCCTCAGTTGTTCCACTCCGGAGAACACTTCTGTGACGCAGCTCACACGGGACGCAAGCTCAATGACGTGGTAGTACACATGGTAGCGGAGAGGAGAGTTGGCTTCCAGGTTATTGTAGAGCCTCCATAAACTGGAAATATAAATTAACGGCAAAATTAGATTATTTCCTTCAAATACTTACCTTTAGAAGAATTCTATTTTATTCTATTCTATTCTCTGTGGGGGTGTCAGTACCTGCACCTGGCTCTCTCAAATGGAACCTTTGTGCATATCCCCAAGGTCTAAACTGCCTTCCTAAGCTTGGACCATTCCCCACCACGCTGGTCCACTGCGGGTGCAAGTTGGTGGGTTCACATATCTAGATGTGCTAAATCTAGATATGCAGGTTTCCTCACAATGTTTTCATTCACCGTAAGAGCGATGGTATACATTGTACTTAAATTCAGAAAAGAACTCATTGGTACATGTCAGCGCCGGGATTCGAACCTGCATCTCTGGCGTGAGAAGCGGACGCTTACCCGACTGAGCTACCTCCGCTTTTAGAAGAATAATTTGGGTACTTTGAAACTTACGACTGCAGGGCGATGATACCGAGTTTCGGTCCAGGCGCTTTAGTAAGTCTTTGACTGAAAGCCAGGATAAGGTTCTCTCCTCGCTCCAATGGAATCTGTAAGCAAATCAGAACTTATTGCAATAGAATAGAGAGATAGTTATTGAAGTTCGTATTGATAGCAAACCTAGTAACTAACTACACATACCGAGACCATGATGGAGACAATACTGTTCAGAATGGCTTCAATATCGGCTTCGTTGCCATCTTTGAAGCAAACATCACAAACGCCGACAATTTTGTGTAAATCATCTTCTATTCCTTTTGGGGATTTTTCTTCTGATATCTCAGCTCCAAGACTCTTGAAGTATTTGCGGAGCTCCTGCGCCTGGAATCCATTTAATAATTCATTATAAACTCATTCATCTTGATGTACTAAATGGTGAGAGAGGTTATGGACAACAAACCTGATCTTCGAGCGATATTTCCATAAAAACGGCTGGACCCTGCATGGTGATTTATGTGATTTATACACGCAATCAAATATAATCAATTAGATTCAAGTAAACCGCAGAAATAACGAAATACATGTGCAAAATACAATCACAAATGCACATCCAACCTAAAAAGAAATGTCAGAAAAACGTCACCACAAAATTTTAAAAACTATTGTACCATCGACAAAGGCCACAGATTAATATTTATTTTAGTGATGGGATACCTGCTGAAGTTGTGTTTCCCACGCAAACAAAGATATAGCGTTATTTGGATCATTTTAAGTTTTATAACGAACGATTTTCCCATGTGAAAATGCTGTCAAATTATCAATGTCAACATCAATAAATTAAGGTTAGAAAGAATCAAAACATGTGTTTTGTTTGTAAATAAACCCTTTTCTTTGATTAAAAGCTCATGATGACCAGTTTCCACAAAGCCTTAGGTGTTAGTATTAATGGAACAAAGGTAAAAAATAATTTACCCATTATTTCTACCGGTATTCCATCTTTAGATCACATCATTGGTAAGATCTGTTTCAGTTGAATTTATCCTAAGATCCTATGATATGTATTTTTTTATAATTAATCATCTTTTTCAGGAGGCGGTCTGCCGGCAAGTTCAATTTTTCTAGTTGGTAAGCTACATCTCATTAGTACTTAGTTTATATTTTCACATTTTAAATAATAATCATACCTACAATTTGAATATATATTTTTCTGAATTATCTGATTATAGAGGAAGATGTATTGGGAAACTACTGTAGAGTCCTGAGTAAATACTTCTTGGCTGAAGGAATTGTCTGCCAACATGCACTGTTCATTGCTTCATGTGATGAAGATTCCAGAGAATTTGTAAGTAAAATTAATTTCAAACACACATACATAGTAAATAGCAGGACATGAGCCTCCACCAATAAATACTACCACTAATAAATAAATAAAAAATAATAATAATAAAAAACCTACAATGCCATAATCTCCACACTGCCATGCAGGTTGGCAATAGCCGACAAGGGCAATATTTAACACCTAGAACCAAAGGACAAATATCTGCTCCAACTGGGACCCTGGCCAAGATGTCAGAATCAGAAATTTCAGAGCCACTATTTCAAACTGAAAAAACTCAATATTTTTAAACACCATTGATAAAAGACACTAGCAAAATGAAATTAAGTATTGGGGTTTACTGTAAGTAAAAAGATGACAAGAAATCAAATGATAAGTTTATTTATGTTTTACTTCACAGGTCAAGGAGCTTCCAATCCCCACCACAGCCCCTCCAGCTGAGGAGCCGGGGCTTCCAACCGAGGGCATTGACAAGATGAAGATTGCCTGGAGGTATGAGAGCCTCAGACCGGTAGAGTCCTCTTTTGGAGCCACCTCTAACTTTGGCCACCACTTTGATCTGAGCAAGCATGTGGATGCTGAAACCATCAAGAATAGCAACATCACTTATTGGAACCCTTCAGATAATCAGCAATTGAAGAGTGGTAAGTTGGGTTTCTGTGTAGGTTCAATTGCTTGGTAGAGACATAAGTTGATTTATGTACTCATATCATGATTAGAGGTATGTAAGTTTTTTTGTTCTGAAAGCAATTTGATTTATATGTTATTAAACTATATTCCAGGTTTCAACAACAACCTTTATCATGACTTGCTAGTCAACATAAAGAATTTGGTTAGCAAAGAAGAGTACCAAATAGGTGGTAAAAGCAAGAAAAATATCCTGAGAATTAGCATACAATCCCTGGGTTCCCCAGTGTGGACAGCGGATGAGAGTGGTGATGATACTAGTGTCTATAGGAAAGATCTGCAGAAGTTCATGTATTGTCTGAGGGTGATACTTAGAGATACCACGGCTGTGGCCTACATCACCATGCCAATGCATCTGTTTGATGTAAGTAAAACACATTTAAAAATATCTTATGTACTAATAATTAAAAGCAGGTACTCCCTTTCCTGTGCCTATTTATAATTGCGTTTTGCTCCTATTTCAGGATATCAGCCTTACCAACAGTCTGCTGTACTCAGTAGATAATGCAGTGAGGCTGGAGTCATTCGCCGGCTCCAGTCGAGAAACAAACCCTGTCTTCAAAGACTACAACGGATTGTTTCATGTTACGAAACTCTCTACTATCAACTCATTGGTACATTTCGTACCGCCCAGTTTGGATATGGCCTTTAAGCTCAGAAGGAAAAAGTTCAATATTGAGAAACTCCATCTGCCGCCAGGTAATCTACTTATACTAATTAAAGTATTTGAGCACAATTAGCGCCTAAAGTTGAATGACCTAACTGTTACTTGTATAATTTCAGAACTTGAAGAGTCGAGCGAGCGTGAACAAGATGATATCACCGCCACGCCGAAAGTTTCTTGTGGAGGGTTCAAGAAGAAGGATATCGACTTTTAATTATATTACAGTTATTTAAAGTAAGATAAAATTGTTAACTACTTATTTCAAAAATGTCAAAAATCATATATCTTTTTGCAATATAATATTTTTATGAAATACTTGTTAAGTATATCAAAACTTTCTCTTATTATTATTATCCACACAATTATACATTTCATCAATTCACGAACACCTGCCCAGAGAAGCTCCGCCGTTTTTACGCATAAAAAGTTACTCATGCATAAGTTCAAACAAAACTGCCTTAATTATTAGTCACCCCACCTGTGCGGCAGAGCGTATCTCCCCAAAACCGACGAATCTATTCACGAGTGTGCGCGAGCTGACAATATACCGGCGCCTGCGCATCGCATACAGTCTGCTAACATCCAGTGTTATAATATAAACAAAGCTATGGTTGGTGCCGTGCTGTAGCCAGGAGTGTCGTGAGCGGGTCAGTGCGTGTGAACGTATCATGAAGTGCGTAAAATACAGAATGCCGAAAGTGTTGTTTGGCTGTTTTAACACCGTGTTCTTTGTAAGTACCTATTAATATTAAATTTAAACTTACCAAATGCATAGTACCAATTAAAACTTTAAGTAAACACATTGCTCTATGAATGTAAAAAATATACACAGATATATTTCGTTTAGTACTTACTTGTACCTTTTTGCACTTTCCATGTTACCTGCCTTAATTAGTTCGTCTGCACCTAGACTTGGCTACACAAATCAAATAAGTTCTTACGACGAATTGCGTTTTGTGTATACATATTGTACTAAACCATTTTCCAAACATTATCCTCACAAACCCCTCCCACAGGCGTGTGGCTTCTTGGAAGTGGTATGCGGCTTCCTCCTCCTCTGCGACACTCGGCGGGTGCTGCTCAGCCAGCTCCTCGCCACGCCCGAGGGCGGCCTACCTCAGCCCCCCTTCTACTACCTGGCCCTGGCGCTGCTAGCCGCCGGGCTGACGATCTGCGCCGTCGGGGCTCTAGGGTGCTGGGCTACGTATATGCCCGGGTATTCTATACTGACTGTTGTGAGTATCTTGTTTAGTTAGCATCGTTTTATTGAATGTGGTTTGATGGTTGATTTACTTTATTTTAGACCACACGAGTGAGTCCTTTATCGTCATTGAAGTTGTTATTGATTGATAGCAAAATTGTGTTGGTCGTTGTGAGATGGTAGATGACCAACGACATTGCCATGCTGATGATTGCGTGCGCGTCGTGATGCTGGTAGCATGGTAGGTACCTCGTTACTTTTATTAGGTACGTATGTAAGTACATATATTTTGTATGGGTACCTACCTACTCTTTTGTGAATTGGATTTATTATCAGCTGCCTATTCAAATTTCAAGGTTAATGTAGCATTCGCCGGTTCCGTATTGTAATCTAATATGTAATACTTCCAGCAGCTTAATTGAATTTATGATCTTCCTACATTTATGTGGATATGACATATGTATGTAGGTACCAGTTATGTAGACCTACACAATAACACTAGCAACATGATGTATGTAGCTAGGTATCTTATTTTATAAACGTGGTGCATATGACACAATACAGTCCGCACAGTGGACAATAGCTGCAATAAGCATATCAATAGGAGTCAAAACTTTCTAAATTACCTACCTACTTAGTTATTTTTTCAAAGACCTGGTGTTCATAAGAACACCGAACAAATTGGGTAGACCTACTAAATTCAGGATCCCCATTTTATCATACAACATTTTAAAGATCCATCAATGTCATGCTCTCAGTTAAGGACTTTAAAGTAAGTAGGTATCTTAAACTTAACTTTACTGTGTTTTTAATATTTCTAATGGAGTAACATCTTTAAGTTTACATAATGACAATTCAGCCCATCACAGTGAATAGGTACTCAAATTCTGCTTAACCTGAGTTGCTTATTCATAAGCCACTGTCACTAAATCTCTTCTCCACCACCAGTACTTCCTGCTAGTCCTCACCCTGCTGACGGGCGAGTGCGCGGGCGGCGCGCTGGCGGCGGTGTGGCCGCGCTGCGTGGGGCTGCAGAACGCGCGCGGTGGCGCGGTCGGAGCGTTACAGGCGTACTACGGAGTGCCGGATTATGAGCAGTTTACTGCGGCTCTGGACCTGGCGCAGACTGAGGTTAGGGTTATTTTTATTTAAGCTTATAGCAACCTCCCCTATACATATAAAAGCCTTGTAAAACAAAAGCTGTGGTTGGTATAAGTGTGGCCGCGCTGCGTGGGGCTGCAGAACGCGCGCGGTGGCGCGGTCGGGGCGTTACAGGCGTACTACGGAGTTCCCGACTACGAGCAGTTTACTGCGGCGCTGGACCTGGCGCAGACTGAGGTTAGAGTTATATTTCTTTGAACTATCCCTCGATAGTCCTCTCTTTTAAGGTACGTCCGTGTCATGCAGTTGGCGGTTTACGACCTGTGTTTGGTTTGGATAATAGGTACGTGTGTTGTTTGAATTTCTAGAATGTTTCTTCAAAATAGGTTAAGCATTGCAAAACATACCTACATTTTGGCTATGGCCAAGGGCGTACCCAGGATTTCAGCTAGAGGGGGGCAGCTCATACCCTGTTCCGAGATGATGGTCGGTCGGGTTATATTGAAACATTATAGATAAAAGAATATTAAATCAAAATATCTGACTAAAAAGAAAATATACTTTGTTTCCAACACTTCATATTGCGCACAGTAAGTAACGCGTTTTGAATTCCCACATGTAAGGAAAATTTACGTTTATTTTATCTTCTAGGGGGAGGCAGCTGCCCCCCCCCTGCTCCTACCTGGGTACGCCCTTGGCTATGGCTAAGTCTTAAGCCACATAGATCTCCTTCCAAACCTCAAGCCGTCTGAATCAAGCCATCTGAAATTTGTAAGTTCTGAATACTTAATCCGTTTTAATCAAATCCTCAGCTAGAATGTTGCGGCATGACCGACGCGCGTAACTTCGACATGTCGATGTGGCAGCTGCGGCGGCTCGGCCCGCGCGGGCTCTCCGTCCCGCTCAGCTGCTGCGTGCAAGACAGAGATAGCGGATCCTACCTCAACCCGCTGCCCCTCAACCAGTCGCGCTGCCAGGACATACAGCCGAACCCGACGTTTAGACATGTTCAGGTAACTGCAATTTGTATTTAGTTGCAGTTTAACTGGAATTAGGTCTGTTCTCAGATGAAATATGACCTAGTTTTAGGAGTCAGTTGATCTGTCGACCAAAACTTAACTAAATATGTAGTATATCGACTGAGACTTTGTTAGCCAAAACAGAAATAGTTTTTGTTTCACGTAGGTACCTAAAATATTCATAACAATAACAATAATTCACCCCTTTCTATGGTGGTCAGTCTATCAGTATATCTACTAATTTTTCAATAATTTATTTTCAGGGATGTTTGGGAAAAGTGGAAGACTGGTATCAGGAGCAGTACATGATATTCCTACTAGCGCTGTTCGTCGTCGCTCTTCTCAAGCTGGGGTTACTTCTAACAACCATATTCTCCTGCATCCGACTCAAGAGGAAGCGGAAGGACATCCACGCGTACATCATGAAAACCATAGACAATAAGACCAATGAGAACATCTACGAAAGCAAAATGAGTTCGATGCACGAGGAGCCAATCACAGCCAAGTATATTCAGCCCAATAACTACTACAGCCCGCGAGTTCGCAACCCTCGCATTTTCTACAACAAACCCAATGAAATGGTATGAGATTTGGCGGCGGAGATAAATGCTTTGGAGAGGAAACTAGAGAAGTTCTCAGACTATTTGTACAAGCACCAAGCTGACTCGATCATGTGGTAATGGTAAAGATATTTGAGTAATCATCGCCATAAAAGGTTCTCTATTAATGCTCAGTGTGCCATAAGTTTCATAACTTGCCAGAAAACTTGCTGAATACAATGTGAGTATTCTCCAAAGTGTTTCCTCCGTCAGAACCGTCATTAAGTAGTTGATTAGTATATTATAGGGATTCATTCTTCTAAAATTTCTAAGCAGGTCAAAATTAAAACACAACAGCTTCTCAATATGTAATATTATTTTCAAAAGAACATTCAAAAATTGGTCCTAAAGTTAAAACATTGTTAACAATGGCTCTGGAATGTCCCTTCATTCACAGTTGGCTTTCTATTGTTATTGTACAGAGAGCTGAACCTATTACAATATAGTGGGTAATTACTTATAACATGATGCTATGAATGGTGATTCCGTTTGGTCTTTTATGTGCTAGCGCCGCAAATTCACTAGATTTTGTCACTAAACATCTAGGTACAGTCGAACAAATAAATACTCATGAATTCACTTTTTAACCTTATAAAACAATAAATTCAGAAAATTTATATCTGTGCATATTTATGAAGTCAAGTGTACATGTTTGTTTAAAATCTGATTTTTTATCTTAAATAGACAAACAAGTTTTGCATCTACCAAGTGAATTTGCAAGTGCCACACGGGCTCGTAAGCATTCAAACAAATACTGAATAAATAAAATTTATAGTTTTGTGATACCGAAAATAATTACGTAACAAAAGGTAATGGAGGTTTTATACTAAGATGGGTATCTACGGGTCGTTTTCTATGTCTTGTCGTCAACGACATATATATACGTACATATATTAATAGTAATATATCTAAAGCAATCCAGTTATTCACTATACCAAAAAGTTCATAATATATTATGATATTGATTCTGATAATGTTGAACAACAAGAAACAGAAAACCACCCCAATTTAATATAAGATTAAACATAATTTTCGTAGGAATAAGTAACTGTGCATTACTTAAATATAAATATGTAAGCCGATATTTCATTGTGTATATTCAAGATTTCCGAAATCCCCGCATAAATGACATATGAGATCCTTAACAATAACGATTCTAGACCTGACCATACCTAATGCCAACAATAATCTATCTATGTATAATAATAATTGATGCTATAATATTACCTATTGAAGATTGAGACCAACATCACAGTATATGCTACAATATATCTTAGGTACAGGAATGACCTTACAGTAAACTTAAAACTATATAAAAAAAATACATTTGCACTGTGTACGATTAAACAGATTTGGCCATTCCTAGGCGGAAAGACGCTCCTTGGAGTCGGGCAAGCATTCGATACTTTCCCTCAGTGAAGACTAATTTAGACATGAATATCAATAGGTTATTTTGGAGGCCTTGTTGTAAAGGAATTGCCATTTAAATCACTATAAAAATCACGTAAAATTCAATTTAATATTGTGTGCATTTTACGATGAAGTTAAAACAAATCAATGATGTGATTGAATGTCTTTTGTGCTTGTCACGATAAAGTTATGATTTCTAAATAAATATAAATAGTAAAATATAGTCGTGATAAAATAAAGTATGCTATTTAAAATATAAAGTTATATCAAATGAGGACTCTATTAGGACTTCATACATCGTGGAGTTTTGGGATATTATTTGTAAAGTACTACTATTTCACCATAATTATTACTATTATACAAACGTCTTAGACTACTATAAAATATTTACAGAAGAAATATTAACAATGACACTATAAATACTATGAAATGGATATTCTCACAATAAATAGGATTATAAAACAATGCGTACGCATGGATCGACACTAGGAAGAGTAGAAAAATGGCATACAAGAATCACTACTCGAACAATAAAGAATCGAAATGTCCAACACCCGCGCTACGGCGGATCTTAATCCTCTAATAATTTGGTCTTCCTCGTAAGGGTTAAATATTGGTCACAGTTTAGTATCTCCGACGGACACAGGAGGCCGCGTGGAAGTACTCCGCTAATTGACTGTAAAAATGGGCCAATCAGGTGTGATAAAGACATCAACAGTAAGCAAAACCGCTTTAAATGAGGTCGTTCAAAAATGAGTTTTCTAATGAGTTGAGTAGTTCCTGAGCGGTGAGGTTGCTGGCGTCGGTGGAAGGCATGTTGTCCAGGAAGTCGAGGCTGAAGTCCGCCGGTTGCCCCGTGAAGGAAGACGTGTTGTGCAGCGAGGGGAACGACATGAGCGAGCCCTGCTGCTGCATCTGCGCGTGCATGGCCCCGCCCTGCCCCTGCATGGGGCCGTTCTGCCCCTGCATGCCGCCATTCTGCCCTTGCATAGGACCATTCTGCCCCTGCATCTGACCGTTTTGTCCTTGTATTGGACCGTTTTGTCCCTGCATTTGGCCGTTTTGCCCTTGCATTGGGCCGTTCTGACCCTGCATGTGACTGTTCTGCCCCGGCATGGGTCCGTTTTGCCCCTGCATCGGGCTGCCCTGGTGGCCGCCCATGCCGCCCATACCCTGCTGCATCGTCATACTCTGCGATTGACTCATGTGTATGTTGGGCATCTGAAATGAAATATATACATTATTTAAAATATTTTCGCACTACTGTTTAAGATGTAATTTAAATGAATTACCTAAGAGCTAAAGGCCACAGATTTATTTTCCGTACCATTATTTAGACTGAACAATGAAAGCTCTAACAACAACAAATGATGTCAATACAAAAGTTTCAGGGTCCTTTTGAGGTGACCGTGGCATGTATACTGTTTCACCTTGCGGGATTGTTCAACCTTCGACTAATCTCCGAGTTAGTCACTGCAAGTACTGAGATGTTATCGTTAAATGTAATGTACCAACCTGTCCTTGAACATTCATCATTTGGTTCTGTTGCATCAAGAGGTGAGTCATCGGGGACTGCTGTTGGTTTTGTGTTCTGCAATTCAAAATATAATTATTCATTACTAGAAATGTTAGAACGGTATAAAGTCCGGAATTCGCATTACAGAGAACATTGCATTTATTCGCATTGGAAGCTTTTGTTAAAAATAAAGAACATATAGATACAAATACTTTCTTGGAAGAAAAATGTTTAATTTGTAGTAAAATTACACCATTCTTAACGAAAGCTACATAAAGTACTCCTTTTTTGGAAAGTGCTATTTTAGTGTTCTGATTAAAACTGCGAGTTTAGTGGGATCTCAGAATCCGTTCGATAAGTAAGTCTTTATTCACCCAAATTTTGTCTGGAAGAGATCGCTTTTAGCGATAAGGCCGCCTATTGTGCTTACTCTTTCTTTGTAACGTAATTTATGTTGTGTGTTTTTCAATAAAGTTGTATTGTATTGGTATCTCACCTCTGTTGCGTCTGGTGCTGCACGAGCTGCTGCTGCTGCAGGCGCGACTGCTGCAGCTGCATCTGCTGCTGCTGCGTCATGCCGCCGCCCATCGAGTTCATGCCGAAACCACCTGGAATTAAATATATTGTATTAGAATAAAACAATACTGCACATTCATATACGGGGTTCTACCTTTTTTGGCATAAGATTTATTTGCCTAATCTCATATTGCATAGTAACGTTTGGTCAAAGTCTCGTTTCGCCGAAAATCGTATGGCATAAATCTCTTTTAGTAAAAAGTTATTTCGCATAATTTTGTTTTGTCTAATAATGGTATGGCCAAATCTTGAATAGCCTAATAATGCTATGGCATAGGTTATACAAAGTAATAATATTCGTTTGGCTTTAACTTTGATAGAGCGTCTGCCTACATAGCGCAAACTGGTGCCTTGTATAGTGGCCGCTATGTGGGAAACGCTCCGCTTTGCTTTTGACGATAATGTGCACCTAACACGCTCCTCCTCGCTTTTCTCGTCGTCGCACCTATCTTTAGGTGTCGATCCCATGGGGTTTAATGGCGTTTGTAATCATTATAATGGTTATTTACTTTCGATATTTTGATCACTCAATATCGTGATTTTCGGGAGTAGGAGAAAAATACCACAATTTGTACATTTACAACATACTTAATATAGTATTTATTAAGATAATACTAGGAGAAACAAGATTATACCAATACGATCAATTTGAGCAAACGAGACTTAGGTGTTTCAAGTTTGTGCCAAAAGAGTTTTAGACGAAACGAGTCTTGTGCCACATAAGTCTTGACGAAGTGATGATTCTACCAAAAAAGTTTAGACCTAACGAGTTATGCGAAATGAGTTTAGGGCAATAAAGATTCGGCGAGATGAGGGGAACCCCATATACGGATATAACATATTTTACTGATCTCGAGTACTGTGATTGCAAAATTAACTTATGCGAAATTCTACATAAGTCACGATTACGTTATTGTTACCAAGAATTTAAACCTGAGTTACATAATTTATCTTTCAATTTAAAAAGAAACACACCTAATACCAACAACGCCTCTGCACCACGGAACCCTATCAAACAACCTTAACCTACAAAACAACCTCAACCATTTACACTAACCTTGATGATGATGCGGGAACTGGTGCCGGGCCGCCTGCTGCTGCATCAGCACGTGGCGCCACTCGGGCGAGTAGGCGCGCGGGTGTGCGTAGGCGCGGGGCCCTCCCTGCGCCGCCGGCCCGGGCGCCCGCCTCGCGCCGCCTAGGGGCCCCGGGCCCGCAAACCGCGCCTTGTACTCGGGCGGGGGCGGCCGCATCTGCTGCTGCTGCTGCGCCCGCAGCATTTGCTGCTGTTGTTGTTGTAGCATTTTTGCTTGCATCTCCCGTGATATGCCAGCCGCTGCCACGCCTGGGGAATAGGTAGCGGGATTTGAATTGGGCGTAATTTTTTTTATGATTTGACTTTGACTGTCTAAAATAGTAAAATACATAATGTAATTCGGTTCATCATCAGCATCTTCAGCCTTCTGTTTACTGCTGGACGTAGGTCTTGTAGAGACATTAACATTGTTCAATGGATAAATACACTTGCTAAGGTATAAAGGTCGGTGCTATCTCAGAAACTGATACAGGAATGTGTTAGTCATACAAGATAAGGTATTTGTTTTTACGCAGTCATCGAAAAACATCCTGAGTGCTTGTTTAAACCCACTTGCATGATGTTTTGTGTACTGGAAAAACCATAGTCCACGGGGTTACTAATACAGATAAAGAATACCTAGCGTTACTTTTTATCTAGGTATTGAAGACACCATACCTACACGATTATTCATCCTTTTGCTAAATCGGTGTAATTTCCTAAAAGATAGTGAATGAATGTACCTAAACTGGCTTAATAGCCACCATTGTTACCTAGGCGCTGATCCATCCAATCAAGAGGAAGTGCTGAGAATCTTCCAATAAGAACCGATAAACATTGTGTGGTTGCGGCAGACGAGTTCTGAACTGAAACTTCATCTTCATCTATGTACGTTTCAAGACGAGACGTATATAGGTACACATAGCAAATATTTGTTACATGACGCTCTCTTGTAAGTTGGAAGCCTATATTTTCAGCATTCCCGACATAACGCCTGATGACTAGTGTTTGTCACCGTGATGAAAGGATCGGCCAGTCAGATTATCGCCGAATATTATGATGATTAACAGATAGGTACATTCAAGCAATCGTTAGATGGCGGAGAGTTACTGTCGAGTAGTATACTGTACCTTGCGCGGACGCGTTGGGTTGCGCGGGCGCCGCGGGCCGCGCGCGCATCTGCTGGGAGAAGTTGATGCTCTGCGACTGAGACACCGAGTAGGAATCGCAACCACCACCTGGAAATTAAATGCTGCGTTAGACATATTTTTTGACAATGAGGTTTCGGAGAAGGAATTAGTAAGAGTGACACAGGATCTAAAGTTGGCCGGCATATTATGGAGACGTATTCCAATAGCGCGTGAGAGAGGGTTGAAGATGATTAAAAATGTCAATGTAATTTTAAAATAATGGCCTAAATATGACATGCAGCGCTGTGATTGGTGGAATTATTATATGATATTTAATTCATATTATATATCATATATATTATCACAGAGAAGAACTTAAAAAAGTTCATGCATAGGTAAAGTTACCCAAATGTAAAACGAGGCCAAAGTCACGTAGGTACAAGGCAAGTGTGGACTTTTGTACTTTGTACCGGCCCTTATCTCGGAGGTACCTACACACGATACAGATAAAAATCTCTTGTGTTAAGTATTTTTGTCCAGTCATGAAAATATTCGTTCTAATTTTGTACGTATTGATTACAAACATCTCAGAAAAATTTGCGATTAAAAATTGATTCCTGAAAGTCTACTCAATAACTGCTTCTGAATACAATGCATTATATTGCTGCATTCTTCTTTACCTACTTTCATTTTATAACTCACAAGCTTAAATATTGAAACCATAGAGTAAATTTGTCTCTCAGTTAAAATATCCATCATATACGAATATTTTTCTTATTTTAGAAATCGCAGCGAGCAGCTATCGTACGTGACGAGGTTAATTAATGTTATTCAACATTGCGTTACCTATCACTATTACAGTAACTGTCATGGAATTTTCCGTGTTTGTGTCTTGTATGTTTATTCCAAAGAAACATGAGGTCATTACATGTTCACAGTGAAAGAAACAAAACAACACGATCCCCTACATACGTACCTGCGGTGAGTCGGTACAATACTTGTTGATTACGAGAGAGATCGCTCTCATGTCACATACTCGGCGAAGCTGCATCATTTATTTGCATTCGCCTGATGAACTCCATACAAGGATTGAAATATTTCATACAGAGATATCGAATCGTATTTAATATTTTACATACAACATTGTAACATTTGTAACGACTTTCACACGCGAAGATGGCATTATCGCCACCCAAGCGGATACATAATACAAGTCGAAAACAAATACCTAACTTATCTAATCAATAATGTGCAATAACTAAGAATACTTTGCAGCTTGTCGTATTTTGTACAATGAATTCGTGACGTCATGCAATCACCATAAATTTGGCAATGAGCGGCGCGCGGCTGGCGACTAGTCATAGACCCATGAGTGGAAAGTGTGGCTAGTTGAGAGAACGAGAGTAATGCCGCTCGCATGACACGGGCACTTGTGGCGCACTCGACCAGTCAATCCATATCATCCCCGTGTGTGCCGCGCATTCTCACCGAGCGTCAACCTCGCCCTCCCCGCGCGCACACCCCCACCCGCCGCCTACACCGCCCTAGCACAGACGCAATAAGGTCCACAATAAACTGTCACCGACCGAATACACCATGTGTTATGTGCAGTGAAATAAAGAATGTATGTTGATATTCTTTTTAGTCGGCATCGTCACTTTTTGCATAGATAGAGCCGGGTTGAGTATGCGAGATAATGGAATGTAACCTTATCGCGCTCCGTTCTACGCTCTACGCTGTTAGGATCATCGGCTGGTAATAATAACGAGTTAGAGCCTGCCATTATCTCCGACTACTCTATACGTATTGTTGAGATAAAGAAATATATTTTGTCGATTTAGCAACAGACTGAGTCAGACAATTCAATTTGAGTCATCGGTTGAGCGTTTCATTGGAATGATGCTCCGTCGATGGCCAGCTTGTTGATAATACCAATAGGTATTGATTGTATTCTCGAAGAATTTATGAATTTCAGCCTCATACTCATATACTTTGGCAGTGGTTATACTTAATGTTTCGTAGGAATTTATATCAAGACTAGTACTACAAGAGAGCATTAGCATTGTTGGTTGCAGTTATAAACCAACTCTACTTTCGTATCTAGCAACTTTATCAAGGGTGGTAAAATTAACAATGTAACTCAACGTGTGTGCAAATCCTTTACCATAACAATAAATTTGCAAATATGAATGTGCAATAGCGCCATACAAGCATTGCGGATAATGATATGGACATTGGGAGCGAAACAAATAATTACATTGCATGTTATTATGCCTACAGAGTAATTGCATTATGTCAAGGCAAGGATATGGAAACTACACTATTAACTGCTGGCTCTTGGCAGCTAAACAATCGAGGAGACCATTAGGTATATCGGAAAGCAATAATTCCCATGAGTGTCTACTGTTTACGGAAATATTACACGAGTTTTCTAAAACGATTTCATTCAACATCGCAATACTTCAGACCTTGATTGTCTGTAAAATAGGAAAAAATATAGTTTTTCACCATTCTTGTCTGACCTTGACAAGAATGATGTTTAATGTATTGATTGTAACTCAAATTGCCTACAATTTGAAACAAAGCTGTTGAGTTTCCGTAACAGTCGCACTTAAATTCTAATCAACTGAATTTGTAATTATCCTTTTTGGTCGGTTGCCATGTACTAATTACAATGTAATTGTAATGTAAAACGCATACCTTATGGTACGTATAGATATAGATAAGTACTATAGTAAACTCAAGTCATTTCTGAGAAGTTCTTTCAATCATAGTACCTTGTTAAGGAATTTAAGATTGATATTTAAAAATAACTGTTGGTAATGTTGTTTTCCAACAGTCGCCCGTTCATATTCCCTCTCAGACCAATCTGCTATTACTATCGCATTAAATCTGACAGGAGCTGTCTAATTAATTACCAATTAACCAATCACAATGAACAACAAAAATGACAACTAATGACAGATTCAAAATTGACACTGCTAACTCCAAGACTATTGTGAAGGAGGGTCTTTATATTACTACCGTAAGAATAAGAACAGGCCCAACCGCTCAAGAAAATGGCTCATATCGTCGCAGTCGTAGAACAATGACGGATCTGCAAAACAGCAACTTTACAGGAGAGCCAGTTAAAGTTTTTAAACAACGTTTTGTTCGATAAAATGAAAACGGCTGAAGCAATTCATTTGAAATTTGGTCACATTATTATACGAATGGACTTTTGCAATATAGCCTGTATAATTAGTCTGTAATAAGTCTATGTTTCCTGAAAAATCAGATATAGTGCCACAAACTTATCTGTTCCGGTGAGAGCGAACTAAATTGGTCCATATAATCTATGTCATGTCAATATGAAATTCATTAGTAAGTAATGAGGTATGGACCAATTTAGTTCGCTCTCACCGGAACAGATAAGTTTGTGGCACTATACGTCATTGTTCTATGTATCCTACTATATCGCATTATATGATACGTCGTTTTTTTACGGACTTTTATTGCGTATCTAATGGCGTATTATACTTTTCGTCGTTGTTTTAGGGAATATATGGAAAAATTCAAAGACGGATCTTTAAATAACCTATTTAGGAGGGTGCTGATTGCGCTATATTATTTTTTGTTTAGGTCCTAATTTTTTTACAAAATACAATTATTTTATAAAATGTTTTTTGAATTGCTGTCATCTTATCCGTAGCCATGTAAGGATCCTCTCAAACTGCTTCGTGATGGTCATTATCCTCAGCTGTTTGACAAATCACCAGCATTCGGTTGATGCTAGGACTTTCCCTTTGCAGTTGATGTAACTGTTAACTGTTGAGGTAGCTGTTAATACATAAATGTAATGTTTGATGTGGATTCTGCGGCTGACTACGTTTGTATGTTTGGTAACTCATGCTAATGGCTTGAAAAACATAATTCCAAACCTACCCGCATGGTACCGTGCTCCCATCGTCACCTGCCTCTGGCAGTAGAGTCGATGAAGAAAAAAAGTACTTAAGTACATAATTTTACATTGTTTTTTAGCACATAGTTTTAAAAACTTAATAAATTGGCAAAAATATACTGAAAAATCATAAATTTATTTATTTTCCTTTGAAAATACGTAATAATAGGAAAGAACAACGACGCATCCTAAAATAATTCCAAAGAATAACGACGGTTATCTACACACGTCTACCACTTATCCATAAAACAATGACGGTATATACAAAACACCAATAGTTAGGACAAAGAACATAGTCGCATTTGAAATACCGTCACTAAATTTAACAAACAAACAATATTGTTTTTTAATACACCGTACCTAATAATAACTAACCAATGATTTTAGCGAAAACTAGGGCTTTTATTTTTTTTAAACAAAGTTCCAAGAATAACGACGGATTTAAGAGACCGTCTTTGTTCTATGGGAGAAGTATTAAAAAAATATTTACATGGAAAACAGAACTTTTTAAATAATAATTATAGCAAAAAAACATTTTAAGTACTCATTACGTGTTCCATGTGCTCCTACAGAGAACACTGACAGAACAAACAAACCGTCGCGCGGGAGCGGGTCGCGGGGGGCGAGGGTCACCGCGGAACATCGACGGGACGGCACAAGCGCCCATGTTCTACGCGAAAAAATTAAAACCGTCAGTGTTCGACTCTGTATTTCGCTTATTATAAAAGATTTTTAAAAAAACTTTTGTTGTATAGGTAAATAATGAAATTTTAAAGAAGAATCTGCAATAATCCGAAAATCGAAAAAAATCAGATCCGTCACTGTTCTACGACTGCGACGATATATCTGTTTGAATTAGGGCCAACGCGTGGATGTCATTTTCTATACCCAAAATGTTCGGACGGCGCATCCTTCCTTTTAACATCATTGGTAGAAGAACAGAAGTTTGGTAGGGTCACTCTCATCCACAAACGAATAGTCACGCAATAGGTACCTGGGTGGTGCTGCGGGCTCGGCGTGCCCTGGTGGTAGGAGGCGTACATGCCCTGCTGCGCGCTCACGTGCGCGCCGCCCGAGCTCGACACCTGCATGTGCTGCGCCGCCGACACCTGCGGGGGGAGACACGGTTAATACATACATCTAGGTACAGTACACGGCAGTATAAGGCAGAGAAATCCGACCCCTCTCAGAAGCATTGTTACTATGAGAAGGGGGTCAGGATTCGGACCGTACCAGTAATCTATTCTTTTGGTAGTACAAAATTACATAGTTAGTAAGGAGATAAGTACATAATGATTAATTAAATTGTTTTTGAGATCAGTGCCTATGTGGAGTGTGGTTCCTTAATTTCGTGTTACGCAAAACAATTTTTAACATACAAACAAATTAAAAAAATACATCGGCATTCATCATCATCTGTCTGCATTGTTAGAGGCTTTACCGCTAGTTTGTATTATATACTCGTATGTACGCAAAATTTAACTCTGCGTACGTCTGCGTAAAATAACCAAACCCACTCTAGAGGTAGAGTTCCTGCATTACGTAATGCTTTAGATACACACTACTCGCTCGCTACAGCTTTACAAAGCGACATGTATGTATTTGACAGATTTTCAGCTCACTTTCAGCTACATTGAACTGACTATAATCACATTCTACAGCAGATTATACGATATAGCTGCAGTATTATGGTTTTAGAATTGTGTAGTTAATGTTAGACGACCGAATGGCGTAGTGGTTAGTGACCTGACTACTGAGCCGATGGTCCCGGGAGGGCTACTCTCTAACACGTTCCGTCGTTAAATACGAAAATCGAAAACCGTAAGTTAATGACGGCATATCGGTACTCTGTACCAACTTCGGCCGCGCTACGTTCTTCGAAAATCATAGACAAATCATAGAGGTACTACGTGAATGAACGAAATAGTGTAATGAATGAATGTATTGGTTGGGCTTTCAAGTGGCTTATCGGTAAATTACCGGTTTTATTAAAACATTGCATATTATCATTTCTACGTAAAATTTAAATGCGCTGTTTGTTTTTTGTACATTAAACTGATTTATTTAAATGATTTTTCACGCAGAGACGTTTAAATTACAAATTTTTGATAAAATCAAAATATTTTTACTCTACTTTTTTCACTATGGTAGTCTGTGATTTTCTGTCAAAGAGGCTCATAAAAAAATCAAACACAAAATAAAGTTAAGTTGAAGTTGAACGCGCCAAAGTTAATTTCTTTCTACCATGGCTGGGTCTGGGAACTGCAGTACGGAGCAGATTCAAGAGCTCTTTTCCCTCGTGAGCTGCTGTCGTCGGCAACCAGTCGATGCGGCGGCTCACTGAGACGTTGAACACCAACCAGACGCCGCCTGACTGAACAGGCGGCCCCACGGACCCAGGAGCTAGTAGGCCCTGGAGCAGAAGCCCGGGTAAAGAGGGACTCCTCAAGACTCGAAGCCTGCGCCCTAACGGGCGCAGAAGAGATCCAACGACTCAAGAGCTCTTGGAGTTCTTATTTGAGCACCAAGACCTCGCGCGCGGTCGTATGAGGAGCGTAGATGGGAGAGTGCGAAGCAATCGCCTGTGGCAGGAAATCGCCCAAAAGCTGAATGCTTTGGGGGGCTGCGCGAAAACAGTGCATTTTATCAGTGTTTAAGCAATAAGTAGCAATATTTGACTGAAACCAAAAAATAAAAATCTCTCATTTAGAAAAATTGTTTTATTCTTTATAAATAAGTGTGTTAGCATGAATAGATGTATCCACACAAAGTAAGTATCTTAGGATCGGTAAAACCATATTTTTATGGATATAATAGAAACACATTCATACCAGAAACAATGAAAATTAAAAAAATATAGGTAGGTAAAGATAAAATACTCTTTATTGCACACAAACAGAAACAGTTTCACAAACATAGAAAAGAAATAGTACAATCAGTGGCCGTATTACTAAAAGTAATCTCTTCTACAACCTCACAATAAGGATTGTTTTGTCTTATATAAGTATATCCGTACAAAGCCGGGGGCATATTATGCCTCTAATAAATGTATTAGTACTCTGTGTACTCTTCTTCCTTCCTCCAATGCCCGTCCTTGTGGAATTGCAGCTTGCTGGGGAATGGGCAGGGCGTTCTCAGCTGCGAGGTCCTCCTCTGTTAATTCAGGATGGTCGAGCCGAGCATGTATGCACATGTTGTGCAATATACTGCATGCAATTGCAATTTTGCCAGCGGTCTCAGGAGTGTAATTTAATTCTCTGGTGGCTAATAAGCATCTGAAAAAAAACTTTATTTAAACTCTTTTAATTGGTAAGTATTATAATAATGAGACATGTTGTGTAGGTAAGTTTAATGTTTTAATTGATTTATGAATAAATGCAATTGGATTAAGTATGCTTAATAGGTAATACCTCCATCTCCCTTTTAGTATTCCAAATGTGCGCTCTACAGTGGAACGGGCACGTTTCTGAATTATATTGTAGCGCCCTTCAGGTGAGTCGTCTACTGCATGGTCCACTGGAGTCATCATGAATGACCGGAGAGGATACCCTGAGTCACCTGTAGAACATGTTATGAAATGATTAATACATTATTATTTTGGGTTACCAACATACATAATACATCCATCACCTCGCTACACTACATACCTACTGGGTAAATGTTCCAAATTTATATTTGGAACATTTACCCAGTAGGTATGTAGTCTATCCCTGTATTGAGAGTTCTTCCATGTGAGCTTTTATCTCATGTTGGGCCCATATGCCCAATGTATGATGATGTGTATGATGCATCAATACTCAATATAAGGCAATCAGAGTCACATCGCTGTTGAGGCCTACGGCACCTTGATAACTGCCCCTTGCATAGAAGTTTAATACTACCAAAATCTGAAATAAATCCGGAAATTATGTTAGTCAGTTATGTTTTATCATTGTCTGATATTTACGTTATTTATCGTCTGATTTTTATGGTTAAAGGTAATATGAAAATAAGATACTTGTTGAGTTTTACCTTCATTATGGGATCAATACCCCGGTGTCGTATCCTTGGAGGAAGAAACGGGACAATCTCTTCACACAGCGTTTGGAACTCAGACGGTAGTTATTTACGAATTCAGAGTCGGGAATTGTGTGCAAGCGGAAGTTTCTTCTTAGGGCCTCTCGCCTTTTCCTTCTCTCGTCGCGAAGAATTTCTTGCATCAGCAAATACCTAGCCATTCTTTATGTTATTTTCAGCAATTACAGCAAAACGAATATCTCAACGTTATCTCTTGTGTAGACGTGAAATTTGAAGTAAAACTGACAGTAAATGAGCTGTCAAACTCAATATTACGTGTTTGACATTGCAGTTCAGAGTACCATTTTGTATAGAAAATCGAAACTTCGTTGTTTCGTTCGTTCGTGCGTAAAACTCTCCCTACAGAGTGCGAAAATGGCCCGAACGTTGAACGTTATTTCGATTGTCGCGTTACCGAGTAGGCCCCCGGGTTCGATTCCCGGCCGGGGCAGATATTTGTTTAAACACAGATATTTGTTCTCGGGTCTTGGATGTGCCCGTAAAATGGCAATAGACCCGCCCCCTATTACATTGGGACTAACATAACACTCTGGCGAAAAGTGGGTGCAGCAATGCACCTCTGCCTACCCCGCAAGGGAGTACATTAGTACAAGGCGTGAGTGCGTGTTTTTTTTTTTTTAAATGTTAAATTTAGAGGTTCGCCAAGATGTGTAATGTGTATGTAGCTTAAGAATAAGTAATCAATTCCCAGAACAGAATTCTCAATATCTAATGTAGAACCTTGAGCTTATGCATAGCAAGTGAATAATACAGTTGTCGACACAAACGGTCTAGGCAAGCAACTCGTGTTAATTTCCACAACAATGACTTATCAATCTCGTCATTACGAATTACTGCAAGTGCATATTTACAATCTCATAATAGTGTCTATGCTGCAAGGCGGCGGTCATACAGTTACATAATTACTCTTAGAAGCTATATCCAATGCTACAATAGTTAAGTTATGCGAATGCAAGATCCGATTAAAATTATTCAATGATACCAGGTTTATGTACATAATAATGATGAAATATTTCAGGTGCCCAAGTACTCCTGACTGGAAACATCTTCTCCAGAATATGGTGGTAGTACATGATAATATAGTCTAACGTAATGGTTTTCAGTTGGTAACTTTATAAATTACTTTTTACTTGTATCTGGCGCACAGATATGGTTAAAATAGTTGCGGACGTAAATATTTAAATGCTTTAAACATAATTAAAATACAATGTGCCATTTCATATTCCTTTCGCATATTTTTGCACTAGCAATTTGTTGCCAAGCTATGTGTATTGTGGTAGAGCATTTAACATCATTTGAATAGTTACCTATTATAGATTACTTATGTTCACTGCATGACAACAGTAACGTAGTATTTGGTTTATGGAGACTAGAACTGTAATCTACAACACACTATATCAGGTACCCTATACTTGCCTACTTGCATATCATTAGTTTATGTTTTTGTGTGCCAGTACATATCTAATTAAGTAGGTACTTCTAACCAGTTTTCGTCAACCTTTGCGTCTTGGTTAATTCTGTTAATTCTCTGCTAGTTTTTAAATGACTTTACTTACATATTTATTTATTTATGATTTAGTTGAATAGGTATGGATTTTATTGTTTTCGAGTAAGTAATCCTTTTATGGCGAACTAAATATCGTTTTGGTGCAAGTCTGCTATCTTTGGATAAAAGTACCTCTCCAGAAAAATCATACGGATATAAATGTTACATTGATTATAAACTTGTGACGCGATAAAAGGACAAACAAAGTCAAACATAATTTAAATATGGCATGCCGCCGATACCGCCCTTTTGTTATTGAGCAGCAGAAGCTTAAGTTCATCCTTTGATTATTTTCATATCATGAGAATGAATGAATTATGTCTTTCTCGACCTACGACCATACGCAACAAAGTAATGGCATAAAATATGTTTAGAGACGTGGAGACGTGGCGGCAGGCGGCAGTGGCCGGCACAGGTGTCGCCTGCAGATGTCACCGGTGACGAGGTTACATTCCTATTTCTATCACACTCATATCATACTACAATGTTAGTTAACTCTTTTAAACACTGGAATATACATTGTATTGTATATTAGAGTAAAAATCGCGCGTCGCGACTGAATTCGTTAAAAATGATAAATGAAATTAGGCGTAGGTTTGATTAAACGGAACTGAAATAGAAACGGAACGGAACTTCCGAAAATCGGTCCATCCTCAACGGGAATTGTAAACTTTGCTAGGAACTAAACCTCGATTGCAGTCCATAAAGCTCAAAGACATTCCATTCCAATCATTCAAACATCTCCCGAGGCGAAACCTCGGCCATCCAAATGCTTGAAATGCTAGTCAATATTCAGTGCACAATAAAGCGAGGCGCTAGAGCTTATTAAAGTTTGTTTTTAAAAATTCAGTGTAGCTTTTACCCTTCATCCAACGTGAATACATTTTGGCGCTTAATCAGCAACAAAAATACTAAAATGTTGCAAAATGTTGTTGTAAAATTTACAAATGCTACAAATACAGTATTAGTATAAAATACAGTGGAGGTCGGTTGTCAGCTGCCAGCCGGAGTGATGTGACTCACACAGTCCGGCGCAGACTCAAACCTGTTCCGCCGAGCCACGGGCACGCCTCCCGCGCCGGCCCAGACCGATCCGACAGGATCCTTGGACCCTCCAGTGACAATCAAGGGAGAGCTTTCATTGTAACGGGGGTATATATTTTTGTACGACTTTTTGTCACTAACAATAATTGCATTACTTATAGCAAAGTGTCTGGTAGATTTCCTGTTGTATGGTAAGTATGGGATTTTGGTAAGAAGATGCTAGATTAAGATTACTTATACACAATGTACATTTTTAATTAACTTACTTACTTTTAACCCGCCAGTGGTGACGTATATGTCTGGGAGACCGGGTGGTTCGAAAAAGTCGAATAACTTTCTCACTAGCCATCGATTTTTGTTGTGATTTCGGGTAGCTGCCTCATTTCCCATCCCCCATTGTCAGTCCACCCCGCGACGGTGACTCATGCGCAGGTTTCGGAGTTTTGGCGCCAACCCGGTGCGTGAGACCGGGGTCACCGACTATGTAAGTAAAATTTAAAGATGTTTTTTAAATTTTTCATACATTTTTTTAATTTTTCTTGTCTTTATTTTTGTTTTGTGATTGTAAATTTCATGATTGAACTATTTTTAATAGATAGTTGTAGGTATTTATACAAATATAAGTACTTAATAGATTTCAATAAGTTTTTACAGTAATATCAGCTAGTTTCAGCATGTCCTTGAAAATGACGACGGAGATAGCTGGACCTTCAAAAAATTTACAATGCTATGAATTTTGATAGCGAAAATAACAGAAAAATTTAATATATTTGTCACAAAATGTAAGAAATATATGTGTTACGGCCATGTTAGTGGCGTCTTGCAGAGACTGTTTGGCTGTGGAGAAACAATGACTTTTAGTGTATTATTATATATATTTTTTTGTAGAAGTATATAAATTTTTGTTTTTTCTTATGAAGTTCGTAGTGTTATAAAACTATAAAAGGTGGACTTAGTTATAAAAAATTGTTGGAATTGTAAACGAAAAGTCATAGTCAAGAAAAAAGGAAAATAGCACGTACTCTATGTGTTGGCCGTCATCCCTTACTTCATGTGTATCACTGTGTATCGATTTATATGAGACTATTAAATCGAGGCTAATCTTGATCAACTAGTGGCTTTTAATAAAAACCCAATAGGTTATGGGCCCAGGACAGCTTGGCGCGTGTCATACAATAAATATTTTTGGAAAATACTACTACAAAAATAAAATAATATTTAATTAAAAGGCCGGTTGTCAAACAGTTTTACAAATACAAACAGCAATAATGGCGAGTTCTATTACGACACCAATTGGTCTCCCTGTAGACAAACTAAAAGGGATGGAAGACTACAACCAGTGGAAATTTATGCTGAAAATGCTCCTCATGCACGAGGATCTTCACGACTGTATCGAAGGTGAGGACAGTTGTAAGGATGAGAGGAAGAAGCAAAAGGCGATGGCAAAAATATGTCTGTCAGTAGGTCCGTCTGCGTTGCAACATGTACGCAATGCAAAGACGCCTTATGAGGCCTGGAGCAACCTCCAGCGTGCATATGAGGACAAGGGGCTGTGTAGAAGACTCGGGCTGTTGAGGTCGCTGTTTGGTGTGAAGTTACAGGACAGAGATGGTATGCAGAGCTACCTAACATATATTACGGAGCTCGGGCAACAGTTGTCGGATATAGGATCAGCAATAGAGGATGAATTCCTGGCAATAATAATGCTGAGCGGGCTATCTACAGACTTCGACCCACTAATTATGGCGCTGGAGAACTCCAATACGAAGCTGACAAGCGAGACAGTCAGGAGTAAACTTCTCCAGGAGCAGCATCGGCGTGATGGCAAGGAAAATGAAATGAATGCACTGGCGGTAAAGAGACCTTGGCTAGTGAGGTGCTTTCGTTGTAAGAAGCCTGGTCACGTGAAGAAGGACTGCCCTAATGATGAGGTCATGGAGCCTAAGGCGGGAGGAAGACGAAGTAGTGTAAAAGAAAACTCGCTACTGACGGCCTTGTCGGTGAAAGTTCAGAACGACGTATGGTACATTGACTCAGGGGCGACTCATCACATGTGCAATAACAAGCATATCATGCAAGAGCTGCAATGCACCAAGAAGCTGGAAGTAAATGTTGCCAACGGAGAGAAGTTACTGACTGAGGGTATTGGCAAAGTAAAAGTATTATTGAAGACTGGTTTTAAGACTATAAGTGAAGTCTACTATATTCCTAAACTATCAGCAAATCTACTTTCAGTTAGTGAGTTAAATAGGAAAGGGTTTCGTGTAGTTTTTGATAATAATTTATGTAAAATAGTTGATGAAGGTGAAGTTATTGCCACTGGTACTGGTTTCAATGGTGTTTATGAGCTTGATGTAGTTAAGTCAGGGATCGCCATGAACTCAGCATGTGTGGAGTCGGTGACTGCACAGTCTAGCGAGGTTTCAGAGATGCCTGCACTAGTTTCTGAGCAGGGCATTGAGCTGGAGTCGGTGACTGGAGAGTCTAGCGAGGTTCCGGAGGTGTCTGCGCTGGTGTCTGCGCAGGGCATTGATCACGAGTTGTGGCATAAGCGACTTGGACACCTGAATGCCAGGAGTATGAAACTGATGCAAAATGGGCTAGTCACAGGTATGGATTATCCAAATACTACTTTTAATCCATGTGTAGCTTGTATAGAAGGTAAACAGACCAGACTGCCATTTCCTAAGAAAAGTTATAGTAGGTCGTCTGTCAAACTAGGGTTGGTACATACAGACGTATGTGGACCTATGCAGGTACCATCATTTAGTGGGAAAAGGTACTTTGTTACCTTCATTGATGATTTCTCGAGGAAAACATTCATCTACTTCATGGATAGAAAGAGCGAGGTCTTTGAGAAATTTAAACTATTCAAAGTGCTTGTAGAGAATGAAACAGGTAGTAAAATCAAAACCTTGAGAAGTGACAATGGGGGCGAGTACATGTCTAATCAATTTCAGGAATATCTGAAGAGCAGTGGGATAAAACATCAAACTACCGTCCCACATTGTAGTCAGCAGAATGGTGTGGCGGAGCGGGCTAATCGCACCATAATGGATAAAGCCCGCTGCATGCTCCAGGAGGCTGGGTTGGAGAAACAGTACTGGGCGGAGGCGGCGAACACGGCTGCCGTACTCAAGAACTATACACCAACCAGAGCGGTCATGGGAACAACACCTGAAGAAAAATGGACATCCAAAAAGGTGAATGTAGCACACTTACGTGTATTTGGTTGTGTAGCATATGCCATTGATGAGAAAGCCAGGAAATTGGACCCTAGATGCAAAAGGTATATTTTTGTAGGGTACTGTGAGGATAGTAAAGGGTATAGACTTGTAGATCCTGCTTTTCCAAAGAAATGTATTAAAGCCCGGCACGTCACATTCATGGAAAGTATGTTTTTGGATAAAGTAGCGTCTAATGATGATAAAAGTAAGGAGCATGATGAATTGTTAATTTTAGATTCATCTGATAACTTAGATAGTACTACACAACCTGATCCAGCACAGTCGTCGACGGAAGCTTCTGAGACATCATTATGTCAGCCAGACGTGGTCGAGATGGATCAGTTGTTACCTGATGACACAGTGAATCCTCGGAGACAAACCATGTTTAGTCTGGATTCATCAGTAGAATCTGTAAATTCGGATAACCACTCTTCGGACCCTACATATATTCCAGGATGTTCAAGCATGGATTCGGAGGACTCGCTTGATTTTGAAGATGCTGATACGGATGGGTATGCTGGGTTTACAGCGGTTACAGAAGACGAAGATATACCGAAGACAATAGAAGAGGCTCTGGGTGGCTGCGAGTCTAAATATTGGAAGGAAGCTATACAAGATGAGTATAACTCTTTCATAGTTAATGAATGCTGGACACTGGTTGATCTGCCTTCGGGGCAAAAACCAGTAAAATGTAAATGGATATTTAGCAAAAAGAGAGACCTAAATGGAAAATTGTTAAAGTATAAAGCTCGTCTGGTGGCGAAGGGTTATACACAAAGATACGGAATTGACTACAATGAAACATTTGCACCTGTGGTTCGCTACTCAACAGTTAGAATACTGTTAGCATTAGCTGCTCAATATGATTTAGTTATAGAGCACCTAGATGTAAAAACTGCATTTTTGCACGGGTTACTAACCGAAACTGTATATATGGAGCAACCTGAAGGTTTCATCCAAGGTGGAGGTCAAGATGAAAAGGTCAGGAAAGTATATAAGCTGAACAAAGCAATTTATGGCTTAAAACAGGCGGCGAAAGCATGGTATGAACGCATTAATGATGTTTTCATCAATAAATTGCAATTTAGTAGACTATCTTCTGAGCAATCGGTGTATATTCATAATACTGATGATGAAGTAATAATCGTAGCGCTGTATGTGGATGACATCATGATCTTTAGCTCCGAAAATTCTGAGAAAAAGAAAGTTATTAAGGAAGGGCTGATGAAAGAGTTCGTGATGCATGATTTGGGACCGGCTCATCAGGTTCTAGGTATGAAAATTGCTAGATTACCTGATGGAAGCTATACTTTGGATCAGTCCAGCTACATAAAGAAAGTTTTAGATAAACTGCATATGGCAGAATGCAAAGCAGCTAAGACTCCTATGGAAGTTGGAATTCAACTTAAAAAGGAAGAGAATTCGGCATGTAAATATGATTATAGGAGCCTTATTGGGTGTTTAATGTACCTGTCAGTATGTTCCAGGCCGGATATTACTCATAGCATCAGCTATCTAAGCCAGTTCAATAACTGTTTTGGTGAAACTCACTGGAAAGCAGCGAAAAGGGTTCTGAGATATTTAAAAGGAACAATACATTACAGTCTACTATTTCAAAAGGGTGACGATTTGAAAATTACTGGTTTTACAGATGCTGATTGGGGAGGAGATCAGATGGATCGTCGGTCATATACTGGGTATGTTTTTAGTCTTGGTAGTTCAGTTATTTCGTGGGAAAGCCGAAAGCAACGGACTGTAGCGCTTTCTAGTACTGAAGCTGAGTACATGGCGGTCTCTGACTCCTGCAAGGAGGCTCTGTTCTTGCAAACATTTCTTAAAGAATGTACTGGTATTGTGTGCAAAATAGATTTGTTTAACGATAATCAATCAGCACAGAAAATCTGTAAGAATGTTGTAACACACTCGCGTACCAAACATATAGATATAAGGCACCATTATGTTAAAGAGTTGATAAGTAAGAAGGTCATTGATTTAAGTTACCTTCCTACTGAGGAAATGTTGGCGGACGTGTTAACGAAGCCATTAACTTCAGAGAAGCATTATAAGTTTGTGTCTAAACTACTTAAAACTGATTAACTTGTTTTCATATATGTTTTTTTTGTGATATTGTTTATTTGTACTCCGTTAGTCAGTGTTAAAGTTATGTTTTAGTTTTATGTACCTATATAAGTTATGATATTTTGTTTGAGGCCTAGAATTGTGCTAATTTTCTTTTGCCTATTTATATGATTTTTGTTTAAGGCCTAGTGTTGGAATTGTAAACGAAAAGTCATAGTCAAGAAAAAAGGAAAATAGCACGTACTCTATGTGTTGGCCGTCATCCCTTACTTCATGTGTATCACTGTGTATCGATTTATATGAGACTATTAAATCGAGGCTAATCTTGATCAACTAGTGGCTTTTAATAAAAACCCAATAAAAATTACATCATTGTTGTATTTTTTTAATTTTTAAGATGATAGGTGAAAAATTATGTAAATATTAAATGTTCTAAGTACCATGGTAAAAGGACTAATAAACGAGCCGTGATTTATGATAATGCTTTGTTTTATTGTCAAACAAATACTTATCTTTAAAATTAAACTAATTTTAAGTAGCATGTGTAGTTAATTAAGTAAAAAAAATAAGTTTGAAAATCCCGGTGCGTGAGACCGGCGTCACCAACGATGTAAGTCAAATTCACGTCACCACTGGCGGGTTAAGTTAGGCATATCTACTATCGACAAGAATTTCATGTCATTGTTTTCAGTCACTGGACTGAAACTGAAACCAATGACATGAAATTCTAAGGTTTGCAAACAAGTCCTAAGGAACGGCAGTACTCTTAAGTCATACCTACTCCGAAAAAATGCATCACCAACAAGGTATTACTTTAAAAGAGTACTTTATCTCAGTCGATATAACCCCACGTCCCGAGCCGGCACGGGCTGTAATTGAAGCTACGCGGGCGAGTGCGACACTGGTCCGTATTGTCACCGCGCAGACGGACTAACGGCACCCGCTATCGCCGCACAAGCATCTACCTCCTCCCCGCTCGCAGATACCATTCTACTATACAAGTTAATACAAGTAGACAGTAGACAACGGAAATAAGTCAGCCTTTATTTAAATGAATTTCTGGATTTTTGATGTGCAGAAGTGGCCTCAAGGCGTTTGATTGTGACGCACATTAGTATTTGGAATTGTCGGGCTTGCTGTCCGTAAATCAAGTTTTTTCGAGTTTTTGTGGTCAGTACGTGACGCATCCTGCTGCTAGCCGTGTTGGTTATGGAAATTATTAGTCTCGACGCTCATTTTAATTGAACAAGCTTTAATCTTGACTTTGCAAAAACGGTTTTCCTGTGGGCATTCCGGAATAAAACCAAAACCACTCTCCATCTTTCTAACTATCCCAATAACTCATACCATAAATCTTATTTGCGACGTGAAAAAATAGCAAACCATCGAATTCACCGCATTAATAAATATTAGTGTTCTGCAGTCACAGCAGTGATTCGTAGTGCAGTTAGCGGAATGCGCCGGCGCAGGTAGAGACGCGGCGGCCGGACGGAACCAGGCGAGACGTTGTTTATTTCTATTTACATAAGTGTAAACTATTGGTCCGATTTAAGAGTTGGGTTTTGGCAACGTGTTTGATTTAGAAAGGCAGCTTTATGAGGCGATGTTTAAGTGGGTAAAAAATTATGAATTATCTTATGTACAAAAAAAACAGCACTAAGGAGACTGTTCTGCCAACACTTTTCCTATCTAATACTGCCACAGAGCATATTTTAAGAATTCTCCTTTTATTAAATCGTCATCATCGCTCTATAGCAGTCCACTGCTGGACGTAGGCCTCTCCCAAAGCACGCCACTGGATGCGATCGAAAGCTTTCTTCATCCAATCATTACCTGCCACCTTTCGCAAGTCGTCACCCCATCTAGCCGGAGGGCGTCCTACACTAAGTTTGCCTAGTCGCGGTCTCCACTCCAGAACAGAGTTATAAAGTAGATTAATAAAAATATTTTTTAAAAAATATAAGTAGGCAGGCAGGTAAAAACAAAAACAAAAAAACACGTACTCACGCCTAATGTACTCCCTTGCGGGGTAGGCAGAGGTGCATTTCTGCACCCACTTTTCGCCAAAGTGGGTGCAGGCAGGTACTTCGTTTATTTTTATATTTCTTATATACCATACCATGAATGAGTCCGCTAAAGCATGATTCATTAAATTATTTAACGTAGATCGCACACGTATGAATGAGTCTTCGAAGTCTAGAAATAGATCGGCGACTCTCTAATCCAATTATAACCAGAAATAAATGAGCATGTATTGTACCCGCGCGTCACTTGTTTATTTTTAACGTATATTTTGAAGAAGAAAGCGTTTGTGTAGTGCACAAGTGGTTCTACATAGAAGGGCTAGACAAAGATAGAATCGGTAAGTACCTATAGCGTAGGGCGGCGCTCTGCAGGGAAATCGACCGGGCGCCGCCACCGCCGCCGCCCACCACATTTCACCATACTAACTCCTTCACGAGACTCAATTACTGCAAATTATATCTATATTTAGACCCACCTACGTTCAGTGAAGCTAGTTCAAAAATATACAGCACGAAATGCCAAAGATCAAACCTTCATTCCTGTTGCGTGGGTATCACGTCACATACTCTAGGTAAGTACTCGTGAGCCCGATCTCTAAACAAAGGCAAATCTAGTGTACCCCCTGTTATCCTAAACGGTGTCGGATTTGATTTGATTCGTACGTACAATATCCCAACCAGTAATATTATAGGCGACACGACCAATGTTAATTATTTAGCTCTGTGAATTTAGGGCATAGCTCGGCCACTCGACAGCATACTTGCAGATCACAGTGTACCTATACACATACATGCTATAGCGAAGCCGAATACCTATCCAGCCTGTAAAATGTTACCATTATTCGAATTTTGAATTTCTGTGATTTTGATGTTGGTGAAATAAGTAGGTAGGTACTTATATAGGTTCTGTTGGAAATGTACCTATATAATCATCGACGACCCCCGGGCCGAGTATTGCCCCTGGCTACTTTCTGGATGAGCGGATCGAATGACGTCTAATACAAACAGCCGTCGTTTCTATAGATACGCATTTAAATACTTTGTTAATTATAAGGTAGGTACTACCCTACCTAATTAATCCATTTCAAAGCAATTTATCAAACGCCTTACATTTTTTTTTTGTATTTGGAGATAGATTATTTGTCGTAGGTTGAAAATTTTCCGTAACACAACCAACTAAACTCTGAACCCACTAGTACCTATGTATATATTTTTTTTAACTTTTACTGACATTTGGCATTTTCCTTGATATAGAGGCTTTTATGAAACGCCCCCGCTTCGTAACGTAACTGATGGAAAAGTTAGAGGTTACCTGCCGCCCGCCCACGCCGTACAATACATCCACGCCATATTCAGAGCAGTCGCGGCGATTTTATTGCAATAGCAAATATATAAATAATATAATATTAACCAACGAAACGAACAATAAAATTATGAAATAACTGTCAAATGAAATATCAGTAACTGAAAAATTTACAATCAATTATTTAAGTAAAAAGACAATACCGATTGATAATCTATACAGACTTTGGCTTATAATAAAAATATACATCGATGTAACACAGACTTCAATAATTCATTCGATTTCGTCTACATGAAGATTGACTATACTTAGATGGACTGTAACTACCATCAGTCAACGCATCAATAAATATAGTTATTGAAACTGGCAGTAACTGACGTCACTTTAATCTTTGTCTCAGATAATACTTTTAGCATTAAGTCCACCTTTTGTACACTTATATTTCATATTTGTGCAATAAAGTATCAAATAAATAAATAAATAAATACTTAGAATCATCAATGTCGCTTGTTTGTGTATTTCGAATAGAGGCCTGGCAGGTCCCGTCATAAAAGGGCACTTATCTCAAAGGTGGCTTCAATCTCCAATGAGACTCGTTCTGAGAATGTGTGACGTTGTGAGTGATGATGACGCAGATCTGCTTAGATCAATACTCCCCGCCCATTGTCTTGTTGGCGTCACTTCCATAACATTCAAATTGTTTCTACTAAAAAACTAGTCAATCGAAAAAAAAATATAATTTTACGCAGTATTCTAAATAAATAAAAAGTTCATTCAATCACAAAAACCATCGAATTATTGTATAAAGATTTTCCTTATTAACTTTGTCATCATGATATTTCGACATTTTGATCGTTATTGTTATTAAAGGCGGGTTAACCTGAAGAACTGAATTTTACATTTTCTAAAAATCCATTAAACTATATTCTTTATCCTCATTTTTTTTGTAATACTTATTTTATTGTATGTAAACACACACACACGCACTCACGCCTTGTACTAATGTACTCCCTTGCGGGGTAGGCAGAGGTGCATTGCTGCACCCACTTTTCGCCAGAGTGTATGTTAGTCCCAATGTAATAGGGGGCGGGCCTATTGCCATTTTACGGGCACATCCAAGACCCGAGAACAAATATCTGTGTTTAAACAAATATCTGCCCCAGCCGGGAATCGAACCCGGGACCATCGGCTCAGTAGTCAGGGTCACTAACCACTACGCCATTCGGTCGTCTTTTATTGTATGTATATGTCTAAAATATGAACTACATAGGTTAGCAGGCGAAGGCTGGTGATGGTGACTAAGAAACAACTAGAAACTTCAGGAATATCATAATCTTGTCAATACACAACTACTATTACTACTATTCAAATATTATGTACATCATTGACTATATCTATTAGGTCACATGACATAAAAGAGGGAAAAAAACTATTTTCTCTCCAAAAACACAGCTATAATACAAACAGTTTCGCAAAAGCACATCCACAGCTCAGCTTAAAGTAGGCTGTCCCTATTGCGTATTAGAAAGTATAATGGTGGCCACATACTGGTAGAGGCGGCGTAATGTATATGTAACAAGTTTTGCATTGAACCTGGTAATATCGGTGCAGCCGCCACCCCGCTGTTCCGTTAGGCGAAGCTGCACTACTCGACCTCCTACCATGTTCCATTTTATTGGCACATGCATGTATGCACTATTATAGAGCAGATATGCTGTAGTGGTATTGATACGTTCAATGTTTTGTAATGTTAAGATATTATATTAGTGTATTAGTCTATGATATTACTAATCACTCTGAAACGCTAGGAATATAATTGTCAAAAATCAAATTGTTCTTATGTATTTGTGCTATGTTACATCTACGTAATAATTTAATCACCAATTCTGAAATATTTAAAAAAGAAATGACCCAACTAAATAACAGCTAATAAATGACGGTGAACTTTAAATTCAAAGGGATAAGGAATCCGTACTTCAGTATTGCGAACAAGAAGTTACATACAAATCATACAATACGCCACCGGCCGTTACTTTTACTCAACCGTCTACAATACAATATTATGTAACAAAATTTTAATTCCGAAATGTAATCTAAACAGTCTATTGTTTTCGTTTTTAATCACGTAATAGGCCGGGACAATTTTTTGTGGCAATAAGCTGGGTTATTGCTCTTATTAAGCGTAAGCATATGTATGTAGAATGCTGGAGATTTTAATTACGGGAGTGTAGAGTAGGGGCGACGCGACACGTGGTGGCAGGAAGCAATCCGCCCCGAGAGCGGTACATTCTTTATGTTTCATTTGTGCTCGGCTGCGGTACTGGCGCTAGTCGCTCGCTACACTTGGAGACTAAACCGTTGCTGATAAAACTCACTCTTAAATTGAAGGAGATAATAATGGTAGTGCAACGTGTTATACTTTAACAATGTACATTTATAAGTAGGTACTCGTAAGAAGGTAATAAGTAAATTAGTATCACAAGGAGAAAAATCTTATGAGGCGATATTTTGCAATAAGATGATGAAGAAACATTGCTAATTTCAAAATAAGTCATATTGCCCAATTAACTTCGATAAGGCCATTACAAGCGATTGTTGTTTGGAAAACTCACAAAAGTTTTTCGTTCTACAAACGCAATGTTCGCTGCTGTAAATAACCATATTAATTGTGCATTAACAGCAGCTTATATGTACAAAACTGCATAATATAAGCTTACTAATGGGCACTTGCCAAAAATACATAACACGGTAGGTGGATTGCAGAGTATGTGCATTGTAATTAATCCAATTATTCTAATTACGTGCCGCTGCGCGACATTAGCGTCACATTAGTGCTCGTGATATTGCATAAGCGTATCGTTCGACGCGGGTTCTCTTGCTTTCCTTGAAGCCTTGAGGGCTTACCGTACAGAGCCATTTAAGAAACACGGTTTATTATAGTTTCTTATGAAAATTCAAATTAATTATGAAAATAATTTGTGCCAATTTAAAGCCAAAAAAGCTGAAAATGTTGAAAGAACTTTAACGTTATCGGGGTCACCAAGATAATCCATAAATCACATATATTAATGTAGCCCCTTTGATTTTATTGTACAAAATAATACATAACTGGGATAACTAGTAAAAATCACTATAAAATCACCGAGCATATAAATCTTGTTAAAAGGGGCAATCTTATTATTAAGGTCAAACATATGGTTTCGCATCACATGTGGTTTAGCAAATAAACAGATTATGGTGGATGAGGAACCACAATATGTGAGTATTCGCCACAATGGCCGGCTATACAACAACAACGTCACAAATAGGTACAACAACACACGTCTACTTAGCATCTCATTAATATGTAGACAATTACTTGCGTTGCGACTTCAGTTAGTTAAATCAAATATATAAAATAAAATGTGACCGCGAGTTTCTTAAAAATGTAACATAATGTGAATGTTGTACGAATAACAATGTTAACCCATAAAATCTACTAATTTAAAGTTTGGTAAAGGAAGAAAGAAAGCCAATTCAAACATCTTTAAGTAACAAATTGGCCGTGCAAACTCTAAAGTTTCACACTAATGATTATCGTAACAAGGGCCACATGAGAATCGGATAACTTATGGTCGACTGTACAAGACGTCACAAAGTAGCCTAGCTCTGTAGCGGGGGCGCCACTGTATACGTAACTTTCAGTGGCAGTTAAAACGTAGTGGGTGTAGCGAGTAGATGCGGGTGTGGGTCGCGGCGCGGGTCGGTCGCGGCGGCGCGCGCACCACGCCCGGTCGATACCACACCAGACTCCCATGTTTTTTATGTCCTTACACGTCACGAATTACCCAATAAAGATTTCCAATTACTAAACGCAATATCGGGTTTAATGACGTGCCAATGAAGCGATCTAGTTGCGGAGAGCTGAATATGCATGTCCCGGGCGCCGCGGCCGCTGCGGGGATGAATAAGGAATGAGTGCCGCAGCTCCCACCTACGCGACAACGCTCCGACTTTTGGCGCGAAAGTGTACTTAGTTTGGTTTTAGCTCACGGCGCATTGTTCCTTTCACGGCGTCAAACTTTATGCACCACGTTATTTGAACCATATCACATACTTGGATATATGGTATAATCATAAATTCAGCACTAACCTTTATATCAGAGAGTAGCTTTTTACGTCTTATATAAAATGCAAATATTCAAGATTTTCACAAAGCTCACCCCCAGCTCCCTCAAACAATATCACAGACACTCTCATTTTCGCTCTTCAGATTCTTTGTAATTTAGAATTTGACTTGGTACTGTAGCTGTAGGATGTAGGATATATATTATGATGTGTGCATTAAGTCTGTGCAGCATCAGCATCTATTTGCGACTCAAAGTTCATTACAATAGCGCACTAATCTGTCAAATACATGCATGTCGGGAGAGTATCGGTAGGAACATACCTGCAGGTTGTGGTGCGGGCGCAGGTGCAGCTGCTGGTGCTGCGTCATGTGCAGGTCGTGGGGCGCGGCGGGGGCGGGCGCGGGGGCGGGGGCGGGCGCGGGGCGGCGCGGCGGGTAGCGGTAGCGCGCCCACTCCGCGCCCGCCGCCGCCTGGTGCTGCTCCGCCATGTGCTTGAGCGTCTGCGCCGCGGGGGACATCTCGCCCGCGTAGCCGCGCGCCTCCTCGCCGCCGCCGCCGCCGCCGCCGCCGCCGTCCAGGTCGAAGTCCTTCATGAACTCCGGGTACTCCGAGATCTCCGAGATGAGGAAGTCGAAGTTGTCGCCGTCCGCCTCGCCGATGAGGTCGGCCAGCCCGGGGAAGGCGGCGGCGGCGTCGCGGTCCAGCGCGGCCGCGCACTCGTCCAGGCCCACGAACTCGTCGTCGGTAGCCTCGGACTTGCACTCGGTCTTGCACTCGCGCTCGCAGTCGAGCGGCGTGGGCGCGCGCGGCGGCGGCGGCGAGCCGGACGTCTTCACGGCGTTGGCGAGCGCCTTCACCGTCACGTTGGTGGAGATCTGCTGCGGCTGCGAGTCGGCGGCCGACGTGGTGAACTCCAGCTGCTGCACGATCTCCACCGAGAACTTGGTGAGCGCCTCGCCCGCGCCGCCGCCGCATTGCAGCTTCGCCGGCGGCTCGTAGTCGCCGCAACCGAACTTTTGTTGCTGCAACAAACATCATTACATAAGTATAAAAATAATCAATTAGAATCCAAACAATGCTCTGAAAAAATGGTTACATGACACGGTATAGTCTAACTTTGTAGAGAAAATGTTGTATCTAGTATTTACTATTTAGCTATTGCATTAGAACGTGATGTAAAAGCACCATTTGGACTAATGAATAGGGAAATGCCGTTAATCAGACACATTTCCTATTACGTAACGAAGAAAGATTGAAGAGTCGGTCGCTCGGGCGGCGGACTGGCGCAAAGCGGCTAATATCCGGCCTGCAGTGCAGCTACTTCCGCTTTTCCCTCCGAATATTAGTTTTGCTGAGCCTACATACGAGTCGAGTACATCACATTATGTACTTAATTGAATTCCGTTGTTTGCTCAATCAAGCTCTGTATCACGTGCAAACTACAAGCTTACTGAGCCTGATTAAATTTTGTTAGCTTGTTTTGTCTTACATCCATACATACGTATACTCGTTGACGGTGGTGGCTATGCAAGCTGTAGCTTAATCAGCAACAAAAGAAACAATAAATTAACTCTTTTGCGGTTTATTTGACTGCACATACATACGTACCTACGATATAAATGTACAGTCTCATAAAAAGAAACCTGACCTCAAAGTCACAATGCTACCTCTGTATCTCTACAAGGTACATTCAGAAAAATATCCCGATCCCATTTACCAGGCTGGCCGATTACCCGACAGAACCTACACACATCGCGCTACATTCAGACTATGGAACTGAGTTTGCAGCGACGAGTACGGCCGTCCATCACCCGTCAGACCGGTCTCTAAACCGTGAATTCCAACTATTGTCATTCTTGTTTCGACGAATTATATTTTGATTGCTTTTATATACAGTTAAATAAGACGTTCTACACAAAAAGTCGGTGGGAGCCGCGGGTACGAAGGTCAGGAAAACTAGTTTGACCAATTACAAGCAAAATCGTTAATTGCTGCGGCCACACGTACATAAATTAATGTGCCATGCAAAAGTTCTACGAAGTTATCTAACGGCACTGGAGTTTGGTGTTTTTTTCCGAAAAAAACTTCCACAAATTACTAAACTAGGTTTTGTGTGAAATCGGAAATAACTAACAACATTCCAAGAAGAAGTTAAGTACGATACTGTGAAACATGTTCAACCAATAAATAATCGATCACCACTTGCCATAAGAGCGCCAGGTCACAATTCTGAACTCCTCATCTTTCCTCATCCAACCACTACCAGCTACCCATCAAATAAACGTATTGACTGCAGATTATGATTTAAAAATTATGTTCTAAATAAACCCTCGAATCACGTGACAAGCCGTTTCGGCACAAGTTTCCGCTGCGATCACAGCTTTCTCTATTGTTTACGGGTTACCAAACAACTTCATCGTAACATAAACATTGGCTTCAAGGGCGCCCCTTGTTCTCTGATCCCCTCGGCTAATCACGTGCGTACATCACGTTTAGTAGGTAACAGCAATTAACGACACAAGCCAACCAACTGTCTAGGTAGCTCTAGGTACTCTAGGTAATGCCGACTGCTGCCCGTGCCGGTCATAATTGAGAAAATTGCCGAAGAAGTCCCCGGCCATCATTAGCCTACGTACAAACGACGCAAAACTTGTTTTTTTCCTCGTGGATATCATTTACATTTCTAGTGCTACGCAAGGTGCACTGCGAGCGGAGGTTAGAGGTGCAATTTGTCCTTTACGGTTTGTGTTATTGTAAGCATCAAGTGTAGTTTAGCCGGCTACTTTAGTTATGGAGCTCAGGTATTTGCAAATGCATATCCACGGGGAACATTCTAGTAATATTTACATATGCGCAAAAAATTGCAAGCAAATTTTATGGAGATAAATTAATGTTGCTGCATCCAATTTCCAGAGTAATCTATAAGGTTTACATAAACAGACGGTTAATATATGTAACTATTTATATTGTACAAGTGTTCCATAGATCACTTAAACATAAACTAAGCATAAACTACATAATATCACCTTGAGAGATAACGATGTTTAGTTAGACAAACGATCACGCTCATGAGTTTCGTAATTAAGTGGCAAGTAAACGATTAAGAATAGATGATACAAAGAAATAAACAAAAGATCTGCGCAGAATCAGGAATATTGAGATACCTACATTATCCATTGCTTTCAACTACATTCACGTCATTATCAGTCGCATTTTGTCGCAATGCGCCGGCGACGCTCGCTGCGGGGTAATAAACCCGTCGGCATTAACTTTACAGTTGTTTTTGAATTCTACAGATATACGATTACAGAATAGGCAAGGCAAGAAGTCCGGCGTTGATTGCGCATCTCTGCTGCCCACCAGGACCAGCCATAGCCACCACCGGCACCGTGTCAAAGAAACGCAAGTCATATTATCTCTAATAGCGATACAATACCGATCGATGTGCTATGCAAAGTGGCATCATCTGAGTGAATTTCACAGCTTTTCAGAGGTTTACAAAATTTTGAGTCAAGCTCACCAGCGTACCACCATACTGAGGCCGTACTGAGAGATACTGACTGATGAAGAGATTGAAATGGTTTTAAATCGACGCATGGGTGTGATTTACATGGTTTCTGAATCGTTTGCAAAGTCCTTGTAAATGTAGAGACGATAGAGGGTGGTATTCGTAAGAATAGAAATCTAAGTAGGCAGCGGCAGGCGCCGGCGGTCGCGGAGGCCGTCTCAGTGAGCGGCGCGAGACAATGCGAGCCGCGTTGTGAAACTGTTTGCACAACCGCGGCCGCCCTGCCGTGCTCTAATGCAAGTACACCACTCCAGCGAGATCCCCTCACCGTGACTCACTCACTCCGCTCCACGGGCTCTGCCTAAGCTGGTCATGGGCACGCTATCTCGGCCGAATGCTTGACGCTCGCTCTCCCATATGAAGGTCACTTTATTTTCAAATTCTTCCATACTTAAAACTTGCCAAAGTTCTAATACACAGTTAGCCATAAAGCTACCATTGTTGTTTTGAGATCTATATGTAAAAGTACAGCTCTAGTCCATTGCATAAGAATGTTACATTACATCCACTTCACTAGTATTACCATTGTCATGCAATGGTGCGTCATTCACTTGGCGCGTTCAGTTTGTTACCGTTCGAGAAGTACCAGGTGTTCCAGTAGCGAGAAGTACCAGGGCAGTATGAGCGCGAGCAGGCGGGCGCATGGTGCACTAATTGCTAGGTGTGCGGGACGGGATGGAGGGTCAAGTCAATTGGCGGAGCGCCCGCGCATCCGGCCGCGGAGCACGCGTTCATTCATTATCAGCATTATGATATAACATGAGCATAGGTACTGATTTCAGATTGGACACAAAATTATTACAATTAAATAATGTTATGAAATACTTCACTGATCCTTTACTTTACGTGATCTTTCATATTGAGCTTGAATTACCAAAGGGTAGTTAGAGGCGAACGATAATCAATATTCCAATTTAATTAATGTTTACCAAAACCGATCTGAAACTTTCCTCTAATGTAGGTAGTAGGTAGGTATTTCTGCGGTATTAATCATGAAATCTATTTTAAGATTAATTAGTATAGAGGGTGGAATGTTACCAGTGTTTGACCAAACGAAGGTTATCGTGCCCTGTAATGTATGGATGAACAATATTTTAATAACATTTAAATAGATATCAATTTTATGATATCTCGCACTGAAAAAAATCACTTCAGCCATTGCGTGAATTTTTACAGGATATTAATAATAAAACCACAAAAAAAAACATCCCTTTCAATAGATCAGTTCCATAGATCAGTTCCATAGTACCAACTAGGTACAGTTGACAGTACTTCTAGTCATTCCAACGCAATTAAAGCTGTCCGATGTGTCGGAACAATGCGAGTGTCCGGCGGCGGGCAGCGGCGGCGGCGGCACGTGGAAGTCACCGCCACTCAACATGCACGTGCCCGCACATCACGAGTAATGGGATTATGTCGCTAACGAAGGAGTCTGTGGAAAACACCGCAAGAGTTTCTGCCACCGAATTTGCGAACTACAGGTGTTTTTGCAGATTTTGGAGGGGTTGCTGCTGAGAGACTTTATGAAATCGATTATAATGACATTAAATTAAAGCAACTACATTGATGTGATTTCACTTCCATCACTAATGAAATTTGAATCCCAGTTTTACAGAGGATGTATTAATTATATGAGTCTTTTTCCAACACATCTTCGTTTGGCCAATCAGTGAGGCGCTGCAATCAAATGATATAAAATCGGATGATCATTACATCGCAACGCGACGACGATTTACGCCGCAAGTCGGCTGCAACTAATGTCTTACATAAAAATTGCGCTTTCACTCTCATGTCACGAGTCGCACAGGAATTAATAAATCTCTATAAAATTCCGTTTCATTCTATTTCACTAGCATATAGCTTTAATTGCTACTTCATACCACAATCGCAATAAGTATTAAAAGTGGTATTTTTAGGTAATATGGGCAAAGCTCTCTTGCCACTAATATTTACATGGTTCAGAGGGATCTCGAGCCAATAACACTATTGCAAAGTTAGAAAATGGGATCTTAAAGGGAGAGAAAATCTGAAGCCTCACCACAAATCCAACCATTTTTAAGTTCTTCAAGGGACATCAGTTCCATAACCCTTGCGTCTTCACAGACGGTCACATGTCTGTATGACGGGGGGTCGTGCGCTCGGGTGTCCAAGGTGAGCCGCGCAGGGCGCCGCGGGCCGCACTCAGGTCGACGCCCGCACCCGCTCGGGGGCTACAAGCTACAACACTAATTGCCGCAATCGGTATCGCAACTGAAACCTCTCATTTGCTTTTTGGCAACCATTTTCATACTTTTGTACCTTGCCGCCTCGTTTAGTATGCATTGTAAACCGATAGGTGTTCGATTCGAGTTTTCGAGTTTTGGACTTTTAGTCATATTTGCCTCCACCTGTAGTTTTCTATAGCAAAATCGACATTTACAAGTGATTGTGTTATTAATAAAGTATATGAATGTAAACAAAACTCCAAGTCGCAAAGTTGCGGCCTCGTTACTCAAATTGCATTGCTCTTCGTAGCGGGTCGGTGACCAACGCGAGATACTACAGAGCTTCTAGGGCAGGCTCATTTCGTGCACCCCCACACATTGTTGTGTACGTAGACTAGAAAGAGCCAAAATATACTGACCACATGCACGCTGCTGTGCAGGTTCCCGCTGATGGCGGGCAGGTCGGGCTTGCGGTCGCTCTTCTTGGCCTGCCGCTTGGCCTTGCCCTCGAGGAAGCGCTTCTGCAGCACGCTGGTCTCCAGGTTCTGCTGCTCGCACGCGCCGCTGAACGACTGGTCGAAGCGCGGTACGCACTCCGACTGCCGCCGCCGGTACGTCTCTATGCGCCGTCTGCAACAAACAGTACATGGTCAAGACAAGTTGGAAAAAATCCTAAGTCCTTGTTTACTTTCCTACTTCTTGATAAATTGGTTGGACATTGAGAAGGATTCAGTTAAGGTGTAGGTAGACGCGCCATAAGTAGATTGTTGTCGTGATCATCTTCAGCCATTAATATGTTTGCTGTTGGATAGAAGCGTTTTCCCAGGAGCGCCGCAACTCTTTTATCATTCCAAGATTACCAGGCTACCTGACTAAGATCGATAGTCTGAATTCTTAAAGCATGTTAAAAAAATATACTTATAGTCTAGCTGCACTTATGCACTTATACATTTTGTGATGATGGCTGAACAAAATCAGCATCGCTCCCTCGCCTTAATCTATTGTTAGACATAAGCCCCCATCAAGTCAAGAACTAAGGATTCTGCTATAATCAACATTCTTGGTAGATTCAAGATTGTATAGAAACGTCGACAATCATTGGGAAAGATTTCATAGAGCTTGTCTCTTAGAATCCTACTAATGTACATGTAGCTGAACGAATCAAGTACTACAAGCTGCGGCGCTAATTATGAGGTTAGCTGATGCATTTGGCCTCAGCCCTTCCCTTTCTCTACTTATCCTTGAGGCATCTGAAGTACGTTACAAAACTTAGGTAAAGAAGTAGCAACAGGAGGTTGGTAACAAACGGAACGTTCGGGGCCTGGGCCGATGCTCATTCAGCCGCAACTGCGCACGGTCACCTTGGCGCAAAATGCTAATGCGGACAATGTCTGAGCTCACATATAGTATAAATCATTATAACTATACCTAACTACAGTACACGTCTACCTATAGTTTCCATTTATTCGGCAAACGCTGCTAAGCAGCAAACGATTCAAGGTTATTGTCAAATTCGATATGACCAATGTAAAAAAAATAACAAACTTTACATACTGTATCTGATACTCATCATCATATGGATGCGAACGGCTTTAATCATCAACTTTGTAGAAGATAGAAATTACATAAAGGAAACTGCTGTGTTGTACTAAATAGCTAGGAACAACATAATGTTTTCATCCAAATGTTGAGTGTTAACATTCAATATAATTATTTTTTTATTATCAAAGTGTTGGTTACGTAATCTACGCCGCCGCGACGTCACCCGAACACTGCTAACATAAACATACCTAACCACTTATGTTGTGAATAAGTATTTACATATATTCGCTGCTGGTGATACGATACTGTGTACCTAGTAGTAGGTACTTACTCAGAGACCGCGGCGATAGCGATAGCGCCAAGTAATTTCATACTGTACAATGTATCCTATCTACCTTACTTGAATTCTTTGTTTGAGCTTTATACTTGAGTTGAGTGAAGTTGTATGTTCCAAGACATCTTGGGTGTGATTCATTGGATGAGATGATGACAGTGGTCAAGCGCATCTTTCTTCAAATCCAGTTTACGTAAAATCTTATCTTATCTGAATAACTTGCTGCAATACTGAATTGTAATTCTGTTGGTACCGGTTATTGCTTCCACAATCTACTTTGTAAAATTTTCTTCTTTATCATTTAGTTTGTTAATCATCATCTTTTCAACTACCGAACATCTCTACAAAATAAATCACACTAAGGTCCTTTTAGGTTTAGGATAATAATATTATAGTACTTTTATACCAATAATATATATATTTATAACCAGCTGAGCTGATCATGTACCGATAGGTTTCGTTCCGAAAAAAATGTAAGGATGAGTGTTAGATGAAATGGGAAGAATCAGTAAGTATCGAAACCATAGCTATCCATAGCTAATTACAGGGATACACTAAAAGTACAACAACGTGTGCTATTTATAGGTAAGTAAAGTACATGTGTAGAGAGAGCCGGCTCACGGGCGGGATATCACTATCGCGGTGCACTTTCCCTGAGTGCAGCACTAGCGGCCGCCGCCGCCGCCGCTGCCGCCCCGCCCGGCTGCAGCTAATTGCGCCGCGAGCCCCGCACTTTCACCGCTACCTACTATTGGCGACGAAAGTAACTCCTCAAACAAGCTCCATATAAATCAGCTAGCCCTTTTGCCTACTGAATATTCCTGATGGATGACGATTTGTTGGAATTTGTACACTGACGTTTCTGTTTGGGAAGTACTGATAAGCAGGTAGCTGATTACAGTACGATCTTATCGAAATCCGCCTGCATTTTTATCTATATTTCAATTTAGCGTTCCAGAGTTTCAGTTGGAGTTGTCTTGGATTATGCCCCGACTACTTTTCAGATGTGGTGATATGTAGATATATGTAGATAGACACTCTAACATCAACGCAGTTGTTTAGGGTTAGGTTTTTCCCCCAAAGTAACGATCTAATCGATAATATCTTAGAGGGTACGGCGAAGGGCGGCGGGCCGCTTGAACCCGGCGGCGGCGGCTCGCTGCATCAGCTCGTAGGTGTTTTTGTTTGGTTCATTGACCAGCGCCGCATGTCGCTACGCAAACAACACCTCCGATAAAGTCCCGATTGTGTGTCATGCTGTGTCACTGACACCGCCCCTGCCGTCCTGCCACCGACTCATGTGATACGAAAATATCCACGGCTTATCTTAGCCCACTTGCACCTACTTCGATTCATGGGCATACGGTTCCATTCAAATAATCTCTGCGGTGTTGTTGAAAATAGGAGCAAAGTAAATCCTATGTGGGATCGACCGAGGCTCACATATGCCGGCTGTCCCGGCGTGGGCGGACCGACTAAAATTGATTGAGGCTGAGTGATGATGAGCTCAGACACGGCGCAGTGTCATCGAATAGATTTTACGAACAGTTATTTCACAAAAGAGGGAATCGAGTATCGACCGCTCCTATTATCAGAGATCTTTCTCAATCCACATTTTACGACTTTCTCTACAACACGGGTAGTCGGTGTAGCAGCGCTCTCTCTGAGAAATATTTCAATAAATTACATGCATGAACTCTACCATTCTTGATGTTCACAAGTTAACTATTTTACTTTTCCAATGAGAAAATATCTAGGCTGTAATCATGTCTTATTTTCCTGTCGCTATCTAATCCGAAGCGTATTTTTTACATCATTTGTGTACGTAAGATGCACGTTTCTAGGAACTTGCTGCTTCTCTTAATTGACCCCATGAATTGCAGAGCGCCCGGAGATGGGCAAAAAATCTATGGGTGAATGAAAGGAAGAGTGAATCTCAATGAGCCACCATTCTCTTTCTCTTAAAGACAACATAGTAAAAACGTGCGACGGCGACTATAGTTTACTCACAAAGAGTCAACAAGTGTGTAGAGTTATTCAGAGGCCGATGTGAGCATATTATGAATTATGATATGAGATGGCTATTGAAGAGTGGTAAGGTATGTCTGAAAGTACTAGAGTAACATGTGTCGCTATCTATCACGAATGCCGATCTGGAAGTAAAACAAACATCGCCCACGTCAAGGTACTTGCAGACCTGCCAACTTACCGCTGATCTTATTCCACATAAGCAACAATCCGTGAGATAGTCAACGTAAGGGCTACTTTTCATTGACAAGAGTGTACGATAAGTTTGTGAGGGCGTCAGTACGTGCAGCGAGCGATGTCGACATAGCGCATGCACTTAGCAACTGCACACAATAAATAGCTACTTAAGTATTCATTGAGCGAGCCTGATATAAACAGAATGATATGGATAATCTTTGGTATAGTTGTGTTCAGTTCAGTTTAGCTCCCAATACGTGGTACGCTACGAGAGTTCAATACCAACTGAAACTCTTTGATTTAATGAGGCAGAAAAGTAGTATAAATAATCTTTGCGGTTAATGGAGACTGAAATGACTTTATGTAGAGCACAGAGGCATCACATCACGCCCGCGCGGTCCTTGGGTCTCGACCGCCGGTACCTAATTGATTGTTTACAGTTTAACGTGATCGTGACGCAAGCGGGCCGCGGCGGTGATGCAACGGACCCGCCGCCCGACAGAGTTACGTGCACCAGCAGACGCACCGCCCGTAGATACTAGTCTAGTCTAGTAAAGTCACTACGAAGTCTTCATTACGTTTGATCATAGACGAGAGAACGCTGGTATTCATTGAACGTATTTTAATCGCTATCATAAATAAATCACCGAGATTATTGGTCATTAAGGCTAGTTGCCTATAAAAATATTGAATGAAGCAATCGCGCGAAGAGCTTGAGCCAGCTGGGGAGTATCCCTACAAACGATCCCATTAACACGGGGATGCCCCTCGCCGCCAGCCCGCCTATATTGATCGCGGGCTCCTCTAGATACTGGACGCACTCACTGCACCAGCACGAGTATTTCCTCCCTCATTGATTGCAGTCACAGAGTGCGCTGAGGTCTCCGGAATGAGGACATTTAATGAGACGGTTGTTTCTTGCAGTGCACTAATGGTAGGCTATGGATACCTTGCATACAGTTTATGCAACGGCCGCGAGGCTGTTTCGGTACCGTTACGCCTAGCCCGCTATGCCATGCTGTACTACATAACACAAACGTTGGATAGTTCACTCTTTAGTTTGTATACTTGTGTACATTTCTATGCTCACGAATAACCAGGCAAAGTAATCTAGATTCACAACTCTCAAACACACATGTAGTGTGTTATGAATACGCATGTAAAGATATAAGATAAAGTACTCTTGTTTTCACTCTTATGACGCAGGTTTTAAGGACAGTCAGTACCAACAACTTCCTATGTAAGTATATGTGTAGAGTCGATGGCTACATGTCCAGTCGCCGGAGACAATAGGTAACAAAAGCAATGATTATGCATGAGTCCTTTCACAACGAGCCAAGTTTCGTCAGTTCTCTAACTCAACACAAGATAAACATAGTCCACGATATCGATCGATGAACTCTTATCACAAAATAGATAACGCGAATCAATTTCAAGATCCACCTTGCGTGAGGCGGTAACACCCGGCAACAGTAATAGCGGTATTGGAATCATGGGTTAAGTAAGACACGCTACGTAATACAACCGAGAGCCTAGGTCTGCTGGAAATGTTATAAAATCAAGACGAACCGCGATATCGTAACGACTGAACGTCGCCTTCCGTAGTCAATAGACTTGATACATAATCCAATACAATTCACTCTAACTTGCCGCTTGCCTACATGTTACATATTTACGAACAGATGATCGTCATCTTCACGACCATGACAGGTCAAATGGGTACCAGAAAAGTCCACCCGAAGGTCGATATTGCATTTGTGCTAAGTAGAAAGTAACACCTTGTACATCATATTATCACTCTTTGAATATTACGTAATTATTGTCACAGAGCGCAGTCACAGTAAGGACTAGCACAGTGAAAACGTTTTTGCTCATTGCGTGTGACAAGCAATTAAAGACGGACTGCTTGTACAGGTGATTTCGCACCATCGGGGTCGTTACTTGGCAGGTGTCTATGGACTGCGGAGTGTGTCCACTGGTTGTCGCTGTGCGGCAGGACGCGGCGCGTGCGGTCAATGTCGTGACGAGCGAGCGCTCGCCCCACGCGCCTAGCGGTCCTCGCGGCGGAAACAACACCTACCTACCTACACACTGCTTTCAACTCCTCATCATGGTTTCGTGAAATACCATTTGAATTTTATGTGTGTAAAGATTGTACACATTTCTTGTGTATATTTCGAGGCTATATTTTCGAGGTCAATGTCATACAAGCAGGTGTATTTGCACCCTATGCACTTCACAAAATGTGTGTCAGGTTGAATGTAAATCAACTTCATATTGCATACTATTGTACAAGTCTAGAAGCGTCCGTAGTCGAGCGGGCCTCAGTGATCGTAACTGATCGCTGAGGTTAAGCAACAACTGACACGGTCAGCCATTGGATGGGTGACCAATTTCAAGTGGTGCTTTTCTGGACGCTTCCGTGCTTCGGACGGCACGTTAAGCCGTGGGTCCCGGTTGCTGCTTCGGCAGCAGTCGTTAAGCCTAGTCAGAGGCCTTCGGGCGGCTTGAAAACATCTGACAGTCGGGTTTCCCACTTACCCGACAACTCTCTCAGCACAAGCTTGCTTGTGTTGGGGTCCACCAACCCGCACTTGGCCAGCGTGGTGGACTAGGCCTAAACCCTTCCTTCATTGGAAGGAGACCCGTGCCCCAGCAGTGGGGACGTAATGGGTTGTGATGATGTACAAGTCTATACTAAATGGTAGGCTGAAAGCTGTATTAAAGGCATCTAAGCAATTTCCGGTATAGTGATAAAACAAAAAGTTTTAGGTCCTAAAAGAGGATGATAATATTTGAAAAATTACTTTGTTTTATGAAGTACCTATTATTTTCTAAAATTTCTAGAGACAATGGTGCTTGACTATTGGCTGATTATATGTGATAATAAAGGGACATTATTACATTCATTATTGCACAAATAAATAAGTGTACAAAGGGTGGACTTAATGCATTTCTACGAGTCAACTCATAGAAACATTTATCAACATTAATTTTATATAGCCAACCATTATTATTGTTTAATGCACAACTTCTGACTGCACTTGCCACACATAAACACTGCATGGTTTAAGCAGCAGGTTTTTGTTGTAACTTATGTAGGTACCTATTATAAAATGTTTTTGGAAAATAAACGAAATAAATAAAAAATAAATAGGAAGTACAGGCGAAAGTATGTTATATGGTATGTAAAAAAAGGATCAGTATTACCACTATTTCATGTAGTATCACAGTATATTTAACTGAACACGACTCAAGTGTAATAGATTATAAGAATGCAAACTTTGTATGTGTAAAAGATAGACTATTCTCGATACTTTATTCTTTAACTGGTAGGTCTAAATTAATTCTGAAGATGAATAAGAATGTACCATGTCAGAGTCAGAAATTTATAAGAATAATGTGATTGTTGCTCTAATAAACTTTTCTTGATATTATTTGTGTTGTAAAGTTAGCATTGTCGGAATCTACCACTTGGGTAGATTCCGGTAACAACTATATTAGTAAATTCTTATTACACACACTATGCTATGCCGAGTTAACTATCATCATCCATCACCTTAACCATACAACAAGACACTCCAGTGCATCTCCGGGACAGTTCATACCTGAGGCGGTCAACCACGGCCTGGCGCTTGGGGGGCAGGATCATCTCCTCCATGGGCTGCAGCATGTTGGGCGGGTGCGCGGGGTGCGGGGCGCGCGCGGGGTGCGGCGCGCCGCCGCCCACGAGGTGCTCCACGGTGAGGCCGCTGCTACACCCTTCACCTCCACCGAGCTCCCATCCTCAGTTCTTAATCACACAAAGTCATAAGCTCAAGTACTACACCGCAGCCGCGACAGCAGTACCCAGTGGCCACAGTTCGTCCTGAACACTTTGAGCAAATTTTTCATGTTGACACTGAAAGTTCACCACCACAACAAACACAAATGCTAAACCTTGTTTTCACTTTTCCTCCGCGCGAAAGTTATTTGGCTAATGTATCGTTAATTCAACTCAAATCGGTATTTTTGTTTTGTTATCAGACTTGAAAATAAACTGTATTTGTTTGATATTTTGGAAGTTACGAAGTCAACATCACAGTTTCACTTGTAAAAACATGCACTAGTTTTAAATTCAGTCCATTGGCGTTGAAAGGAAGAGAGTACTTATAAGGTTTGATACCACTAATAGTATAGAATAATAAATTTTGCTAAGGAAATGTAAATTATAGAAATAATTTACAAAACAAATCCAAAAACTACGCCTCACAAGCAAATTATCAAGTCAACTGACGCTTTTTTGACGGCAAAACGAATGAATGATATGTCCAAATGAATGAATGAAACTATGAAACCGTTGTTTGTCTGGCCATGTATAAGTACAAAATTACCCCAGTTTATTAAAAAAATAAAATAAATAGTCGTTTATTGTAAAAATATTAAAAAGCTTACCTAATTTTTTTTTAAACTTTATTTTTATTTTTAATTATGTCTAAAAAAAATGTTATAAAAGTAAATAAATTAAAAAAATAAAGTCTGTAACTATATTGGCACTTATAAAATTATAGTTCTTGTACATTTTCACTTACTCATTAACTACCTACTATACTATCCCTCGTGGGATAGGCAGAGGTGCATTGAATCATTGAACATCGACTTTGATGTGTCGTATGACATGTACGTTTCATTCTACTAAATTGCGTTAAGAATATACATATCTGTGGTCGTAGTCAATAAATTTATAGATTTTACTAATTTTCTAATTTTACAGATTAGTATTCATGCGTTAATATATATTTTTTAAAGTGACATCCATATCAATCAACGTGGAATAAGCTGTAGGTAGTACTTTATCAAATTCTCATTCTTCTTTACGTGTTTTGATGTAAGTATTTAATAAAAATAGTTTAAATTTCATTCATAATATTTTCGTTTTGTGCTATTATTGCAATGCATTGATTTTAAGCAGTTCAACCTATGTCATAAGTGATTTTCTCACCGTTAGTTAGAGCAACAAAACCTAACGCAAATGTGTTTAACGATAGCAGTGAGTCAATGTAGCGTGTTTACCGTGAGTTGACGAATCACTCGTACTACGCTTGTTTTATTTTGGTGTTCAGACGGATTGTGAAAATTCTCGCACCTCAATGGAAAGATTATTAAGTCATGTAACACTAAAATGTCATATAAGATACATAATCTTTATTCTGAGTTATCGACTGTAAAGGTCAAGATATCCCGGAAAATATGCCATGCCTCTTTATCTTTAGATGATCTCCAACTCTAACGGAAGGTCATTTCGAGGTGCCCCAGTCACTCCATGGGGTGGTAAATTAATAAAACTCAGCAACTCAGTGCTCTAGCAATTTTCGTCCTCAGAACAACGACCTCCTCAACCATTCTGTTCTGTCATTTGTCATTTTTGACATAAGCCAAAAATCGTACTATTTCCAATTTCCAACTATTTCGTGGGGAAGTGTTTATGGCGGTGCATGTGCTTTGCAAAAAATATTCATTCCTTGCTAAAAAACTTACTTGCTGCTTGCTTTCTTGCTTTCCTTGAATACTTAACGATCTATTAGTGCTGTGTTTATATATTTATGTGTTTATCTTGTCTTAGAGTCTGGTAATTTTTTATTTTTTTTAGTTTTTTTTTATGTTTGAGGACTATGGAGGGTGACAGGGATAGACCGCCCCCAGCCCCCCCTGATCCTGACGTCTCTGACCCTCTTTCCCCTCTACCTCCTCCTTATTCCCCATTATCTAATGGCGATGACGAATTAGAACAAAATAGGAGAAAGCGTCCCATAACTAATGATAGTGAGGATGAAACCCCTACAGTAAAATCTGTAAAGACTTCGATTGGTCGAGCTCGATACTCGGCTATGGACAGACCCCCTTACCTCGTCCACGTCTCCCGCTATGAGCAGGAATCAAACTCAGGTTCAACAATGCACCCGATCAAATTTGGACAGCTCCTTATGAGACTGAAAATAACAAATATAATGCAGGATGGAATTAAAAGAGTTGGCCGCAACCGTGTAGCCGTTGAATTTAAATCCCCAGAATCTGCCAATGCCTTTATTGTTCACCCAGAACTAACGCTGAAGGGCTATTTGACCAGCATCCCAACCTACAATATTACACGTATGGGCATGGTCAAGGAAGTCCCATCAGAATGGTCAGAAGAGGATATTATATCAAATTTAACTGTTCCCGCGGGTTGTGGTAAAATTCTCAAAGCTAGGCGCATAAACTACAGATTAAAGAATGCAGAGGGTTCCACAGAGTGGCGTCCCTCACAATCGGTAGTCCTGACGTTCGACGGACAAATCTTACCCCAAAGAGTATTCGCTTGCTATTCATCCCTGACAGTAGAGCTATACCACTTTCCCACCATAATATGCTTCAATTGTTGCCGATATGGTCATACCAAAACCAAATGTCGCTCCAAACCAAAATGCTTCCGTTGTGGAGACAATCACTCCAGTGATAGTTGCTCCACTGCAGAATCAGATGCGTGCTGTATGTACTGTGATGGTAAACATTACGCAACAAGTAAATCTTGCCCCGAATACCAAAGACAAAAAAACATAAAAGTAGTCATGGCTGAACAAAATATTTCCTTCGAGGAAGCTTCCAAAAAATTCCCGTCTGTGTCTCGCTCTTATGCGGATATAACCAACTCTTTCCCACAGTCCCTTCAGAGTTCGCCTATATTCTTGTCACAACCCAGTCAATCTCAACCCGCTTCTTCTTCTTTTTCTTACAGAAAAACCATCACAAAAAATCGAAAATCTCATGCCCCGCTTCCCTCTGGCTATGATAAACATGCTCATCAATCCATCGTTAATAGCTATTCTTTCCCATCTTCCCCAAATGGTTGCGCTCTCCAAAACTCGTCTCAACCTTCATCATCTGATAACTCCACTTCACAAATAATTGAACTTCTCCTAACACTTTTGTCTCAGATTATTTCAAAAAATAATTCATCTCTACCTGACCACGTTGCAACCCAAATATTTCAGCTTGTAAAATTATTTAACAATGGCCCCTCTGACATTCCTCCAGTGGAACGCCAGGAGCGTAGCTCCTAAAAAACATGAAATTTCTTTCTTGATTAACAAACATTCTCCATCTTTATTTGCCATCAGTGAGTCCTGGCTACAGCCAAACTGTAGCTTTAATATCCCAGGGTTTATCTCCTTCAGAGATGACAGACCCGATGGCCATGGTGGCACGGCAATCTTAAGAAGCAACCGCATTCCCTCGTCTCCCATTCCTCTCCCTCCCTTTGACGATGACGTAAATGTCATCGGTATTCAAGCCGAAGGTATAAATTTTATTTCTATTTATATAGCTGATCCAAATATTAGAATTATCCCCTATATCCGTAGTTTAATTCTTTCCGTTTCCCCCCCATTAATACTCCTTGGTGACTTTAATGGACACCATTACTCCTGGGGCTCTTCCCATTGTGACGTATTCGGCACCGCCCTTTCAGATCTTTTTGATGACCTTAATATGTGCATTTTAAATGATGGATCCCCCACTCGTCTGACCCGCCCGGGTGAGAGTAAAAGTTGTGTTGACTTGACAGTGTGCAGTGCTGATATAGCTTCCAGTTTGCAATGGAACCGGCTTAATAGTACACATGGAAGTGACCATTTCCCAATCAAAACAACCTTTTTTAATAAAATAGTTCCTCATAAGGAGTCTAATCCCCTCCTTAAGTATAATTTATCAAACGCCAACTGGGAGACATATCGGGATTCTCTTGATTCGTTTATTGAGCATCTCCCTGATGCAAACCCTTCAAATATAACTTCGTGCTTTGAAAACTTCTCTTCTTCTCTTTCTTCTGCGGCGGATGTTTCTTTTCCTCTTAAAAATTCTCATTCGGGCAAATTATCCTCTCCCCCGTGGTGGGATAGTGAGTGCTCTGATTTAATAAAAGAACGGAACAAAGCTGAACTAGTATATAACCAAAATATGACCATTGATAACCTAGTATTATATAAAAAACTCCTTGCAAAATCTAGACGAGTTTTCCGTAAAAAGAAAACGGATAGCTGGAAAAGATTCTGTTCCTCACTATCTCCCTTTACGCCCCCTTCCCTGGTATGGAAATCTATTAATAGATATAGACGTGGATGTTCCCCTAATAACTCCCCCCCAATTCCGAGACCCATTGCAGAAGCCTTTTTTGATAAACTTGCTCCACCTTTTGTTCCACTTGAAGACGATCTACCATATTATTCAGAAAGTGGTCCATCTGACAATATCCTAGATTCCCCTTTTACCATGAATGAACTTTCTTCCGTTCTTTTATACGTTCACGATTCCGCCCCAGGTATAGATGGTTTTCCTTACTCGTTTATTTCCGAAGCTAGCCTCAAATGTCAACAATACTTCTTAAACCTTATCAATTTATGCCTCAATCTGGGTTATGTTCCAAACACTTGGAAGTGCCAAGTCATCCTTCCTATACTTAAGCCCGGAAAGGCACCAGACAACCCCGACCATTACCGCCCTATTGCTCTCTCTTCAGCCCTCTCTAAAATCATGGAACATCTAATTAAAAATAGACTAGAGTGGTATGTCGAAAGCCAAGGTTTATTAGCAGATTCACAGTTTGGCTTCCGTAAAGGGTATAGTACCATGGACAGCATTAGCCTTCTGGTCTCAGATATTCGCATCGCTTTCAGTAGTAACGCCTCCGTATTAGCTGTATTTTTAGATATTTCCTCTGCTTATGATAATGTGCTGCTTTCAATGCTCAGGTATAAATTACGCCAGCTGAGCATTCCTGATAAGTTAGTAAAGCTCATAAGTAATCTACTTATGTCTCGTACTGTTTCTCTTCGGGTTCCTGGGGAGGACTTTGAAACTAGAACTGTATGGAAGGGTCTTCCTCAAGGCTCAGTGCTTAGCCCCCTGCTTTACGATATTTACACAGCTAAACTTCACACTTCCCTTAACGCAGACTGTAAAGTATTGCAATATGCTGATGACTTGGCTATATATATACCCTGTGATTCAATAGAAGATGCCAATGAATCGATACAATTGTCATTAGACTCTCTCAGTGAATGGCTTAACCTGCATGGGCTCCATCTATCAGCACCTAAAAGCAGTGCAATAGTATTTTCCAGAAAACGTAATATCCCCGAAGTTAACGTAAAGATATGTAACAACAGTGTTCCAGTTAATGACAATGTCAAATTTCTTGGCGTGTTTCTCGATACTAAGCTAACGGGTGTAGTCCATCTAAATTACATTACTAAAAAATGCGAAAAGTCTTTAAATATCCTCAGAGCCCTATCCGGCGTCTGGTGGGGAGCCCACCCTTTTACTTTAAAACTTTTATATAATGCTCTTATCCGTAGCGTCTTAGATTATGGTTCTTTCCTCTTAGAACCATGTAGCAAATTAGCTTTAAAAAAACTAGAATCTATCCAATTTAAGGCTTTAAGAATAATAACTGGATGCATGAAGTCCTCCCCTGTCAATGCTTTACAGGTTGAATGCGCTGAGCCTCCCCTTGACATCAGAAGACAATATCTATCGGATCGCTTTTTATTCAGAACATATATTAGGTTATCACACCCATTATTTGAAAAATTAAAAATATTATACAGTCATTGCAATAAAAGTAAATACTGGTCTCATAAAAATCCACCGCTAATACTAAACAGTTTTAAAAAAATTCAGGAAATTGAAGAAACATGTCCCATTTTAAGATTTAAATATATCCCACTTTTTGAATTCCCCTACTGTAGTATACAATACACTCCCAACATAATATTTTCCATAGGTATAGACAAGCAAACTCCGGCCGCTAATTCAGTATTTAACTCTGAGATTAACACTAAGTGGAGTGACTGGCATTTATTTTTCACTGATGCATCAAAACTAACCGATTCATCCTGTTGTGGTGCAGCAGTCTACTATCACAATTCAAAAATAGAATTAATGTTTGTTTGCCCCCCAGAAATCTCCGTTTACACGGGGGAGTGTGTAGCCGTTCTTGAAGCTTGTAATTTTATCGAAGCCCATAACATTGATAAGGCTGTAGTTTTTACCGATTCTCTGAGTTGCTTACAAACTCTAACACAATGTCCTTTTAAAAGTAAAACCCACTGTAGTTACACATTGCACCTTAAAGACTGCCTTAGAAGGTGTAACGATAAAAGTCTTAGAGTTGTTCTGGTATGGATCCCAGGTCATTCTGGTATACAAGGCAACGAATACGCAGACCAGCTAGCAAAAAGAGCTTCTTCAGATGCCAGCAGTGACCGAAAATACTTCCAAATTCCGACTTATGACCTCCTTAGCCTCCCAGCTAAGGATAGTTTGACTATCTGGCAACATGAATGGGAGAAATCAAGCCGGCTCAAGGGCCGATTGTACTTCTCCATTCAACCGAAGGTTCCTCATAGACCGTGGTTTTTTAAATTTAAAAATCTTCCTAAATTAATTGTTTCCATCTTGTGCAGAATTCGTTTGGGTCATTGTTGCTCCCCTGCTTTTCTCAATAAAATAAAACAACGGGATTCGCCCATGTGTGAGTGTGGACAGGACGAGGGGACTCTAGATCATGTTTTCCTGAATTGCCCCATTTTTGGTTTAGACTCATTATATCCATACCTATATAAAATCAAAGTTCCTCTTCCAATAAACTTTCATCAGTAGTTATTAAATTTTCATGACCCTAATTTTATCATCGCTATTAGTAAATTCATTGTTAACAACAAAATCAAGTTATAACTCCATTCCTCAAATATATAGATCTATCTATATATAATATGTGTATATCTATTATGTTTATTTATATACATTCGTAAAGTTTTCAAGATCTACCTTCAATAAATTACAATTCAAATAAATACACATGCATTGTCATGACATGATACTGGCAGAAATTGTTGGCACACCCGACAGATTGCCATAAATAAAATTTCAATTCAACTATTTCGTTCGCATGGTTAAATTTTTATTAAAATTAAGATTTTAGAGAAGTTAATTGGAGAAGTTCAAGCTTTTAATAAATAATAGAGGGTGCCATACCAACTAGATATACAATTATTGTGTAAACATCTATAATGTCGGCTTTACGAGCAACTTTGGGTCGTTCGGCTTTATGTTCCAGAAGGTTATTTTATAATTCCCTGAACAGAAGCAGATTTATACCAGGATGCGCCAATACTTACAATAAATTTAATGGTAAGAAAATCCTTTTCATATACAAATACGAAAAAATGCTCCTTTACTCCTGTACTTACCTACAAAAACAATTATTCCAAAAAAACTTCATTATACATCACAGTAGTTATACCAATAATTAGTGTCCTGGTGTCTCAAAATATACTTTATCTTTTTATTCCACGATAGATAGCCTTTTTTCCAAGGCACGGAGAAATTACAGCACTGAAGCAGCAGCATCTGAAAAAAAAACAAGTGAAACTCTAAAGGGAACCTCAGAGAAGAGAGAGTTCCAGGCAGAAACACGCATGTTGCTGGACATCGTGGCCAGATCACTGTATTCAGATAAAGAAGTATGTTATATTTATTACATACTAGCTTTTGCAATAATTTATGTCTCACCTTAAGAGGTTCATGTATAAATGTTGGTTTAAAAATATACTATGCATCAATATTATCCTTTGTTGCATCATAGGATATACAAAGAAAGTTCATATTTTATCCAAACAATTTTGCTCCATAAGAGCCCTATCATCATCATCAGCCTATGTCAACCCACTGCAGGGTATAGGCCTCCTCCATGTCATGCCAAGTCCCACAGTCCTGTGCTATATACATCCAGCCCTATAACCTGTAATATTAAATAACATTGTTTAATAACTTAAAAATATTATGTATAATAAAGCTGCTTTATAATTCTTATTTTATCACAGGTTTTCATCAGAGAGTTGATTTCTAATGCCAGTGATGCACTGGAGAAGTTCCGCTACTTGACTGTGAGCTCCGCGCCAGATACACCACAGCTGCTGGAAACTGACCGCTCCCTAGAGATCAAACTCTCCACTGACAAGCAGAACAGAACTATTACATTCCAGGTAATTAAAACATAATAATCTATTAGCAAAATTCAATTTTATTGGCTAACACTTAAGACTTCTCACATACTGGATTTGGTAGGTTGCTAACTATTTATTACATCTCTCTAATACCCCAGGATTCCGGTATTGGTATGACCAAAGAAGAGTTGACTGACAACCTGGGCACCATAGCCCGCTCTGGTTCCAAGTCCTTTATTGAAGAGATCAAGAAACAGGGTGCGGAGCAGGCCAATTCTATCATTGGTCAGTTTGGTGTTGGTTTCTACTCAGCCTTCATGGTGGCGGACAAAATAGAAGTCTTCACTAGGAGTAGCAAGGCTGGCTCACCAGGATATAAATGGTCTTCTGATATGTATGTATAATTCATGATGTAAGGTATAAACACAAGAGATAGCTATAGATTAGTATTCCAAACCAGAAGTAGGAGGGTGAAATCGCCAAAATTTGTACATAACAAAAACGTAACAAAAGGGAAACGTTACAAAAATGTTACAAAAAGGAACTATACGGACTCGATCACACTGCTATGAATAAATAAAACAATTTTTATTTAATCAGCACTACGGCGAAGCGAAAAGGATGGTTATGATTTTGACCAGTACCTATTCAATAATTAAAACACGAACTACTTTCGTAATTTTTTAACAAAAAAATTAAAAAAATATATATATCTATGAGGTTTTTTTTTATTAATTGAATTATTAATTATTTTGGTATTAGGTATCACTTGTTAGGATAATTAAAATTAAACTTCTGTACAACTGATATGTTTTTGTAATTTATTAGTTTAAAAAATGTCATCACATTCTTGTCAGTCTGAATGTGCCCTTAGCTTTAAAATTGTAACAAAATGGAACAAAAATTCTTACGTTCATAAGCTAAAAATATTTTAACACACGTGGATTTAGTTTTCCGAAAATTTGATTAACTGCATAGTAAACAGACTGAAATTATGATTTTACGTGCAGGAATTACTTTGTAAAAACTTTCCTTTAACTTAATTTGTTGGTTGTTTCAAAGGGGAACACTGAAAAGTCTTTTTTCTCCCGAGTTCACTATAACTTCGATAACGACTACAAACAAAATGGCGGAGACGCGACACTAACGCCACTTCTAAATAAACTTTTGCTCGTGGTGATGCCAGTAAAATAATTTAGATTTAATACTATTTTATACAAAAAAATACTGTTACAAAGAGCATAACAAAGAAATATGATATTTTTATTAAGATTTAAATTTATGTAAATTTCAATAACCACTGTGCAAAATATGATAAAATACAAATAATTTAATACGTTACTTACTCTACTAATATGATTTACCAAAATTTTCTATATGAAGCTGTTATATTTTTCTCATTTAGTAGGTTTTAGTGCAACCAAGAGAAATGGACAAAAAATGTACAAATTTTGGCGATTTCACCCAGGAATCTATTGATTGGCTAGAAGTTGGCACTAAACAGTTGACTGTACCTCATATCCTGTGTCATTAGATAAATAATCTTTTTAAAACCGTAATAAAAACTGTACTTGCAGGTCTGGAATGTATGAGATCCAAGAAGCAGAGGGAGTACCAATCGGCACTAAAATTGTAGTTTATCTAAAAACTGACTGCAGAGAATTTTCTGATGAAGACACTGTTAGAAGTAAGTAATATTGTTCAACTTATGAGACTGCTTAATTACTGTAAATGGATTTTCTGGTCATAAAATATAATGGTGCATTTATTTACAGATATCATAATGAAGTACAGCAACTTTGTAAGCAGCCCAATCTTCCTGAATGATGAACAAGTGAACTCTATAAAGGTAAAGTTAAATAAATTATTTATCTCTTTAAAATTACAGTCCTGTTTAAAATATAGCTTGGAACACTTTTATAGCCTTTATAAATGCCTAAATACATACCCAGTGTGTATGATAATAATAACTTATTCATCATCATCATCAGCCTATAGCAGTCCACTGCTGGATGTAGGCCTCTCCCAAAGCACGCCACTGGATGCGATCTTTAGCTTTCCGCATCCAATCATAACCAGCCACCTTTCGCAAGTCGTCACCCCACCTCCCCTATGATAACTTATTACTTAAAATATTTTAACATAGCATTATCCATCGTAAGATCATTGTTTTTTTGTTATATTAACAATCCAAGTTACATTTCAGCCCCTCTGGCTAATGGAGCCAAAAGAAGTAAAAGAAGAGCAACACACAGAGTTCTACCGCTTCATAAGCAATTCGTACGACAAGCCTCGCTACACGCTGCACTACAAGACCGACGTTCCACTGAGCATCCGCTCCATACTGTATGTGCCCGAGGGAAAACCCGGACTGTTTGAACTCTCCCGGGACTCTGATGTTGGTGTGGCCCTGTATTCCAGAAAGATCCTGATTAAGAGCAAAGCGGAAAACATTCTGCCGAAGTGGCTGCGGTTTGTTAAAGGTATTGGTTTTGTTTATGTTACTGACAAAGTAACTATTATCTAGGTAGAAGGAAATGGAAAGGTGAATAATATACATAGACAGACACAAATAGATTTGCATGTTACATAGGATGTCATTGTATTTATAAATTCAAGCTTTCTCTGAACTCCTTCTTAACTGAATAAGTTTTTTATGTGTTTCAGGTGTTGTTGATTCTGAGGACATTCCACTAAATCTTAGCAGAGAACTTCTACAAAACAGTGCTCTTATTGGGTGAGTAAGAATTAATGTACCTTAAATAACCTTTTATTTGTGCATCAATATGAAAATATAAACCAGATGAAAATCCAAAAAAGTACACAAATGCAGAATGTATAATGTAGGTACCCTTTGTGCAATCACACGAATGAAGATGATAAAGAATTTCACAATATTGAAATAATACAATTCAGTTTTTTTTATTGCAATAGAAATAATATAAATAGATCTTATATTTTCCAGTAAACTACGTTCGGTGTTGACGAACCGCTTCCTGAAGTTCATGCTGGACCGGTCTCAGAAGGACGTGGTCGGGTACGACGCCTTCTACAAGGACTACAGCCTCTTCCTGAAGGAGGGCATCGTCACTAGTCATAATCCTGTGGAAAGGGTATGTACATTTGTTTCAGAATGCATTAAGATCACTCACATCGCGCAGCCTCAAGAGCGAGGTCCAGTCATAAAAAGGACCAACAGAGATTTATATTTAGTATCACACAAAATAATTACTTCCCTAAGATAGTAGTACGTTATAATATATTCATCTCTACCTACCCTAGATTTACTCTATAATATCACGCCCATTTTATTTCTTAAATTAACATTACAGGAAGAAATCTCAAAACTGTTGCGCTTCGAATCCTCAAAACTGGACAGAGGAGTCAGGACGTCCCTCGCCGAGTATGCCGCGAGACAGAAGGAAGACCAAAGAACTATTTACTACTTGGCTGCTCCGAGGTAACTTTAATAGAACGCCTATCTTACGAATGCTACTACATAAATTATGTCCTTTAGTATAATTAAGTTCCAATGGTACAAGTTAGTACATAAGTAGAAACAGGTTACCAAAACCTATAATACCTATTGCACTCTATCCATACGTGTGACCTTTTAACGATAAGATGTATTAGGTGACCTAAATCTAATCAATAAACTATAGTTAAATTTCAATCTCATATTTCAAAAGTTTTCATACAACAAACCATTTCACCAATTCCAGCCGTGAGCTAGCAGAAACGTCCCCCTACTTCGAGTCACTGAAGAAGCGTGACGTGGAAGTGATATTCTGTTACGAGATGTACGACGAGCTCGTGTTGCTAGAACTGAAGGAGTTCGGCGGCCGCGCGCTCGTCTCCGTAGAGAGCGACATGCAGAAGGACCCCAATGATAGGCCCGAAGCTGTGATTGGTGAGGACGCCATCTTGTTTTTAGTTGGGGCCGGAAACGGTATATCCGTTTCCGGCCCTTGATGTGTTATCGGGAAAATCGGTTATTTAATAGGTAGTGAACTCGATAAGTTCATATAAATATTGATGATTTATAGTTCATTTCCCGATAGTACGTTTTTATGGATGAGATGAATGCGCTCGTTTTTAGAATTAAATTCTAACGTAATCAATTTAATTTCCAGGTAGCGAAGGTCTGCAACAATCTCAAGTAGATGAATTAGTTTCATACCTAAAGGGTCAACTAAAGGGCAAGGTGTTCGACGTGCGCACCACGTCTCGCCTAGACTCGCACCCCTGCGTCATCATCGTGCCGGAAATGGCCGCCGCCCGCCATTTTGTACGGACCAAGGCGCAAGACATGAGCGAGGAAAACAGATTCGCGCTGTTGCAGCCACAGTTGGAAATTAATGCTAAGTAAGTGTTTTAATACTCCATATTGTAATAGGTGGTATTTTCTCATTCCACGATTATACATAATATAGAAGAACTACCTACATCTATGCTTTTAGGTCATTTACTGATAAAATTCCACTGTTACTTATTAGTTTTTCTCATGTAGGTAGAATACAAACGAGAAAGCTGTGCTATACTAGTTGATTAATTCAAATATTTATTTTCCAGGCACCCGATAATTAAGAAGCTACACAAACTACTGTCCAGTGATAAGGACTTGGCCAACATGGTGTCTCAACAGCTGTTCTCTAACGCCATGGTCACCGCCGGGCTCGTGATGGACCCCAGGAACTTAATTACACACATAAATGACCTGCTAGAGAAAGCTTTGGAGAAACATTAGTTAGGATTATTGTTATTTAGTTGTAGTCTAAAATTAAATTTGGAGTATTTCCAATAATTATGTTAATAAAAAAAATGATTTTAATATTTTACTCGTTTACCTCTGTCTCCTTTTCCCATCCTACATCCTAAAGTAAAATTTCTGGGTTGAACTACGTTAAACTTAAAATGAAACAAAAAAACACACACGCACTCACGCCTTGTACTAATGTACTCCCTTGCGGGGTAGGCAGAGGTGCATTGCTGCACCCACTTTTCGCCAGAGTGTTAGTCCCAATGTAATAGGGGGCGGGCCTATTGCCATTTTACGGGCACATCCAAGACCCGAGAACAAATATCTGTGTTTAAACAAATATCTGCCCCAGCCGGGAATCGAACCCGGGACCATCGGCTCAGTAGTCAGGGTCACTAACCACTACGCCATCGGTCGTCTTACTATACTTAAAATGAGTGGTTATTTTATTTTTTGATCACTATCGTACATCAACAAAAGTAGAAGTCCTACGCATTTTATTTATAAGAGGTAGGTATTATCGCTATGAACGGTATCTTCAAGCAAACTGCTGAAATATGGTTGGCCAGAAAAGACGTACAGCTTCCTCAGAATAATAACGGTTTACCACGGCTATCGTAGTTTATTTTCTCTATGGGCACGGCGCAGTGCCCCTTCAACATTTCTAATGTTGCCAGTTTAGAAAATAGTTCAGTACATTCATTCATTCAGCAAATATTTTTCATTCATTCAATAAACGCGATCGACCGAAGCGGCATTTTGTTGGGGGAAATTTGTAAAGCTTTTATTTATTGAATTGAAAGAAAGGCGTGATTTCCTGTGATATCATCCACTCTCAATAGCGCATGGAACATTGAAAAATACAGCAAGTAAGTATTTATTTCCTTTACATACAGAATTTTATATTTCTACCTAACTCGGTGTGAGAGCGTCACGCTTATTTTTGTGAATCGAAATAAAAAATAACCGCAATTTTATTGTTATCCAGTCATGAGTACTACAGAAGTAAATAAAATTGAAAATGAAGACGATAATAAAACTCCCGATAAGAAACAAATCGAGGCAGAAGAGAAAGAAATGATGCTAAAATCTGAAGCCGAAAACATCGTGATCGATGCTTCGGAGAAGAAAGGAGCTGAGAACGAGGGCCCCGTAAAGGCGGCACTCTCGCAGGAATTCACCGACCAGGGGCGTGAGGTGAAGCCGAAGTTCATCCCTATTGGCGCTATAAAGATGCCGGGCTTTTTCACAAGAAATTCGGACAAAGAAAAATCCAAGGTAATTTCATGAAACCGACAAAATTTATACACTTGAGTACTCAATGAGTACTACTCCTACATAACAACGCTAACAATAACTATCGACTTAATTCCATACTCAAATACACCTACAACACACTAACAACATTATAAAATGCAGGATGAAGATGGTGTGGAGAAGGAGGGCGACACCGAGAAGGCGGACGAGTCGGCGAAGCCGCGCCACCGCCTGCAGTTCCTGCACGCCTGCCCCTTCACGCAGTTCATGCACCACCCCAAGAACGAAGACGGTAAACACACATTTTATACTGCATTCATTCTTACTTGGCACAAAAGGTTAACAATGTTTATGTGTCTTTTTATTCGAATTTATTTAAAAACTAGGTCTTAAAATAAAACAACAACTAATGAAATATTTACTAGCAAAAATTATATTTTTTTTCGTAATTAAACCCTTTATTTTAGCTGTAGTTTACTTGTTTAATAATATTGCGATTAAAATGGGAAAGATTGTTTACCTTTTGTGCCAAGTAAGGACAAATGGATATAACTACTATTTAGGAGTTGGTGCCTTGCCTATGCTTGAACCACAAGTTAGGGAACACCCTTGTAGCTCAGCTCTATTTCATTCAAATGACTATTTTATGGTAATGCAGTGGTGAAGAGTTAATTTAGTTGTAGGGGAAGCCGTTGTGAAAAAAAAATACTCACCTATGATGAAATATTGTAAGGTGCATATTAAATTAGTGCATCTAAAAGGGAAGCCAATGGGAATAGTGTTGTATGGATTCTTTGTCACTGCACTGCTAACTATATTTTATTTTTCATTTCAATCAATCATAGTAAAATACTAAACATTCCATTCCATGGAAAGCTATAGAAAACTGTACCTATTTGGGAGCCAAAGGCGAAGTATTTCAGTTGTATACTGTAAACAAAGATCTGTGACTTGTCATACATCATGTTAATAAATATCTATACACAATTTAACAGGAACAGAAAATGCAGAGACCAAGAGAGGCATCCGCCTGCCGAACATCAAATACCCCAAGTTTCTTCAGAAGAAGTCTGACAAGGATGCTGAGGCTACCCTGGCCTCCATGGAGACTCTGGAAGACAAACTGGACACTCCCAATGATGGCATGGAGAATGTGAAGCTTGATGGAGATGTAAGACTTTTTTGTATTCATTACCAACCTTTTTATTATATTTTTTGTACAAAATATTTTTTATAGTTTTTATGTAGTTCTCTTATGAATGTAGGTTAAGTTTTAATCTCGATTCATTAAAACATTTATAATATTTTTCTTTCTAGGAGGTTGAAGGGAAGGTAGCAACCAAACTGCCACTGAAGGAGAGGATAAGGCAGAAGAAGTTCATAATGGGTATGTGAATATATAAAGTTATGAAATGAATTTATTACTGAAGCTCTTTATGCTTAAAAAAAGACTAGGGTGTACATCCTTTCTAATAATGTACATTATTTATATTAAAATTGTAGATTAGAGAAACAAAAAAGTACCTATTATGCAAGGTTCTAGCAAGATATTAGATAACTGTGATCGAAGAAGATAACACATATTTATGACTACAATCCTAAATGTAAATACTAGTCTCCAATAGAGTATCAAGAGTATGATAATGACAGGTAGTCTAACCTACAACATTTACCCCAGATGACATCGTGGTGTGCGTTGTGGTGGTGTTGGTGCTGCTGGCGGTGATCATCGGGGTGGTGATCGGGGCGCGCGCCGGCCCGCCCGCCGAGCGCCCGCTGCGCCTCGGCCGCTACATGACCACTATCACCAGCTGCGGACCTGTTGAAGGGTGAGTTAAGCATCCTTTCATATGGAGGACTGTTGTGAATACAAGTGAAGGAAGCGGTGTGGAATATACGTCCTAAACCTTTTGTTTATTTATTTATTTATTCATAGGAAAACTTACAGCTAAATGTTAGACATAAGAAATTTCGATTAGTAATACATAGCCAATTAAAAGTTTTCACACATATGTTAGTAAAAATAAGTTCTTATTGAGCAAAAATACAGCTCGCACAAATTATTCGCTCAACAAAACAGATGAGCTAAAACTCTCCGTAAAACTATAGTTAATTAATCCTACTTGGCTACAAAATAAATCTAAATCAACATTTGCATTTGTTGTTGTGTTGTGTGTATGTAAAGATTGTATAGCAACTGAATCATTATTAGAAACTTTGGCTTATAATACCCTATGTAAGATGTGTTTATTAATTAGAATAATAATAATGTAATATTGTTCCTCAGTATCTACAACGAGGGCGTGTACAGCTTCTACAACATCCCGTACGCCGTGCCGCCGGTGGGCGAGCGGCGGTTCGCGTACGCGGCGCCGCTGGACGACCTCGCGCGCTGCTGGAACGGCTCGCTGGCGGCGCACGCGCCCGGCCCCGCCTGCCTGCAGCTGCTGGCGAACGGCACCGTGGCGGGCGACGAGGCGTGCCTGGCGCTGGACGTGGTCACGCCGCACGTGCGCTACGACGCGCCGCTGCCGGTCGTGGTGCTGGTGGGCGCCACCACGCTGGCCGGCGGGCTTGGCCCGCTGCAGCCCTCCGCCCTCTACGCGCGCACCAAGGAGGTCGTCTTCGTCCGCCCCAACTTCAGGCTCGGCCCCTTCGGCTTCCTCGCGCTCGACAGCCTGTCTAAGACCAAGTATCCGGAGACGTCAGGAAACTACGCCCTCAGCGACCTCCTCGTCGCCCTCGAGTGGGTCAAACACAACATCAAGCACTTCGGCGGGGACGAGAGCTCCGTGACGCTGCTGGGCCACCGCGCCGGCGCCACGCTCGTGGCCGCGCTCACCACCGTCAAGAAGGCGCAGAAGCTGTACTCCCGCGTGTGGCTCTCGTCTCCTTCCGTCATCTTCCCCGGCGAGCCGCTCGAGCAGGCGGTCAAGGCTAACGAGCAGTTCAAGCTGATCAGCAAGTGCAGCGACGCGGACTGCCTGCGCCAGATCTCGGCCACGGAGCTGCTGGCGGCCACGCCGGACGTGTGGCTCGGGGACGGCATGGCCAGCATGCCGCGCGCCGGCGAGCTGCGCCGCTCCTGGCTCGTGCTGGACGGCGACCTGCTGCGCCAGCACGCCTACGAGGCCTGGGACGCGCAGAAGAAAGCCAAGCAGCTCGGCAAGGAGAAGGAGTTCAAGCCGATGGTGTTCGGCACGACGCGGCACTCGGGCCACTCGGAGCTGCTGCAGGCGCGCCACCTCAACTGGACGGCCGAGCTGGTGGAGCGCGAGGTGAGCGAGAGCGTGCTCGGCGAGCGCAACCTGACGGCCGCCGTGTTCCAGCACTTCAACAAGACGTACGCGGGGCTCGTGGAGCTGATGTCGGCCGTGCGCACGCTGTGCCCGCTGGTGAGCCTGGCGCGGCTGCGGCTGGGCGCGCCGCTGTACGTGGCAAGCGCGGGCGGGGGGCGCCTGGCCGCCGCCGACGCCGACGTGCGCGCCATCCTCGGCACCTTCGACTCGGACACGCCGGAGCAGCGCCGCTTCATGGCGTCCATGCAGCACATGTTCTACTACTACGTGGGGCATGGCGCGCTGCCCGCGAGCGAGCCGCTGCTGCTGGTGGAGCAGGACCCGCTGCCGCTGCCGCCGCTGCCCGCCTGCGACCTGCTCATCCAGGCCGACGTGGTGCCTCGCTTCGCGCACGTCGACTAGGCCGCGCCCACCACGCGCTCTCGCTTCCTGTCCTTGTCTTTCGGTGTTGTGAAACCTATGTAGGTATTTACCAAAATAATCGTTTGTAATGTATTTTAGTAACGTACTTATTGATATTGCCCCTTTCGTATCGGTTTTACTTGTACATTTATTTATTTTCTAAGCATATCGTATGCATTATGTAATGCATTTGCACGAGTTTTCCAAAAAGTAGTTGTAAGTTTTTGTAATGTTCACTTTTGAACTAAGTAGATCTGCCATTTACTAATATTATTTTAGGAAAGTACAAAAGTTTTTGAAGGTTTTTATCAGTACCTAATGCAAATCTAGTTCATTAGGTCGATCTCAGTGACCAAAATACTGATTTAAGACTGCCAATTTGATAAATATGATTGTTCACGTCGAATCATACCACAAGTATTACACAATGATCTCTAATTTGTACTGTGTACAGATGTTGAAACAGGATTTTATACCTACCGATTAAGATAAGTCATACTGTATTGTTGACCATATCATACTCATAAACTAAGTAATTTTGTTTAGTTCTAGTACAACTCTGTACGCGTCTTAGACGATACGGACATCGATTATGAAAGCCCCAATTTAAAATAATCATTGATAGGGATAGAAACTCAATATTCAGTATTAGTTGAGCAACTATGACAATCTAGTTATTGATTCCAGTTTTCATTGTTGTATGTTTAGTTGATCTAAGTCATTTCCCATTATTATTGTGATTTATTTAAGTCTGAATAATCCAAAGTGTAATTTGTAATATGTTTTTTATAAAACCAGTTTCTAGGTAGATAGTGAATAAGATAGGGTTAAGTATTGAATGCGATTTGCGTGTAAAATGAGATCCAGACAATTTTACAGACACCAATGTAGTTAATGTATAATTTTATATAGTAAATATACATTAAATGATAAATAGTCTGGGTCTGATTGAGCCGTATGTAAGTATACATGTGATGTGTTGCGGTCGCCGGCGCTCCAGTGCCCCGATCTGCTGAGAATGAGTCTGATTTCCCTTTTCTTGCCAAAATGCTTATATTAACATGACTGTCTGCACGTAGCTTACTTTATAGCTTGCATGTAATTTGTAAATTTATTTGAATAAATAAATTGAAGACTGATGACATTTTTTTTGTTGAACGAACCCTTGATCTTGGGTAGATCTCATTATTCCCATTACCCATTGCAGTGGTAATACTGAGACAGCATTCTTTTTCAAATCAGTCTCACTATTCCCATTGAATTACGAAACGCCGAATGGTAATAGTGAGACTTATGTTCTCCTACAAAATGTCTCATTATTCCCATTTGGAGCGGTTTTTTTTAGACGTCGGGTGTACAATAATATATTATCCTACAGAAGAAAAAAACAAATCTACGCAATGTAAAATTTTATTTGGGGTTTTAGTTATTATTTATGTATATCTAATTATTGTATTTACAATGGCGAACCAAAATTCTTCAAACTTTTGTGATGGTATTTGCATTAACATTTTACGCAGTTCGGTTGGCCGCTGTTTTGAGCATATGCAACCACCGATTCTCAATATTTCGTTTTCTGTAAAATAAAATGATGTCATTGAATTAAAACTATAATTTACTACCCTTGACCTAATTTCCGTGCAATTTATTTACCGTGAAAACGTTTTAGCTGATATCTTTTAAATACGTCAATCACTTCGTCCCAACAGTCATCAAATTTTAAAAAGTGGATTGTCTTAAACATGATTCTCAAACACCTTTCCCGAAAATTAATCTTACAGGAACATAAATTTGGTACTGAAAAGAAATGAGAATATTACAAGTGTACTTTTGGTTTTGTTGACCATAATACAAAAATCATCTATCATTATTTTCTTTTACCGTAGTCAGAATTCCCGTGTCGAATTTTATTTATTTCACATTTTGCCTTAAGTACACTTGTAAAATGTCTATATTCTTCAACATCGATAACGAAAGCCATGATACATATAAATAAATGAATTCACTTTATTAGATAACTTCTATTTATTATATTGAAAATTGCCTGTATAGATATCAAAACAAATAAAGAGGTCATAATATCGGGCGTTTTATTGGTCGCGAATAGTAGCGGTTATATAAACGCAATGGGGATAGTGATACAAGTAGTACTTATCACTATTACCATCAATGGGAAAGCTCAATGGGAATAGTGAGACTGACCCTTGATCTTGATCTATTTATACCTTATACACGATAGGTAGGTACAGTATAAAATGACGTCTGGATTTGGATAGGTTAAGTTGATCATTGATGTCGATTCTGAAGGCAGAAATTCTAATTTTAACGCTGTCAAACTAAAAAATTTGCTAGCATAAAATTACATTTTACGGAAACAATCCTAGAGTCGAATTTTAAACAAAGAAATTATGGTTTTCTGACGCTCTAAATTTAGAATTTCTGCCTTCAGAAACGACATCATTGTCATTCATCATCATACTTTGACTAGCCAAGTTCAATACTTTCAATAAGTAACATTTCTAAGTTTGCATGCATTCTGTCCGGGTTTCGTAAGGCTACCGGTCTTGAGACGTTATTTTTTACGTTTCTAATGGTTTGATGATGACGTTATAGTAAATAGAAACCTAATTAATTAAATACAAATATTTTGAATAATTTATTTATTACACACATACACAAAAATATAAATAAGTTTGCCAACATACCACAATAAATGACTGCATAATTTAAATTAAAAACGAAATAGTAGAAATAGTCATGATATAAAAAATGTTAACAATTTCACTGCCAAAATCTAACGCGATCGTATTGAAATATGATAATATAACAAATACCTAGTAACAATTTGTATTTTTAATGTGATTTAAATATTTTTAACTTGCAACCGAGTTAATGTGATCCATAAAATCAAAAATAGGTACCGAATGGTACTACAAATAATAAATAAAGAAAAATATCAATGATTACGTTCCCTAAGGGGAGATATAATGATTTGACTATTCTCTTTCCCTAGTTTATGAGTTTTCCTGATGACGGACGGGGACTTCGGCTTGATTTGCTCCTTGTCTTTCTTCATCATGTCGATAATGGACGTCTGCTTGGCCACCGTCGTCGCCAGCTCTTCATTCTCTTGACGAAGCAATGAAAGTTCCACCACTAATGATTGTTGGTCGTGGATCTGGAAACAATGTGTGTCTTTAGTGATTTGTTTCGACTTTTGTTTTTCAGTCCCACATATTTACCATTAAAAATTGAATGCGTGAATTAAAATAGGCCACGCAATCTTTCTTAGACTATCAAGATACTTCCTGACAAAATTTCACCCTGAATAAATTGAAGCCTATATTCAGTCGACCACAAGCTCATGAAAAACTCCATCCATCTACCCAAGATTTGTTGTTACCTGGTGCGTGAGGCGTCGGTTGTCGGCCTCGAGGCGCGCGATCTCGGCGGCGGCGTGCGCCAGCAGCGCGCGGGACTGCTCCGCCGCCGCCGCCGCCTGCCCCGCCTGCTCCGTCGCCAGCGTGCACAGAGCGCGCTTCTTCTGCACCTACAGGGTGATACTGGGTTAGATACTGGTACTCATAAATTAAGGAACTTTAGTGTAGGGGTAGAGTTAATCTTCGTGCGAGTGGAGTGGAGTGCCGACATCATTGATGTGTCTGGCAGATGGAGACTCGCATTCAGACGGAATGCAGTAGGGTAAGTGGAGCTTTACAATGACTGGTTCATCAAGGTCTATAGGTACAAAATATGAAACTTACTTCTTCGCGCAGCATTTTAATCTGCGTCGTAGACTCCATCTTCAGTAACTCGACATCCTCAATCAGTTCATCCTTAATAGACCCTAATTCGCGGTACGCCTCAATCTCCACATTCTGAAGGCTCTCGATCAAGGAGACATTGTGCTCCATGATGCGATTGTGTTCTTTGGCGAGAGCGGCTTTGGACTTGAGTATGTTGACGAGGGCTTCCTTGTACTCGTTGCACTCCAGCGCGGTGTTGTTGAGCGTGGCCTGGTAGTTGTGCAGCTCCTCCTGCAGGGCTTCCTTGTCCTCGGTGAGAGTCTGCAGCTTCCCCTCCAGCAGCTCGAGCTCGTCGTCGGCCTCCCGCAGCCGCAGAGTCAACACCTCCACGATATCACGCGTCACCGACAAAGACATCTCGTACTTGATCTTTTCTTTAACCGCGTTGTCCACCTCCACCATCATCTTGTTGATGTGGTTCTCAAAGTCAATAAACTTCTTCTTTGACTCGTCCCTCAGGTCTTCCACTTGCTTCTCCAGGTTGTACTTCTCAGTTTCCAGGACTTCCTTCTGTGATTTTAATGATTGAATCTCTTTTTGTAAAGTGGCTGCCTTTTCTTCAGTGACGTTCAGTGAGAATTTCAAGTCACGGGCCTCCTTCTCTAAATAGTGAATTTTGTCTTCTTGCAAGGACCAGTCTTCTTGTATGGACCTACAACGTTCTTCAAATTGAATTTCGCAAATCCTAAGTTTTTCGTGTGTAGCCTCATCAATCTGCTCAAGTCTAGCTTTCATTTCAATGTCTTTGTTGGAAATTTGTTGTTGTAATTCATTGACTGCATCCTCCTTTTCTTTTGTTAGTTGGGCCTTCATGGATTCAATTCGAGCATTGTATTTAGCTCTGACAGACTCTTGTTCTGATTTGCATTTATTGATAATGGCTTGTTTCTCATCTTCCAACTTGGTTTTCATAGTTTCAAGTTCTAGCTTGTATTCTCGTCGAATGCTCTCGTTGGCCTCCAGCGCCAGGGCGTGGTGGCCCTTCACCATCTCCAGGCGCTGTTTGGTTTCTTCTAGAATAGTCTCCATGTTAGTCAGTTTTTCTTGTAAATCTTTGCACAAGCTGTCTCTGATACCAATGACTTCCACATGTGAAGCTAATTCAACCTGTTTTTCATTTAGCTCAAGTTCAAGCTTGTTACATTGGTTTTCCAGTATGGATTTTTGATTTTCCAAGTTCATGATTAATTTTGAGTTTTCCTCAATGTTCAGCACATTGTTGGTGGCATTCTTTGATTCATCTAACTGAACTTCTGACAGTTTTAGATTTAAATTTTCAATTTCACTTGAATTATTTTCGTTAATTTGTTTCACTTGTTTTTGTAAATTAGCAATCTCACTCTTCAGTTCTTCTATCTGACGGCTGTATTCATTGATGGTGTAGTCTTTATTCCTAAAAATATAAATGGAATAAATTTAATAAAATGTTAGGAATTAATATTGCATACCTACATAATTTAATCAATAAAAATGTAGGTTGGTAAATCAGATAAGTAGTTATTATTATAATTACATACCTAATTTCAACTTCCTGTGATTTGATGATGTCATCAGAAACTTTTGCATCAGCTTTGGTTGGTTTTTTGTCTTCATTCTTGCTGCAGTACAGAGGTTTCTTCAAGCTGCTGGGGCACCTGTGTGCTACACTTGTAGTTTTGGGAGGTTTGGGCTGAAATATAAGATATTTAGTTTAATCTCTGATATCCCGGTGACCTGATACAAACAGTTTAGATGCAAGCAGTTAAGGCATTTGCTATGACAATAGAAAACAAACTTGATAGTTTGGAAGCTTGTTTTGTAACATAAGATTAAAGCAGGCTCATACTTACAGTAACAAATGAGCGAACACTTCTGACGGAGCTGCATTGGGACTGTGTGTCAACATTACTCTTGGTATGAGTAAGCTTTGCCTTTGGTACAGTAAGGACCGTATTTACTTTAGCCTTCACTTTAGAGACATCCACATCAGAACCTATTTTGGGTTTTGGTTTCAAAGCGTCACCAGTTCCTGGTGTTATCTTGGACTTAGGCTTGGCAGTATCAGTCTCCGGTGTTAACTTCGATTTTGACTTTGGAATGTCAGTTTCAGGACTTATCTTGGTCTTTGGTTTAGGAATGTCAATATCAGGAGTTATCTTATTCTTTGGTTTAGGGGTATCAGTTTCCAGTGTCAACTTGGATTTTGACTTTGGAATGTCAGTATCAGGAGTTATCTTGGTCTTTGGTTTAGGGGTCTCAATGTCCGGTGTTAGCTTCGGCTTTGACTTAGGAACGTCCGTGTCTGGAGATATCTTGGATTTTGGTTTAGGAACATCGGTTTCTTGTGGTTTATCCTCGTTGGTTTGTTTTTTAGCTAGAAATTAGAAACAAGAATTAAATTAGGGCTTAAATTATTAATTCATTAATAATTAAATCAAGAATAAGTTTATACAATTGTGTCCTTTTAGGGTTTTTGTATTAGGTAGGTACCCACCACAAGTCAAGGCATCAACACTTTAATAAAACAGTACGTATCGCTAATTGATTTAAGTATTTATCGGATTCTATGTCAATGTCATAAGCAAGTTCAAATAAATACTGTATTCACTTACCCAGTGGATCAAATCTTTTAGCTTTTGAAAACATAATTTAAACAAAACTTAATAAATAAAATATAAACTTTGTAATAAAATCTGTCAGCCAGGCACGGAATGAGTTTAATTCGCGCGGAAAAATCAGTATGGAATAATAGTTTCACAATGAAACTTGCGCAGCTGAGGACTCTTTTGTATTCAACAGCGACCGTTATTTACAAAAAAAAAGCCGTTGAAATGTTTCGCGCAAAAATCAATGAATGATAACCCTATCAAATAAAGATACAGTTGTGCAACGGTTTATTACGCAATAAACGCAACTTCTGAATTTTTATGGGTTATACTGACAGAACACATTCACAGAATAGAAAAAAAACTTTATTTCATTCACTCTTTTCGATATCGTAATCGATCGATTATGATTTCTCCCTAGAGATAAAATATTAGTAGCAATTAGTAGATTACGAACCGTATGCACCCATGCAGTATGATACCATGCAGAAATAAATGAACTTGGCTAGAAAGAAATGTTTGAACCAAATACCTATTTCACGTTTTTTAATGATTACAATAATATTTGGTTTGAAATTCTATGTATAGGATGCAGTGTACGTTGGCTGATTATAGCTACCAAAGAAAAGATCTCGAACAGAGATAGTACACATTATAAACTATACTATTGTATTCTATTACTATTGTATTTGTATTTTAATGGGTCTTACCTGTAAATAAAGAACTTTATTATTATTATTATTATAAACCAATGTGCCGGTCTGCAGTGCAGTGGTAAATCTTAAATGAAAACGCAACTAGATTCCTTACATAATATTATATTTCAAACCCATTCAAATACTTCATTTTTACATGGAAGGAGGTGGTGGCGGTACCGGCAGCAACGGCGGCGGCGGCGGCAGCCCCATCATTGGCGTCCCGGGCGGCGGCGGCATGCGCATACCAGGATTATCCCACATCTTGGGCGGAGGCAGCAAGCGCAAAGGCTCCATTTTAAACGCAAACTGCAGGAAAAACTGCTTTGTGTCCTTGTTCCAATGAGTCCAAAACTTGGTGTCATGTTTCTCCACTTCTCTGCTAGGCACTTTGAAGGCTATAGTTTCATACGGCTCTGCAGCAAAGAGCAGATATTGCCACCTACGGTCTGGAGGCTCAATCTTTTGTTCATAAGCAGACATGAACCGGTGTCTAGGTGCCACTCCTTCAGCAATCTCTGCAATAAAAACAATAATTAGCATTTAGATTAAATAATCTTTGTTATAGTTTATGATCACAAAATTGAGGTTAACTAATAATAATCCCTACCACCATGCAAAGAACCACCCACTTTTGCCTCATCTCATTATAAAGGCACAAAAAACACCTTGAACAGTGTAAGAAAGATTACACAGTATTTAACATAAGTGAATAGCCTTGTTTTCATTTTTACCTGGATAGTCAACCTGAAACAACAAACTCTGTTGTCCACTCTCAGGTTCCTTTTGCTTAGTTACTCGGTATCCAGGGCGACCAATTTTAACAAACTTTTTGGGTTCAATCCTCGGCTTTTCAGGAGCAAGCTGCTGAGGAGACTCTTTGGCCTCTTTGGCAGCTCGTCGGGCCAAGTTAGCCTGATGCTTCTTCCCTTGGGTGTGTGCCAAATAGCTGCCTTCATTGTTGTGTAAAGTTAAACACAATTTACACTCGTATGAACCTGAAAAAATAAAGGGATTGTTTATTGTCTGGCAAAAATGTAAAAATTAGGTTATGTTGTAATGTCAATAACAGCACTTACCCAAATGATTTTTCATAAAATAAGGATCTTTATTCAAGTCAATAGTCTCTAAAGCGAGCTGCCGGAGTCTCTCGCGGCGATCCCTGTTGCTCTCCGACCATGATGCTACTCCTCCACCACCAGTCTTTCCTCCCGGTCTATTTTGGAAATCCATCTTCGACGATGGATGATATTAGGGTTTCAAGGATATTCACTTATACATTAAAAACTAAGATAATCTATCGGTTTTATATGCCTAAATGTAAAATAAAATCAATTAAATAATCTAATGGAACACATCAACAAGCAACAACCAATGAACGAACGCTAAGTATTTTTTTTAATACACAGATTATTTGACAGTTTGATACTTGTTTTGTTGTTTGATATGTTGCTTTTGACAGACAAGACAATATTATTCTGTGTTAAAAGTTGTATAGTTTGAAACCGGTATTTATCGGTAGTATGTAAAAGGCGCCGACACACTAGCGGACGCGACTGTCAGCCGCAGCCGCAGATAAAGCCTCAGTTTTTGCCGCACGGCTAAAACCGACCGTCTCTAAATGGCAATTCGGCTAGGTCACAAACTGAAGTGGATTAAAATCTTGTAGGGTGCTTTGGCGATTTATGAAGTGACTAGTCACAACAAGGTACCTACTAATATGTCAGTCATCAATACTACTAATCGTAATTACCGGTTTCTGATACGGTTGTCCTTCACTAGTGACAAAGTGTCAAAATTTCTTTTACGGTTTCTTTTCTGTCAAAATAGGCAAAAGGTAGAGTGTTTTACGAAAATAAATCGAAATTTATCATATAAATCCCCTGGAATGTTTTAATATTTAAACTAAATTCTCGAATCAGCAAGAAATTGTGAATATTATGTGGTGGTGATTTTTGATGTAGTGATAAAATCATGTCCTAACCTAGTGTTCAAGAAGAATCTTGTTTTTCCAGGTAGCGGCTCAAGATGTTGATGCCAAAGCAGAACCGTGTTGCTATTTATGAATTCCTCTTCAAAGAGGGAGTCATGGTAGCCAAAAAGGACTACCATGCCCCCAAGCACCCGGACTTGGAAAAGATTCCCAACCTCCAAGTGATCAAAGCTATGCAGTCTCTTAAATCCAGAGGTTATGTCAAGGAACAGTTTGCATGGAGGCATTTCTACTGGTAAGATTATGCATTCAAAGTTTTATGTGTTGTCACTGGCGATTGTTTACTTCAGGTTAGGTTATGTTATTCTATGGAAACATACATTCGTATGGAAAGTTACAAAGCAAATTATCTAATTAATCAACTGTATTAGATGGGGTACAGTTGAATAAATGACCCTCTGCACTCCCAGTACTGTTTCTTTCACACCTTTTTCGATTGACCAACTAAGAAAGTCTTTAAATTTGTTGCTTTTATGTGAGAGTTTAGTGTTTGTTTCAATAATAACCAACCACCCATAGGGGTATATTGTGTGTACTAGTTATCCCTCATCAATACTGTTCACCTATTTCTTAGTATTTTCATTTAAATTCTAAATCAACATGATTAAATTACATCACTGATCCACTCTCAATAAGCAATTATATTGTCAAGAATTACAAAAACAAGATTGAATTGAATTGACCTGATTTTTAGCCAACATAATCTAGTTTACCTGGAGTTCTATGGTTCAAACAAATTAGGGTACCTACTTGAAATACTTATGTCAGTAATTACAGTCTTCCTGATATTCAACACTGTCTTTTCTACTTACAGGTACCTCACCAACGAGGGTATTGAATACCTGCGCAGTTTCCTCCACCTGCCCCCCGAAATCGTGCCGTCGACCCTGAAGCGGTCCGTCCGCACCGAGACCGTCCGCCGCGGCGCCGTCGGCCGCAGCGACGCCCCCGCCCGCGCGCCCGAGGACCGCTCCGCCTACCGCAGGGCTCCCCAGGCCCCGGCCGCACACGACAAGAAGGCTGATGTCGGACCCGGATCAGCTGATGTTGAATTCGTAAGTATTGCTGCACATTCTTACTCAGTATAGACTTTCACAAGTGACTCAGCTTCCATAGATTTTTGGTGTGTGTCCTTCTAAAGATCATCAGGTTTATAAAAGACCTTGACTTGGAGAGTAAGATTTGACTCTTAAGAGTCCCAATAGATATTTTAGAATACAGTGGTAAAAAAGCACTGATTGCCCTACTTTTTCAATAACTACAACTATGTATTTATGACTTGTATGTTACGAATTTTGATAGAACAATACATTTCACTAAAACCATATTTTTTTCATTACAGAGAGGAGGTTTCGGACGAGGCAGGCCCGCTGCACCCTAAATAAGTTTACAATAAAAACATAACCTAATATTTTGTTTTCTTTTCTAATTTATCCAAATAAATAATAGAGTTGGACTGATTTTGATGAATATACCTACGTAATAAATTTAAGCTAACTCTCCTTCAAGAGCCAAAAAATGGGCATCCAACTCAGTTCATATGTATTGATAGGCACATCGTTAGGCTAATATATTAAACAATATATTAAATAATTATAGGTACATAGATTAAACAATGAACACTATAAATGGTTGGCCCGTAACTTCTAAGAAGTCCATTGGCCCTATAGTGGATTGTGGATTGACATCAGGCTCAGTCTCATACCAAAGCTTCTACGAAGGCTGTTGATGCAGATATGAAGTAGCACTCACTGCAGGAACATTGGTCAAGTTACGTGAACCCAACACAGTATGCGGCATAAGGTACTTATAATAAAAATCCGTTTATAAATTAACATCACATAATTTATTATACAATACAATTTCTAGATAGATAAAAAAGAAATAGTAAACTAGAGTGAATTTTGATTTTAAAAGCAGATTGCTTTACGGAAACTTCCAAATTAATCCCCTAACCGCCACAAAAAGGATTTTTTTTTTATTAATATAATTCATGACTTCATCACGTTAGTCTGAGCATTGCTAGTACCTATGTAGCGGTTATTGTATTTTAGTATTGAAAGGCGAATTTTTCGAATGCTTTGATAATACTTGACAGGGGAATAAAATAGCTGCCGGTTAATCCATTCACAGCGATGAAAAACCATAGTAGACACTATAAATAGAAATAGCTGGTATCAAAGCTGTCTTCCGACTACTACTCATTTCCCAGAAACCTTATCAGACCACAGGAAAAATCACCTTCAGGGGACAAAAATTACAATCATAATTTATCCGGCGTAGACCTTCGGGTTGGGCGGTCGGGGGAACTCGCCCATGTGTTCGATGTAGTACTGGTAGGCGCGGAACGGGCGCAGCTCCCACGGCACCTGGTCCTCCATGTGCGTGAGCGTGACCCCGAGGTCCTCGAGCGTCGGCAGCGCGGGGTCCACCACGTCTGTGGTCGCCTCCTGTTGTGGTAATAGTTTAGACATTTGTTAAAGGCAATGGTAGCCTGTAAGTAGTACATGGGATCACGAGCATAGCGTGGAGGCTCTTCAGCTTGTTGGGTTACCGACCTTAGATAGGTATCCGGTAGTGGTTCGATGAGGAGGACAGAGTGTTGTACTCTAAGTTGCCCCTCTCAATGCAAAATCATCTCATAACACAGCGCGTCGAAACAGCCGGTGGCACGCTGTCGTCGCAACGCCGTCACACCCCCCATCTCTCTATGGAAGACCGTTACCTACAGATTTTCAGGGACCAACAACTTTACAAATAACATTTCCACAACGGACCTTCTCAAGCCCCTCCCAGTGCAAGAAGCCGAGCGGCCAGGCCGGCGAGATCATGTTGGTGACGGCGATCTTGACGGGCAGCACGGGGTCCCACTTCATGTCGTAGCGGCGGTACCCCCACTTGGCGTCCTTGCGCATCAGCTCGTAGAACCAGTCGACGAGGTCGCCCAGCAGGTAGCGCTTGGGCCTGGAACGTGGTGGGAAAGTTTTTATGAATCAGCATCTGTGCCACGCGGGGCTTAAAGACTTTTTCACACATTAATCTGCTGCGTTACACGGGTTCGTTATCGACGTAGATAAACGTCACAACATCGCGATTCGCCATAAATACGGCGCTGCGATTAGTGGAATGCTCATTTAACGATTTTATCGACATCGATAACGAACCGTGTAGCGGCCGCTCGTAGAATAATATTTATTGTACTAAAACGTTGTTCAGACTCACCCAATGGCCTGGTAGGTCATGCACCGGGTGTCGATGTCTCTTGCCGCGTTGACGATGCCCTGCGCCACGTCCGACACGTACACGGGCTGCTTCACCGTCTCCATGCCGTTCTTGTAGAGAGGCATGTAGTGGCCTTGCCGACGCCAAAACGCGGCGAAAGTCCTGGAATCATTCAGATGAATAGAAATTAATAATTATTTATTTAAACTAAAGATACAAAAAATATAGATGGCAGTATTTGGTAACAATTTAAAGGTGGAATTATAAGGGCTACTAGGCTAGGCCTGTGTCGTAGATAGATTTGCTTTTGAATGGAATTCAATGCTGAAGAAGTTAAAACTAATAAGAAAATATCTTTTGCTTTTGAATGGCTGAATCAGTTGTATGCTTGTATGTTATGTAGGGATTGATTGCCACTCAAACGTGAATATAATTGAATACAATTGGCAAGGAAGAAAATATTTAGTGCATTACAAGAAATGGGTGGATACAAGCTACCTACTTTCTTTGGCAGGGATTGTAAGTTTCATATTATCCATATTTGTTTTCTAATTGACTTCTTTGAGAAACTAAAAATATTAACCTTAGGAAACGGTCTTCCTGTCCGTAGATGTCCGAGGCTCTGATGACGGTGGCAGTGGGGAACTCCTCCCGGATGGCACACTCTCCCTGGTACTTGGTCATGTTCCACTGAGAGGGTTTCTTCAGCACATGAGGCTTCGGGTTCTCACTTGCATTCAGGTAGGACAGGTGAATGAACCTCTCCACACCCTCTTGACGGCAAATCCTGAAATTAAGATCATGAGATATATGATATGAGAGTGTCACTACTAATCATTAGTATCTGTAGAGTAATGATGGGAGTCATCCACATTAATTATCTGACAAATTATAGAAAATACAGCAAACTTGCTGCACCAGGAAATGGTGAAGAGGCATCAACCAAATGACTTCCTCATCCAGTCTCATGAAAGACAGTTACCAGTTTAGTGGCCATCTCTGACTATGTTTGCCAGTTTGTATTTTGTACAGTCTGGGACAAAGAAGTCACCCCTCTAGCTTTGACACACTTATTTAATGGGTCTAGTTTTTTTTCCATACACATTACTCATGTCCCCAATAATATCAACAATAACTCCAAATTATTGTCTTAGAATGCTTAGTGATTGGATAGATTGTGCAGTAAAAGCAAGCAACCCATTCAATTACATTAGATGAATAAGAAGTTATCTGAGAAGAAACAATTATACTATGTTTTATGAAAAATTACCTAGCAAGAGTCCTTGGTCCTTCAACATGGACATCTTGGTACTTGAAGTTCTTAGTTTCATAGTCTCGTCCAACCAAATTGATGACAACATTGGAGTGCTTCACAGCCTTGGCAATTGAAGCCTCATCACGGATGTCATAGGGGGTGAAGAGAACCTGACCCAAGTCTCCACAAACTTTCAGTCTTTGGGCATCATAGAAATCACCCCTGTATGGCAGGATCATCTAGAAAAACAAATTGGATTTAGATTGCCATGCTTTATAAATGCAAGATAGCATTAAAAGTTGACTGAATTTGGATAAGAATTAGAAATATGCTGGGAACCCCTTTAGTGGGTTGTAGGATGAGGAAGAAGATTTACGACTTTACATATAAACAAAGAGCCTAGACCGTAGTCGTACCAAAATATCTATACCTGAGTTCCAAGCTTTCCCAGTTTGTTGCACACATAGCGACCGACGAATCCTGTGCATCCGAACACAGTGGCGACTACTCCGTTGAAGCTGCTACGGCCCCCGGTACCGCGCTTGTACGCCGCAATGTTGGGCCTGTCCGTGCTGTATGGCGAACTCTTAATGTACACAATACTGAGGCACCCATTCTTTGCTGAAAAAGGACATGAAACTAATCATATCTCTTAATATTACCATTGACAACATAACCTTTCCAATTTCATTATGTAAGATTTAGTTGTTGATAAAACATAGTATTCAAACTTTTGGACTAATACTTACGTAGTGCCTTAGCTGCGAAATTGCCTTTTAAAGCTATCGCAGCCATTTTAAGGCCAGTATTTAACAAATTGTAAAATTTATTTTGGTTGGACTTGGACGAAAATGAAACAATCAAGATCGCCCTAGGAAAATGTTTTATTCTGTGATACTGTCAAGTGTCAAAATGCTACGTTCAAAAATATTTTTTAGAAACTATATGCGAGGCCGTTATTATTCTGGGATACTATATACCGTTATAAAGTGAAAAGTACGAGGCCGCCCGTTGTGATTCTGAGGTGTTGTTTGTTCTTTAGAATAACGACTTGTTGTGAAGCGTGACTAAGGAACATAAGAACAGCGTGATCCGCCAGAAATAGGGACATTGGCAAGCTTAGCCATAGAATAATAACTAAGCAGGGCTTTGTTTTTTCTTAAACTTAAATAATCTGTGCAATCAGCTGATCCACCGAGATTGACAGATCGATGACGTGTGACATAACGGATGTTGATGTGTTCTTTCGCGATTGTACTCGCCGTAAATGTTTAATTATTTCATGAATATCGCTATTATAATAGCTTCGCAATATAGTATTTATAAACACAAATATAAGTGAGATTTAATAAAGTTTGTACGTTCCTTAATTAGGTAAAATGTCTTCGTGGGTTAATGAAAATTGTGTATCATTTTTACACCTATTTTGTATTAAAGTTGTAAAAACAGGGCGCGTACCTCAGCATATAGCCTTTATAATGGACGGGAATCGTCGTTATGCAAAGAAGCACAAAGTCGTGTGCGGAGTGGGGCACCACCGTGGCTTTAATAAACTTTCAGAAACTCTCAAGGTATCTCTCTAACTCTCTACTGTTTCTCCCTGCACATTAGGTATAAATTCATTTCATACTAGAATATAAAAACTTAACTTTTTTCAGTGGTGTTTGGATCTTGGTATCCCAGAAGTTACTGTTTATGCATTCAGTATTGAGAACTTCAAAAGAAGTGAGCAGGAAGTCAAGGAGTTGATGGACTTGGCAAGGGAAAAATTCAGGAGTTTACTCAATGAAATGTAAGTATTTTCAATACCACACATAAGACTTTTCAATATTTTTAAAATGCATTCAAAAGTTTAAGTATGACAAATGTACAACACCAACTTGTATTTATTTTGTTACCATCTGTTCATAAAATGTCTATCTTTTAATTTTCAGTGAACAAATCAATGAATGGGGAGTGCGTCTACACATAGCTGGCCGGCTGTCATTATTACCCAAAGACCTTCAAGCCACAGTGTCCAGAGTCATGTTGGAAACAAGGCACAACAACAAACTGAGACTCAATATTGCATATGCATACACAGGTACAATAATATATAATGGCCTGCAGGCTGCAAGTGGCCTGCCTTTATTTCTATTATGTAAAATCCTATCAAACATAAAGATTTGAAATAAATATTCAATAACTTTTTTTCTAGCTCGAGACGAAATAAGCAGAGCAGCCTCACAGTTAGTGAAAGGAGTGAAGGAAAATGAGTTGTCTGTAGATGACATAGACGCAGACTTAATATCACAAACATTAGAACTGGGGGAGCCTGACTTGTTAGTGAGGACTTCAGGAGAAGTGAGACTTTCAGATTTTATGCTGTGGCAGGTAAGGTTATTTAGAAAGGAACTATTTTTATGTTGAGATACAAAATTAATACTGAGTCGATCTGACATATACTTGAGTTCACAATGTTATTAAATTTTATAGTTAGAAGAAAGGAGTGTACTTTATCACTGGAGCACATAATATCTATAATAATGTTTATATGGACTTTCACAGACTTGCACCTATTACAACAATTTTAATGATCTTCTTTCAGATATCAAAAAGGACTGTTCTATACTTTACGGAAGTTTTATGGCCTGAATTCTCTATTTGGAACCTTTTAGCCGCGATACTTCATTTCCAAAGACATGCTCCAGAAATTGAAGATGATCCACCCATTGTGCAAAGACAACAAGATTTTCTGGAAAAAATTGAAACCAAGAGATGGCAGGATCTGGAAAAGCTTGTGGGCTGTTGATAATAAATGTATTTAAGAAACATAATAATATTTATAAGCAATATGATTTAGGAAAAAATATTCATGATGTAAGTTAATATTACACTGTGAATAGCTTTTGATGCCTTTGATATACATTATAATCTAAAAATTAAATATATTTTTGTGAAGTATTTAAGTTAATATGTTATTTATGTAGTAATATAGGTTTTATCATTAGTATCATTCATGATAGACATGAATAAAATGATGTAATATTTTGTTAAAACTACTTTATTGCCAAAGTTCACGGATAAGTATTCCAATAAAGTTAAATTATTCTATGTTATAATAGATATCATTACAGAGAAGTTTACTTTCCCTTGATAGTGTACTTAGAGTAGGTCTTGGTGGGGTCGTAGGGCTCCCATCTGGATGCCGGGAATATGTGCTTATTTCTCTCATACCAGGATCTGAAAAAGGTAAGAATTTGTGATATAGGTTTAATTTTATGTGTATACATAAAGCAATAAAAGAGCAAGTCCTATAAATTCTGCTTTACCCTTGTGTGACTGAGGAAGAAAGTGACTGATGCATATCTGACCAACTATTCATTTCACGTTAAATATAGTCCAGCTCTCAAAGAAAACTACTTAAGCCTTGAACCACTTGGGCATGCCGTCGCGCGTTTCGAAGATGCTTGATTTGCACACGTTAGTCGTCACGAGCTACGGAAAGTTTCAGCTTTTTGCCTCCAGTTTTTTTTACTATAGGTAAGTACTTCTCGCCGGTTATATCTTTACTTAGCTGAAGGACTAGGAAGCACGAATCCTAAGACAGATGCCAGATCTATACATTTTATTCGCCATACAAGGGAAGACCTTCATTCACCAGGCATAAAAGCACCTGACAATCAAACGTCATAAGACTCATGCTATATTTTACAAAGTATAAAAAAATAATTACCTCAGTAGCACCTTCCCCGCATGTGAGTCCTGCTTCTCCTGCGTGGCGTCGTTCACGATCCTGACGTCGTCTGACGCGTCGAACTGGAACAGCGGCCCGCTCTTACCGCGCGCCTGTGTAGAGTATCAAGTGTAACATCAAGGCACTGTACAGACAATAAACAGACCTTCCAAGCAGACCTAAAAAACCATGGCCAGTTGAAGTGGAAAGTCTATTTTGCATAAATTATGTACAAAATACTGCACTGTCTGTCCCTGATTATCTAATAGACTACTTTATATGCCGGGAATTCCGACATAAAAATTATAATAAAATCTCAATTAGTATATTTTTTTTACAAGTAGGATATGAGATATGAGTAATATACCTTGGTAACAATGAAGTCATAGAATGTGTAGTGGTGTGGCAGGATGAGATCTTCTTTCACGTACATGAGCTGGTCAGCAGACACAGCCTTCAGCTCACTGAACTCCGGTCTCAGCGTGTCCACACATCTTTGAAGGAACTGGTAAATGGAATTTCCTGCAATGCATGAACATTTTCTTAATCAACCCATATAAATATGTTCAGTTAAGGAGCAATTATAGAACAAGACTAAATAGTTTTAGAATAGAACCTTTTTTGAGTGTGACATTCCGGCGATGACCGGAACCGTCCCAGTAGCTGAAGGTGACAGTGATGGGTTCGTCCTTCAGACTGGCCTGAGTCATGACCCACTCCAGCCGGAGTTCTTCTCGCAGCTTGAGATCAGCTTCCTCCCGTTCTCTGTCTGGCAGGAAGGATGTGTCCACATCAGGGTTTTTCTTTATTTTCTTTAGGACCTGTAATGTACAAAAATATTTATGTATTAATTTATACATATCTTTCTTTCGCATTTTCATGGTATTGACATCCTTGGGTGGTAAATGAGTTACATTGAGCTACTACAAAGACTACCATATTATAATGTTTAGAGCCATTGCTACATAGTTTACATACATATACATGATACTGACATAATATGAGCAGAACATTATTTGACCCTAATGATGGGCATATCATTATATGAATAACCTATAGAAAGATTGTATGATGAAAGTATAGCCACCAAAAACTGGTACATATACTTACAGGTTCTTCAGTTCGCCAACTTTTCGTTTTTTCTTCAGTTTTTTCAGTCTTCACTTTAACATCCTCATCATCTTCATCATCATCATCCTCTTCCTCTTCCAATGCAAATGACAAAGCTTGAATCTTAAAATAAAAAAGTTACCATGTTTATTATTTATGTGTAAAGACATGTACATAATATATGTAATAATATCAAGGTGAGATGTTTGGATTTGGCAACAAATAAATTACAGTTCAAATTTGTTGTTTATCTAGTTTCAATAATTTCTTGAGCTGTATAAATTATCTTAAAATAATATAGTATATTAGTCATGAAAGTCTTGTTGGGGGCTTTTTGTAAGTTCTTAACAATATTCAAAAGTTAAGATTCCTGACTTCAATATTTCCATTATCCTGTTCCGGAACAACAATGGTTTCCAGAACTAGTGGTATACATTAAAAATAAATGATATTACCTGCTGTTTTTGTTTATTCTTCTGGGCCTGTTTTGCTTCTATCTCTTTTTGTCTCTCCTTCTCCTTTTCAGCTTTCTTCTGAGCTAATTTCTTCTCTCTTTCTTGAACTATATGCTCTTGTTTTGCTTTCATTTCATCTAAAGTCACAAGACCAATAGTGGAGCTCTTCAACTGAGCCTCAACCGCATCATAGTGAGTGGCAAACTTGGTCTCAATATTATCAATTTTAAGATCTTCTTCAATTTTTTTCTTGCGTAATTCAATCTCTTGTTGCGCTTTCTCCCTTTTCTTCATGAGATGCATGGCGCGACCAGCTTCAGAAGCTGCACCTTTGTAGTGAGCCATGGCTATGGGTTTTAATAAAGAGAAATCCAAAAAAATTGCACTCAAAGGTTAGTACAATTATAACACAACCGACACGTTCACGTTTACACTAAGTAGAGTATTTCATGAATACACAATTTATAGTTAAAAGACAACAAGAACCAAGAACAAAATTCTACTCTTTAACTTTAATTTTATTTACGAAAAAATCACAACATTCCAGCAATTTCCAACATCAAAACAAACCATAGAGATGATAGAGATTATAGAGAATAGAAAGCTTTACTTTACTTCACTCGCTCCGCTTACGTCAGTTTTAATGAGTGAATGAAATGGAATAAAATGTTTTTTTTTGCGACCACCATTTATGAAGCATTTAGACGCTGGATGAGGCTAGGTCAACGAACATAGATAGGCCCTTCACTTTATTTACTTCCACAACAACAATAACTGCTTCAAGCTGCTGTGTAGTAATATAACCCCATGAACTGTAACTTTAAACCGACTTCGAACACAGGTCGGTCGTAGTAAGGACAATATGGCTAGGTGGGGATTCACGGATGCACAAAATCTGAACTGCTTGTGTGAAGCGCCACAAACTATGGTGCACCTCACTTCATGCCCCGCGTGTCCCTACACCTGTACGCGGGAAGACCTCATGACCGCTACCAGCGGTGCAGTATCAGTGGCCCAGTTCTGGGCATGTATTATTTAGCGACTTTGTTAGTTTGTCGTCGACACGATAAGAAGAAGAAGAACTGTAATACACATTTTGTGCGGTACTATTAGCGGTATCTTATTTATTTTTAAATAAATATTTTTTCATTTCATTTTTTTTCATACTTTATTTATACCATTAGTACTTACCTACCTACTTAACTTGTGTAGGCCCATCATTATATCATGGACACGAAGAGTGACACTTTGACAGTGACGTATTTTAGAGAGACAGCTGACAATTTTGACGTTCTTTGTTGGTTGGTTGTCGTTATCCACTTGCTAGCAAATTACAAAATCTCTTATCAAATTGGATAATTTGTCTCGCTTTGCCGCTATAATGTGTAGCTTACGGTATAAATACCAATTTAGTTCAAATGCTACGTAGTTGTCTATCCATAAGCGGATGAGACTGTACGCTCCCTCTTGCCGGACTGACGGAAAGAAATATATTTTAAATTATGACTTCGGTTTGTCTTCCCGCTGGAGATGTTTATGTCCCCGTAAAGATTGAGGACCACGATATATTTAGCGGCATTTTAAAACTGTTAGCAGTCATAAGGCCAGAGTGGTCTCCAGACAATATTAAATTCAAGGTAAGTAATTTGGTGTTATCTCAATAGGTTCACAGCGACACAAGACAATGTAGAACTGTACATAATTTACTGTACTAATGGGCACTTTAAATAATATAGAATTAGGAGTAAATGTTCTTTAATCATAACTCAAAGGAAGAATAATTATCAGGTTTCTATCATAAAAAAGTATCCTGCAATCCTTACAGTATTTTACATAGCATCTTAAGCAACAACAGCTTACTGAATATTTTTACAAAACATTCATTATAAGTAATAATTACAAAACATTATAATGAAGCAATTTATTATTTTCAGACTTTTACTGATGGCATCACCAACAAGTTAGTTGGATGTCAGCTAAATGATGGTGCAAAGTCTGTTGAGAACATTGTCCTGGTGAGAATCTATGGAAATAAAACAGATTTGCTTATCGATAGAAAAGCAGAACTAAGGTTAGTTTTATCTTCAATTACTTATATGATTCTTAAAAACCAAATCTAGTTAATGAAAATTTTACAACATGTTACTTAATCAATGTTAAAATTATTTACAGAAACATAAAAACTCTTAATGAATTTGGATTGGCACCAATGGTGTATGGAGTTTTTGAAAATGGACTAGCATATCAGTATTACCCCGGCTCAACATTGAACATTGACTCAGTATTAGATCCTGCAATATGGCCACTTGTTGCTTGTCAAATGGCAAAAATGCATAATGTGAGCCTTGGCTCAGAGGTAATATTCATACTACACTTTTTTGCTAGAACAAACTGTGGCTCAGATTTTTTAAAACATTTTTTTTATGTAGCAAAGCATCAGCAGCCATCATCTTACTCTACTGGTAATAAAATCATATAGAATTTTTACAATGTACCTAACAAGACTACTCACAGTTTATTATTCCATTACTGTAGTCAAACAATAAAATTTAACATATTACCTTTACTATTTACAGATAACAAAGGAACCAATGGTGTGGGACAAAATTGAACAGTTTCTTAGTTTATTACCTGTGCCATTCACAGATGCCAGTAAACAAAACAGGTATAGATCAAAAAGCAGTTTCAAATACCTGATAATTTTAATCTCTTACTAATTCCATAACCTGTGATATTGAGCAAGTAACTAACGTAGTACTATTCTATTCATTTGTTATAGATTTACAAATAGCTTTGGATCAGTAACCAAACTCAGGATAGAGTTTGAGCGCCTTAAATCATATTTATCCAAAATTGAGAGCCCAATCGTGTTTGCTCACAATGATTTGCTTCTAGGAAATGTGATCTACAACCAAGATGAAGGGTCAATTTCCTTTATTGATTATGAATATGCTGCTTATAATTATCAAGCATTTGATATTGCAAATCATTTCAATGAATTTGTTGGTAAGTTGTGATTTCATTTGATCATAAATCTTATTTACAACACTCAGCTGTATGTGAGATCATTACATATATTCAAATCATACCTACACACAACTGATAGCCATTGCACAGATGGAGAGTACATGCTTCACTAACCCATTAATGCATCAATAGTTGATGAGTACCTAGTTATCCTACCTGTTTTAACCTATACCTAACTTCATTGGTACTACTATAAAAGTCTCCAAGCTTTCCGATTAAATTGCAATTCCAATTAAAAAGTACCAAACCTACATCTTATACGTACTTTACTTACTAAGATCCTATTATATACTTAAAGTATACCTAAAGTATATCATAGATACAAGCCCCAAAAAGAAGCACCAACGAAAATGTCCTAATCTAATTAGTTTAATTTAATCAAAGTAGATTAGAACTAACCACAATATACATTATTTTCAGGTTTATCAGTTGATGACATTGATTACAACAGATACCCAAGTAAAAGTTTTCGGTTATCTTGGATAAAAGCATATTTGTCTGAATACATGAAAGTGACTGATGATAACATACCAAATGATACTGTGGAGACAGTTTGTACTCAAGTGGAGCAGATGTCACTAGCTTCTCACTTCCTTTGGGGGGTTTGGTCGTTGGTACAATATGAACTGTCTGATATTGACTTCGATTTTGGACGGTAGGTATCTCATGATCTCATCATTATGTTTAGGTATTATTTACTTTTATCATGTTTCGTCGTGACTTGAGTCTTGTGCCCCATGCTTCGTACTGTATGAGAAGCAACTACCCATTGAATTTTTTTTTGTTTCAGATACGCAGAGATTCGTTTATTCAGATATTTTGAATTGAAAGATCAAATTTTTAAACAGCTGAGTTAAATATTTGAAGTGTATTATTGATTTTAAATCAAAGTAAAAGTTTATTTTTTGTTTATAGACCAGTAGCAGCTAAGCAATACATTGTTACAAAGAAACATGAAACTTTGTTTTTATTTTACCTCCTACTTTAAAAATTACCAGCTACATTGCCCCTAACATAAATGGAAATTCCTCAAACATAAATAAATAGGAATGGTACTGTATAGTTTTATCATCATATTTCCCTATATCCTTCCCAGTCTTCCCATTATCTAAACACTCATCACGGGATTTATAGAAATAATAGTAGGTAGAGGTACTGAATCAGCAGAGTATGAGCAAAACTCCGTCATCATGACCACAGTAAACTAGGTACTGATTACTTACCTGCAAAAGAAGACAACTTGTAATAAATGAAATAAATACACAAACTAGCAGTGTATGTAAAAATAACAAAGATGCAATTATTTCTTAAAATTTATTATGTTTATGTCAAAATGGGTATGAAAATGCCTTATTTATATTTCATCTTTGTTTGTTTAGTTCACAGTAGGAAGATACAGTTCATAACTCTTAATAGTATCAGCATTTGTCATATAATAATCATCAGATATCAGTAAAACATGATACAGTTTAATATAGGCCTGTTGCATTTAGCTTCAAAGTCATGTAGTAGTTCATCAATATCATTGTCCAAGTCTTCACTCTGTGCCATTTTTGTAACCATATCACTTATTAAGAATGCACCTATAGTAGCCTCCTCATGGTTGTCTTGTATGTCGAAGTTGATCACATGTACGGGCTGGTTGTACACGGATCTCCTGGTCCCAAACCACTCTATGACTTGATCATACACCCGCTCTTCACAAGTGATGATCACATCAAACCGTTCTGTGCTCACTTGGAACCTCTCCGGGCTTGGCTTTATTCTCCTATTTCTGTCCAACATATGTAATAATCCATTCTGTGTGTAGTAGGCTTTGTCTTTCTCCATCAAGTCGTTATAAATATCATCATAGGGTACTCCAAACTCATAACAGTTGGGTCTGTCGGCCGACGCTCCCGGTAGCTTTACCTTGTCTCCTGTTCCAAATGATTTTACTTTAAATCCTTTCTTTGCTAGAAATGCGTGTGCTTCCATGCTTCTATTCATATTGGAAGAACATACTACTGCAACATATAAATCTCCCATGGCAACTTACTTATCTATTTTCGATTCGCTTTGAAAATGTTGAAGGGTTTACTATGCTAAAATGATGCTATGAATTTATTATTTTCAATTTATATATTTTTCGTTATAAGTAAAAAAAAACTTTACAACGTTTACAAACAGAAAGACAAGGTTTTTTAATTAAAAATTAAAATAATTTTTTCTCTCGCGAAAAATTGCCTTGTGGCTGCGTCACTGCGTCAAATATAATTGTTGTTGTCATTGTCAGTGTCAGTGTCAACTGTCATCTTGATTCACAGAGTTTTTCACTTTATTTCACTCTTCAATGAAATTCTTATTCTACGTACTCATTCATTTTAGGTCTGTGTACAATGATTATGAAAAAAATTGCTCTGTGTGTGCTATGTGTCAAAAATTATTTCTATTTATTTTTCGCAGTTCGCAAGTTGCAATCGCAGTGAAAACGTTTATCTCTACGCAGTAGCAGTTGTTCAATTTGCTTTAGAAAGTTTATAACTACGGAGTGATATCAGTGATTACATTATCTTATCACATCGCGTTATTTAAATATCTTGTTGATAGCTTTTCCAAATCGACATTGTTACTTGTTACTTTTGTGAGTGAACATTATTGCAAGCTATCTTTTTCAAATTAATGTAAATTCATAGTTAATAATGAATTTATCGTTTGCTGGCTGTGGTTTCTTGGGTATTTATCATGTAGGTGTTGCAGTTTGTTTTAAGAAGTATGCTCCACATTTGTTGTTGGGCAAGATTTCTGGTGCCTCTTTCGGAGCCTTGTCCGCCTGCTGTTTGCTTTGTGACGTTCCTATCGGTAAGTTTTCTCGGTTTATTAAGTTTAGAAACATTTTGAATGTGATTATTTTATGTATAGGTACCTACTTTAAAAGAATTGTATTGCTAATCTTGTAACAACTTATTATTGAGTGTCATAATAAATATATTTTTATAATATTATGGGTTAAAAAAGATGTGCATAAAAAATGACAATGGTAATGCAACAATATTGCCGAAATCTGTTTTGTATAGTAATGTCTTTAACTCAGTTTGAAAAAATATGTAGCTTATCAATGTTATCTTTTTTTCTTTGGTTGGTATGACTATAACAAAAAAAACTTAATATCCAAACATTTCAATATATTCCAGGTATAATTAATTTACACCTAAGTAATAGGTCTTAAACCCTTTACACCTTTTTAAACTATTATAAATATCGGAAAGAAACTAATTTATTAGAAACTTAGCTTTCAAATATTTTTACTGTATAGGTATGTGGAATATATTTTTGTTTATTTAACATTCTTTATACTATTATCATATGAGTGGATCCAATATTAGATCTACTTTGTATTGACAAACTTTAACTTCCTCACTCTCTTATAGTTTTTTTTTAAATTCCATCAAACCGCTCACTCTTGATGAATGTTGATGGCAAAGGTTTTTTGTTTGAATAGGATCAGGATAGAAAATTTTATTACAGTATTTTAGCTACCTACAATATTAATTCATACATACTAATATTAATACATACACTGCAATGAAATTTAAAACAGTTGCATCTCTCCTTATTTTTTGATTGGATAGTGGGACATGGGATTAGGTTACTATTGTGTCCCACAGGTCCCACTGCTGGGCAAAGGTATCTTGGCCGAGTCTTATTAAATTATACAATTACAAATGAACCAAACTTTACATTTAACCCTTTATTAGTCTAGGTATCCAACTCTTCCATATTTGTTTCAGGTGAGATCACATCAGATGTATTAAGAGTAGTGAGAGAAGCACGGGCCGGGTCGCTCGGGCCCTTCAGCCCGTCATTCAATGTACAGAATGTCCTACTCGAGGGCATGGAGAAGCACCTCCCTCACGATGTCCACAAGATCGTCAGTGGGAAGCTGCATGTGTCCCTCACCAGGGTATATGATGGAAAGAATGTTATAGTTTCCGAATTTGCCACGAGGCAAGATTTGATGCAGGTGTGTAGTTATGATTTTTAGTTTATGTTAACTTGCCTAATTGTAAATGCATTATGCATACAAAAGACACCTGTACCAATTAGGGAATGCAATCTCGTCTCGCCGAGATCTCGATCTCGCGAGATCTCGGCTATATTTTACGAGATTGAATCTCGTCAAATTTTGTACGAGATCTCGCGAGATAACGAGATCGAGAAATGCAGCGTGACGACGTGTTTTTCATGCAAAATATGTGTTTTTTGACAAGCCATTTTCAGACAAACTAACTTGCCTTTCCGTACCTTGATAACTTCATCTTCTACTTTAAACTTATTGTATTTGATTAATACGATCTCACAACATTTATTTCAAACTTGTGAAGTTAAATTTTTGTTTTTATTTATAAACAGTCATGTTGTATTACTCTTAATTATTGAAACTAAAGCAATACTTAATATAGATCATTATTTTGTTACCAATATTGTATGAATTTGAACTTATTAGCTACAGTAGGGACATTATAATAATTAGGTATAGACATGTTTTTTAAAAAAAAATTGTCCGCTTTCTCATCTGCCATTGACATTCTGTCTTCATCAGATTGTTTGTTCATTATCCCTCGTATAGACATAAACAAATGTTATTAGAGTTAGAGACAAAATAATAAGTACTCTGCTGTTGATTTTTAAAAGAAACTTGTTTACATTATTTTAATGCATGAAGTTACTATTTAATTACAAATCATGTCAGTTACTAGTTCCTAATACAAGCATTTGCATAATATTTTTATTGACGTTCTCCCAATCTCGCGAGATCTCGTAATTTGCGAGATCTCGCGAGACTGCGTTTTTAGTCTCGCGAGATCTCGCTAGGTGGAAATCTCGTACGAGATTGCATTCCCTAGTACCAATGCTATAATATAAGAAATAAGTTCAAAAACTCTACATTACCATTACTTTTAAAAATACCAAGTGACAACATCTTACTGACCCAGTCATCTCTTCCAGGCACTACTAGCGTCATGCTTCGTGCCGGTGTTCTCGGGCATGTTGCCGCCGCGCTTCCACGGCATCCGCTACATGGACGGCGGCTTCAGCGACAACCTGCCAGTGCTGGACGAGAACACCATCACCGTCAGCCCCTTCTGTGGCGAGAGCGATATATGCCCGCGCGACCTTAGCTCACAACTCTTTCATGTAAGTATGAAAAATTATTCATATATGTATACAGCATTCATTCATACGGCATAAAAGGTAAACAATCTTAGTGAGTTTTCTTATTACAATTTATTTAAAAACTAAGTTTTAAGTCGTCTTTTGGGTGATGTCCAGATTTATTATTATAATGTAAGGCTAATCCTCCACTGCTAGATATGAGTGTCTCCCAAGAAGCATCTCAACTCTCAAAGCAGCCTTCTTTGCTCAATGTTTATCGGGTCCTTGGCAGATCAGCCGTTCTACTGATTACCGGCAGTGGCAGTATGCCACCTCTGAGTATTTACCTGTTTGTCTATGTCGAAAGTAGCACAGAAAAAACTACTTACTTCCTGTAAAACATGTAATGGTTTAATGATTTAATAAGGTTTTAATGATTTGTTGCTTGCCGGTATAATTAGAAAGAAAGGTCTAGAAAGTAAATAGCGATAATATTAATGGGTGTTCATCAAATTGCCATAATTTGCGTATTTATTTTTTACTTATTATAATGCGCCCTTTCGTTAATAATAGGTATTATGTTTAAGGGCCCGTACAGGGTGACGTGCCGCGCCAATTTTGGGTTTTCAATGCTCTTCACACAGCACACGCAGTGATACGCACACATGTAAGTTTGCACAGTGGGTCGATAAACTTTTACTCGCCAACTTTATTGACAATTATGTTCAAGTACATTTTGGGTGATTTTAGGGTAAGTAAGTATAATTCTTACTTACACTGGTAGGCACCAGGAAAGAGTAGAAATTAATAGGGGTGCCACTTTACTCTATACTCGGAACCCGATTAGCTTTCTCAAACAAATGTGGTATTTACTTGTAGAAAGGTAACTACAAGTATTAAAGTGTAGATAATAAGTTTCGGGCATCCTCCAGCCAACTGAACCCCGACGACAAAGCAAAGTAAATACATAGTGTCGCAAAAGGGCTATACTAAGCCAAAAGGGGATGACTCAAGGAGTCATTCTGGACAACTTTTGTTCTACGAGATTTGCAAATTCGCGAAAAAAAATATTCGTTTTCCATGGTAAAAGGACACAGTCATGTCCAACAAAGTTTCTATTTTGATGTATGAGGTATTGTTAGAAGCGTATTGATGGCGCGATGGTTATAGGCTATGTGACGTTCCATTAAAATGTACATAGCGCCCTCTAGAGGACATAACGTGATGATCGAAAAAATAATAATTCAACTTTGCCGTGTAAGGTATCAAATGAAAGGGCTTGATTTTCACATTACAAAAATATGCATATTGAAGGTATTTAAATAACAACACCAAAATTATTGAAATAAAAAATGATCATGAACTACTGACGTAAAATTTCATAAGTATTGAAATATGGCTAGTTTTTTATTTTCGGTTTTAAACATGAAATTTTGGCAAAAATTCAAAAAATCTTTAAATATTAAATATCTTAGAAATGGTTAAGTTTCGGATAATGCATTATAGGGTATAATCGACTGGAAATGCCTTCCTCTATCACCTCCTGAAAGGATCAGGTCTACTTACCAATAACCCTGTATACCGCTTTTTCAATACCTTTAAGTACATTTTTTGGTAGCAGCATAATATTTTTACTTAATTTTAGGGTTTCGAACGTCAAAAGAAAAAAAGCAACCGTTATAGGATCTCTTTGTTGTCCGTCTGTCTGACTGACTGTCTGTCACCGCCCTTTTTCTCAGAAACGGGTAAACATATCAAGCTGATATTTCGCATAGATGGGGAGTATCCCAAAAAAAATATTATGGTACTCCCTGTCCCACACAAGTAAATTGGGGCTTATATTTTTTCCAGTTATTTTGATGTGTATTCTTTTTTTTCTTTGTCGTTTTGTATAAGTATGTGTTTCTTTTCTTTAAATCTGTATTTTTTTTGTTGTTGCTGTCTATGTGTCGAATAAATGTATCTTTATCTTCAAATCACGCCATCTATCGTTTGTTTTTTTTTGTGGCTACTGTCTATAGAAGAAATTCCGTCATTGACAATTTTACGTTACGAATTTATTTTTAATTATTTTATTTTTATTTTTACATTTTCGTGGAGAACCAACAGCATTTTGTTAATAAATAATTATTACTTATGAACACATAACAACTTGATGCCATTAACAGAATGAACTTAGTAAACCCAGTAAACCTAACACATCCAGAGGAAAAATAAAATCTCTTTCTCTCTCTCTGAAAAACATACTTAATAGCCTAAACTCGATGCTTTTAGCTATTAACATCTTTGAAATAAAATTGAGCCACCACCGTGTTACTGCCCTCATCAGATCCTCACGAGACCATACCTCAACCAGCACCAAGAGACTGTATTTTTGATCCCTAACCTAATGTTCGTGCGTATTGTCATCACTTAGATCCATTCGCTATATTCCTGCTCCTCATCAGACCTTTACGAGACTGTAATGTCACGAGAATATTGCACACTATCTAATTTAATTTAATGTATTGAATATACTGGAAGAATTATGCTTCCTCAATTTCAAATCAAATTATGTTGGTGTCATAAAAGTTGAAAAAGTGCAATGACAACCAATGTGCAGTGATTTTGTATCTGTACACGATAAGATCGCGAGCTGTCAGTGCTGCCTAAACCGACGTGACCCTTCTTTGGAGGCCAGCGGCCAACTGAGTCAAACGTCACTTGTGTTTATGATTTTATAACACAGAAAGCCGCCATAGATATTTGTATGAAGATTTGAGGGAAAAAAATTGCTCAAGTTTGGGATTAATTTACACAAAATAAGTGTGTGTTTATTAAAAAACAAGGTATTTAGCGCCTAGTCCAAGCCTTTAACTTTATAATATGATAAAAATCATATGAAAATTCTTAATAATTACGACAAAGTTGTTACAATACGGGAGTGTGATTTTCTGGTTTTTCGTCATATTCTGAATTTTATTTACAGTTATCCATAATCATTTACTTGAATTCGAATCATTCAGCACCTAGCTAGACTCTTCGGCTACCTGTGTGATTTTTTTCAAGGTTGTAGAGCATCGTTTACTACATAATTCTATGACAATGCCAACCCTCGATTCCCCCTTGCAGACCCTTAACATTATGAACCCCGGACACTTTATCCAATTAAATGTAATTATACCGAAGCAGCGATTTTCTCTGAATCTGAAGTTACCGAATTTAAATATGAACATTGCAAAAGCCAATTTACGTCGAATAGAGCGCGCCCTCAATACAACTTATGTAATATATCTGAGAACTTAAACTAACCAGCAAACGATCGGCTCTAGTCTAGATTGCACGTGCAAGTTTCAATCGATCCCCATAAATGCGTATATTTTGCACCAATCCCCACTGTAGACTGGTATCAATAAATAATAATCCATTTTTAGGGTGAGCCCACATGAGCGTAATTTTGTGAGTTGTGCGCGGCAGAAAATTTCGCTCACCCTTACCTACAAGATACATGACGACATTTCCTTCCGCAGGTAAACGTAGCGAACACAAGCATAGAGATTTCAAAACAAAACATCAACCGTTTCGCGCGCATTCTGTTTCCGCCCAAACCGGAAGTGCTGAGTAACATGTGCAAGCAGGGCTTCGACGACGCGCTGAGGTTCCTTCACCGGAATAATCTGATCTCCTGTACGCGCTGCCTGGCTGTGCAGACCACATTCCAACTGCAAGACGTTTTGGACGATACCTCCTTCGATTACGACCCCGAGTGTGAAGAATGCAAAACCCATAGACAGGTAACTTTTTTCTTTTTAATTCGAATGTGTCCATGAAATTCTGGCTGTTGAATCAACAGCGTTGATGAATTATGTAAAATTGTTTATTAACGAGATGTGGAGGTATATTGTTATGTTATGAGTGTGAGTCATGTGCAATGTGACTTCGGTAAACAAAACGTGCCATTATATCGTACAATAACAAACCGACACCTCTATGTGATTGCCTGGTTGTATGTGTGATGTGCGGCTATGAATATGCATCTGGTCACGTGCGTCTAGAAATAAACTCAATTTAGCGCCACATAAAAACATACATAGAACTCCTCTCAACTGCTCCTGCAACTCTGCAACATTTTAAACGAACTTCTTTGTTTTAGGACGCATTAGTAGACAACCTCCCCGACACAGTGATGACGATATTCCAAAACGCGATCGATTCTGCAAACCACGGATTAGTGAATTGGGTGATGAGACAGAGAGGCATGCAGTATCTATCCATTCTCACCATACCGTACAGAGTGCCCATCGACATCATGTATGCTACGTTTACCAAGTAAGTATGCCGCTTAAAATGAGTATGATTACTGTAATAATATTTAATTTGATCGAATTTGCGTCGGACGCACTAGTTTCATAATTCAGAACAGTATAGTGCTATGAATGACGTCATCAACATCTGTTGTCATTCCACTGCCACTGCGCAATTCTTACTGTGTTTATGTAAACATCTTCTTGCACCATGGCTGCATTCCTGGCGGCCTAAACAATACAACTCAATTGTTTGTTACATAATGTGTTTTGAGTAGTGGTGGTGGCACGCCATTCCGAATCTTTTTTGTAGGGCGACAGTCATTACAAATAGACTTTTGATTAAAAATAATAATGCACATTTCACATTCACTTGAGCAATATTTTTCTATAGCTTTTAGATTAGGTACTCCATAGAGACAGGTGTTGTAAAAATACTAAAGAAAGCCAAAATGAGGTTAACGGTTAATCAAATTATGGAAATTATGAACTTAGAGAGCTAATACTTCCATAACCTCCTTTGGCACACTTAACTTTTTGCAACACCGATCTCCTAACTAACTTTCCGACGCAATGTTTGCTGAATTATGTAAGCAGTAATTGCACCTATTAGGCCCGCACTAACAAATCCCTGCTTTTCTAGTTATATCGGTGATAGAGTAGAGACGCACGCTCTTCAGTACTCTGTGGTGCGCAATGTGCATGTCCGTAGGAAGATATGTAGACGCCACAACAACCACATGACTAGGTTAGTTGTAGTCTGTTTGGGAACCGTGCCGTCTGGTGGTGGACTCTAGCGCGTGGTCATTAGGGTCATTTGGCAACTCTTTGTGTATCAAAGAATCATTATCATCAGTCCTCCTTATGTTTAGTACCTATGCCATTTTTTGTGCTCTATAGTTAGGCTGTTTTTCCTGACTGCTTTAAATCGTTCTCGTTTTTTTTGCTTATAAAATTTCTCATGCATATTAGTTCAAAACAGCATTATTTCACGGTTTGTAAATTATACTCTCATTATTTGTAAAGTATATAACTACCTAGTATCAATACATAGAAAATACAACACAAATTATAATTATGAGCGAAGCATACTGGATGTTATTGTAACAATTTATTGTAAGCTTTATCATTCTGTGACACAATAACATTATCTTTCAATCATTGTTTTTAGTTCAAGGATAGTTTAATTCGAGGGTTAAAATAATGTTTACATATTTTTTTGGTAAAATAAGTGTTGTAACATTTGCTTACGTCAAACACTTGCGCGAATATATTTTTATTCAGTTTTTCTTATTAAAAAAGTTTGTATGTTGGCTTAATCTAATCTTAACATACTACTGATTAGCGCACTTGTTTTTATTAATTTCCTGTTTTCTACAGAAATGATCAAAATATATTACAAGTCTTATAAGTAAAACACGTTTAGTTATTTATCTTTATTACTTTACTACTATACGATATAGAGCGAAATTCACAAATCGATAATTTTGGATTCGTACAAAGTGGTCTACGCTTTACTTTCGCTATGGCTATGGCTATTTCTTAGGAAAGGTATTACATCGACATCAGTCTTGAAGAAGTTGGTGTCCTCACCTACTTCTACTAATATGACACCCTGAAGAACATAATTAAAGCAAAGTCTACGAGTAAAATGGCAAAAATGAAGACTTAAATTGATATAAGGTACAAATAGATAAAAATTATCACAATGGCCTCATAATTATTGTTGCTATACGCACTTATTTATCAATAAACCCCGAAAAAGTACAATAAACTCTGTAATATTTATTTCGACAGTGAATGAACGCCTACATGGTGGGGGAAATCTCAATATTGTGACTATATTTAAAGTAATGTAACCTGTTAATAAGAAAGTTGTCTCATTAACTCATTAAATATGCTTGCAATATGCAAGTAAGCAAGTCAATTCAGAATAAAATTAATCCTTATCTCAATAAGATCGAAGTCACTGTTGCAGCAATGCAGTTCTGCCATATTCTGCACTACACTGTAATGGCATCGATCGCTAAAATATACCTCGGTGCTATGCCTTCCTATACGGTTTCCTGTAAATCGGAAGTAATGTGCGTGTGTTTATACCTGCACATTAGTCGAATGCCTCATTACCGCGGCCGCTGCATAATGGCATTATCAAACCGCTTTGTTTCATGCGCTTCTGTCCCGCTTGCCTATTAATTAATTGTTGTCCTCCTTAATAATGTAAATTGACATATCTACTTCTATTTGTTTTCTAAAAGCTTCACAAATAGCTGTACTTATCCCATTGTTGTTGATAGATACAATATTTAATGCACTCAAGGAGACCAATTAATACCTATACATATATTTCAGTACTTAATTATTCTATTGCATATCTTGAGACTGAAAGTGCAAGGCTCTTGCACCCAATGTTTAACCCTCTCTCAGCTAAAACCAAAATTCCATATTGTTACATTCCTACACCATCATCCCGTTAATCATCCACTACATCAATCATATTCTTACCTAATTACCATTCTCTTATAACCCAGAGATTTGTAACTATTGTACAATTAACGTGGTGATACATATTCTCTTACAACCCAGAAACTTGTACCATTTCTTATGATTGTACAATTAACAAGCTCATTCGCTCCCCAGGTTCGTATCATGCACGCCGAAGATGAGCAAGTCTCTGTGGCGGCTCAGCCTGAGCCTGCTGCAGCAGCTGCACGGGTTCGTCTATTACGCCCATGATCGCTCCGACGTGGCCGCGCAGATCTACTACAAGCTCACCGCGGACCGCAAGCGAGAGCTGTGCGACAAGGCCGGTCAGATGGAGAGACGGTGAGTGCGAGCTAGATGGATAGTCTTTTGTCGTCATAGTTTAAACGTTATGGTATGTGGCTGCGGAGGTCTAGTACAAGCTCACCGCGGACCGCAAGCGCGAGCTGTGCGACAAGGCCGGCCAGATGGAGAGACGGTGAGTGCGAGCGAGATGGTCTACTGTCAGGATAGTCTTACAAACGTTATGGTATGTGGCTGCGGAGGTCTAGCACAAGCTCACCGCAGACCGCAAGCGAGAGCTCTGTGACAAGGCCGGACAGATGGAGAGACGGTGAGTGCGAGCGAGATGGATGGTCTTCTGTCAGGACAGTCGTACAAACTTAAGACAGTTGTGGAACCCTTAGAAATAAGTGGGTTTATAAAGTCGGTACCAAATATTGTGACTGTGATACCACCACCACCACCCAGATCATGGAGTATTTTCACACATAACACCTATGCCCTTTACCTGAACTTGGGAGGATTTACTCCTGACCTACTAGAACGATATCTTCTTAAGGGGGAGGCAAGGTCCCATAGAAGCGTTGCGTCGTCGCTGCGTACAACCAAACGACGTCGGTCGCTGCCACATTTTTATGCCTGTTCCACGACTCGATTTGCTAAACTGACATGGAAGAAGAATATGACAGTCGTACAAAACACAATGATAAACAAACTTATTGTCGAAAAAAATACTATGACTAACTACATGGCATAAGGGATAGAGGATAGAGCAAAGTAGAATAGGGATGCATAGAAAACAACAACCCTCGATAGAAGTCCATTCGCTAATGTTTGGTTTTTATAGGTACATCTGAGCCTGTGTTTGATGACAACGATTGCACCTTTCAATTTATAAATAAGTATCTATTGTCTATTAATGTACGGTCTATTATTATCTTCTCGTTAGTCGATAATATAAAATTAACTTCCGTTAAACACGTGCCTTTTTATAGAAGGTGAACGTAGTCCTTGTAATATAGTTAATGGTCTGATTTCCTGCTCTTGGAAAATTAATTTAACATCGTAAACTTATAGAAGACAAAAAATACGAATCATAATTTTCCACGTTATAAATTACCATTAGGTTTTAACTAATCTAATCTCTATTAGCGACCTTCAACGTCATATTATTATCTTTTTCCGAATGCATCCGTGTTCGCTATCGTTTTAATTATATTTCAGGATATTGCACTCCATCCTCTATTTGTCCTGAAGACCTACGAATGTTTGTTTTGTTTGGTATACATTATACAATGTATCTATTTCATGGTATGGTAGGTAACTACGTAGACACTATACAGTAAACAACACAAATGCCTTTTTCCCTCTCTAGAATGAACACTTATGAGTCTCTCATTTAAAATACTATAAACGTCATATATTCGGAACGGTAGGCTTGGATTCAAGACATTGACAGGACCCTTCTAAATGGGGTTTATACTGAAACTATCTCATCATTTTAACACCTAGAACCTAGATACTTAGATCATTACCATTAGTTTGTTACCACAATTTTAAGATAAGTTTAAAGTTTCTTTACGAGACTCTAGGTGAAGTCATTGTGCGTCATCCAATTTCAAGACAGAGTCTGCTAGACTATGTTAATAGCTAGGTATAAAACTACGAGCAAAGTCCAAGATACCATTTACCTGAAAATTAATATCATAAGTACAAAAACAATAAGTATAATTTATCTGAAATAAATGATGTCATGAAAATAAGTGATTAGGCACAAACAATAGCCACAATAAGTACAAAAATATATTTCTTTGTTTCATGATTTGTATGTAATGGAACTAAATGATTAATTGAATACTGTGCTGGGGTTTAAAAGGTGAAAGGTTTGCCCTGTGTCTACATCTTCACTTACTGAACTGAATTCTATTGTGCTATTGTTTAGATCTTAAGCGCTAGTCTATTTAACCAAGTTTATTCTGTACTTCATTTGACTCATCATCACTGACATAATTGTCAATTAATAGTCATACATGAAGTACATACAAGTATAGTGTGCAGATACTGGAGATACAGGCTATTACAGGCCTCGCCCTAGGAACAACACTCTGTCCTCGGCCTTCCTTATTTCTCATTCCGCTACTGCCTAAGACAAACTTGACCTACAGCCAAATTACATAAATATGATTTAAGCTATTTTGCATATTATAGTTCTGTGCCATTTGCCTTGGCTCTCCTAGTGGGGTAATTAAAAACAACACACGTTTGACTTTCTAATTAACCTACTCGGATACATCTCATAATAAAGTTGATAGTGTCAATGAAGTCACAAAGCATCGATCGGTGCACTTGACACACAATTTTATACATTTATCAACACGTGTATCTCTCTATCGTTCAGTTTACTCATGCAATTAAATTTTAGTATTTAATGGATCCAGAATGGTAGGTTTAAACTACATATTGAAGCAACATGGGTGTAATCGTCTTAATGCAATTTCAGCATCATGGATCCTTTAAGTAGTTATTAGAGTTGGACGGGTACTTGCATGCGATGCAAAGTTGACGATGTTCCATCTCCGACCCTTTGTAGGTATCACGTCTGTTTTTTTTGCGTCTATCCAATTTTATAATTATTAGTTTTATGTAAGTATTACTCTGTGTAAAAAGTATCGGGACTGGATGAATAAAACACAAAATGTTTGTTATTCATCCAAATTTATTTTATCATCTTCTAAGTATGCTCCTTAGGAAACGATTCACATACGCCAATGAATTATCCAATCATACCATAATATGCTATTTTCAGAGTTGTGTTTAGTACTGTGTATATCAGATGAAATTTGGGTATGTTGTTTCATATGATTGATGAATGAGTGAGCCCCAGAACGCGGCAGTATCAGCGGATTGTGCCTGCTATCGAGATCAAACAACAAGAACAAACAAACAGGCCGAGTGCAAACAAATAATAATAATAACGAATATTTTGTTGATAATTCTGAAACAAAAGCTTGCGCTGACGCACTTCCCGTGTTGTGCAAGTATTGTGAACATGTTCTATCGCCATCTTCGAATATTTGATACAGTTTTGATTGACACTAGTGTAGCGGTAGATCATCTCGTCAGAAAAGAAATCTAAGCAAAGAAATTTTGATCATGATATACAACAATACAGCTATGAAATGCCTGTGTTGATACAAGCCACTCCATCTATAAAATTATCAATACGTATTTAGGTATGCTTATTTAATAAGTATTTACCAGGAAGTAGAAAATGAAAACACTATCAAAAAATTCGCGTGTGGTATTACATTATCTGCTGATTGTATCTGATGTGTTTTACGCAATTTTCATAATAAGATAATATTTGACCTTGTTAGAAATGATCCTTTTATCTTGTTTTTCTGTTACATATTGCAAAATGCTTACTACATAAATTTTTCTGCATAATATGTGTGAAAATCCATTTATTACATTTTATAATTTATGATTGTTATTGAGCGCAATATCTGTAGCTAGCTAATGTTGACTTTAGTTAGTGCCTACTGTTGTAGTAGGTTGGTAAATGTCGATAGTATTCTGTCAATATTATGCGTAATTAAAATAATATTTTGTTACAATATGATTACAGCTATCTTAGACATATTCTTCACAATGGTATCCATATCTCTCGTATATATCATTAGTTAGATGGTATGGTGGTAGTTCTCCCAAGGAGCACTACAACTCACAACACAAGGTCATCTTGCCTTCCTCATCCAACCACTACCTCCTGTCTATTTGTCTAAGGACTTCGTTATAGCGGGTTGATTGCGCCCCTTTCTACGTCTGTCGGATCGTATTCACCGTTCCACATCCAGCCTCCCACCGGTTATCGGTTCTTCGGCAGATACAGTTGGTGGTATAATAATAATAATACATTGTTTTATATTCCAGGCGGGCGAGCGAGGTGCGCATTTCCTACGGAGACACGGTTCTGTCAGACGCTGACACGTTCGAGCACATCCTGAGCGTGACGTCACACAACGACGCACTGCTGGCTTACTACTACCTGGACAGCGATAATAAGGTGAGCTTGTTCTTCCTTGATATATCATCTTATTTATCCTGATTTATGGGCGGCTTTGTGCGTCATGATCTCTGAATCTTCTGAACTCACTATGAATCTCAATGTAGAATTAATTTTATTTTTATAGATTAATAACTATTGGTCCTCCACCTAGTGCCTCTGCTGTGGATATGCTGTAACTATCATCATCTGTTAAGATGCTGTGGCCACTGATTGAAACTTTAATTAGTTTTAGAGGTGATAAAAGAACTAATTGTCTGTTTACCAAATATTCTTAGATACTTTTGTCAGTCAGCGTAGGGTCCGCATTGTGTTGTTGTACTTATGAGCTTAATCTTATTTACTTTCTATTGATTATATCTAAATATAGTTATTGACCTGAATACCTAGTCCAGTTTAAGATAATTAATTTTAATTACGCAGTTATTGACGTATCAGAGTGTGTTTTAAAAATACGGCTTTCTCTATTGCGCGGGCGCAGGGCGGCGAGGCCCGACCCCGGCTATCTGCGGCCAATGGGAGCGCGGCGCGTGACGTCAATGTGGTCCGATAGTAAGGGTGGATTCATACGAGTGACGCGGGGTTATCGCACTTTGTTTAGTTTTTTGCTCCTTTAATGTTGCACTTTTTGGGACAAGTCTGATTATTTATCAATTAGCCTGATTCGATGTCGATTTTATTTTGTTACAAAGTAGGCACCGAATAGGTGCTAACAGTGCTAACTAGACGTACCTAGTGTATTCTAAATATAAAATATTAATTATTATTTAGATTGCTATAGTTTATCTATTTACCTATCTATCGCAGTATCTACTCTGCTCTAAATGTATGCTCAGCAAGAAAAATGTATGAAATGATTCAAATGGCCCTGATCGTTATGCACTTACGTCTGTCAATGTCAAGACATTCGGTATCATATATCACGCGATGCCGCTCATAGCCACAACCAACGTCAGCTAAATCCACTGTAAATTATAATAATTGTTTTATAAACATGCAGAATCTCTTACGTGTCTAAACTACCAAGTTACATAAAGTTATTTAATATAAATAAAGCTAATCTTTCTGTATTATCTCCGTGGTTACTAGCTGCTCATTGGTGCAATAAAATTGTAAATCTATCCTATCATATCAAATTTTGGCAGAAATTGCCCAGTTGGGCCCTAATAGTAAAGATATCTAGAAAAGGGTTGCTCCAGTGTTCTACAAATATATAACAAATTAACAAAATTATAATTCATAACATTTTGTTTTGTTCTTTATGGCCACGAAACGGTAGAGATTCCCATTTGGCATAATTTGAGCCATCAATGGCCTTCAACAACAACAACAATTTTTTGTTAATTTACATGATTACTTTGTAAATGACACAAGCTAATGATGTGAACTTCCAGCGCAGTTCTACGTAATGCGTTATCTGCGAGCAGTTGGTCGGTGCGATAGCGGTTGCTTTGTTTACAACAACATTTATGCACAATAATTGCAACATGCAGCATAATGAGTAAATATCGGATGTGCGGCCCGTGACGTCATGCCTTAATTACTGTGTAAATTGATAGTGTATCATTTCATTGGTGCTGTTGTATTGCGAAATTTGTTTTTTCGTGTAAACGCTGATAAGTGAAAGTATAACTCAGTAGTAATTTAATGTAGAAATGCAAAGTAGAAGAGTAATTTGTTTTATGGAACTTGGCATCATAATAATTATTATAAGTATTTACTTCCATTGTTGAAGATATTAGGTATGCCTCTTCAAGGGGTACCGCAACACTTTGTCCTAGGCTACAAGTGTAAAACTGCATTCCCAGTAGGCAAACTTTAGGCCGCTGAGGCGTAGCGTAGGTACCTGTTGTCTGCAAAGTGTTCACAGTTTACTAGTTTTTTGAGTGAGCAGTTTGCCTTCTTTGAATGCAGCCTAGTCCTTAGTACAAAGTTCCTTCACGCAACTCCGCGATCTTCTCTGCATACGATTCGATCTACCTGCAGATCGCATTCCATTGAATCGATTCAAAAGGTCGGTAGATCGTATTGCCGTGAATCAATCTTTCAAAAGATCGATTCAGATCGGGCATTCTTACTCTAAACATGACATAACCCGGTCCTCTGTACATAGATGAAGCTGACGGAGATCTACGACGTGACGGACGCGGAGTCGGCGGCGGTGCAGTCGCCGGCGGAGCGCGACGCCAACCGCCACCTCGAGTTCGACAACGACTGGGCCGCCGACCTCGTGCATGATAATGGTAACTACTTATATGTTTCTAGATTAGGTCCATGGTTTGTTGTACGTAAAGAGCGTTACTCGGTGACGTATCCAATGCAACCTGGGCAGTAGCTACTGACAACTAATCAGACTAATCCTCAAACTGGGTAATCACACGACAATGACAAATTCTGGGTTAACTCTATTGTTTGAAGATGTTTCATCGGGTGATGATGGTTGCGCCTTCAAACCCTGAAGTTTTAGTACCCATAGGATTTTGTAGTTCGCAAAAACTAAAAAAAAAGTTAATGTTTTCATCTGTTACCTGGCAGTAAGGTGCCGCTAGAGGCATACGAAATTCTATCATGCCCTTGCTGTAGGAAATCTTAAAAAGCGAAGCAAATCTATGAGTTTGCAAGCAAATGTATGTGTGTATCTATAGCGGTAACTTCATGCATGTCGCATTAATCTGTTGAATGGTTTATAGATAATTTGGTTATCTATATGGATAAAACTGTAACCGATTCCTGCTATCAATTTAATTCGGTCAATAAAAGGGTTTAAGGTCACCTCAGTAGTTATTCACCGTTTATTGTTGATTCATTTGAGACGTAATCTATTAAACACAACAAGTCACTATAGGTATACATGTAAACATAATTCACGTGGCAATCAATGCTTTTCAGTAAACAACAGCAATTCTGTTAAAATTGCACTTTAATACTAAGCAAGTGCAACTACCTCTATTACACGAATTTGTTTCATGACACGATTTAGATTATATTTTAGCCAGATTTACAGCATTGATTACTCCGATAGTAGTAGATAATGCGAATGTAAATTTTCTTTAAAACCAGATAACATTTTATACCTTGTAAATTTACACCCACGAGCAATGAAAAAGTTCCAGTGACATATGGAACATCAATGGCAGATGGAACTTTTTTTGCTTTTTTATTACTCGTGACGTGAGTGTAAAAGTAGTTAAATAACACAAAGAATTTTATTTTCCAGAACAACTGGACATCGAAGCGATGGATGAAGAAGACGAGCTGGCAGACAGGAACATATTCTCGGACCCCGAGAGCGAGTGGGTGAGAAGATGCTCCATCTCCAGTGCGTCAGAGAGTGACGGCGAACAGCCCGAGTCCGACCAAAGACTAGCCACTAACTTGAACAATTACACCGTCACGCACATGGACTGAACCTTCTAGCTAACTGGTAATTTGGTTACGTAATCCACATTATTCTATATTTATTAGAGGACGTCTTGTGGCAATCTAGAAATGGCTGCTATAAGACGGATATCTTTATACAGTGTAACTTGTAAGTTTATTTTGAAAGTGAACAGATTTTATGTTTGCAGATAGGTGTATCTGTTTATAGATTATACAGAATATTGATAGTTAAGTATTCTACTGTAATAATACCATGACAAAGTAAAGTCTTACAAGATACAGTTGATACTATAAGTTTTTTACGACCATCAAGATGGTAACTTAAGTTAATCTCTTGGAACTATAGTAAATTAATAACGAAACGCGAGTTTACAATAGCGTTCTCTTCCATTGTTGGTGCTATATTGTAAGATGACGTTTTTTTCTACATTTGTACCTGAAACTCGTGCCTTTGCGAAAAATGTTGTTCAAAATCTTCCAAACTTGCGTGCCACGTATGAGTTACCCTCGTTGATAATTTTACACATTTTTTATATTATATTTCATGACGATAACAATTACATACTTATGAGAATTTATATTGAATGTAGATTTTATATTATTTTTTGTTGACTAAAGGGATAATGGCACAGCCACAGTTCAATAATTTTTAATTTCAGTATACCATAAGCAGTATGTATTTAATGAGTATTTATACTGTTATGTAAAATAATATTGCATATAATATGTATTGTGTCAATCAAAATTAGCCTATGAGGCATACTTACATTATGAGGCCCTTAACCATATTAATCAATCACAGGTTGGGAGTTTATAAAAATGTGATCTAATATTAATATTTAAGTGGTGATGGCTCTTATCATTAGACTCCTAATATGTTTGCTTAAAAGTAAAACCAAAAATATTAACTTACCATAATGCTAATTGAAATCGTTATCTTGGACAAACGAAAAGATGTATTCTTATCTATTAGCAGATTTTAAAAATTTGTTTTAACTTATATTTTTAGTATGTAAATAAATATATTAGTTCTAATAAGCTAATTTTCAGTGGTATTTATTATTATTATTATTTAGTGTTTTATACTATGTGATATCACAATTTATGATAAGTGTTGAAAGTAACCGCATAGGTCAGCTTAGGTATTATTCTATTACGCAAGATAGCATATTTTGAAATGTCCTATTTTGAGGCTCTCTAAGAATTAGTTACCAATGAAGGTGTTTTTCCATTTATTTACATGTAATTATCTCCAAATTTGTATAAGTTGATAACTATAAATGCTGCAATGTTTAGCTTGCCTCCTATTAATTTTTGGTAAACTAGTATTTGTCAAGATGCATCTAAAGCTGATCTAAAGTCTAGTCTATTATCTCAGATACTAAAATGACAAGTTAAATAATATCAAACATCAAGGAAATATTTTTCAATTTGACATTTGCACTAGTCTATTTAATATCTGAAACAAAAGAATAGGCTTCAGATGTTATCACTATCGGTGAGAATTTGTTAACTCAATGCAACTTATGTTTACCAATGAATGCGACCCTTTATAGCGAGACCAAACGAGCGTAATTTAGTGAATTGTGAGTCGCGTATTCTGACACCACTGTCGAGGGGAGCGTGAAAATTATAACGATCTGCGACTGAAATACACTTCTCACAACGAAAATCTAAAATTTACGCCCGATTGCTCGCACCCTTATAATCAACATTTTTTACATTCCATAACACCCTGTTTAAAATACAAAGAATGTATTTTTACATCTGTTAATCATAATCTAATAATATCTTAGTCAATGTCACAAATATGCAGATTTAAATAAATAAACCCATAAAATAAATCTTTGAATTTTATTTGAACCTATTTATAACCATATTTATCATATAGGCTTTATACAAGAAACTTTTCATTAGGATATTGATTTTTCTGAGCCATAACATAACATAAGGAGGTTCTGGAGGCTACATAGTTTGTCTTTGTTGATATCAATAAAAACCTAAAAGCACTGACAACGCCACGTGTCAAATCGATTCTAATTTCAAAGCTTTTCAAAGCAACAACACAGTTTTCGATGGTTGTTGTACACAATAAATATTTATAGCACAAGCTTTTTTACTTACGGCAGCGGGCGCCGCTGCATATAACACGTATCTTTGCGTGTGTGTTTCTACAAGACATGGTCGGTAAGGGGGTGGATGCGAAGAGCAGTCGGATATTCCAGCAGTGTTATGTGCGATGTTGCAAGCTTCAGAACTTGACTCCTCTGAACAACGTGTTGCCTACCGCTAACGGGACCGTGCTTGACTTCTGCGTCGATAGAATTAAATACGCCGACTGGCCGCCTATACTAAATGCACTGAGCTGCGATCTGAGCCTGCATTCCATTGCTATTAAATGCAGACAGCAAGTTAAGACTGGTGAGTCATCTATTGAGGTATCTATATTCTGCTGTATCTTAGTCTCAGTTATTAGAAAAGACTATCAGCTAATAGATTCTAATAAAATAATAAAAGCTAATGTTATGTTTCATTTTACAATCGGTAGGTAGGTACATTTTGGATATTCTACAAGCTGAAACAGCAGTGATCCATAGATAATTCTTGAATCCGGGCACAGATATAGTAGGGAGACCACGTACAGTCAAACGAAGGGTGGTACACCGTCGCAAAGCTCTCTTGAGGAAGTCCTAGGGCATACTCTTTTTCCTGATCCTCGGAAAACGCTACTTCCAGCAAATCTGCATTGCATCTTGATCATCACGATTCTACTAAACTTCACATTCCAGTACTGGAACAAATAGACTGCGAGCGTCTAGCGAAGACGGTGAACAAGCGCGCCGTGGTGCTCACCAACTTCATGCTCAACAATCTGGTGGAGGCATTAGTCCAGCTCCTCACCAACACCACGCTACTGGACTCGCTACTGCTAGAGGGCCTGCCCTTGAAGATACCGTATTTGAATCCTTTGTGCGAGGTACATTTTTAATTACAAAATTTGGTATTTAGGTTTGTTTAAATGGAAAAACTTCATAAACACTTGCGAGTGGGGGAGACAATTTTGCGATTCGACGTAGACTCAAGCCCTCCTGTCGATCCTTCTTTTTCTTGACCATCGGAGTTTTTATCATAGACCTATTATACCTACCTACTTAGGTAAATCTCGGCAGATCTAGTAACTTTAACTTCATAGCCTCGCGCTGCGTAGGTACCACTGGACTTGCTGAAGCTATTACACTCTTATCCCTCCCCCATTGACCACACACATACCTGTAGTACCTACCAGTACCTTAACAATTTACAGCAACTAAACCCTCCCCAACAGGCGTTACTATCGAACAGCTCGCTCCAACACGTGTATCTCCCGCGCTGCCTGGTGGGCGACGCAGGCTGCCTGGCGCTGTGCTCGGCGGCGCGCTGCCTGCCCGCGCTTCTGACGCTAGACCTCAGTGGGTGCGAGATCACGCCGCTTGGCGCTGGGTATATTGCTGAGTTGGTTAAGGTGAGTGGAGATGCGTGGTAGTTGTAGATGGCTACATTCGGAAGATGGATATAAGGAGAAGGGATATGGAGATGCGTAAAACACTATCCACTCAGACTCATGATTAGTTTTTGTCCCCGAAAGACCTCCTCTGGCAGAAAATAATATTGTTTGATTTAAGTATACCCGCCATTGGCTGTGAGACGAAAAGCAAACGGAAGTTTAAAAAGTTTGGTATATTTGTGCAGTAATGTTTTGAACATCCCGACTCGCGGGTCTACCTTACCTACCCATACATGTAAAAATAAATCCAAAGCTCTTTTCATTCACCAATCAAAGCACATCCGTTATTCCAGTACCAGAAGATCCACCGCTACAGTGAGAACTGGGTGCACACGCTGCGCTACCGTCTTCCCCAACTAGACGCCATGGCGGGGCTGCGGCGGATCACGCTGTGCGGGAACCCTCTTGGGGACGCCGGGTTTAGCAAGCTTACCGATGTGCTGGCTGATGACTTGTGGATTAAGGGTGAGGACACTGTGTGTGTAGCTCATATGTAATACTGTTCTATTCTGCTATTCTCTATGGGGCTGCAAGTACCTGCACCTGCATACATAGCATGGGTCGCAAGACACGCACGTCAAGACGTGACAAAAGTTTTCCGCCGCGCTCACTCATTATAGTTAGAGCGACGGCAGCGACGACTCGAGTGTCTTCAAATTCAAATTCTATTGGATTCTGAATGGAACCTTTCTTTGTGCATATCCCCAAGGTCTAAACTCCCTCCCTAAGGAACATTTCCCAACAAATCCCCTTTCCTTTGACTAAACAACCCTACAATCCCCAGCCCTAGACGTGCAGAACTGCGGCCTCACTGACGAGGCGGCGGCGGCGGCGCTACACGTCATGTCCTCTAATACAACGCTGGTGGTCCTCGACGTGAGACACAACGACGTGTCGGCCGAGGCGCTGGGCAAGCTGAGGGCCGCGCTCAGGCAGAATGAAAGGAGGGGACTCGGTGGACAGGTAGAACTATCAATCATTTATTGCAAGAGAGGACCATGTCAAAGTTAAAGTATACCGCGACAACCCTGGTTGCTAGCTGCTACCACCTAAGCAGACTGGCTAATCTTTCCACCACGGTAAAAATCATTAGGCCAGCTCTTCTAGTTTTTATCAGCGGCTCGCTAAGAGGAAAATACTTTATGAAGTAGGACTTTTTTAATACGTAGCTTTAAAAAGAAAAAAAACTTGTTTCAGTATTCTTGGATCTCAAGCGGTTCGAGCAAGACATCCAAGTAAGCAAACTTTTAACTTAATATTTCTTTAAGTTTTTTAATATTTGTGTTTTTTATGATTCATAAAAACTCCTTGTTTGTAAACAGGAGTGGAGTGACAAAAGATCGCTGCGCTTCTACTACCCGAAATCCCACCACCAACAAATATTTCACGAAGCCTAACCTGACCAAAAAGGAAAAGTGAGTACCTACTACATAATATCCCTATTACGGTTCTACCTTTTTTGGCCTAAGATTTATTTGCCTAATCTCGTATTGCATAGTAACGTTTGGTCAAAGTCTCGTTTTGCCGAAAATCGTATGGCATAAATCTCGATTAGTAAAAAGTTATTTCGCATTATCTTGTTTAGCCTAATAATGGTATGGCCAAATCTTGAATAGCCTAATAATAGGTTTATACAAAGAAGTAATATTTGTTTGGCTTTAACTTTGACGGAGCGTCTCTCTATAGCGCAAACTGGTGCCTTGTATTGTTTCCGCTGTTTGGAAAACGCTCCGCTCCGCTTCACTGCGCTCCGCTTTGGTTTTGATGAACATGTGCACCTAACACGTTCCTCCTCGCTTTGCTCGTCGTCGCACCTATCTTTAGGTTTCGATCTCATGGGGTTTGTAATAATTATATTGCTCGTTAACTTTCGATTTTTTAATCATTCAATGATATCGATTCTGAAGGCAGAAATTTTAAATTTAGCGATGTCAAAACCTTAATTTCTTTGCATGGAAGTAATAATACAACAGGAATGCGCACTTACCAAAATGATGCAAACAAAAATAGACCTAACGAATTCACCTTAAGATTTATATTTGAAGTGAAAGAGGCCGCGAGCCGATAGAGAGAGTTAAGACAGAGCCCTTCCTCTCTTTCTAACAATTGCCAGGATTTAGTTGTGTAAACTTTAGTAGATTTTGTACAAAGAGAGCTATGCAAAAAAAATATTAAATTAACTCATAAACTACTGTATATCATATCATTTTCAAAAACAAATTTATAATAAATCATTATTAACATGTAATTTTAATGAAATATTTGGTATTTGTATGAATAATAATTTCATAAAAAATATTGGTAGTTTTTCTAAATACTTTACGACAAGACCGAAGATGTCAAGATGACGGATGACGTTTTATACTGTTGTGAGATGGTTGTGAGGGACGTTATGGTTAGGGTGACCATTCATTCGTACTTTTGAATCACTTTCCATTAATTAGGACCTGTTTCATTCAACTTTTTGATTTATTTAATACCTAAGTAGATTATTGTGGCTGTTTTATCTTATAAGGCTGGTACAGAGTTATGAGCTGTTGATTTTTTTAGTGATAGATATGAGTATTATAAGATAATTTATCAACATTTAAACCGGCGGAAGCACTTAGGCTGAGAAATCTTATGATTTTCATCAACTAGACTATGTAAACGGAACACCCACAGAGTAAACACGTTTTAGGTACATAGCTTCGTTTAATGTTAACCTGTTTTGACACTTTCTTGTCAACACTACACCCAACTTAATTTTATTTAGTTAAAATTATATTTTCTTAAATTTCAGCTTTCCTTCCAATGAAGAAACATAGCAAAGGTGGTTCCAAGTAATTCCCACAAATTTTCATCATTTTAAACCCGATGATAAATCCCGATTCATCGCAAGTGTTTATTATCGTTACAGTCGAACTATAAAATACATTCGTACCTACACCTACATTGCAATCGAATTATTCGAATAATAGGTGACTTTGAGACCATCGACAGTTATTCGCGACATGATAGATTAGAAGTGATGTCTCATGAATTACCTAAAATTATGGTCACCAAAAATAGAAAGAGATGGAGGGCTCCGTGCTGACTATCTCTGTCGGCTCGTTTTTTTGGTGCAGTGCGCATTCCTGTTGTATTATTACTTCCATGTTTCTTTGTTTAAAATTCGACTCTATGGTTGTTTCCGTAAATGTCATTTTATGCTAGCAAATTTTTTAGTTTGACAGCGTTAAAATTAGAATTTCTGCCTTCAGAATCAACATCACTATCGTGATTTTCGGGATGTAGGAGAAAAATACCACAATTTGTACATTTACTACATACCTACTTAATATATTATTTATTAAGATATCATTAGGAGAAACAAGATTATACATAAACTATAGCAAACGAAACTTAGGTGTTTAAAGATTGTGCCTAAAGAGTTTTAGACGAAACGAGCCTTATGCCACATAAGTCTTTGCAAAGTGATGGTTCGGCCAAAAAAGTTTAGACCATACGAGTTATGCGAAATGAGTTTTGGTCAATAAAGATTATGCGAGATGAGGGGAACCCCCCTATTACTGGTCCACTGTTGGACGCCTGATGCAAACCTTGAGGGAATTTCTATAGTCCATGGAGTGTCACAAAACGCTAATAACGACCATGCAAGGTCTGTTCTATTTTTATACGAGCGAGCTAGGTAGCGGTAGGGCACGAGCATACCCTTATCGTGTAGACGTCGCCTTAATACCTACTCTATCGTTTCCAGAGAGTACACGGAGCTCCTCGAGGAGCAACTGCAGGAGGAGGCATCGCATCGGCGGCAGCTGGAGCAGCTGAACCAGCAGCTCGTGGACCAGATGAAGACGCTCCGGCAACAGCAGCTCAAGCTGTGGCGTGGACCGGCCTCCACTGGTAACACATCTGCAATCCTTATTCATCACAAAATAATCCTGGCAGGCCTACACGGGTTAACTCATTTAATGCGCGTTCCGCCAATCACAGCGTCGTATTTATGGTGAATTGCGTTATAGTGACGTTTATCTATGCTGATAGCGAACCCGTGTAGCGGCAGCAAGTCACTGCCGTTTAGATTCAGAGTAAATATGACTATGTACTATGTTATAACTATCTTCCCCAGGGTCAGAGCAGTCGCTCCAGGCTAGCTCGCGCAGCTACGACATGTCTGGAGGAAGCTCGGGCAGCTCCAACTCCGTGCCCATAGACCAGACGACGCTGGCGTACATCCAGCACGCCTTCCGGGACATATACGCGTTCATCAAGAACAACCAGTGTCAAGGGTGAGATGACATGTGATTGTATTTAGGTGTAGGTACCTAGATTCGTGGGACCAGAGTGTTGGTTTGACGACCTTGGGTTCGGTGGAGTCGGTTCTGGTTAAAGGAAGGTGGAAGATAGTGTTTTCGTGCTCCTTGAGACAGTAGATATTCAATGTTGCTAGGGTCTATTAGTATTAGGGAATATTATGTTACGTTTCATAGACCTCATACGAGTAGACAGTAGATCTTGTTTGTATGGAAGGAATACATAACCGAATCTATAAATAGCTTACCTCATATTAGCTTTTCTATTATTACAGGCAATGTGTGGAAGAAACGAGTATATTAAAGGAACCAGAACACCCGCCGATACAAGAGGTGTCCGAATTAGAGGAGCGCAGTGAGTCGAATGACATGCGCATCAACATCACGGCAAAGAAGGCTCAAAGCGCGCACCAGAAGTTGGTCGAACAAACGAAAGCCAGTAAAACCACGAAATCTGCTCATGTGTTGACTGATAGAGGAAATGGTTTGGAGAATATGGTGAGTGACTAATAATGCGTAGCATAAGTGGCTCGATACACATTTGAAGCCTTGTCAAAATCTGGCTGACTGACTTGGCTGGACTGTCTGATCTGACTACTATCGACTATTGCAGAATATGATGACTAAATTAAACTGTTTTCTATTGCAGAAACAAGACATGATTGAGAGGCAAATGGGAGACACAATGACATCGCATATTGATCCGGAAGAACGATACACATTAGAAGAAATGATTGCCATGCAGACAAAGCTAGGAATAGTGAGTTACATGAGTCGAATTTTAATAATTTAACCTAAATTACATAATTTTAAACTAACCATAGGTCTCGATATCCCATATAACATATAACTACGGTATTTAGAATCTAATCACTATCACTTCTCTCTCACAGGACAGCCTGCCGTCCAGCGTCCCCTCCAGCTCATCCATCTTGAGCTCATCCTCGGAGACGCTGGTGCTGACGCAGCGCACAGCCGACCGGCCGCCGCTGACAAATGACCGGCCGCCACGGACAGATGACCGGCCGCTGCTGGTGAACCCCCGAAACGTGCTCTACTCCAGCGATGAAGACAGCGCGTGACCACAGTGATAAGATGTTATGTTTATTTGTTATCGGAATAAAATGTTTTTTTATTGACTGAATTCGACATTATTATTTAGCACACATCTAGATTTCATGGCGATAAGATCAATGAATTGTTTTCCACCATTACCTACCAATTATGTAACCCATCTCAACCCACCATAAAAGGCAAGTTTTACTACTTCCCAGACGAAATTAAAAACAGATAATTAACCATTTCAAACAGTATATTTAAGTCTACAGCTAACTAGGTATTTTACAGTTAAATTAACTTACTAATATTGCAGTTCTACTTCAGCTCAGCATTCTGCTGTTGTAGCTTGGCTATCATCATCTTCTCTTTGGCTTCCTTCTTGGCAAGCTTCTCAAGTTTCTTCTGTTCTTTCTCCCTCTTGGCCAGCATTTCTTGGAACCTCTCATCACGAGGGTCCAACTTGAAGCCGAAGTGGCGTCGCACCTCTTCCACCAGACGCTCTCTTTTGTCCTGTGAAATAAAAGATAATCAAGTGTTTAGCAATATTAGGTACAGACTGAACTGACAGTAAGGTTCCCTTCATGGAATAGCAAACACCAATGTAATTCATTAAATAATACCAAAAATACCATTATTTTGTTGAATCATTAGACATATTACTGAATATAATACAGTTACATTAATAAATTATTATTAGATAAATAAAATTGAATTTTCTGTTAAATAATATGCTCTTTAATCTAATAGCTATACAAAGTATAATATAAGCTAGTAAAACTCTGCATACAGAGTACCCATAAAGATGATTTACATAAAATAAATTACCTTAGCAGCCTGAGCATCAGCTGTTTTCTTGTTAATTTTGTCTTTTAATTCCTTCTTCCACTGAGCAAGTTTATCAAATTTAGCAGCCACTTCTTTCTCCCTTGTTTCTATCTTTAACTGCTGCGCTTTTCTCTTCTCGGCAGCCATCTGCATCATCTGCTGAATGGTGTAGGGAAATGCCACACTCTCATATTCAAGTTTCTCTTGTATATCTTGTTTAGATGGCCAACATAAACCTGTAATTTAAAATGAAACAAGAATTAATTCAGATCTACATATATTCAACTTTTTTGGAAATATAGTATGTAGGTAAAATTTATTAATGATTACTTACTCGGGTTTATTCCACTAGCACTCCCATATTTTCCATACAATTTTCTATTGTATTTGACTGTTTTGTGAGCCAAGCACATAGGTGTTTCATAAGGTCTTCTACCATGGGTTAAATTGAAGTGAGCTGAAGAAAGTCTTGATTTGTTGCGCTTTTTCTCAAGCTCAGCCTCTTTAGCTTGTGTATCGTCAGCGTCTTCAAATATAACTTGCTCGCTTGCTTCCCCAATTTCAGATACTGATGTTGAGAGTCGAAAAAAGGAGTTAATAAAATTAGGTTTCAAATAACTCCTCACACACAAATTCATCTTGTCTTAAGCGTAAAACCGAAGAGTTATTAACCAGAAATAAAAAAGCACTTTTAGATAAATTGATGGGAAACAAATAAAATAATACAGAGAGGGCTAAGGCTAAGGAATTTTTAGGTTATATTATATTTTCACCACAAAACTTGTCAATGTCAAATAAAATCTGTGACATAATTATGACAGTAAGTCGAAATTTTTTTGATCTGTGATTACAGGCATACTTAGACAGGGTCAGTGACTACTGGCGTTTAGGGTTCGAAGTATCGGCGTCCAGTATCGATACCGAGTACTCATGTGGTATCGAGACGAGGGTATCGATACCGAAAAAGTATCGGTCCAAAAGTATCGATACTACTCAGTATCGAGTACTTGCGAAATATCAGCGTTTTACCTACCAATAAAACGCTTATTAACTACTTACCTCATTCGAAGCCTAAAAGTGAGAATAGCGTGTCTATTTTTCTAGCTGTGGCGGATACGTTACGTCAGTTTCCGGAGTAATCCCCCGCCCTCTAGTTCACATTCCTTCCACCAGGTGGCGTGAGTTGACAATATGGCGACCGTAGAATTTTAAATCATTGCGTTCGAACTTTTACCAGGCAGAATTAAAAGTTAGGCTTCGAATGAGGTAAGTAGTTAATAAGCGTTTTATTGGTAGGTAAAACGCTGATATTAACTCACTGTACCGTCATTCGAAGCCTAAAAGTGAGACCTGTTTGTTATCGCCTGGTGGAATGAAGGTGTTTACCTATGTTGGTAGTAACCTACTAAATATTATAAGGTAGGTATATGAATGTAATGTAACGCCAATGTGATAGCGTAAGTATATGTACTTATAAAGATTTGGATAAATGTTGAAATAAAAATAAAGAGTACGCTAACTTTCTTTCAGGTCTTTATTTTATCCATAAATTAGTTTAGGCTGTGCCTGTGATCACTTAATCAGGTCTTGCAGAAAAGTAAATTATATTTTATATTATTATAGTAATCATTATAATTGAGTCTAATGTTATACATTCAATAAGGTTAGATGAGAATGCTCAAGCTTACTTAAAATGAATTTTAATGAAAGTGATTGATAAATACTTATGTACTTATAATACAACTCATATAATATAATCATCGTATGTATCAGTAATTTCATGATTAATCACGTATTAGGTATAGTATTTATACATATAATCAGTTTGCTATGGGTGAGAACATAGCCGACACCACGTTAGTTTGGGAAGGAGATGAGCGTATCTCCCGACAATAATAATTTAAAAAGGTGTTTTGTGAGCGCCAGTTCCCTCGGGCCAGGATGTCGTCGAGGGGGTAGTTGAGAGCCCAGTGCTTGGGGGCGACGGCGGGGCGCACGCTGCCCGCGCTGGCGCGGATGCCGGCGTCCGCCAGCACGCCGCGCACCCAGCCGGCCAGCACGGCGCGGGACGCCGCCTTCGGAGTGCCGCACGCAGTTATAAATAAATTATTGACCTTGCACAGAGATTGTCGTGTTGCTGACAGGCTGATCACTCTCTTTACCCAGTATACCGGGTCTAGGGCCAGTTGATCTTGGTTTGATGTTAGACGCCACCCTGACTGCCTCACGTCAACTTTGTCGGTCTTTGAACCGAATATAGGCCACAGTATGATCTGATTATCTGAAACAGAGCAATGTTGGTCGTCAATTGCCAGTAGCGTTAAGTCATGGACCCGGCGACCTGAGCAGAGTAGTAGCAGCTAGCAGAGTAGCCGCCCTTTTGGAGCTTTGGTATAAGTTGTTAGGATCTGGGCTATTGCTGGTCAGCCATGATGTAAGCAAGTCTGTGTCCCAAATAGGAGGCTTATTAGCTACTTTTGGTTTTTGACTAGATATAGCTTTTAAGACCTTTTGAACTAAAACATGTGAGCTCAGTCGTTCAGAGATTTCAGGATTACAAAGTGTAGAGATTGCTGACTTGTACACTAGAATTGTATTATAGGAAAGCTTTTTAACTTGGTGTAAATCTGCTAAATACCTAGCTAGCTGAGATCCAGAGGGATTACTTGATAAAACATGATTTTGAGAACACCATTTTAACCACCCTTGCCATGCATTATTATATGTTTTAGTAGTAGAATCACGCCAACCTGATTTAAGCAGTTGTTTCTGTTGTGGGGTCCAGTCCGTCAGGCTGTGGGTCCACCCCCACATCTCCACACCTCCAGGGTCATCTCCAGCACTTGCGGCGGTGGCAGACCCGTCGACGTGTCCACCAGCACTTGGTGCAGACGCCGAATTGTGAAGGGAGGAGAGAGGGCACGATTCTTGATGACGGGCCTCCAGGGTACCTTCTCCCACACTGAAGCTACTATTAGGTACACTTCCGTCGCCGTGTTCAGGTGTAATGCCAGCGAGTAATGTCATTCGCGGCTGAATGCGTCGTGATGATGAGCATTCCGATCCATCCTGTCGAGGCTGACGTACCGCGGCACCACATGGGCCGAGTTCGTCGCCATCGGATCTATGCGAGGCGTTCCCCATTTTTTGAAAATTATTGACGTTATTTCTTGAAGTAGATGCCATTCGGGAGTCTCTTGAAACCGTGAGAGGTGATCGCTGTTCAGTTTCCCTGGCAGGTGATGTGCAACCACGTGAATTTGAAATTTGTCGAGAAGCGCGAATATCATTTTTGATACGTGCACGAGTTTGGCTTCGTGGGTCTGCCAGATCCCTGACATCTCCATGTCGTCGAGGCGAGCTCCCCATGCCAGGTTGGAAGCGTCTGTCGCCAGTAAGTGATGGACTGGTGGTGCATGAAGCCGGGACTGGATTGAGTGGTTTTTCGCCCACCATTTCAGTTCTGCAAGGGCGTGCTCTGGGAGAGCGACACGGTGACAATAATCTAGCTTCAACAGGTAGTTTTGGAACTGAAGGAGGCTGCGATGGTTTAGCCGACCTCGCGGTACTGGAAAGCTGGCAAAGTTTATGAGGCCAACCAAGCTTTGAATCTCCTTTGGGTTTGCTATTTTTCATTCTAACACGAGGTACTTCTTTGGTGGCAGCCTTGAGATATCGATCTTTACGAGCCACTCGCGTGGCTGCAGGTCTGGTATTTTCTGGATGTTTATGAGTCGGAACTTCGATATTTGGACATGTCGCATGGTCCCATCGCTTTTCGGTGTTAAAAACATAGGGGAGATAAAGCTCGGGGAAAGCTGCGCGCTCTCTAAAACTCCCGATTCCATCATTTCTTTCACGGCTTGATTCATTTGTGGTGAAACTGGGGTCCTCCAACTGCGTTTTATGTTTTTCGGAAGGTAAAGAGGAGATTTCTTTCCGAAGGGAGTTTTGTAGCCCTTTACAATGTTTAATAGGATTACTGGAGCTTGCAGTGATTCTCATGCATGAACACAGCCAGCTAAGCGATCTGCGACACGCGTCATGTCCGAGTCAGAACTTCCTTTTGCCACGAAAATTTTTAGAGTTAGTGTTTTGGTTTTTCGATTAAATTTTGCCATGTCCATCGTCATATTGAGACTTCTGACGAGAAGCTCTGGTGTCAGGTCTATTCATTCTATTACTGTGGTTTTGCGCAAACCGTTTGTTCTGTCCTGGAAAAGCATGACCAAATCCCTGCGGGGGATAGTACGTAGGAACAGGCAGCATCCCTTGCGTAGGGAAGTACATAGGATACGCACCTTGCGCAGGCGGCATACTGTATGCAGGTCGGCCGTAGTAGGCTTTAGGTAAGTCAGGTTGATAGCCCTGCGCGGGCGGTTCAGCACTTGACGGTCTAGCTTGCGCAGCCGGCCAGTTGGTTTTTTGTGATGGGCCTCGGGAAGGCCAAAAAACTTTGTTCATGCCGCCCGCTTTTTCAATAGCAGATGTGAACATATCCTTACTAAATAAGGAATCACAAGTGGGTGGAATTTTGCGCAAATTCGAACGAACATATTTATCTTTAACATAACGCAGAATGCCATCACGCCTTTGCTCTATCGTATCAGCCCTATGGCCACAAGTAAGTTGAAGTAAGTCACCGGAGATTTTATTAAATTTGCCCTCAATAAAAATCTCATTTACTTTATCTTTTATTGTCGAGGACGACAGCTCATTTGTTTCTGATGCCCACTTTAGAAGGGCCTGAAAACTTGCCTGCGTGGCATTCCGTTGTTTCAACAGAGCTTGTGTTAATGCAGCATAACTTCTCTCAGAAATCACCAAATTTGGAAACCTATCGAAAGGTTTAACCTCGTCATTGCATTCGAGCTCAACAAAACCGGGGGTAGAACAATAACTTTTTTGAACGTCTGAGTATCGAACATCACACCACTCTGGAGTATTAAAATGTTGCGCTGAGTTTAACAACTCAATATGATTCTTTGATGATTTTGAAACTGAGGGTTCCTTTAGCACTGTACTCAGGGGTAACTCGAAATTTGCACACGGGTCAGCGGGGCGTTTGTCATCATCATCATCAGAAAACAATTCACCACTCACATTTACACTGACTTCGTCCTCACTTGCTTGTCGAAAATAAGGCGCCTGATACGGTGGGTAATTAGGATAGGTATTTACAGACATGAAATGTTGAAAACATTCTTTGGCCAAGTTTCGCAATTCTTTATCGGATTTTTTACATTTTCCTCCCTTAACAACCTTTCCAGGCGCCTTACGCTTTCTACTTTTCTTAGGGGCTGTATCAGGACACGGCTCGTTCACCGCATCAGGGGGATTAGCATTACTTTCAGATTCGGAAGATGAACTTACAGAGCTACTGCTCTCCGAATCACTCATTATAGAGTACGAACGGTAATACCGTTTAAAATAATGATTGTTATTTACTCACCGACTTAAAATCACTTGCACTGAATTTATTTTATTAAATTATAGGATAATCAAGTAAAATATCTTAAGAAACTGACTTTAATTTTTCCCAACCGATTTTTAGGTTAGGACACGTCCGCACAGTGAAAAATTAAAACCGCCAATGATTTAAAATTCTACGGTCGCCATATTGTCAACTCACGCCACCTGGTGGAAGGAATGTGAACTAGAGGGCGGGGGATTACTCCGGAAACTGACGTAACGTATCCGCCACAGCTAGAAAAATAGACACGCTATTCTCACTTTTAGGCTTCGAATGACGGTACAGTGAGTTAATAGTTAATTTTTGTACCTTCACCAGCATAAAAATCTACTTTTCCATTGCATTTAAAAAAAAGTATTGGTGATAATAGCAAATAAACTAAAAAAAAATGCAAGACTCTGAGGTTTTAACGGATTGATTTTGTTTTAAGATCTTTTATGAAGGTCTATCATATTATAATGTGACGACAAAGTACTCGATACCAGCGATTTGTGTGTCGAGACGAGGGTATCGATACCGAAAAAGTATCGGCCCAAAAGTATCGAGTACTCAGTATCGGGTATCGCGAACGAAAGTATCGATACTTACTCGGTATCGAAAGTATCGTTCGAACCCTACTGGCGTTGCTGTTGGAACTCTAGACCACTCTAGACAAGTCGCTGCTGACCCGAAAAGCTCATGTACAAGGTACTCGAAGAAATTACAGACACATGGCCACCATTTGTACCGTATATGAATATTCGGGGCATTCTCGGAGAAGTACTTTTATGTCAACTTGTTCGAGTCAGCGGCAGCGCTGACTTGTCTCCATTTATGAGTTTATGACTCATTTAGACGACTGACACGGTCTAACATTATAAAATCTATGATTATATATTTTTTTCATTGATTTCATTCATTCAATTTACCTTGTCTTTGTTTAGTTGCCTGTCATCAACTTGATTTGTCATTCAATTCAGTCAATCAAAATTAAAGTTTTTTGTCCTACGTCGACGGTTTTATTGTTTATTATCTAATTATTCCTAGAGATGGATGATTTTGGGGATAATTTCGTTCAACCGGAGGTAGATCCAGCAGCGGAGTTCCTTGCTAGGGAGCAGAACCAGCTGGCGGGCCTCGAAGTGGAGTTGGAGACCACCGCTCCGCCCCCCGTCGCTGCTGCCCTTTCGTCGAATGGTCTCGACGACTTCGTTGGTAATTATTATGTCCCTGTATCTCAATTACTTATTAATCTATTATGAAGTGTTATCATAAATATATCAATTACTTTTTAGAAGTGAATGGAGCTGGTGAGGCGACAAATGGCTCCAGCGTATTGGACGAGGACCCTCCAGTGTCCGTGTTCAGACAAGAGCGAGAAGAACCCGAGAAGATCAAGATTTGGAGGGAGGAACAAAAGAAGAGACTTGAAGAGAAAGGTAAAGTTAATTGCTTAAACTTCAGTTCTTGTAAAATATGGTTATGCTGCATCTTGGTATCATACAGCAATTCTTATATTTTATTGAAAAATATTATCTTATGATTGTAGATGCTGAAGAGGAAAAGAAGAAGCAAGAGCTCTTGAAGATTGCTAAGAAGGAACTTGAAGATTGGTACAAAAATCATGAAGAACAAATTGCTAAAACTAAAGCTGCCAACAGGTATGTACTTTTATCCCCAAACTTGAGCTTGCTCTGTAGATTGGCATCATCAGTAGATTAGTGAGACATATATGATCCTTAGAATTATGTTATTATTATATGTATGAAATAATATTTTATAACCCTCAAGAGATCATTTGAGACCTTTGCAAGGCTAATGACACCATTATGGTGATGTAGACATAATTAAGTCATCGGCTCCGGTCTTTTGGAAGCTCTTGTGAGTAGTAATTTTATACTATTCCATTGTATACTATATAAAGTTATAACATAGGTCTACTAAAATTCCAAAATCTTTACTGTGGTTTTACAGTAGTGTACAGATACTATTTTTATGTTGCATTGCTTGCATGAGACTTGCATATTTACTCTAATTTACAAGAACTTCTAACAAAACTGTGTTTTCTTTCCAATGCTCTCAGGGAGTCTGCTAAGTAAGTATACTAGTATGTAGATGTGGCTGTAGGGATCTACTAACTTGTACTTTGTACTACTAATACTGATTGTGGATAAAAGGTTGGGTATTATGAGGTTTTCTGTAAAAAAAATACTGTTTTAGTTTGTGTTATGTTATAAAACTGGTATACCTATGTCCAACATACACCACACTATCCATTTCACACTTGTGTTCAAGATTGTGGTGCTGGATTTGGGATTCATATTAGGTGTAAAAGTTACTATAACAATTTATAATACTGTTGATTTTTTGGCATTGGATACACATAAAACCATCAAAACACTTCAAATAGAACAACCATAAATTCATTACTGGGTGAAATCGCCAAAATTTGTACGTAACAAAAGGGAAACGTTACAAAAAGGAACTATACGGACTCGATCACACTACTATGAATAAATAAAACAATTTTGATTTAATCATCACTACGGCAAAGCAAAAAGGATGGTTATGATTTTGACCTGTACCTATTCAATAATTAAAACACGAACTACTTGCGTAATTTTTGAACAAAAATATTTAAAAAATATATATATCTATGAGATTTTTTTTATTAATTGAATTATTAATTATTTTGGTATTAGGTATCACTAGTTAGGATAATTGAAATTAAACTTCTGTACAACTAATATGTTTTTGTAATTTATTAGTTTAAAAAAGGTCGTCACATTCTTGCTAGTCTGAATGTGCCCTTAGCTTTCCTTTTTGTAACGTTACAAAGAAAATTGTAACAAAATGGAACAAAAATTCTTACGTTCATAAGGTAAAAATATTTTAACACACGTGGATTTAGTTTTCCGAAAATTTGACTAACTGCATAGTAAACAGACTGAAATTATGATTTTACGTGCAGGAATTACTTTGTAAATACTTTCCTTTAACTTAATTTGTCGGTTGTTACAAAGGGGAACACTGAAAAGTCTTTTTTCTTCCGAGTTCACTATAACTTCGATAACGACTACAAACAAAATGGCGGAGACGCGACACTAACGCCACTTCTAAGAAAACTTTTGCTCGTGGTGATGCCAGTAAAATAATTTAGATTTAATACTATTTTATACAAAAAAATACTGTTACAAAGAGCATAACAAAGAAATATGATATTTTTATTAAGATTTAAATTTATGTAAATTTCAATAACCACTGTACAAAATATGATAAAATACAAATAATTTAATACGTTACTTATTCTACTTATATGATATACCAAAATTTTCTATGTGAAGTTGTTATATTTTTCTCATTTAGTAGGTTTTATACCATTTTTCAGAGCCTATGATATGTGGGACGTTTTGAGTTTGACAGTTCTAGAGATGTCCGAGAGTGAAATCCTTATCGACTTGACCCTATCGATTTGTATATACTCCATAGATTAATCCTAATCCTAACTAATATTATAAATGCGAAAGTAACTGTGTCTGTCTGTCAGTCTGTCTGTTACTCTTTAACGCCAAAACTACTGAACGGATTTGAATGAAATTTGGTATACATACGGTCTAGACACTGGGAAAGAACATAGGCTACTTATTATCCCGGAATTCCCACGGGAAAACTTTTTAAGGCGAAACGAAGCGCGCGGGAACAGCTAGTATAAATATGAATTTATTCATATTTTCGGAAAACACATTATAATTGCCACTTTCAGTATATGCTACTACTGCTATTGCTCTCAGAATCTGATGTATCCTAAAAATGGTTCTCCATATAAAATTTGTTGGTCACTTGACTTAGAATTCCTTAAAGTCATATAGCAGAAGTTGTTCCGAACCAGTATAGTTAGTGTAGTGTCATTAAAATAAAGATATCTCGAATAGGAATATGTAAGGAAAAGTTATGTTTAAAAAAAATAAAATACCTCTCTCGATAGTTAATTATTTCATTTAAGGGATAACGTTGACTTTTTGGACAACCTGTATAATACAATGTTGTAAAAATTCTAATATTGTATAAATTTTAATCCATTTCAGAATGTCGACTTTGATGTGTCGCATCTCTAGTACGTTCCCTTTTACCAAAGTGCGTACTCTAGAAATAAATATTATCTGTGGTCATTGTCAATAAAATGACAGATTTTGCAATAGTATTCATGCGTTAAATGGAAAATTTTTAAGTGTCACCCATGTCTTTGAACCTGGAAAATGGTATAGTGCAACCAAGAGAAATGGACAAAAAATGTACAAAGGAGAATGGCAATTTCTCTATAGCGCCATGACCCAGAGCGGCCATTGATGAAACATACACTGATGTGTAGTCCGTGACTACAGTATATACTGGTATTAATTTTATTATTATGAGACATGGGAGAACGAAGATATAAGTGCCGAAAGATCAAGTCTTTCTACTGTACTAGATGTTACCCTTGATCTGAAAATAGTTTTTAAAAGTGTTCCCGTGGGAATTCCTGGATAAAAAGTATTCTATGTTACTTCGGGATAACGGGAACTTGAATAGAATGAAATAATTTTTTAAATTGATCTCTTTATAAAAATAGGTTTCCGAGTGTGAAATGTGCAAAAATAATCTTGATATTATTTGCAGAAATAAGATCATGTAATACATTTTGTGATGCACTATGTATTGGGAATCTCATGATTTAGATTATAAAACTTGTTTGTGCGTGTACTATTCATCAAAAACTTATTTAACGAAAAAAAATATATTAATTAATTTACTTTTGAACCCTAATATCTCAAGAACCCCATGGTTTAGATTTTATTAAATATTTTTCCCTGATAGTAGACATTTTTATCAATAACTTAAAATAGGTTTGGTTAGTGGCTGCTAACTTACGCAAAGCGGGTCAGGTTTCGCCATTCTTCTTTTGGCGATTTCACCCTACTATCTAGCCTGTCATCATCTCATATTTCACCATATTATAATGAGCCTTGTAAATGTACTAGGAATGCAGAGAAGGCCCTGGCCCGTGGCTCTGAGAGTACAGTGGAGGATGGGAACGAGTGGACGCGCGTGGCGGAGCTCTGCGACTTCGGTCCGAGGCGCGGCCGCGACGTCGCGCGCCTGCGCCAGATAGTTCTGCAGCTGAAGCAGGCTGGAGTCCGACCCAAGCACCCGCCACGACCCACTAAAGTGTAAGATACCAGTTATAACCATAATTAAATAAGATAAATGTTATTAGTTCTTCACCATAATACATGAGTACATGTGACACTAACATTTTTAGATGCTGAAAATTAAGATTAAAATAAATTCTGTTTATGGAAATGGCATCTCAATGCACAGTTTGAGCTTGCTCAGTTCCTAATCTAGAAAATCCATTGCTTCATATCAGAATTAATTTTCATTCAAGTTTTAAAAAAAGTTTAAATCTCAGCTTATCACAAAATTATTTTTTGTTACAGAGCCTAAATACCAGGGGAGAAATTAAACAAGAAGAATAAGTATATTATTATTATTAGATAAAACAATACTTTATTATTTGTATAAATGGTCAGTCCATTGCAAAAACGTAGTTATCTTAAAAAACTATAAATATTACTACATTTTGCAATAACTATCATTATTTAAATGTTATAATATAATATTATGCTAAGCTATACATTGTATCTATGATGTATTGTGCAGTGGCTAACTATTGGAAGTAATAGTTCTTTTGTTATTAGAGATCACACACAAACTATAAAATATGAATTAACAGTAAATAAATAATCATTCCAACATATTTTTGTCAATTTCTTCTCTAGTTAAGTTTTAAATCTTTAGCTATATCAATATTTTTCCTTTTGTACAATCTTTCTGCAAGTTGTAATAACAAATACATTAAACTTATCACCAGTAAAAAAGGCCAAACACCACAAGATAAATAGTTTTTCAACTGCATTCCCAAGGGTTTATTCTTATTTAAATGAATAGAATCATAAATTATTTCAGTTCTTTTGGTAACATCCATCCAATGGTACATCTTTCTTATCATTTTGTTACATTCATATGGACAGAGAATATTATCTTGAGTTATATCTCTCATAGCATCTTCTACACCTTTGACTAGACTTTCAACTGTAGGCTCAGTTAGATAAATCATAGAATCAGGTAGTACTTCAGGAATACCACCAACTTTAGTCGATACTACTTTCAGACCGCAAGATGCTGCTTCCACTATAGCCATGCAGTATGCTTCAGTCAGTGATGTATTCAGAAATATGTCTCCTTTAACTAGAACATTTCTAACTTCAGAATGTTTTAAGCTCCCTAGTAAGGAGACACAGTGTTGGTATCCTTTCCTTTCTCTTAGTTCTTGAAGAAGCCACATTTTTGGTCCGTCTCCACCCACAATGAATCGCAAATTAGGATATCTGGGACACATTTCTGTGATTACAGCTGCCATTAAATCAACTCCTTTTCTGTAAACCAATCTAGATACAATAACAATGGTAATAACATCTGGATTCCTTTTAGTTGGATCTGGAGTAAATGTATAAGTGTCCACGGCATTTGGGATTACTGACACTTTGTGTGCTTTGACTTTAGCTCGGAGCACTGTGTTTTCCTTCCCTGTATGAGAGACACAGATGCAGTGGTCACATTCAGTCAGGCACATTTGAAGGTATTTATTAGTCAGAACAGCTGAAGTGTCTGCAAAGCCAAATAGGCTATGATCTGTAAAAACAGTTTTCAGACCTAGTAGCTTTCCAATTATTGAAACTTCATGGCCCAATACACTGAAAGCAGAATGCCCATGCACTATTTCAATACTCTCTCGTATTAAAATGTATCTCAGTAAAAATATATTGCAAATCATAGTTGGCAGGACACATTGGCTGTAAAATACAGTTATAGGCAAGTAATAAACTTTGAGTCCTGCTGTTAAATACCGTATTCCAACTCTATCACCATATGAGTGTGTTATGACCACCACCTTGTGTCCTCTTTTTATCAGACATTGTGATAAATTGTAGATATGTTCCTCCACTCCTCCCGTATTTGGAAAAAAGAAGTCCGATGCCATACATATCACATGCCTTCTCTGTTTTCTTTTAGATATTTCCTGCAATAAAAATGATTTTTTTATCACGAGCAAACACCTGCTAGATTATTGGTCATTCTGGGTCATTCCTCTGGCATCCTTCTTCTCCATACTCAACATACGAGTTTGTGACGAAGAGGACCCACTAACTAACCCTGCAGTTCTGATCGTCAGACGTCTAAAAACAAAAAAGTCTGAGGATTGGTGGGTAAGTAGCTTTTACCTTAGAATAACAAGTACCTACAGATGCTTTTACTTACAGAATGAAAACCCATATCTTCATAGATGGATGAGAATCCAAAATATATATGTTTTGTCCTTAAATTAAATACTGGTTTGTTTATTTACAATAATTTCGTAAATAGTTGCGGCTTAGCGTTTGCGCTAAAATCGCTTGAATTTGACATTTATTCTGAATGACATGACAGTTGACTCTTGACAACTTGAGAGTTATCACTTATCAGTGTCACTGCTACAAAATATGAGAATGCTGTTATTATTCCGAGGGATTTCTCTAGTTTTCTACTCTAGCGAGTCAAATGTCAACGTGTTAGCCAGCTGGATTTGTTTTGATTTGAAGAGTTTAGCGTTTTTAACTTTAATTTTATGAATTAAGACATAAAAGAATGGAAGTCAGAAAAGCTGATCGAAAGCAGAAAAAGTTTGCAACCCGTTTAAAATGTTCCAAAGGAATTGTTTGCACCAGCAGTCCTACTAAGGTATCATTTCACTTTTACGATATACTAACCTTAAAGTTCTTTTCGTTTGTGTGTAACTCTTGTTTGTATATATTTTTTCCAGTTCATAGTGCTATGTAATGTTGGGCAAGCCACAGGGTTATGCAAAGAGGCTATACATTTGTTATTGGGGGAAGTTCCTCACAATGATACTTTGCCAAAATACATTGCAGAGAAAGGAGAGTCACATTCTTATCTCATATTCAGCAGCATTCAGAGCTCTGAAAAGTTCTATAATATAAATAATGGGAAGTGGAAACCTGACGTTAAAGGACCACCAGTATACATGAGTTATGTAGAAAATGGTAAGTTATTTAAAAGTTATAAGTAAAACTTATTTTTGTTTCATTCATTCTGGAATAATAAATAAATAATGATCTATTGTTTACTGCCTATATAAATAAGTGTTTGTTTATTTTTGTTCCAGTTCCAAATACTGAAATAGTTTGTCAATATAAAGATCCACAAGGGCTGCATATATTCAGCAACTTCATTAGCAATGATGAAGAAAGCCTTTTTTTACAACTATTTGATTCTGAAGATGACATCAACTCTAGTAACCTGAAAAACAGATATGTGAAACATTATGGTTATGAGTTCAGGTATGGTAGCAATGATGTGGATTTAAGTTCACCATTGGAAGAGAAAATACCCAAGGAATGTGATAATTTGTGGGCAAGATTAAGAGACTGTGGGATAAATCTTGAAAGGAAACCTGATCAAATGACAGTGAATAAATATCTTCCAGGACAAGGTAAATATTTTAAGTAGGTATTGTAAAAAATATGTGTATGTTTATCAATGTATCTGATTCTGAAGCATCATATTTTCATCATGAACATTGCATATGCATAGTCAGCATTCAATGTGTTAAAGAATTTTAGGTTTTGGATGCACTAAATTTAAAATTGAAGCTCAGATTTGTTTTCATTATTACTTACCTATATCTCTAATCGAACCAATATTCCCAACAGGTATACCAACTCATGTGGACAAGCACAGTCCATTTGGGGATATAATATTGTCCTTGTCCCTTGGAAGTGATGTGGTGATGGACTGGAAGCACCACAGTGGCCGGCTTGTGCCCATACTGGTCCCTGCTAGGAGCATGCTTGTCATGACCAGTGAAGCTAGGTAGCAAAGTATTATTTTTATTGAATATTTCATAGTATTTAAATCTGTAGTATGTAAGTCACAGAAAACGAAAGAAGTAATACTCCAACCCACAGTTAGGATCCATAGTTAACTCCTATAATAATGGATTAAAAAGTCTTATGATCTGTTTTTTTATCACAGGTATGACTGGCAACATGGTATTCAGCCGCGGTCCTGGGATCCAGTACTTGAACAGAGACAAGTTACAACAGAGAATGGGGAAGAAAAACTTGTAAAAGTTATATCAAGTGATACTAAGTCGAGGAATGTTAGGATTTCATTGACATTCAGGTGGACAAGGTCTGGTCCCTGTGAATGTAATTATAAAACACTATGTGACAGTGTTGATAAATCTACAGACAATATTGAAGACAGTTTGGCTTCCAATCTTGAAGAGTTGCATGTTCATCAGGTAAATAAGATCTACATACATAATATTTAATTTAAAAAAAAACAGAGCATGTGCATTTTACAGTACTCTTTTGAAATGCAGATATAACTGTGTATAGTTAGCAAGTTAAATAAGTAAAACCATAATTAATCAAGAAATATTATGACTTTTAGGTTTACGAAAAAATAGCAGGCCATTTCAGTACAACGCGACACAAGCCGTGGCCTAAAGTTGTGGAGTTCATGGCCTCAGTGCCTCCCGGGGCCGTGGTGCTGGACCTCGGCTGCGGCAACGGCAAGAATATACTCAACAGGAATGATATACTACAAGTAAGTCGTATATTTTGTTGAGTGTGCTCTTGTGTCTGTACTATGTACCGAGTATAGTGGCGAGTGCGAGAAGGTATCCTCGGCCGAGCCTCGAACAAAGCAATTGAGAAAGTGCTCGGCCAGTATACGAGACAATTCACGGCCACTCTACTCGGTAGGTGTAATCAGAGCATTAGATAATGATAATGGCTAAGATTTTGAAATTTATGAGTGTAATTTGTGTAAAAATGAATTTGCATTTGTTTCTACAGATAGGTGGTGAAAGGAGCTGGGGTCTTCTATCAGAGTGCAAGAGCCACGTGCAGCGCGTGCCGGCGGCGGACTGCGTGCGGCTCGACCTGCTCCACGCCAGCTTGAGGGACGAGTGTGCTGATGCCGTCATTTGTATTGCTGTTATACACCATTTTAGTAGTAAGGTGAGAATTTTTATAGTATTATACGATTCGGATAAACATAGTTGTAAGCACATTTTCTATGGTTTGTATTACTTATAGCTTGATCATCATAATCATCATCAGCCTATGTCAAAGCTGCTGGGTAAAGGTCTCATCCATGTTAAAATAGCTGGATAGTAAACATTTATTGGTCATTTTAGGTGCGACGCATCGAGTCCATAAGTACCATATCGCGGCTATTGCGACCAGAAGGTAAAGCGTTAATCACAGTGTGGGCCAAAGACCAGACAAAGTCGAACTACCTTTGCAAGAGTAAACAAGCAGACGATGCAGTGAAGAATGATGAAATTCACGCCACAGTCGGCGGCTTGAGCTTACCTGTTCACGAGAACCGAACACAATTTCAACATAACGACCTATTGGTGCCGTGGAAACTAAGGAACATCAAGGAAAATAAAATTGCTGGCCAACCGGAGAGCACCCTACTAAGGTATTATCACGTTTTTGAGGAAAACGAATTAGTTAACTTGTGCAATGAAATACCAAATTTACGGGTAGAAAAATCGTTTTATGAAGAAGGCAACTGGTGTGTCATTTGTAAAAAAATATAATTATTCAACTTAACAGTGATTTGTACTTTTTTTCATTACTTTTTAAATATTACATTCGGTTATAAATAAAGAAAACGGCTAGTAATAAAATGTATAAAAACACTATACAAAAACAATGTAACAATTCCGACTTTACTTACATTTACTTAATTTAATCTTTTTATCTTTCTAACGATTCGGAAATTACATGTAAGTAACAACTACACAACTAAGATTTCATTAGGGACAGCTGCAGTAGTGGTATAACAGAGACAGTGGACAAGTCGGCTAGGACTGCGTCTACATTCTGTAGAGTGTTTACTTGGAAAATGTTCTCTTTCCTGAAGCTCAATATGGCGAGAGCTAATAGGGGTAGTATCTCTAGTGAGTCGTAGCCGAGGATGGCGTCCCACAGAAGTAATAGTTGGTCCGGGGGCAGGTGCCCGCTGAACGCTCGCATCAGCCATTTGAAGACTACTCTGATTCTGTAAAAGAGATAAGTAATTAAAATGCGGCTAATTTAATTACCAATATATGGTAAACAGTAAGAATTAAAGTGGTAACTTACGGATTTATATTAATATTTCTAAAATGTATCCAAAGTAATGGTTCGTTTGCTTCTAATAGTCTCTCGTATAGGAGACATAAAGAAACTATACCCTGAAACAGAAATAAAAATAATATAAAAGTTAAATTTAATATTATCGTCCACTGAAATGATATCGTCGTTAAACTCACCTGTGGATGTGTTGATATGTAATGCAACCTGTGCCAGTATCTTATGTAAAATGCTCTAAAAGTGTAGTAAAGTTGAACAGGATCATCGTATAAGTAGCAAAATGGAGTAGCTGAAAACGAAAAAAAATATAATGAAAAAAAGCTGTCATTTTTATAATGGTAGGTCAGCTGGAAAATAAAAAATATATTTCACGTGGTCGGATCAATCGGACTTAGTTCTTGTACACAAAACTGCGGTGCGGCGTCGCATCGCAAAAACCTGCGACAGTAATCAAGCATTTTCCCTGAATAACTGTCAAAACAGTCGCAGATTATTTCGATGCTACGTCGCAACGCAGTTTTGTGTACAAGCCCTATCGCAGATCGCAGTAGGCCCAAGTGGCCACAGCGGGAAGAATCAAGTAAAGGGACCAAAAGGTAGCTTCTTTTTTTAGGATCACTATCGTCTTACCATACATAGTGAATCCGTGAAAAGGGATAACCCCACTGGGCGGGAACACAGTGACGCTATCTGGAGAGGTCTGGCGCCCCTTGATGGTGACGGTGAGCGGAGTGCCGATCCCGTCTTTCAGTAGCATCCTCACTTCACTGTCTCGGGAGAAGCAGAGCATCACCTGACAGTAAAGATATTACGTACAGTCAGTTCATATTATGTACCTACGAATAAATATTTCTTGGATATATGATAAGTATATATATTATGATATATTATTATGAACCATAGGTAAAAATTTTCTAGGCATAAGTTTAAAGCCGGGACGGACGGGTTTCGTTGACCTTCGTTGCTGCAATCTGCCCTGTATTATGTATGATAAATATCCATCGTTGGGATAACCGTTGGCGTTCGTTGGGCGTTCGTTGGCCCGATCTGTACGCAGCTTAAGTTGCATTGCTGGATTTGTAGCTCTGCCAACCGACTTAGGTATTCTTTTCTAATCGTCCGTGAATATACCGTCTAGCACCTTTGCCTACATCATTCATTTCAAAGATGTGTGTAGAAAAGTTGATCAAACTGTAATAGGTATTTATAATAATAATACTGAAATACCTGATATAAAAGGTCTTCAAATACAAAGTACTGATCATCATTGGAGGCCGTCAACTGCACGTCTTTGAAGATCAACTTGTCTATCATCAAGTCCACCTCTAGAACGCTTTTCTTTAGCTTGATGAAAAAGTTGTCTTTCTGGAAACAAATAGAAACAAACTTAGCATCCTACTGGTTTGGGTTTGGGGAAGCTTATTCTCATTTTTTCCTCCACCTTTTCTCTAACTAATAGAGATATCTATAAATTTCTTTGAGTGCACATGCACATTTGTGACAAAAATGCTGAAATGTTAAATCGATTTTATAAAGTTTTTGCCACATGAAAAAACATTTCAGTCTGCATGTAAGGGATTGGTCACGCCACACGCGATCTCAAGTTCATGTCATTATCCTCCTATGTGGGACTCAATGCACAAATTTTAAGCACGTAGAGTAACAAGCTTTTTGATATACAAGAATTTAAGAAAAAGGCCTATAGGTACATATGCCCTTGTTACACCTACCGAATAGAGTGGTGAGACAGTATCTTCCGCTGAGCACTCGGTAAATTTCTAGCCGCTCATTGGTCGGCCGAGGATACTGTTTCGCCATTCTACTCGATAGGTGTAATCAAGGAATTAAATTACGCACAGCCTATTACCTGCGTGAGCACTTCAGCCCCCAGAACTTGCGACCACAATTTAGCCCTCAGACACTGCGGGCTCGCCCAGCCCGATGTGCTCCGAGAGACCCCCAAGACATGTGCTTTAGTAAATTGAACTACCTATATTTCACCTACCTGTACTTCTATAACAAAAGCCAACTTACATGCCTCAGCCTCCAGCACATTGGATCTTAATTTAATTTAGCTCTCAAACATTGCGGGCTTCCCCTCTATGGATACTCCCTCAGTTGTCATAAAGCTTCTACTACCAGCGATCCGATCATAAGGCTACCAAGCCTTTTCATGGTCCTTCGAGCCGGATGCGTCTTGGCCTATACTTACACACAGGCTATTCATTGCGATTTTTAAAGCATCTTCAGCTCTTAAATTAATCGAACTATAGTACCTACTATAACTTACCTGTGTAAGCACTTCAGCCCCCAGAACTTGCGACCACAGCTTGGCCCTCAGACACTGCGGGCTGCCCTTCTTCCGGTACTCCTGTATGACGGGCGCGTAGCCCAGCGCCGCCACGCGCTCGCCCAGCCCGATGCGCTCCGGGGAACCCCCGAGACATGTACTTTAGTAAATTGGACTACCTGTAGTAGGTACCTTCTATACTTAACTCAAGCAAACTTACATGCCGTAGCCTCCAGCACATTGAGTCTTAATTTAGCTCGCAAACATTGCGGGAAGCTTTATGACAACTGAGGGAGTATCAAAAATCTTTAGATACTCCCTCAGTTGTCATAAAGCTTCTACTACCAGCGATCCGATCATAAGGCTACCAAGCCTTTTCATGGTCCCTCGAGCCGGATCGCTGTTTGCGTCTTGGCCTATACTTACACATAGGCTCTTCATTGCGATTATTAAAGCATCTTCAGCTTAATTAATCGATCTATAGCTATAGTATCGACTAAGTATAACAACCAAACTGACCTGCGTGAGCACTTCAGCCCCCAGAACTTGCGACCACAATTTAGCCCTTGGACACTGCGGGCTGCCCTTCTTCAGGTACTCCTGTATGACGGGCGCGTAGCCCAGCGCCGCCACGCGCTCGCCCAGCCCGATGCGCTCCGGGGAACCCCCGAGACATGTGCTTTAGTAAATTGAACTACCTATAGTAGGTAGGTAGTATCTTCTAAAACTCAAGCAAACTTACATAATGCTTCAGCCTCCAGCACATTGAATCTTAATTTAGCTCTCAAACATTGCGGGCTTCCCCTCTTTAGATACTCACTCAGTTGTCATAAAGCTTCTACTACCACCGATCCGATCATAAGGCTACCAAGCCTTTTCATGGTCCTTCGAGCCGGATCGGTGTTTGCGTCTTGGCCTATACTTACACACAGCCTCTTCATTGCGATTATTAAAGCAATAGTATCGACTAAGTATAACAACCAAACTGACCTGCGTGAGCACTTCAGCCCCCAGCACCTGCGACCACAGCTTGGCCCTCAGACACTGCGGGCTGCCCTTCTTCAGGTACTCCTGTATGACGGGCGCGTAGCCCAGCGCCGGCACGCGCTCGCCCAGCCCGATGCGCTCCGGGGAACCCCCGAGACATGTAGTAAATTGAACTACCTATAGGTACCTTCTATAATTCAAGAAAACTTACCTACATGCCTGAGCACCGCAGCCTCCAGCACATTCGATCTTAATTTAGCTCTAAAACATTGCGGGCTTCCCCTCTTTAGATACTCCCTGTTCAGTTGTCATAAAGCTTCTACTACCAGCGATCCGATCATAAGGCTACCAAGCCTTTTCATGGTCCTTCGAGCCGGATCGCTGTTTGCGTCTTGGCCTATACTTACACACAGGCTCTTCAATGCGATTATTAAAGCATCTTCAGCTCTTAAATTAATCGAACTATAGTATCGACTTAGTATAAGAACCAAACTGACCTGCGTGAGCACTTCAGCCCCTAGAACTTGCGACCACAATTTAGCCCTCAGACACTGCGGGCTGCCCTTCTTCAGGTACTCCTGTATGACGGGCGCGTATCCCAGCGCCGCCACGCGCTCTCCCAGCCCGATGCGCTCCGCCTCGAGCGTGGGACACCCCGGCACTGAGCTCGGCATGTTGGGGTTCACGCCTAGTAGCGGCTCGCCGTTGGACCACTCTATGTAGAGCTTGCGCTGGAATTTATCGGTTTGTCAATGAGTATTATTTAGGTATGTAGATCTAGAGTTCTGTTGGGGCATGTAGGTAGTACCTATGTTAAGTTTTTCTCTCTTTACAGGAAAGGAGGTTATCGGTGGTACCTAACGTAGCAAATACTGTGCCGCTAGTTTAGGTGATCTTGCGATATTCTCAATGAGTACCATACCTTAACATACAGTACCTACTAGTCATTAACTTACCAGTTGGTCCAATGTCTTCACTTGCAGTGGTAGATGAGCGAATTCCCATTTAGGTTCATCCCTGTAATTTATACAGGTAAGTATAGATATGGAAACTAAAAACTGTGTCGCAGAGTAAATCTAACGGAAATGAGAGCTCAGTGTTATCAATAGGTACTTACTCTCTTGTATAAGGAACATAACCAGATAATGTGAGTAAAACTTCTAGAAAATCTTTAGGCGCGTAAACAGGTCTGTATTTTGATAGATCTGAAACAGATAATACTTGATTCATACTTGGATTCATACATACTTACTTGGTGTAATAAATGTTTATACTATTTGCGACTGTAGGTACGAAAAGGCTGTTAATTTGACCTTTTTAATCTCGTGTAAGACACCGTTCAATCTTAACAAATAGGTACCTACCCGCTATCCCTCAATAATTTGCTCTTATTTATATCCGGTAGGTAGAGGTACCTAATATCGACACTATCGTAGTTAATTAATACTTACCTAAGCTGTATGTGCTGAGCTCGTTCCACTTGTCCGCAAATTCCTCTTGTTCGCTTTGTGGTCGTATTTTAGCCAAAGAAGTCTCTAAGTCAGAGCACATAGAGTTCAACGATTTGTGGATTCTCTTCTCCCATTGAGCACTGGCTTTTGATAAAGATGTCAGTGGATCTATTTTCTGAAAAAATATTTAAAAATGTCGTCTTGAGCTTCATTCCTGTAGTTAGTAAGTTAGTCTTGGTACCAAAATAAGCCTATATGTAGGTAGGTTTCACCTAACATAAATTTATGAATACTTACACTTTGCTTGTTTTGAGTACGAACCCAGTGGAAAACGGTATTTCTTAATTTTGTATCTAGCCCTTTCTCTTTCATTGCTTGTTGTAAAGTTTGTTTAAAATCTTCTTTTTTTACATTATTTGATGAAACCAGTTTCTGTGAAAATCATAAAGTTATTGTTTTGTTATATAATTCAGCAGCATTTGTACAAAAAGCTTTGAGCTTACCTGAACATCACTGTAAAATGATTTGTATATTGAAAGGTTCTTTATTTCATCGGCTAGTTTCACTGCTGTATGGTGAATTGATTCTTCTTTTATTCCTTCCATGACTAGAAAGTAAATAATTCTATTTTAATTTGGCTAATGAAATTACAGGTTTGACTGTTTACTTTTTTTTATAAATATAATGTAAAAAGCGGTTGCCATGGTAATGCATAAACAGAAAGTTGTCTAGAGATGGGCTAGTTAGAGAATCTGAGTCAGTCACACTCACAATAGAGGATTGGTAAATAAATGTTAGGAAACTACTTTTACTGCCATAGCTACTCATGCATTTAACTAGTCCTATTAGGTAGGTACTTACATGACTAGGTAGGATATAGCTATAGGTCAAGTTCGGGTTCGATTCCCGGCTGGGGCAGATATTTGTTTAAAGACAGATATTTGTACTCGGGTCTTGGGTGTTGATATTTATATTTAGTATCTATCTATCTATGTATTTGTGTAGATATATCAGCTGTCCGACACCCATAACACAGGTTCTGCCTAGCTTGGGGTCGGATGGCCGTGTGTGAGATGTCCCCAAAAAAAAAAAAAAAAAAGTGCATCGTGTGTAAAAGTACACTAATGTTATATGTAAGCACTAGTTAGCAGCTTGTTTGTTTGTTTGTTTATTGTTCATTTATTTATAATATTTCTTTATAATATATACAGTGCTCTTAAACCTATTAAGGTTTTAATGGGCACACATCACTCATGGTTGCCATTCATAGTTTTTGCTATTTTAGTATATTTAATTTAAAACAAACAAAAAACAATGCACACATATTTTTACAATTTTCGCGCCAAACTTGAAATACCATAGACTACCGAGAAAGAAAGAACCACCTTAGTTTTAATATTTGTCGCTGCGGCTGCGGTGTCGGTAAGGATAGGTACTTCTCTCGAGAAACGGCCTAAACAATCGAATTTCCATCTTTGTCATTGCTTGGACCTTCTTGTTAGAGATGAGAAACTAACGAGAGAAGTGAAGGAGTATTATAATTATTACGAGCATTATAAATCTGCTCTGTGAGTAGCTGATCTGTCAAATTGACACGTAGCGTAGCGTAGGATTTGTTTGACAGTTTGACGTACAGATACAAATAGACGTAAAAAATAAACAACAAACCAAAACAGATTTTCTTTGTTTCATTTTCAATTCAAAATGGGTAAAATATTCCTGGATCATGTTGGGGGAACCCGTTTATTCTCATGTGCAGCTTGCGATGTGAATCTTACTAATCGATCTGAATTAATAAGCACTAGATTTACTGGTGCCACAGGTATACTTTTTACTCTACAATATGGTGGTGTACTTTACTTTTTACTTGAGTAACTTTTGATCCTTTGTGTACAGGAAGGGCGTTTTTATTTCACAAAGTAGTGAACCTAGTGTACTCGGAGGTGCAGGACCGCGTGATGCTGACGGGCCGCCACATGGTCCGCGACGTGTCTTGCAAGAACTGCGCCACTAAGCTGGGCTGGATATACGAGTTCGCTACTGAGGAAAATCAAAGGTGAGCAGTGGGATAGTGTGCAATTGATTAATATTATATTTGCACCCTTCTTTGTTATTGTTGAACATGAGAAAGTATTAATTGAATTAAAGATAGTGTGATTGCAGTTTAAAGTGAAAGGAAGGGTACTCTGCTAGAGCAGCTATTGATCTATTGATAAGTATAACCCAGATTCTTGATGATAATCTCCTGAACTGTGATAGTCTCATGATTACACAATAACATTCTGGAAACTTGATTTTACTGTATTTTGACCTTCACAAAGATAATGATGAATGAAACATATCTACCTATAAAAACTACTTTGCCTGACATAATTTGCTCTATTTTGAGAATAAGGAGTACAAGAAGCTGCAAAAGTTAATTTGATACTTTCCTAATATGTCAATAATTATTGTAAGATTTTTGTTTACTACAATGATATTATTTCAGATACAAAGAAGGCCGTGTGATCCTGGAAAGAGCCCAAGTTACTGAGACTGATGGTATCAATGAACTACAGGTCTCCAATGATGATTAAAGAGCTATAAGTATATTAACCACTTTATCCAGATTTTTAATGTCCTTCATTATAGTTATGTATCTATGTACTAAAATTAGATGAATATACTTAAGTAATTTTTCCATTCTATTAACATTAACAAATGTTTGGTAGCAGAGTGATCACTGATCAATGTAATCCTTTTGTTTGTGGTAAAGGTTTGGATTTTAATTTATAATAGTCCTAAGTCCATCTTAATTAAGAAATAGAAACCTAACAAAATTTTAATAATTTGTTACTTTTTCAAAATTATTTAATCATAGGTATCTTTTTTTAATAAAATTTTACCATTAATTGTATTTTTTTATTGTTAGACAATCATATTAATATCAATATTACCATATACCTATGAAAGAAATGGGAGACCTCACTTCACCCCACTTTTATGCTGAATGCAGAGCGGAGAGGTTTATCTGGTTGTATAAGTATACAAGTTACTACATAACTAGTCTAACTAAGCAATAACTACAATAAGCAATAAGTCTTGTTGTGTTGTGCCGTACTTGAACGACTAACTTTGTAAAAATTAGCTTACAGTGAAACTATAAAGTCCTGAAATTAATGTTTGAGGAACTAAAATTTTCAGGAGCCTGGCACCATTAGAAAAGAAACATAAAAGTCATAACAATTGTTTATGTCAATAGGCGGTTGGCTGTTTTTTTGAATTTTCTTATTAATTATAAGGATAATCTAGATAAAAGCAACAATTTACGCTTGGTTGCAATTAGGAAGATGAAGAAAAATATTCGTAGTCAAGCTAGTGAAGTTATTTATCAAGTTTTAATACAATGTTTAGCGGAACATCAAGCTGGACACATTTTGTCGAATTTGGAGGATGTTTACGCTCGTACAGCGTCTATGACGGGTATGTAGCATTGTACAAATTGTAATAACTCATTTTTATTAGTACCAACGCTTCATTTATCTATAAACCTAGGTTTAGAGCCCAAATCGAACATTGTTTACATACCACTGATTGTAGGTTTCATCTGGTTTCAGTTGAGTTAAACCTTAACATTTTGATACTTGAAGATATTTGTTTGTTTACTTACTAAATTCACATTGTGTGAATTTGGGGGGCATTGTGTAAATCAAAAAGATTTTTTTATTTTATTTTATAGTTATATCGGACCAGCGTGCCAAAGAGGGCAAAATATGGAATATTTCTAACTCCTGGTAGAAACAGAACTCGCCGTCCAAAAAGAGAAATTGATGTCTTTACTATGTGTGCCCTTCGTCAACAGATCCAGTTTTTTTTTATACAGTTGTAATAACGTTATCTAAATAAATATTTATTGGTTTCACTATTAGCCTTCATATTAACACCTTAGAGCTTGTATAAGAGCTTTTTTGTGGATGGTAAGTTGTTTTTAAATACATAAATAGGTAGGAAGTTAACAGGCAAAATTTCAAGTATCAAAGTCAGTTATGTTTCGCTATATAGGGTTGCTACATGAAAGATAGCAGTGCCCTCATTTAATTTCAGGACTTTATAGTTTCACTGTAGCTTAGTGTAAAAATTCCATAAAATAATGTTGTTTAGCGCTCGAAGCCGTATAGATATTTTACTTGTTCTGTGAACTAATCTGTCGTAAATAAACGTCAGTCAATGTCACTTTAGATGTCAGATTGACAGAATCTACTTTTGCATTTCGCGATTCGTGCTCAAATTCAACTGGGGTCACCTTCAAGTTGGAAGTTGGTGTTTTCTACCGATTTCACCGCACACTATCACTGTGTTGTATTCACGGTCTATAGCACTTACACTTCAGTTTCATAAAACATTTCAGTATGAGTGGTGAGCCCCAAGCGAAACGTACCAAAATGAGTGCTCTGGACCAATTGAAGCAATATTCGACGGTGGTAGCCGACACCGGGGACTTTGAAGGTTAGCATAAAGCAATGTACCTTCTTTATCACTTATCGAATCCTATTTCCTTACCACACAGTTTATAAGTTGTTACAAAGTTGTACATAAAGTTATTGACATAACCTTGAACTTAATAATCATGCTTACCGCTTACCTTACCTTGCAACTACCTACTTGTATTGGAAGCTAAGTACCTAAGTTTTGAAATGTGATAGCTAAATGCACTTGATAATTTACAAGGTTATTTTATGAATAACACCTTTAATTAGAGTTGTAAAATGGTCTGGTTAAGCAGTGGTTGCATGTTTTAATAAGTTGGAAATGAATGAACTTTAGACCTAAAATAGGTACCTACCATAACTTCAATGTTTCAACTTACAAGTTATGATGAAATATTCACATTATGGAAATGATCAAAATTTACTAGATATAACTTAGTTATTTTTTTGGTGAAATAGTACTGTGCACACCATAACTAAGTAGCTAAATACTCTTAATTAAGTAAAATACATATTTACACTTATATTATTTATTTAATTAAGTATTTTGAAAGACTTTTCATTGTACCCTAACTTTTAAACCTCATATTATAAACATAACATTATTTTCAGCTATGAAAGCTTACAAGCCAACAGATGCGACCACCAACCCGAGTCTCATTCTGTCGGCTGCGGCCATGGAGCAGTACCAGCACATCCTGGACAAGGCCATCAAACACGGCAAGGACAGTGGCAGGTAATTAGCATATCCAACAGAATTTCTAATGAATCTCTCACACAGGTTACTTGTGGATGTTAGTAGGGTGCTATGATTTCATCTCTGGGCTTCTTCTAATGAGATAAGGGCTTTAGGCCTAGTACGCAGCGCTGGCCTAGTGCTATGATTTTGTTTCTCAACTTTGTACTTTTGTCATAATTTATTGTATTACTCTATGTTACCATTCATATTTCACATTTGCATACAAACCAATAAAAATACAAGCACTAGTGAAAAAAAAAGCTATTGCTTGTAAGTTTCGCTTTTCATCATATGGTTGATTTTGTCTCAATATTTTTTTTCATTGAATATCATTTTTGTTGTATTTCAGCACTGTTGAGGAGCAGGTTGCAGAGACCTTGGACATGTTGAGTGTGCTGTTTGGGTGTGAAATACTGAAGATCATCCCTGGCCGAGTTTCAGTGGAAGTTGATGCAAGGTGAGTCATCTATTTTAGTATTAGGTATCTAATATAAACAGTAAATCATGATTTGATAATTGATAACCCCTATCAATAAATGTACAAACTATTTTTAGTTACAGAAAACCTATGAAATCTCGCGTAATATGGGAAACACACAAGACTATCATTAATTAATTACTTTTAATTTCAGAATTTCCTTTGACAAGGATGCCAGCATTGCAAAGGCAATCAAACTTATTAACATGTTTGCTGAGTTTGGAATCAAGAAGGAGCGAATTCTCATCAAATTGGCTTCCACTTGGGAGGGCATCCAGGCAGCTAAGTGAGTATAAACATAGACATTCTACTCTTTATAAACTACCCATAAGTATGAAAAGGAAATCTAAATATAATACATTCTCTTGCATCCTAAAAACAAGCTATAATATGCAGTTTATGAGCCAAAATATACTTGATTTTCAAAACTCCACTCACAGTTTACCAGCAATGCATTAGTATAATCTATATTGTGAGACGCAATTCTAGAATCATCATCGTCATTAGCCCACCACCGTCTAAGAACGGGGGGGATTTAACTGCCGCACTATCAATTGAAGTTTGCATATACACAAGCACACAGGTATTAATACATAGTTGTTTCCCTGCAGAGAGTTGGAGAAGAAGCACGGCATCCACTGCAACCTGACGCTGCTGTTCTCCATGGCCCAGGCCATCGCCTGCGCCGAGGCTCACGTCACCCTCATCTCACCCTTCGTCGGACGCATTCTTGACTGGTAAGCCACTAACTTGTGGTTACTTATTTACTATATACCTAAGCAGAATATCCCTCTTCATATTAAAAACAAAATACAAGATAAACGCAGATTGCGTAGAGTTTGGCACGCCTCAAGGCACCCAAGCGATAAAGCAGCTCTAAATAAAGCATCTCGTGAGTTAAAGAAGATTCTACAGGAAGCTAAAAATGCCACCGTCAAACACTATGTTACCTGTCTATCGGCCAATGGTAAAGGTGAACATTCACTGTGGAAAGCCACTAAAGGGCTGAATCAACCCCAAATAGCAATTCCACCAATAAGATCAGGAACAACCTCATGGGCCCGGAGCGATAGTGAAAAAGCAGAAGTATTTGCTAAACATCTCGCGTCAGTCTTCCAGCCAAACGAAGGGGAAGAAGATACACTGATAGATGAAGTGCTAAATCAAGACTTTCAACTGGACCTACCATTGAAACCTACATCCCCGAGAGAAATCCATCGTAGAATTAAAGAGCTGGAAACCCATAAAGCACCCGGGTTCGACCTAATCACACCTAGAATCCTCAAAGAACTGCCTAGAAGATGTGTTGTATTCCTCGCATGTCTATTCAATGCTATCTTTAGAACTCACCATGTACCGAGTATTTGGAAGGTATCTCAAATCATACTAGTTCACAAAAATGGGAAGCCCACCGACAGAGTCGACTCTTATCGCCCTATCAGCCTGACGCCGATACTATCAAAGTTGTGGGAAACAATTCTCCTTCATCGCCTTTCATCTACCTTGGCTAAGGAAAACATTATCCCAGAACACCAATTTGGATTCCGAAAAATGCACGCCACAATTGAACAAGTCCACAGAGTATATAACGCGGTCCGGCAATGCTTCGAGAAGAAGGAATACTGCTCTGCTGCATTCATTGACATTCAACAAGCATTTGACAGAGTTTGGCACAAAGGTCTCTTGTACAAAATCAAGACACTCTTACCTCACTCATTCTATCCTATCTTATCATCATACCTCAGTAACAGACTATTTCAAGTCAAACAAAAAGAAGCAAGATCAAACCTCTATGAATGTAAGGCAGGTGTCCCACAGGGATCAGTCTTGGGCCCAGTTCTCTACAACATCTTCACCTCGGACATGCCCCAGACTCCGAGAGTAACTATAGCCACATATGCTGATGACGCGGCATTCCTATCCTGTGATCGTGAACCCGAAATTGCATCACTAAATCTACAACTCCAGCTGGACCAAACAAACATTTGGCTTAAGAAATGGCGCATAAAGGCAAGTGCTCAAAAATCAAACCACATCACGTTCACACTCAACAGAAGGGACTGCCCTGGTGTCAGATTGGGCGATGCTACTTTGCCCCACTCCAACTCTGTGAAATACCTTGGATTCCACTTGGACAGACGATTAACCTGGAGCAATCACATAAAAAAAAGAGGGATGAACTGAACTTAAAATTCAAGAACTTGTACTGGCTGCTGGGTCGACGGTCTGTTCTTTCAGTTGACAACAAACTTCTCATATACAACAGCATCCTGAAACCAATATGGACTTATGGTATTCCTCTATGGGGGTCAGCTGCCAAATCTAACATAATGTGCTTACAAAGGGCTCAAAACAATGTCCTAAAAGCCATATGTAACCCACCTTGGTTTATAAAAACAAGTGAAGTTCACGATTACCTGGGGGTACCGACAGTACAGGAAGAAATTGCTTCATATAAAATGAAATACAAGCTCAGACTGGCAAATCATCCCAACTCACTAGCTTCTAATTTGCTAGACCCATCTAACCTGACTCACAGGCTCAAGAGAGCAAATGTGCTGCATTAATAAAGGGGTACTCTGACAGTGGTCAGATCTCTCTGAACGTCAATGATCTTTCCACAAATCTGATAAAAGTCTGGCGACTGATGGCAGATGCAACAAGAAAAAAAAAAAAAAAAAAAAAAAAACTTATTTACTATTATAAAGTATGTTATATTAAATTGATTTATACTGTTTTTTATACTCTTTTTGAGGAATGAATTAGCATAGCTAAGAATGATGTCACGGTTGACAACCAATAAGTGTGAAATGTGTCAAATAAAATCCCATCCATTCAAAAAACAAAATAGTTTTTTCGGACACCTTGTTTTGTCTTTAAACTCCTCATATATGTTACTACTAGCTATCTGGAATGTTTTATGGATAATAATTATATTCTATCTCCCATACAGGTATGTCGAGCACACAAAGAAGACGTACGAGCCTAAGGAGGACCCCGGAGTCCTGTCCGTCACGAGAGTCTACAACTACTACAAGAAGTTTGGCTACAAGACACAGGTAATTTACTTTACCTTTATTCATAGATAGCCATGATGTATGATATACCAACTGAAAGTATGCTCTTTGTCCCGATTGGTTATTGAATTACCCTAGCTGGGTCATTGGGTCTCAATCGCTACTACAGTTTGTAGTTAGTGGTTTATCACTGGCACACTATAAATAAGTAGAAAAGAGAGAAGTTTCTATGTACGAGCTAATTAAATTTAGACAGTTGGGCAAGGCACTATCTCATATCTGTTATAATGAAGCTGCCCCACCCAGGACGCAGGACTATATGAATTCGTAAACCATTTGTAAAAATTGCTGTAACATTAGTAGGTGACACAGGCCCATATAAACCTATTAACTAATTCGCAGGTGATGGGCGCGTCGTTCCGCAACACGGGCGAGATCCGCGAGCTGGCGGGCTCGGACCTGCTCACCATCAGCCCCAAGCTGCTGCAGGAGCTCGCCGCCAGCGACACGCCGCTCAAGCGGGTGAGTCATGTACATTGATTAAGATGGGAAATTGAAATAGAAAAGTTTTTACAAAGTGGAAAAAATACACATTTCATGCTGGCACCCCACTTGAATATTCGTATTTGTTATTGGATGTTTGCTGTATTTGCTAAATAGTAAAAAATCTATAATTTTGCAAGTCACCTCTGACTACCCCTTCGGGGATTACAGTTGTGATATGTGTAATTTTGGAAAATATACTGACCACACATGGCAGTTTTGGCAAATACGAATAACCAAGTGGGGTGGTAGCATAAGAAAACCAAAGAACCCGTAATCGATCACAGTTTATCATCCGGATATTTCGTAGGTCAGCAAAAAATTTCTGTAACTATAAATGGAGACATCAACTGTTTTCGTCTCACGAGCTAATATTTACTATAAATCATGCATTATCGGCTAAAATTGCGGCCATTATTGGCAATCTTTTCTGTACTAGAATACGCACTGATCGACCTACTAAAATGCATTTATATATAAATTGGATAACTAAAACTTAAAATTGAAGCATGATGGTATTCACTTATAATTTAAGTATCATGTTATCAGCAATATGGTTGGTGATTGCGGCTTATATTGTTATGTTTTGTTATCGGAATGATATTCAGATTTATATCTCTTATCATCATTGATTCAAGTTTATTTTACGAATGAGTGATGTTCAAATGATATATAATCACATATATTTTACCAAAAAGACGAACATAGCAACTGTTGCGTTAGTGAATGCTATTGATATACAATATTTTTTGGTGTTTTTTTTATCTCATCACATACTAAACAGAAAAACACGCATGCGAATAAGAAATTGCATCCCTTCTAATCTAACGATAAGTATCACTCATACATAACACTTTAATTTTATTATTGCATGTTTAACAGTTCAACCAATCTGTTACTTAACTCTGTACAAAACAAAATGTGATTGACCCGCTGGCACACTGTGCGTGGGCCGTTGCTAACCGGTGATTAACTTACATAACTCCGTTTATCTATAGGTGCTCGACCCCAAGGTGGCCGCCCAGAGCGACCTTGAGAAGATCAGCCTGACCGAGGCGATGTTCCGCTGGCAAATGAACGAGGACCAGATGGCCACCGACAAGCTGTCCGATGGCATCCGCAAGTTCGCGGCCGACACCAGGAAACTGGAGTCTCTCATCAAAGGACTCATGGCTAAGAAGTAAAAAGTTTACGCATTGATTGGATTCTTCTTCTTGGATTGGTTAATTTATACTTCGTACTTAATTGTACCGATAATTGATTTTTTTTTTGTTTTCAAAAGTGATATTTTTTGGCTCAGTTTTATACAAATTGTTTTTTATGTGTTAAGTTTAGCTATAAAGCATGTTTGTAATTTAAGTACAAATGTATGTTTGTAGCGCATTCACAAACCCGTGTGGGACCATTATTGCATTGTTAATACATTCCTATATATTTTTTGATTCCTGTTGTTTATATTGGGTGTAATGGTGCATCAGATTTCTATTAGTAAATAAAAAAACTTTTTTGCAACAGTTTTTTGTTTATTTTATCAGAGCAAAATGTTTGTGTCGGAGGCAATTTGTAAAACAAAAGTAGTATCGGCAGATTATTTCGTACTTTAATGAAACATCCCTTGCAACTATTATGTCCTACTCCTACCTGTATTCATGAGTACCCTTTGTGACCTTACTTCTTATTGTTGACTTGATCATTGACATGGAATTGCGCAAAGTTTTGAACAAATTATATAAGGGAAAGAACCAGGGTTATATCAGTGGAAAGAATATAACTGTGTTCCACCTTCATAAAAAGTACTTACCCTTATTTATGGAGTCCTATCAAACAGCAATAAAACTTATAATAATAGGTATAGGTAGTAAATCGTAATGATTGTACTAATTTTTAACAAAGTAACTAAGGTATTTAAAAAAATGTGACTGTGTTTGACCGGATTCGAATAATATGACAAAACTAAAAGTTAAGAAAACAATGATATTAAACATTAATAGTAATGTACATATGTATAATAAAATAACATAATACGAAATGTATAATGTTTAATATTACCTATGTACTTTTACCTACTCTCTAAAATAATACCTAAGTTTTCGACATCTCAGCCTAACCTATCTTTACAAATTCTGTTTGAAGTACCTAAATAGTTTATAAATAGTCTCCAGAACGTGAACATAGCTAATACGGTAATAGACAGATCTACTTTTTAAATTGAAAAGAGTTAATCGCTGCCTCGAGCGATTAGCAAGCGACGGGAGAAACACGGGCGGTCCCGACGGCAATCAATACCAGCGTTCCAGTTCCGACGACCTTCCGCACTGAACAACACACTGCCCTACGGACGTGCCACCACGCCGGATGTTTGCGAGCCTGTAGCTTATTAACTCCCCCGTAGGGTTCAATATGGCAGCATCTCGGGATTGTTACAGGATTTTTTGGTAGGGCTGCTGGATTGATGATATGAATAAAACGTAAAACAGTGGTAGGTAGTTAAAATGTAGGTTCCTCGCCTACCAAGTTTGTAGCTGTTCTATGTCGCTTTGATTATTTACAAAGGTCGAGCAGTAGACTGCGATTTGATTGAAAGTAGATAGGGCCTACCGCCGGTTTTATGGTGCCAGCAGTCAGGTAAACAGTTTTTTGCGCACATTTAAGACATAATGTTTTTAAATAAAAACGCCGACCTTAGATGGGTACATGGGTCATAGGTTCTAATTTGATTTGATATGAAAGACTAATTATACGATAAATCTTAATCCTGTGAATTTTTGTAAATTCAGGGTTGTCCAAATGTTTTTCCGATAAGCAGGTACCTCGTTCTACCCCTTCTATCCTATTTGTTACATAAGAGCACCTACATAGACCCACTGAAGCCTCCTGTCCAATGCCTACCTCCACCCTTCACCACTCTGCCCCAACTAATTGATCGTAAATGCCGTACGGAAGTCAATAATCGTATTATATTTACGACGTCCACCTAAGTACTACCATTTATTACGTTTTAATGTTGTTATGTTAGCCCATTTTCTGTTATAGATGCTTACACTGTTATAGTAATAGCAGTATTGGTTAATATTTAAATTATGAGACCGGCTACTATGAGAAACATGATAGTCCTGAACATTAAAAGCATCCATAACAAAAACAGAATTGCATCTTCAAGGAAGAGGTAGTACAGGTACAAATACCAAATTGCTATACGAAATACGTACTAAAATAACTTAACGTAGGTATGATAGGAACACACGGAATACGGATAGGAATAGGTACATGAAAGTGGAAGAGAGACATCATGCAAGGGAATGAAGATGAGCCAGGTCCAGAGGCTGGCGGGGGCGGCATTAGCTTTCAGCAAGAAAAGAGAAGCTTGGTGTGTCTGCTAGGGTAGGAAAGTAAATCTACCTCATATATTAGTTTTGTAGTAAATAGAGTGTGAAAATCTATTAGTGATCGATCAGAAGGCGCTTTAATCTACCCTTTAAACTAACTGAACATTTTTTTCAAGTTATGGCTGGAAAATCCTCCTTGTATATGTAAATAAATGTTTTCAGTTAAAATTTTGTAAGTACTTTTTAAGTTTGTGTTGACTGGAACATAGAAATCCAGGTAATTTATTAGTCATAAGTATCTACATATGATTCCTAGGTACAAAGTACCACGCGAGTACATATAGGTTACATGATCTAGATCTAAATCAAGAGACATTAGTGCCAATTTGCTAATGAGTTTCAGTTATTAGCGACGTTCTAGTCACGGTGGCGGGAGCGCTAAGCTAGGTAGTTTCACGGTGAGAATTTCCACGTGATATATGAGTTGGGAAAATTTGATCGCAGGGTGCCGGAGGGGCGCGCGGCGGGGCGCGGGGGCGGCGGCGGAGGCTTGATATTGACCTAGATGTTCATTCAGAGTTCGGTCGATGCGAAACTTGACATCTGCGCGTTCCTGCGTTTTATCATTTTCGCTTCAATGTATGTTTAACTGGTCTGCTTCTTGATTTTGTTTTATTATTCAATTAAAACTTAAGTAAGCTTTACAAAGACGAGGGTTTTCTCGTTTGTTTGCGTCGGTTCAGTCAGCTTGCGCGAAGTCAGTCGATAGGCGGTGTGTTATGTGTTGTGTGGTGCCGAGCGGGTGCCGCGCCGTCGCCTGCCGGAGCTCGCCTGGAGCCTCCTGCAGGGGCAGATAGGAGCTCATCTCTCTGAACAACCATGTCGTCCTCCAACAACCTCATCCCAGTCGTCACAAAAGGTGGTGCTAAGGATTTAAATCATGCAGAAGTAAGTAACACTCTATGCTTACCTACTAATAAAATATCTGTATAGACAGGAAGGTACATAAATGGTTTTATCGACGGATTAGGGTTGTTTTTGAAATGCTCTAGTTAGAACCAATTGGACGATGGCCGTCACGATAAATGCAGGTAGTACAGATGATTTTTTACTCGAAATAAGAATGTAGCCGTAACACTTGTATTTTGGTTTTATCTTTTTGGTAGAGGTACCTACCTACATACCATGTAGCCTATTTTTATTTTATACCAAATTAAGCCAAAAAGGAAAGTAGGTACTTACATCTCATAATTTTTTCATAACTTAGCTAATGTTGAATTTCTCATGGCCAACATAAATGTGGTGAATATGTTACTGTAAAAGCCCGAACAACGGTAAATCCTAAGATTTACGCGTAAAACCTAAGATTTACCAACTCTTAATGGTAAAAGCCCGAAAGATTTTGCGATTCGCACTTTTACCACTATTCACTTGGTAAATCTTAGGATTTACATTAAGGTACGGTAAATGTTGAAAAAGCCAGGTTATAACTTATAACCTCCGTAGTCGAACAAAGCGTCCGTAGTCGAGCGGGCTTCAGTGATCGTAACTGATCACTGAGGTTTAGCAACAACCAGCATGGTCAGCCATTGGATGGGTGACCGATTTCAAGTGGTTCTTTTCTGGATGCTTTCGTGCTTCGGACGGCACGTTAAGCCGTGGGTCCCGGTTGCTGCTTCGGCAGCAGTCGTTAAGCCTAGTCAGAGGCCTTCGGGCGGCTTGAAAACGTCTGACAGTCAGGTTGCCCACTTACCCGACAACTCGCTCAGCACAAGCTTGCTTGTGTTGGGGTCCACCAACCCGCACTAGGCCAGCGTGGTGGACTAGGCCTAAACTCTTCCTTCATTGGAAGGAGACCCGTGCCCCAGCAGTGGGGACGTAATGAGTCGTGATGATGATGATAACTTATAACTAACCGAACTTAAGAAATATTTATTATTGCAATCTAATTTACTCGACGTCAACAATAATATACGTGAAAATTATTTTACTTCCGGTTTCCGTGTTTAAATTATCGTTCAGTGAATGAGTGAAAATAAAGTTATTTTCCAATAATCCAGCATTCAATGATAATTCGCATCTATTACTATACACATAAATACCATAATCCGGTGCATTACATCGCCCAAAAGTTGATGAATGACCTTGACCTCCAATTTCTTTTCGACAAGTGGTTATTGGGTTGATATAAATGAATAGGTAATAATTTTTTTTTTATATTTCCAAAACCAACTTTTACTAGGTGTCAGTGGAAAAAACCTAGCATTTACCAAATTCTGATGGTAAAAGCCCGAAAAAAATGACCCATTTTCACAAATCCTTACATTTACCAACTCATGTTGGTAAATCCTAAGATTGACTGGTAAATCCTAGGATTTACCGTTGTTCGGGCTTTTACAGTAACAAATATAAAAAAAGTTTTTCAGAATGACGATTAACGATTATAGTTAACTCTCTTTTTTGGCTTTATTATAAACCCGTTGTCCACGGTTTCATATACTCCACTCTCAAGGAGCGTCATGATACTCTGTCCTCGGTCTTCCTCATTTAGTTTCTACCGAGTACTTACCTTTCTATAAGACTCAAGGACATTTAACGCACCGGTATGAATCTCAGATATAAGTACCTACATATAAAAGGATCTGCTCTTACAGCCATTCATGATTTCAACTCCTCGGCTCATGGCACTTATACTTTCCCGCGTTGCTACTACTACGTCTGGCTAATCCTTTCACGAAGGTGTCGAACTCTAGTCCATTTCTAGTGTTAGCTATACAGACCAAGAACGCAACTTTCAGCCACCTTCATCATAATTTTGTGTACCAGAACGGCGACGAGGATGCGGGCACCGCGGCCGCCGAGGAGCCGGAGCGCGGCAACTGGACCGGCCGCTTCGACTTCCTGCTGTCTCTGCTGGGCTACAGCGTGGGGCTCGGCAACGTGTGGCGGTTCCCCTATCTATGCTACAACAATGGCGGAGGTCAGTCACCACTTTTTTGGACACCCTGTAGGTGGATATTTAGGACTGACAGGGTATCCTGTTGTTCCTGCTTGGCTACAGCAGGGGGCTCTAAAACGTGTTTCGTAAGTGCTTTTGCTTCCCGTAGTTCCCACTTCATAGTCACCACTCTTTCTGTGTCGTGTAGCTTTAGGTACCTGGAGATTCCAGGACTGACAGGTTTGACTTCCAGCTGTCTCTGCTGGGCTACAGCGTGGGGCTCGGCAACGTGTGGCGGTTCCCCTACCTGTGCTACAACAACGGGGGAGGTCAGTCAACACTTTTTTGGACATGCTGTAGGTGGACATCTAGGACTGACAGGGTATACTGTTTTCCGTGCTGGGCGACAGCTGGAGGATCGAAAACTAGTTTTGTTCGTGCTTTAGCTTCCTATATCTTTGATACAACAACGGTAAAGGTTAGTCACCACTCTTTCTGTGCTCTATAGGTTGGGGTTGTAGGTGAATATTCAGGTCTGGAGGGCTCGAATTTCTGCTATAAATTATTGGAGACAGCCGCAGCCTCGGGCTATGTGTTCTACATCAACGGTAACGTGGAACTATTGGCAATTACGCTAATAACGCCTAATATAGCTAAGGTTCAATAGTATGCTAATACTGAACTAAACCTAAATTCCAAGTAATACCTTTGACAGTATTTACGAATCTCTGATAAAGGATGATAACGCAAACAAATTTCATACACTTGCCTAGATTAAGACCTATCTATTTACATAACTGTAACAATAACAATATATTCGAAACTCCTTTCGCTGCCTGCTACAAGACAAGTAATCAAATCAGCTAATGTAACTAGGAACATGTTAAACCATACAAACTTACCTGTATGTATGTAGGTGAATCACTGTCTAGCAGGTTTTATAATATTTCGCGAGTCCTGTTTTGCGTAATATTCTAACAAGAAACAACAAATACGACATGATTTTATATAACTCATCTAGGTAGGCAGCTTAAAAAAGTGGTTAACACAGTTGTGTCGGTTAACTTTTTCACTCCGCCGACGCATTCGAAATAATTAACCCGGCAGGCTATTTATTTCACTAGACATCATCAATCATCATCGTAATAAAGACATGAGTTACGGACATAACTTCCCGTGTTGCCGGAGTGTCCTCGGCACGCCAAGTGAGATAACAAAGTTGTTCCAGCAACAATGGGCCCCTTCTGGCGCTCGCGAGATGTGTCCCGGACGCTAGTGTTGCGGGAACAGCTAATGTACCGGCCTTGTTAGCGGACACAGGTGCGCTCCCGTTGTTAATTGTTGACGCTACTTTCAGCAGTTACCTGAGCGTTATTTATTCAAAGGAAAAGCGATATAATCTACAACGCTTTAGAAATAGAGGCACACTACTATAAAAGGTGGATTTTCATTGAATATTACGTTATGATTCTGAGAACATTTCATTCAACAGATGTTTAAGGGAAGACTCAATACTCTATACAAGACTAGAATTATACCTACTTGTGTAGCTTAAAGTACGTATTTTGCATATCTATTCTGCTGACACCAAAATCTGCAAACGCTCGCAAAAGTTTTCCCACCAAGTTACGTACAGAGCTTTTGGCGTCAGCTGAATTCACGCTGAAAGTGAACAATGGCAATAACTAGTGTCATCCGCAATTGTGAAGGCAGCTCAGTATTCAAGTGGGGCACTACTACCCGCCTCGTGCAGTATTTGGCTGCGAGCCAGGGGACCAGCGATACCGCGCTTTGAAGTCCATTCGCTAGAACTAGTCCCGTGACTAAACTATTGCACTACGGACTGACACGCAAATATTGTGCCTATTTGTTGCGCCAGAAGAGTCTCGAGCCAAGAAGTTAATCTTGAACCACGAGACTGTTGTTTTGTTATTATAAACAGAATATTTAGGTAGTTTGTCTCGTCCTCATGTTTACGTCTCAAGTCCTTGTGCTGGTGTCACGCCCCGCCTTGTTTACGGTGACAAAATGTGAACCAAATCCCCTTAGACAGGCTCATTGGGTCATTAATAACACGCTATTATTGCTCGAAGATGTTGTTTGTTAAGGTTTCCCCCGTGGGTGACATTGGGACAGGAATATAGGTCGATTGCGTAACGGGTCGCTGGGACCTATATCATTGAATTCAATGGCGAAAGTTAGCTTTAGTCACATTCGTATCAATATACCGATGAGCACTATGCCATACGATAGAATAATTAACATCAGATTAATTTTAAACATGATTATTAAACAAGTAGGTACTTAATAAAGATTACTTATCTTGAATAGAAGTAGGTATTTATTATTAGTACCTACCATAAACCTATTATATTGTATACTTACTTCACAGGAAAGATCAATAAGAAGGCAGTAGGCAGTTGTTTTGATCACAGCCTTGGACTGCAGAAAGCTGACACCTCCGATACCCCCTGAGTTACCGAAGCTGCACTAATTAGATTATGAGCTCAAGTTCTAATTTCTCTGTGTATACGTTACCATAGTTAGATCATGCCAGGTGATAACTTTTTCAGATATTAATGGAACGGAAAAACTTATAATTATATCATTCATTCTTTCCGATCTATCCTAATCAATGCCTGAAAATTCTATGATATGGGTTACAAACTAACGTGATGATAAACGAATTGTTCGAATGAAAAGTAATTAACAGTTATATTTGTACCTGCTTAAGTAATTCTGCTAACGGTTCACGATGTAGATAATTATTATCCAACTTACGATCTTATCTAAATCAAGTCTAATTTCCGGTCATTGGCACTCTGACTGGAATCTGGATAGGTACTACTTACATCAATGATCATTATTTAACTAAGTTAGTAGGTAGATATTTTTTAAACTGGTCGAATGACGCTCAAATATGTGTTGAGAAAGTATTATGCATTAGACGGGTCTCTTGCTATTCAAAATGTTATGTAGAGGTACGGTACTTATACATGGTAATTCCTGATAATCTTAATCTTGAATACTTATAGTTACCTATCCACTATCTATATTTATTTGTGTAGATATAATATGTTGGGAGGCTGTAGAATGACACAGTGGACATCAGTTACTTCAAATGCCATCATAAAATTCCTGTAAAGTTTATTGAAAAAATTGTGACCTCAAATTTACGACTTATAAAGATACCAATAACTCAACTCAAAACCATTCCGCAGGTGCCTTCCTCATCCCGTTCACGGTGATGCTGGTGATCGCGGGCCTACCGCTCATGTTCATGGAACTCTCCTTCGGCCAGTACGCGGCGCTGGGCCCGGTGGCCGTCTACAACCGCTTCTGTCCCCTCTTCCGCGGCCTCGGCTACGGCATGGTCATCGTGTCGTGCATCGTCATGCTGTACTACAACCTCATCATCGCGTGGACCATCTACTACATGGCCGTGTCGTTCATGAGCATCTTCTACCAGCTGCCGTGGCAGAACTGCGACGCTGATTGGAGCACGCAGCGTGAGTATCCTCCTGCTTGCAGTAGAAGTAGAGGCAATTATTATTGAGGCAATTTCACTTGACATTTCTTTTGGAAAGAAGCTTTACGGCTTATGGAAGGTATTAGATAATAGGACTGCCGCTTATTACCAGAATCGGGCCAGGAGTCCCTCATCACATTTTCGTACTCCATGACTATTTTCCTCGCAGACTGCTATTCCTATGAAGAAGCGGACCTCTGCGAGGCCAGCAACGGCACGTACTACCTGCGGCAGTGCTTCAACCAGTCGTACTCCGCGGAGCACAACATCGCCGCGCTGGCCGACGTGGCCCTGCGCCGCCCGCCCGCCGAGGAATACTTCACGTGAGTGCCATTGTCACAAGCCCTAAAGGGCACATTTCCGGGAACTGAAGGCGATTCGATACTATTTTCGATACTACACAAACATATTGGTAAAAGAACAGCGCCAGCGTAGTCACTTTTGGAACTTACAAATTTGCCTTACATTTTGACAATGACAGTTGACGAAACGCAACGTAAACGGAGGTTCGAAGGTTCGAAGAGAGTTCGAGAGTTCTCTTACTTACAAATTGTATGAACTTGTTCACACGCAGCTCCGTGTCAGGCGTCAGTGTTTGGTCATAGTTTGGGATCACTGAAACGTAGAACTCGGAACACGGATGTCGGATAGCCCTTACCCGAAAATGTGTGGATAGCCCTTAATACCGTTACCTTCCACTCACTTCATTTCGAGACTCTCAGCCGACACTTTTGTACGGATTTCTTCTTTGAATCTCGAGTCTCATTGTTTGCGATCCTGTTGTTGTGATCGTGAATGTTGCCCGTTGAAACTGTGGCCCGTTTTACGTTTTGCTTACGTCATTGGAATTTGCGTAAGAGAAAACTCGCTTAATTGTATACTATTGTGTACTTACTTGCTTATTGATGTAGCCCTCTTATGCGTTGTTTTTCTGAAGGTGACTTTAATCATTTGTTTAAAATTCATTGTATTATATTATATTTAATTAGCCAAAGACGTCACTAACAAAACATGAGCCGCCTAACATAAATGTTCTCCCTTCAGAAACCAGGTGCTGGGCCTGTCATCAGGGATCGAGGAGACGGGGCAGATCCGGCTGGGCATGGCCGTGTGCCTGTTCGCCGCCTGGCTCATCGTCTTCCTCTGTCTGTGCAAGGGGGTGCAGTCTTCTGGCAAGGTTAGTAAATATTTTAGAATCGTGTTTATAGGTAGGTATAGGTATAGGTGAACGAATCGCGCCGCAAATAGTCGATTAATTATTAGGTCCCTAGGTACTTTACAGATCGTATCGGAATCACAGCATAATTTTAACCTACATCTCAGAGTTTTTGCTTAATTTATGACGTTGGTTGATGATCCACGGAGAAAGCTGGACAGACGCATCTGTGACATAATAATGCGAAAATTATGTATGTAAAATAATGTCTTTTCTGTGCCTTACCTAACGCAAACATCATGAAATTAAATAATATTTTAATTTAGAAAGACAATTTCCATAAATTATGTAACACGTATTGAATCATTGTAAATGCATTATGTACGTTATTATAGTATGCAGATTGGAGAATGGTGCATCGCATATCATTATGCATTTTCATATGAATATACGTAGTTACTTATTGGAGAAAATTAAGCAAATGTGAATTCGTGATGTAAAATTATGCTCATTTATGTAGGCATGTTAACGTCACTTAAATTTTATCATACTGATCCGACCAATGATTATCCAATGCATTCTACTATGACTATAACAAACTTCTTATGAATACGGAACTTAAGTATTTCACCCATTGATTAAAATAAACGTAAGTAAAATAAAAAAATGTAGTAAGTACTTACAAAAATTCATTTACGAGTAGGTATATAAGTACTGTCTTTTCTTCAACTAATGGAGAAATTTATCTTACAATCCGTCTTTATCTGTCATGTGCGTACGTTAAAAGAAGCCTGGAACCTTACAAAGCCTATAAGTTGACACAATATTGGTTTGTTATTAGTTACATTATGTACCCAGGTGGTGTACTTCACGGCGCTGTTCCCGTACGTGGTGCTGGTGATCCTGTTCTTCCGCGGCGTGACGCTGCCCGGCGCCTCCACCGGGATCATCTTCTACCTCACGCCCGACTTCAGTCAGCTCTTGAATGCGCAGGTTTGTTATTACAGTTCTGTTCCAATGTTGAATTTTAAGACCTAACAAATTGTGTAGGTTCTTTTTTCTTTTGTTTCAATCACTTTTCAAACTCTTTTCCCGAGAATATAATTAATAAGATAGCATAATGTTTAGTAAAGATGACTGGTGCGCCGAGGGTACCGGTTATGATTCCCAGTAGAGGCAGGTATACTTTTTTGGGTTTTATATGTGTTTAATAGACCGCAATAGCTTAGTACCTACTTCTTCTTCTTTGGGTACCATCTCCTATTGGAGGTCGGCAATCATCTGGCTTATTCTTTCCTTCGAGACTGCTGCTCGGAACAAGGTTGTGGTGTCGGTGTTTTACCAGTCTTTAAGATTTTGGACCCAAGATCTTTTTCGACTGGGTAGTACGGATGGTAGTAGCTACTATCGGGATTTAAATCCATGCGTACCTACTCCGAATTGGATATCATAATTTAGCGTTAGGGTATGAAAACACAGTATTTAATTAGGTATAGGTATTTCTAAAGATGTGAGTAATTTCTGTGTTGTTAGGTGTGGGGCGACGCGGCGGTGCAGATATTCTTCGCGCTGAGCCCGGCGTGGGGCGGCCTCATCACGCTCTCCTCCTACAACAAGTTCACCAACAACTGCTACATGTAAGTCATCTAATACGGTACCTACACGTGACCTAAATAAAAAAAAAACCTACACTCACGACAAGAGCAATGAAAAGTTCCAGTGACATAATACGGAACTTTTTTATTGCTCGTGTGTGTAGTTCCTATGTCCCTAAACGAGCGAGTTTTACATTACATTTCGTTACAGCCTCCATAACTCTTACAAATTAATTGTTAAAAGCCTTCTTCAACTATAAAATATCTCCTTCCTTCCTATGAATATTTGTCTGAAATTCCATAAATTCCAGCGACTCCCTGATCGTGGCCGCGTCGAACATCGCGACGTCGTTCTTCGCGGGGCTCGTCATCTTCTCCGTCATCGGCTTCCTGGCGCACGAGCTGGATGTGGAGGTAAAAATATACTTCAGCATAGTTATTATAATACTTAGTAGTTTTTTATTTACCTCAGCACACAATTGTAAAAATAGGGTTCCCCTCATCTCGCCTAATCTTTATTGCCCTAAACTCGTTTCGCATAACTCGTAAGGTCTAAACTTTTTTGGTAGAATCATCACTTCGCCAAGACTTATGTGGCATAAGACTCGTTTCGTCTAAAAATCTTTTGGCACAAACTTGAAACACCTAAGTCTCGTTTGCTCAAATTTTTCGTATTGGTATAATCTTGTTTCTCCTACTATTATCATAATAAATACTATATTAAGTATGTTGTAAATGTACAAATTGTGGTATTTTTCTGATACATAATGAAAATTACAGTATTGAATGATCAAAATATCGAAAGTGAAGGACCATTATAATGATTACATAAGCCATTAAACCCCATGGGATCGAAACCTAAAGATAGGTGCACATTATCGTCAAACGCAAAGCGGAGCGCAGCGAAGCGGAGCGGAGCGTTTCCCACATAGCGGCCACAATACAAGGCAAGAGTTTGCACTATGTAGGGAGACGATCCATCAAAGCTAAAGCCAAACGAATATTATTACTTTGTATAACCTAAGCCATAGCATCATTAGGCTATTCAAGATTTGGCCATACCATTATTAGGCTAACCAAGATTATGCGAAATAACTTTTTAATAAAAGAGATTTATGCCATACGATTTTCGGCGAAACGAGACTTTGACCAAACGTTACTATGCAATATGAGATTAGGCAAATAAATCTTAGGCCAAAAAAGGTAGAACCGTAAAAATAATGTCCTTTAAGCCTACTAGCCAAATTTTGACCACGGGGACCGATCGCATAGATCAGTATAGTATGTAGTAAAATCAGTAATTGAAGATAATAAGTGCACAAAGTGTGTGCACAGTACACACGATCACTCTGATAAAGCAATAGTGGAGATGATCAATAGAGAGTTATGCGACTGATTGACTAGCCTGTCTGGTAGCATAGAATGTTTAACCTTTTGGACATCAGATCAGCTCATCCCTTCTGTCCTTACCAAACTTGGCAACCTCACTTTAGAATTAAGTTTAGTGACAGCTAATATTTATTTATTATATTCTGTTCTCAGGTGGACAAGGTGGTGGACCAGGGCGCGGGGCTGGCGTTCATAGTGTACCCGGAGGTGGTGACGCGGCTGCCCGTGTCGCCGCTCTGGTCCATCCTGTTCTTCGTCATGCTGCTCACGCTCGGCCTGGACTCGCAGGTTTGTTGCGTGCCGTGTCGCCGGGTGGTGACGCGGCTGCCCGTGTCGCCGCTCTGGTCCATCCTGTTCTTCGTCATACTGCTCACGCTCAGCCTGGACTCGCAGGTTTTTTGCGTGCCGTGTCGCCGGGTGGACCGAGAGGAACACTGACTGTCCGATCAACAGAAGTACATTACGCATATCTTACTATAACAAAGGTTGCAATTTAAATACATGTGGAATTACTTCTTCCCCCAGTTACAGTAGTGCAACTATAAAGATTATTAGGGTTTATTCAAAGAAAAAAAAAACTTATCACCGTACTTTGTAAGTCCAACTTTCCCAAAAGTAAGTATAAACTAACGTTCTACTAGCACAAGCTAACATTGCCATAAGTATGAGTTTCCGCTAGCGGAAGTGTCCCGACATGAGTAAACATAGTTTATGAGATACACAGATGATTAGTTAGTTGGTTTAGGCACCTCGCAATACCAGAAATGGCATAGAAAATAAAACCAAGAAATCATACACACTGCATATTTTAAGCGTGTCCCTGAAAAAAACATACTTTACACATGGAAGTAAAAAAATACTTTTTTTCTATTTCCATGACTTTACATATCTTTTTACTCCAATTAGAGCACAGTTAACGCGAGGTAAAGTAAATAATTCACTAGACTAGACAAAGGTAGAATCGGGTACACTTTTCTTCGGAATGATTGCCTTTTGTTACTTATCTCCTTCTTCTATGTCACTAAGAGTCTGTACTCCCCAGTTCGCGCTGATGGAGACGGTGACGACGGCGATCCTGGACCGGTTCCCCAACTTCCGGCAGCGCAAGGTGTGGGTAGTGCTCACCGTGGCCGTGTTCGGCTACCTCGGCGGACTCATCTTCACCACCAATGTGAGTTACTACTGTACTGGTACTCGTGGATGGAAGGAGCCGCACTGAGTGACGTATCAGCTGTACTTAACACATAGGTGCACCCTGGGCAGTCAGCAGCGACGGCACTATTCTGATTATTACCCCGGTGTCAAATCCTAGACGCGCTCAAGTGTCTAGTTTTTGTTACTGTTACATCATGTGATACGAGTATAGTAAAATTAAAGTCCATTGTACCTAAAAAGGTTTGTGTGTGTGTACACTTTTGTAAGTATCGAGCCGGCCCATTTTATTCTTAACTACAGATTAATGGGTTACTTACTGTATGTTCAGTACAGGTCATCCAGTAAATTTATCATAAGTTTACGGTAAGCCGAAACCTACGTGTGCCGTATGATATATTTTTTTCGTGAATATTGACATTCTGATTTCCTTTTCGGGCTTAGATATAACATGCTGCACAGCACACGTAGGTTTCGGCTTAGTATATCCTTTTTGCAACACCCTTGAAAACCTCACAAACCAAGACCACCCCAATAACTCCTCACCCCAATTCCAGAGCGGCATGTACTGGCTGCAGCTGATGGACAAGTACGCGGCGAACTGGTCCGTGCTGATCATCGCCATCGGCGAGTGCGTGCTGATCGCGTGGATCTACGGAGCGGAGAAGTTTTGCCGCGACATCCAGCAGATGATCGGCAAGCAGAGCAAGCTGTGGGTCATCTTCTGGAGCTCCATGTGGCGGGTCATCACGCCGTCGGCGCTAGTCGTGAGTTACCAGCTTTTCAATTACTTTTTCAGCTATCTTCCTTCTTTTGATAGCGTCGTCTTCTATATGGCAGTCACGATGACCGATGGCGTAGACGTAGGTTTTCCATCCGTGGTGCCATTTTGGATAGCAATAATTACTGTTGATGGCATCGCCATAAGCCACTATAGTAATGGGCTGGTCAATATTCGCTCATCATCACCATCGGCGAGTGCGTGCTGATCGCGTGGATCTACGGCGCGGAGAAGTTCTGCCGCGACATCCAGCAGATGATCGGCAAGCAGAGCAAGCTGTGGGTCATCTTCTGGAGCTCCATGTGGCGGGTCATCACGCCGTCGGCGCTAGTCGTGAGCACCGGCTTTTCAACTACTTAGGTCAGTTTCTTAGAGATTAAATGCGGAAAATCAGCTTGCCATGATAGATAGATAGGTCAGTTTATTCTTCTGGTAGTGCTGCCATCTGTTGGCAGTCATGATTTCGTATTGGAGACCGCTGCAGTTACCTGTACATAAAGTCGTCAGCCCAGCTGACTAAATGACGTATACCACGTTTATATCGTCTTTGCAAGATATGACGACTAATATGATTATGCATTCGAATGATTTACTTTAATAATCTACAGCCGTATACTAGCGGCGATCTCCAACACTGGATAATTTCCCAGTACAGCTCTGCTAGTAGAAGCATCCACTAACTTCTCCCTATTCCCCGCAGTTCATCCTGGTGTTCAACTGGATCGAGTACAAGCCGGCGTCGTACGGGCACTACGTGTACCCGATGTGGGCGGACGCGGTGGGCTGGACGCTGGGCGTGCTGCCCGTCGTGGTCGTCGTGCTCATGGCCGTCGACCAGATCTGCAGCGGCCCTGATGATCTGACCATTATGGAGGTATGTAGCTTACACCGGATATGCACAAAGTAAGTTAAGCAGAAGGGCTAGTACGGGGCGCATTTAAGACGTGACAAAAGTTTTGCATCTCGCTTAATCACAACGCGCAGCCTTAAGAGCGTGCGCGACGGAGAACAAAGCAGGTGTTCTGAAGGGCTATCACGGGGCTCATTTAAGACGTGACAAAAGTTTTGCATTGCGCTCACTCACAAGTCTCACAACGTGCAGTTTCAAGAGTGAGAGCGACGGAGAACCTTTGTCACGCCTTAAATGCGCCCCGTGCTAGCCCTCCTGGCGTTCAACTGGATCGAGTACAAGCCGGCGTCGTACGGGCACTACGTGTACCCGATGTGGGCGGACGCGGTGGGCTGGACGCTGGGCGTGCTGCCCGTCGTGGTCGTCGTGCTCATGGCCGTCGACCAGATCTGCAGCGGCCCTGACGACTTGACTATTATGGAGGTATGTAGAATGATGAAGAAAGATTGATTTTGAGTCAAGACGGTGCAGGCACTTACGTCTCCACAGATAATATAATAGGGTTGCTGCAGATTAACAGCGGCCCTAAAGAGTTGACGATTATGGAGGTAGGTAGGTTACATCGTATATTATATGTATTACGTCGTATATATACCAAGTGAGTTAAGCAGGTGTTCATCCTGAAGGGCTAGCACGGGGTGCATTTAAAACGTGTCAATTTTTTTATATCGCGCTCACTCACAACGCGCAGCCTCAAGAACGAGCGCGACGGAGAACCTTTGTCACACCTTACACCCCGTGCTAGCCCTCCTGGTGTTCAACTGGATCGAGTACAAGCCGGCGTCGTACGGGCACTACGTGTACCCGATGTGGGCGGACGCGGTGGGCTGGACGCTGGGCGTGCTGCCCGTCGTGGTCGTCGTGCTCATGGCCGTCGACCAGATCTGCAGCGGGCCCGACGACCTGACCATTATGGAGGTATGTAGTTTACAGCGGATATTATATGCACAAAGTGAGTTAAGCAGAAGGGCTAGCACGGGGCGCTATGAAGTCGTGACAAAAGTTTTCCGTCGCGCTCTCTTTGGAGGCTGCGTGGCTTGTATATAGGTACTCGATCCAGTTGAACACCTGAAGGGCTAGCACGGGGCGCATTTATGACGTTGCAAAAGTTCTCCGTCGCACTCTCTTTTAAGGCCGCGCGATGCAAAACTTTTGTCGCGCCTTAAATGCGCCCCGTGCTAGCCCTCCTGGTGTTTAACTGGATCGAGTACAAGCCGGCGTCGTACGGGCACTACGTGTACCCGATGTGGGCGGACGCGGTGGGCTGGACGCTGGGCGTGCTGCCCGTCGTGGTCGTCGTGCTCATGGCCGTCGACCAGATCTGTAGCGGACCTGATGACTTGACCATTATGGAGGTAGGTAGTTTAGATCGAAGCGGATAGGAATTAAGGTTGAGGTCGAGTTACGCAGGTTGCATCCCCAATACTAATTATAATTTTATTTAAATACGGCTGCTACACAAAAATGCGCAGTAGTATTGTCGGATTAGGTTTACTGAGGCAATTATTTTAATACAGCTACATAATTATCAACTGCATAATTAATAGATATCACATTGGTAAATTCGATTTTACAACTCGGCATTTCAGGATTTTAAATATTTTTGTACGAAAACAAATAAGCCAGGAATGTACTGTTGGTAATCTACCTAACTAAAAATAGTTAGTATTTACTATCGTAGATTCAATAGTTTTTACCTGCCGACCTTCTGAATTTTATCCGGTGTAGCAAAAAAACTCTTCTATTAGATTTGAAGATTTGATGAGTCAAATATTAAATTACAACTTTATAAAGTTAAAACGGAAGAAACAATTACTTGTTTAACAATAAGGCGACGGTCACACGATTAAACTTATTGTATAGCGACGTTTTTCGCCTTTAGATAATCAAGTCTCACGATTTTTTGTAACATTCACCCAACAACCTACGACACACTTTTATTATGTTCTGCCACAATAGTTATTAAAATAATTAAGGACAGTTTGAATTTGGCTACTACTTTTATAGGTTTTCCAGGCTAATAAAATTTTTATTTGGTATAACTAATTACACTATTTAACACTTAGTTATAATAGAAAGCACACACACATATAATATGATTATGTTCACGTACATTTAGGTATGTGACTGCCCATCTTTAGCTAATCTCAGCATTAGCTCATTGGATCTATCTATGACATAATGACATGTAAGGTGATTTAAGAGGAAGGTTTATAGTTATACGTACTTTTTATCCCAGGATTCCCACGGGAAGACCGTTTAGGGTTTAGCGAACATTGTTTGAAAAGCTAGTATTTGCATAACATAATGTACCTAAATAAATTTATCTCTCACCCCCCACAGAAAGCGCGAGCGCTCTCCCGCCCCACGTCCGAGTGGGGCAAGTCGGGCTGCCCGCTGACGGCGCCCGAGCCCGAGCTGGCGCCGCCGGTGCTGCTGCTGCACGGCCGCCCCGTGGTGCGCGACCGCGCGCCCGCCGCCTGACCCATGCACCCGCTCGTCGCCATGCGGAAGGTAACATTATAAACTTGTGTTAGCTTAAGATTTTCATGATGTGTAAACATATTACATACCTAGGTAGTTAATCTAGTTCTTAGTTATATAAATGAATACCTCTTCTCATGTTACGATTAATTGCTGTTTTGTGTACCATATTGTTCAAAAAAATAAAATAAAACAATAAAATAAAACATAGACTATTCTAGGTACAAGTAATGCGTTAGTGACCTTCGATAGGTTCTAACTAGGTCTACTGTGAAAATTAAAAAAATATAGGTATATTTATTGAACCAAAATTATCACCACACAAGTTATCTTAATAAATGTAGTGCATATAAAACAGTTTTAAATCATTTGGACCAGATTTAAAACTATGGCAGCTGGGGTTCTCACACTAGGCTAAGCCTGTGCCGTGAGTAACCAGTAGGCAGAATGTAATGTCTACTGTAAATTCTACTGTTGGTCATAGTTTTCTGTCATGACCCATGCACCCGCTCGTCGCCATGTGGAAAGTAAGCTAGACTGTTCTAGCTTGAGGCAATGCTGCTGTTAGTGACCTATACATAGAAGTCTACTGTTAGTTTTCTGTAGCAAGTCATTGAAAATGATAAATTTATTGACCCAGCTCTTAAGATTCACACATTGCAATAAAAAATGAGCGATATAGTAACATTTACCTCTATTTCCAGACCTCGCAAGATGGCGGCGACTCCACGTCCGTGACGAGCGGCGCGGACGAGCACCGGCGGACCAGCGCCGGCATCCTCAAGACCACTCGGAGCTCGCTCAAGCGCCGCGTGCAGAACTTCAGCCACGAGTCCGACGACGCCGCCATCGAGCCGCTGCTGCAGAGGGAGAAGAACGAAATCTCCGCTCAAAGTGCCAAGTTATTAATGTCCAAATGTAAGACTGACCAGCCGATCGGCGGCGTTGCTACTAAGGTATTTCAATCCAAACAGCCAGCAGCCACGGTGACCGCTAATGGCGTGAAAGACTGCGGCACTGTTAAAACTGTCGTGACTGGACACGTCATGAGCTCAAATGTTTATGCTAATATAAATGCACCGAAGCCAAGCGACCCTGCGCCTAAAACGCAATTACTCGTTGAAGTTGATAGTAACAAACCTATTGGGCATACTAGTAGTCCACTAATTTTTACGACTGCAAAAATACATTCAGACGGGAAAACCAAACAGATGGAACCAACGCACACTACAGGCGTTCCCATTTCGTCTACCATTGAAAGTAATAATGTGTTAAATGAATCTACCGATAAAGCAAAAGCTGACGAAGTCAAGAAACATGATATGCAAATGAGTAATAAAAATATAACTTCAGTACCGGGTTCGATTGCACACGATATAAAATCTGTTAAACCAGGCATTAAACCTAATGCTAGTAAAGATAATGTCCTGGATTCCACTAAAGGTACTGGAGTTAAAATACTAACCTCAGTACCTAAAGCAGACGCTGGTACATTAACTGATTTAAAAATGTCTGTGTCTAAGAATAGTGACGTAAAAAATACTTCTAATACTGCCACAGTCGAAACTAAAATAAAAGAAAATTTTAACGCTTATACTAGTAAGGATGTTAAGGGTGTTTATTCTGCAGATAGTAACCAATTAAAAGACAAGACAATAATAGTAGAATCTTTAGTAACAAATAAAATATTAAAAGATAAGAAAGGAGAAGAAAACGAGAAAAATACAGCGAAAGACTCTGAAAAAGAGGAGTTAAAAAAGAAGCTCAGCGAATTAGAAGCTGAACTTGAGCGAAGGAACAGAGAAGATGAAAAATCTAAAAGTTTAGCATCAAGGATGTCAAAGCCTATCGAAACAAAAACCACTTCTACATCAACAGATCATATTGACGTAACAAAAAGTACAAAGAATCTAAGTAAGTTAGACCATAGTAAATACCAACTTCCAAAATTTGCACCAATTGAAGAGTCAACGGATTCCGACTCTGACAAAGTTAAATTAAAAAGTGATAGTTCAAGTTCATCTACGGTAAGTTTTGTAACTGCTTATAAAGTTACACCAAAAGCTGAGTCCTCCCCTAAAGAATCAAAAGATACTGATAAAACAAACATTATACCACCAGTCCCTAAACTCGAAACAAGCAAGTCCTCACCTAAAGAATCAAAAGATACTGATAAAACAAACATTATACCACCGCTCCCTAAGCTCGACACAAGCAAGTCCTCACCTAAAGAATCAAATGATACTGATAAAACAAACATTATACCACCAGTCCTTAAAAACGAAACAAGCAAGTCCTCACCTAAAGAATCTAAAGATACTAATAAAACAAACATTATACCACCAGTCCTTAAAAACGAAACAAGCAAGTCCTCACCCAAAGAATCTAAAGATACTGATAAAACAAACATTATACCACCAGTTACTAAAGTCGAAACAAGCAAGTCCGTACCTAAAGAATTAAAAGAAACTGATAAAACAAACATTACACCACTAGTCTCTAAAACCGAAACCAGCAATAGTACAAATGAAAAAGAAAAGACAAAGCCAGTTAAAGCAGCAGCGAGCACTGGAAGTGTGCGGTCTACCACAAAAACAATGAACGTAACTGTGGCGTCTAAATCCGCGACCACCACGAGCAAGACTCCCACCACATCGACAGTAAGACAGACTGGCGCAGCCGCCACTACTGCTTCTGCCTCTACTACCAAAACATCTAAACTACCCACTTCAACTGTAACGCATTCAAAAACAAGCACTCACACAGTGTCATCCACCAAAACCACCGTGAGCACTTCGTCCCAAAATAAAGCAACAGATGCAAAAAATAAACAACTCAACAAAGACATAAAAACCTCAAAAGCTTAACAGAAAACCTTAGACGCTGCCTTTGTGAACGTACATGTTACTGCTCAATTGAAAGTGATAGTTTTGATGTTATTCACCTGTAAATCACATTTCAGATTCTTCGTATAACGATTGCTATTCATCGTCAGAGTAGTTCGCTGGCCGTAAAATTAAGCACTTATAAGTAGGTAGTTGTTCCTGACAAAGACGCTTAGAATGAAAATGAAATTTAACAAAACTTTATTTACACCGACGTATACTTAAAAACCTATTTCTTATGTTTAGCGAAAAAAACGCAGACATGTTAAACATGATGTAATTTTTTAGGTATTAATAATGAGTTTTATATACAAATATCCTATAATTTATTTATATATACATTATACATAATGTGAGTTATTAATTTTATAAACTTACCAGGGTTGAGACTTACACGTTACATGAACTGTAAGAATCTTTGCAAAAAAGGAATTGAAAAGAGCATACTTAAATGATAATAATGGGAAAGATTTCCAAGTTTTATTAAACCATGACCCAAAAGTCAGGTCTTTTACAAATTATATTATTAAATCTGATTGATATGTGCAGCCACAGCCACACATTTTACATGCCACAGATTTTATAAAATCGCTATAGTGGTGCTAAAGATGTTAACAATATTTTTCCTAGACAATATAATATTTTCTATGTAATTTGTCTCTGACACAGTCAATTTAGAGATAATTTAAACGATATCAGAAATGTTTTAAACAACTGACTTCAATTAATTCAAAATTTAAAATAACGAGAGAATCTTCATTTGTTTACATAACATCAGGAATAATAATTGTATTACTTATATTTCTTTATTCCGTGTGTATGTAAATGCATGATATCAGTCTCAAAACTGCCTGAAATACCCACTCGCTGTTTGTAATAAGAACATCAAAGTTTTTCAGTTAAAAAGTAAAAATATTCAAATTTTCCTTTTAAATCTATGTTTCGATTTTTGATCTATGTTTAGATAAGATGTATCTTTATTTAGATGTGTTTCCTGTAAATTTTACTGTAGGTATGTTTTGACGATACCATAATAAGTAATAATGTAATGCTACATCCCACAAACGTAACACCAACAATTAATTTAGCCATATAAGCCAGGAATGTACTGTAGGGTATAATAGGTACATAGTATATTTTAGCCAGTATATTGTACAATTACCGTTAAAGAAATTTCACGTTTACGACATAATTTAATTTACATAATATTGCAATAATACTTGTAGGTACTTAGCCTTTTAAATATGTACTTAAGTAAGAATTAAGTGGGTAGAGAATCTCCAGTTTCATACATGTTGTGTAGAGCCACCCACCCCGCGCGCACGTCCAGTCGATCCGTCTGAGCTGCAGCTCTAGCCGTTCATTCTAAACTACCATTTTTAATTCGGCAGTCAGAAAAAGCTATTTTATATAAGTACAGTACAATTCACTTGAGTTGACCAAAATTGTGTGATAAGGAAGCAGTCAGATTGCGTGAATGACGCAATAGCCGAATAGCCACAGGCAGCCATACGCCAAACCAATGGCGCGTGTCGAAGCATTCTGTCTGTCCCATACTGCTTGCAAGGGGCCCTGAAACTGAAAACTTACGTGAATTGAACTGTTCAATTTGACTGGAATCAAAATCGCCGTTTACTCTACTCGTACTCTTGTTCCATCTCAATTACTGTTTTTGCTCAAAATATATGGATGTTGTTAATTTTCCTTCTTGTATAATACATTAATTACTTTGTCAATGGATGTATAGAGAGTTCAAGGTACTTATACTGTTGCAAATGACGATGCTTTTCTGTACAGTAAGGTGCAGATAAACCTGACCCCCTCAGAAGCATTGTTAGTTTGAGAGGGGGGTCAGGTTTATTTGCACCTGACCGTACGTGTACATTGTTAGCCAATAGTCAGGTGCTTGATCGTCGCGTCAATAAAACTTATATGTTTAGAGCGATTCTTAACTGTTTCTAATTTATAACATTTAACTAAATACAATACAAAAAGGTATTATTAGACTTAAGTATAGCTGTGATTGTTCGTGTCATTAAAAGTAAATGTACTACGTTTCGTCGATTAGGTGTGTTAGGGAAATTAAAGAGACGTTGAAAACGTTATTTATTTATTTGTTACCTGTGAGAGAATATTAGTAGATAGTTTATAGAGAATTTATGACAGATTAGTCGATTATCACTAGGTGAAATCTTTTAAACTATTCTTGTAATTACTTGTAACCGGCCTAGGGCTCAAACTTAAATTCATTATGAAAGGAATTGCACATCAATGTGTCAACTTACCTACATTTTAGACAAATTGTCGAAAGATTAGAAAATTAGAGTTGTCTTTTAGATCTGTATTAATTTTAGAGTTATCTATAGAATTAAGAGGAACTGTGGTATTTTAATTACAGTAGCCATTGTTTTTATAGGAATTTATTTTGATATTTGTCGTGTTTTTCCTAAGATGATTTACATTCGTGAAATACCTAGTTAATTCCGAAAAGATTTACACCCATTATATTTTATGAAATCGCTCGTTTTGTTTTACGATCACTAGGTAGTGTGGCATGAGTTTATGAAGTAGCGTTGTGTGTTTATGTAGAAGCGGCAGAGTCCCCGTGCCGCGGCGACCGGCCGGGCGGGGCGACTGCCACTAGGAGAGGCTACGTACGCACCGATACAGGGCATATGCATAAGATACGTATGTTTCTAAGTGACAATTAAAACAAAGCCTAATAAAATAGCGATATTGTTGTTAAACTTGATGTATTTTAGAAAATTATTGATTAAATCGATGTTACATAGATGTTTATTGTAAATACTAGTTATAAACTACAGCCAAAAAGTATATGAAATGTTTTGCGCGTAATAGTGGACTGTATTTTTGGGTGATATTTTAGACTTGGAACACAAACAGCATATCCGCCACAGATCGTACCTATCAGCCGCAAACATCCACACGAAATACTCGAGAACGGTCCCGATGTGATAATGCTGACCCGTGTTAGTTTTAGAGTTGTTGTGCCATTAATAAAATATGTGGTTATTCATTGTGTGGTTTTATTTTTGTGATGACTGAAATTCCTGAACATTTTGAACTTGATGCATGTAGTACCCGTTGGTGTCACATGAGCATGCGATGCGAGAGGACGCTCGCGCGGTGACGTCGGACTTTCTTTCGCTGGTCGACTGACGACTGCTCTTTATTTTACCATTCGCGTGGAGCGCCCGCGCCGAGCGCACGCAACGGCCGCGACCGACGACCTGTGCTATAAACAAACTAACCGTGAATATAAAAATATTGTTATAAACGCGAGTTATGGTTCTATGTTTGATCATGCGAATGTGACACTTGGATGGATTAACGAGGGATTAAACTTTGCACAAGTTGAACGGCAGTGCATGGAGTTCGTTAAGTTTGAAAGGATGTTGTCTTGATTTTTTTGTTTTAACGGAGACTGTGCTTCATCGGTAGTTCAACTCTGAAGTAATAAAAGGGTGAGTTCTTTTTTATTATTTGTTTTTCGTCGCTACTGTTTAAATAAGTTATTTTATGTTATATCTACATTATACAGTCATATCCATGTAGTTTGGTAAGGACCTACTAGTGAAACAAAACTACAAAGTTAGTAAAGTTCAACTTCATTGGTTGGAAAATTCTATTATTTTAACCGAACAACAAGATTAATACTTATTAAAAATATTCTAAATTTAAGTACTTATATATAATACCAAACAAAATCATTGTAATATTATTATTTTTTTACATAATATTCACTTAATTCAGATGTTACCTATCATATACCTTTTGAGCACCACCTGTAGGTACACTGTACAGTATAAACTACCATATTATACAAAATTAAGGCAGCCATTATTTTGAATGGCGTTATCTAGAAACGGATTCTTTATATTTGTGCAATCATAAACGAAACTTTTAAAGTTTATAGCCATCTAATGGGCCTTTTGTTTGTGATTAAATCTGTTACGGAACAGTTCAATGTTCTTACGTTATCTTAATAAGAACAATGCCTATATTATAAGATATAATTTTAATGGATCTTAAATGTAGCCTTAGGGATACCTATGTGGGTATGTAAATGTAGGGATATTATGTTCCTTCCACCAAGTCATAATTATTTTACGTATCTATCACACACTAAACAAACATAACATCCGACCCGAGAGCAAATATTATGTCTGAGCCGCGTTATTCGAACCTGGGACCTTCGACGCAACATGCACTTAACCTCTTAGATAAGGTTACATATGCAATGGTATAATAAGGTGATATAAATGGGAATGGGTGTTAGTCCAATGACCATCTGTCTGTCGTAGCTCTGAAAAGCGTGAAACGATTTGGAGTAATTTTTATTTTACTAACTACATAGTTACCATATTCTTTTCAATTTTCCTTATTATACTTATCCACTGTAAAGGTTCTTATACTTAAATATTAATCCGTTTAGTAGTGTTTGCGTAAAATAGTAATGAACCTCATGATGATACACTCACGGGCAAAGAAATAGTTCCACTTGCAAAATTCCGACAATAAATGACCCCAATTTATTAAAACATTTAATAGGAAATTTAAACTAAGTGTTTACGGTTTTAGTTGGTAATATCCTGGTGCACATCTAAATGTAGATAAACATTGCAGAAGGCGTCATTAAGCTAGTCTTTTCCGCTTAGTAGTAATTTGGTACTTTTCTGACTGGAACTTTTTCATTGCCCGTGAATGTATATTTTCTTTTACATGGCTTCCTGATGCAAAAATAATCCTGTAAACTATATTCTCGACTATAGATGACTTCATTTAGCGTGAAAATTACAACAACATCTCATGAAAAACCTTCAGCCATGAGTGCACTGAACTATAACAACGAAGTCAGTACCCCTATATTTATTAATAAGTAGATATGTAGATACAATCCGTTTCATTTCGATTTTGTTTTTTCCCTACAAAATTACTACGTGGACGCTATTCTACAACACTGTAAAACTATTGAGTAAATAAACTAAGTGGGGTTTTATCATCCAATCCATTTTAACGGATAAAGTTACGCTTATCAGGAAAATCTGATAGTGTCATCTCCATTTTACCTTCTAATGCAGCGCGGCCACTTGACATTGAGATACTTTTTTCATGTAGCCACCGAACTATTATTTCCTATTGGTTACGATAAAATCATACATTCAAAATGTATGGTAAATTTTATTATTTAAGTATAATAAAGCTACCTATCTACATATATCAGTATAATATGCATATAAATGGGTAATAGTAAGACCTATTCAGGAAATATGAATCTTTATCTTGTATTTCCTTAAGCACACTGGCAGGCAAATAAGGCAGTAATTAGAATTAGCTAAGCAACGTAATCCTATACCGTGTGCATGTCCGCTGACGCTCGGAATCCTTAGATATCCCCTTACACTGCTGCACTGCCCGACGACCGCCTCTAGATGAAACCTGTCTGGCATCCTGCCTGCCGTCCTGGACGTGTAATCGCCAGCTCACATAGTTACATATATACAGGGTGTTGCCAGAGTGGTACAGGTAATTAGGTGCAGAGGAAACAAAAACTACGTAATACGGTATATATTTTGTAGTTTTCTTGTACGTCTTGGACAATCAATGGAAAGTCGTAGGTGTTATGTAATTGTTTCAGAATTTTACGTAGTTTTGAGAATAAGGATAGGTAAAAGGTGGGCTACCTAATTAAGAATGCAATAATATAATGACATTGCTAAGTGATTTATCATCAGTCCCGGGTGGTTCATGTTCGGTTTTCACTCTAGAACTTTTTGACCCCAACAGTCAATTAGCTTTTCAGCATTGTTCACTGCGCCACTGAACTTTGAGATCTATGTCTGTTATATTCACAGCACACCGAACAACTTTATATTGGTGGACCAGGCCAGACAGAACACACCCTTCCGATCGGGATTCTGTTTATTCACATGCTGTTATCTATGAATTAATCATATTGACTAGACAACAATTAAGTAGCCAAAATGAAAAGTTTAGCAGGCTCTTACGTATTACGAAATAAATACAATTGCGGTTTCCCTACCTGTGTATTATAGCTTTATCTAATAGTCTATCACCGATACATTGTTAAGATGTATGTCGATGAGATGACATGTGAAAAAATGTGAGAATGTTAACAAGTAATGAATAGCTATGAGAAATTAAAAGCTTTCGGTGAGCGTGCGACCGCGCGTGAAACCCGCGCGTCGCGCCCGCACTTTCCACCCATTCTTGGAGCACTCCAGCTTTTTTCAACCGATTTCTTACGCTCTTTAGCGTACCAGCTATAAGTGTTCGATTACTAACTTTCTTTCAACTCCGTCTTTCACTATTTACCCTAATAAGTAAAGGTAGTTGCAGTGCAATAAAATTCAAATGCTACAAACTATTACCTTCGATCGTTATATCTAATTACACCAAAGTAATCATAGCAATTGGGCTTTGCGGTCGGAGTTGGATTATCTAAGCGTCCGTAGATATCGGCGCGAGAGCGAGGATGATCGTCGGCGCAGCAGGTGTACAAATACAAAGGCAAGAATTCAAGATGCACGTTTGATTGCGCAACTTGATCTCTAGGATGGTAGTACTTGGGTACTCGCCTACCTGTGCCCAGCCTGCCACTAGGTTCAACCGTTCAACTGAGCGCTAGCTTTGGATCTTTCCCATCGCCATTAAGGCAAGTGCTTCGTAATGCCTCACGATCTCAGTAAACGTGTTATCTAAACAGCTATGTTATATACCCTTTATGGCACCTATTGTTCCAGTTTCTTAATTAATTGAAACGCGGGCGGATTGCATTAATCTCAGAGAAATTTAAGCTGTTTCGTTAGTAATTGTCTTAACTGTATGCTAATATAATGATGTCTGTTGGTAAATTTGCAAGCGATAACAATGTGAGCGGGTTTATCTATTGGTAATATCGCTGGCGGGTGTCGGCGCGGCCGCCGAGGTCGCCCGCGGTTAATTGGCGAGGAGCCGCGGCGGCCGGTTTGTCCAGCCGTCATTATTGCTAGCCTGCAAACTTTAACACACAAACCAAATCTACCCTAAACACCGAGCCATAAGACTCGTTTGCATTGCAAATGCGAAGTGGCAGGCCAGCAGACGAGCATTTCTAGCAGCGAATGGCTTAGTTCCACTCAGAACACGGGTCACATACCTGAATACCGACATTATCTTGCTAATAAATTGTTATATTCCGTCCGAGGAAATAACATGTTTTTATACGACTCGGCAAAATTGCAGAATATCTGAGTAGCGATGAATAGCTTGAATCAATATCGGGATTCATCGAAGCGTTTGTAAACAAAAGAAACGGAGGATAAAATCGATTATGTCGCGGTAGACTCGGTAGGGCATGGTATAAGGTGGGATTGTCTCGTGCAACCCGATGCCTCGAACACTGTTCCGTACCAGGCTTCCCGGTCTAACCGGAAATTAAGGACTCCCCTCGTCACTGTGGTTAATCCATTTCGGATAGTTTTCGAGTGGTAACCTAGCAATATTATTGATCCGATGCATTTGTAAGCGAGTGCGATCACTCATCTTGTATTTATATAACCCATTACGTATTCATTTAAATATTCTATTATCTGGCAGCAGATTCGTCTCCTGCATCAGGTAGACAGACACGTAGGTCGGCTCTGCGAGCGTTATCTTGAAGACGTCCGCGTCCGTCAAATCAAGATAATATAAGCGTTTCCCCGTACGGCGGAAACTGGTTTGTTTTGAGTCCATATGATACTTGATAGCTGGCAGGGTTAGAACGGCTTCAAAATAATCATATTTAGCGTTTTAGTCAGCGAATTGGCCGAGGCCATTACCCTGGTAAAAAGCGTAGAACAGTTGCGCGGGATGAGGCAGGGGCAAGGGGGGTCACGGCCGAGTGCGCAGCCACCTGCCCGCCAGCACCGGCCACCATATCGCACCTACACCTACTAATGTAACGCTTCACAAACTATGCACATACCACTATGAGGGGAACTCCACGCTCATTTTAAACATGCGTGTATGTTTCATACTCGTAGCACGCTGCGGTTCCTCATACCCGCTGGCAAATGGAGATTAGCGGTGAAGATGAAATGGGCTCAGTATTATCAGCGGCACATAAAATATGCTTATGTCATGCATGTGAGGTGTCACTCGTGTTGTATAAGCACCATAAAACATATTGCATGCTTTTATGGTCACACTGACAGGTTTTTATCTCATTATGATAGATTACATACCTGTCCGGAACCAAATTATCTTTAAAGTGCTGTATTGTCGATAGAGCTTTATTTAAGTTTCCTGAACGATGCGACTTGGACTTCGGCGGAATATTTTGCGGCAAGTGCTGCTTTATCGAGACTATTAACTTTCACTTCCATGATTTTGTCATGTTGAATAGATTTATTTCAATAGAATGCACATTATGTGGGAATCTCCTCTAAGTATTAGTTTTTTTACAGACTTTTTACGGTCTATTATGATTTGATGTCAGCAATCTTGTTTCTGTCTTCAAGAAAGATGTAGCGAGCGAGTAATTCTATAAATTAACACGATATCGCGCGCATCTCGGGGGACGCGCTTTCTACCGCTGCTGAGCAAACAGATAATATTTTACCTCGTAACATGATACTGATTACCGAAGTGCATTTCAGCTCAATTAGGTTAATCGTGTTAGTGCAGCGCGTTAGAGATGTTAACAAACACTAGCATTTAGTGCAGAATGACTGTGGAAGACGCAATGGTATTTGGTTCCAGCTGCCCTGGGGATAGAGGCTAGTTTGTGTCGGCAGGGAGGTCGCAGGCTGCATGCAGAGGTTGCGCGGAGGTTATTGCACCAGCTGTGACCGACCCCCCCGCCCGCGCGCCGCCCCCGCCCCTTGCATCACTCGTCTCGAGGCTGCTCTTCCATCCTTAGCCCTTTAGCATTGTTGCATCGTACCTATGGCGAATAATTCGGTTTGATTGCAAATGAATTCCATTCGGTCAGACTCTATCTATGCATCCTTTCGAAATATTTATGCATGTCATGGGCATGGGGGCTTTACAGACTTTCCATTATTATACGTTCCTCACATTATCAAGCTTCGATTACACATCAAACGTACCCAGTAAGTATAAACTTAGTAGGTACCTATCAATCTCAAACAGAACAGACGGCACAATAACAAAAATATTTGTACTCCGACAAAACTGACGGTAGTTAACTTAACATTTCAAATAACCTTTATTGCGGTGTTACATCGATAATGTCAAGGGGAATATTGCTTCTTTATGTTTAGGTTCAACTTGTTGCTCAATGTACAGATCTGTAGTAGAGCTTGATGGTTGGAGCTTATGCGTGGAATGCGCTTTGCGTGCGATGCCGTTAGTTTGAAAGATGGACATAGGTATGTAGTTATGTACTCTTGGTACGTTATCCCGTCACCATGGTTTTTGCTATAATTTATATTCAGCAGTTTCCTACTGAGTTAGGTACGGTTAGTTATCTTGTCACCCGGTTGCTTTGGAATTTCGTTTCGTTTTCGAATTTCGAGTTTCATTTGCTAGAAAAGTCGTATTATGAATATACACTCAATGCAATGAAAAAGTTTCACTCACAAAATAACGACATCAAACGACCCCAATTTAATTTAAAAAATTATTACCGTTTTTAGTTCCCCATCCCCATTCCATGCTCTTTTAAAATGTACTTCAATGTTGCAGAAGGCGTCATTAAGCAATAGCCTTTTCAGTTTAGGAGTAATTTGGTGCTTTTCTCAAAGGAACCTTTTCATTGCCCGTGAGTGTATTTATTGATATTATCTTATGAGTATAAAATGCTGAAACTAGACTTGTACAAATGTACGTACATTATGTTTCCAGGCCAATACACCTCTTTAGTGAATTAATTTTACATACCGTAAGACTTTAAAGTAAGTAGAAGTAAGAAACACAATAACATTCCTATATACATATACATTCACATCTAGGTATGTAATAGGACGTACATACGCCAGGTATGTATTGTAAGTTCCATAAAACTGATGATTAAGTATCTATCTAGCTACGCTGATAAGACACAAGATGATAATATAGATCTACAATAAACACTAGCATGGAAACAGAAGTGTTTCAGGTCACAGAGCTATTAGTTCTTAATGTGTGAGGCACACTTGTAGGGCTTCTTAATAACTTAATTCCGACCTATTTACGCTCCGTTAATTTACATTTAACTATACATGCGTATAGGACTATAACTGAAGTACCCTCTGCCCTAGCTCTGAGTACCTAAATACTTGTCCACATAGGTACTTATACCTACTAAGCGAAAGTTAAGTATCTTCTGAGCCATATTTAGGAACTGCTCAAGCAAAACGGCAAGTGCTGGGTGCTTTGCCTACCTAATCTCGTTAATTACTAATTATTACTAATTATTTTTAGATCGCATGTATGCCAGTATAATAAGTATTTTAACTGAATCAGCTGTCAGTAGTCATGTTGGCCGGCGGCAGACTGTGAAGCGGGGACGTGTAGTAGGGTGGAACAGACATGTCAGTGACGCTCACAGGCAGGCCAGACTCGCATATCAGTCGTGGTTATGGCATAATATGCCCACGTCAGGGGATGTATATGATAATATGTGTCTTACTCGAAAAATATATAAGGGCAAACTTAAGTGGTGCAAGAAACACCAAGAGCAGATTATGCTTGACATCATAGCATCTTATCGTAAAGCCAAAGATTTTAAAAATTTTTGGAAGTCAACGAATAAACTTAACGCTAAGCCTGGACTGCCTGTGAGCGTCTCTGGTATCAATAAACCGGAGGAGATAGCAAACCGCCACTTTAAAGTGCAGTCTCCCTTAGGCCCACCGCGGCAGGGGGTGGTCGATGCTGGGGCGTGTCTTGATGCTGACCTAGTTCGATTTACTGCCAAACAAGTGGCTACGGTACTAAAGAAAATGACCAGAGGGAAATCTCCAGGTCACGATGGTCTCAGCATTGAGCACCTTCAGTACGCGGGCGTCCACCTGCCGCGTGTGCTTGGAATGTTTTTGTCGCTCTGTATGGGCCACTCGCACCTCCCACATGACTTAATGCGAACTACGGTCGTTCCCATTGTTAAAAATAAAACTGGAGACACGGCGGACAAGGGCAACTATCGGCCCATCTCGCTGGCTACCATTGTGGCAAAGGTGCTGGACAACCTGCTGGACACTGCTCTGGAGGGATATCTCCATCTTCATGACGCACAGTTCGGCTTCAAATCGGGTCTTTCAACAGAGAGTGCAATTCTTAGTCTGAAGCACACGGTCCAGTATTACACAAAAAGACAAACACCAGTGTATGCCGCGTTTTTGGATCTTTCAAAGGCTTTCGATCTTGTGTCCTACGATGTGCTTTGGGCTAAACTCCGGGAAAGACACGTGCCGGCGGAGCTGTTGCGTATATTCCAGTACTGGTACCTCAATCAGGTAAACCATGTCAGGTGGGCCGGTAAGTGTTCTACCTCGTACAGGTTGGAGTGTGGGGTGAGGCAGGGGGGAATCACCTCTCCCAAGCTTTTCAACCTTTACATAAATGATCTGATTGTGGAGCTCAGCAGTAAAAAGATCGGTTGTCGCATTGATGATGTTAGTATCAATAATATCAGCTATGCTGATGATATGGTGCTGCTGAGCCCTACAGTCAGAGCATTAAGGGAACTGCTTCGCACGTGCGAAGCGTTTGCGATGTCTCACGGTTTGGCTTATAATGCTAGGAAGAGCGAATGCATGGTCTTTGGTGCCGTCAGGGGAAGGTGCCCTGGGTGTGTCTCCGCCATTACCCTTAATGGGGCAGAATTGAAGCAGGTACACGAATTCAGGTATCTCGGGCACCTTCTAACTGACGACCTCAAGGACCATGCTGATGTTGAAAGGGAACGCAGGGCGCTGGCGATCAGATGCAACATGTTGGCCCGCAGGTTTGCGCGCTGTAGTAGAGAAGTAAAGATATCGCTATTCAAAGCATACTGCCAAGTCTTCTACACGTGCAGCCTGTGGACCAACGTCACGCAGAAGATCATGAGCGCCCTGCGAGTCCAATACAACAACGGCTTTAGGATGTTGTTGGGGTTGCCCCGTTTCTGCAGTGCATCGGGCATGTTTGCTGACGCGCGTACGGACGATTTTTACGCCATTATGCGAAAGAGAGCCGCCTCTTTGCTCTGCAGGGTGCGGGCCAGCTCCAACTCTATCCTGAGGACAATAGGTGGGAGGTACGACTCGCCCATCATGTGTCATCTTGCTGGGATTTTGGTGGACTACAGACAGGTACATCTCACAAATGTAAGATAGCTCTTGTGTGTTTTTAATTGTGTACTGTGTGTTTTATTTGTTTAGAATATAGATACTAACATAGGCTAAGTACATTGTAACTAATATACCTAGACCTTTAGTTGTCTGTTGAATAAAATAAATTAAATTAAAAAAATTAACGTAATGCCTTACTAGAGGTGAGGTAGGTAAGTGTACTTACGTATCTACTTACTTAAATCTACAAATAAGTGATACTTGATAATACGTTATGCAACTTGGAAAGTTTGTTTTGAGTGTTCTCGTGTGTCCACAATCCACACCGTTATAAATACGTTTGTGAAAACATTAGCTGATAGCCATCATCATCGCCGCCTCTCGGTGACCTTGTTGGAACAGGTGCTGCTCTTCTTGATCGATTGTGGTTTGTTTATGTTGGTATACTAGTTTGTTGTTTATGAGTTTAACTGTAGGTAGGTATAGACACAGTTATCTTGATAGTTTATATCGATTCAGTTATCGGTAATGCATAGATATGATAATGAGCCTACAGTTTAGTAGTAGTAGTAGTAGTAGTATAACTTTATTGTACATAAAACACTTAACAGTTTACCAACATTGCGAACTGAAATGTAACTGAAAAGGCTACTATAGGAACCATAAGTTTCGCTTTTGACATCTCACACACGGAAAACTAAAACACAAGATAACTTTATAGCATAGAATAGAATAAACTTGTTATGCCTGCTTACAGTCCAGTGTTTTGTCTGAGGAATTCTTTCAGACCTCTACAGCATAGTTCTTATTTTCAGAGTGAAGATGTACGCAGCATCAACAACATCGACGACGACGTCAGCGTCGCGCGCAGCGGGCGTCGGCGGGGGTGGGGGCGCGGGGGGCGCGGACGAGCGGCGCGTGCGCGTGGTGCGGCTGCTGCGCCCGCGCCGGTCCGCGCCCGCCTTCGGCTTCTCCCTGCGCGGCGGCCGCGAGCACGCCACCGGCTTCTTCATCTCCAAAGTAGAGTTCAACTCGGAGGCGCACCACCAGGGACTCAAGGTAATTACTACCGTCACAGCCCAGTTTACAGCTCTGCTCTAAATGTGTTCACACCTAAGCGCTAGCAGTTTCTCTAACGGTAACTGCAGAGGACGCACCTGTTATGAGAGATGTTTAGTTAAAAAACATTCACCTGTCGAAACTTTAATATCAACATATCTTCGCATGTAACAAGGTATTATCGTTATCTGGCGTTGAGCAATTGATATTATGTAAGTACCTAACACTTGATGGCATTGTTCGATTGTTCTTGTAGGTCCACGGGTTTTTAGGGGCACCATTCCGAGGTCCGATTGTTGACAGTGTTGCTGGTTGCTGGCGCGCGGCACAGTTTCCCACGGCGACACTGTGGGAGTCCGTCGTGCGAACACCTCCTCGTTGTAATTACCCGCGCCCTGTGCCCGCCACTGTACACCGCGGCTACACAATTACCAGCGTCCGAGGTTACCTGTCGCAACTCATTCTCGCGACCGCCCGCTGACGTAACCGAGTCTCCCTCATCACAAACCAATCTTGCTACAATTAGATGATGGCCGTTGGATCTGGGTTAAACACTCGTTCAAGCACTTCATTAAGGCTTGCGTCGTTGTTTGTAATCGCGGCTGCGGCTGGGCTCGTTGTATCCGTAATGGCATGTAATGAACATGCGCGCGTGTATTGTTTATCGATCCAATACGAGTACGATCCAGTACATTCAATTTCGACAAGCATACACACATTAGCAGAATGGTACTGGTATGCAGAATGTTTCATAACAGACATTGTATCTTTCACATGCTGATGGTTTAGACAATTTATCATAAATATCCAACAGAGCAACGTTAAAACTTTCTTTGTGAAACTGGGCATAAAAGTTCAAGTAGGTAATGAGTTGTTTAATTAAAACTGTACCGTAATGATATCACGTCTGCTCGTTATGATATATATTAAACTGAAAGAATGCATACATCTGCGCACATTTCTGTGTTATATTTTCGCACGATTACTTTCCAAACAATGATGTTACAAAATATCTGGCAAGTGGGTAAGAACATCCGCTAGTTTATTAACAATGAGGTGTTTTGACTTTTGAGAGAACTGCGAGGATTCTGGGAAGTAAGGCAAGAACATTGTTGTTTTATTAGTTGATGAGGTAGCGCTAGGAGTGGTCGAGGCGGGTGCTGGCGCTGCGGTCGCGGTCGCAAGCGTCCGCCGACCGGGGTGCGTGACGAGCCACCTTCCGACAGCTGGTTCCGATATTGTAATTGTGCACTCCGTGCCAACAAACTACGCGTGAGAAATCAACATTCAACAACCTTTAATTAATCACAAAACTATTAGAAAATCTCCAAGACACGAATGCCTATGTAATTATTGAAAGAAATTGGTCAGCGTCGGTCTGTTTAATGATGCGTAACTGCAGGAAGAGGCCTATTTATATCGAGTGCGGCTGTAATTATAGGACAATTAGAAGCTGTGTATGTTCTCAGGCAAGGCCTCGGAGGTGTAACTAGGTATCCGGTGCGTGAGTCAGTCACTTACCGACGGCTGATCGGCGACTTTCTACCTCTGGGCTGGCCGCGGGCGCCTCTCAACGCTATTACTTACGTCTTGTGTAATGCTCGCTAAAATAGAAAAGTGCTAATGTGGTCCTTTAACCGGGTTAATGACCGCCGGCTCTGCATACACGTTTAAGCTTGAAGTCTTCGCTCAGTGCGCTAACAACTTCATGGGCGCTTGCCTTATGCAAATCACTTTGCAAGTTTTTTTTCATAATTATTGAAGAATGTACCGAATGTTTTCACGACTCGCATGTTTGCATTTTGCATACAAGAGTCATGTAACGTAATGAAACAAAGCTATCGCACCACATGACTCACCGATAACGTCCACACACGCGTTTCAGCGATATTGATTCAGCTGTAAATTTAGGTGTAACTTACATGCCTTTAGACTGAACTTAGCCAACCGATAAATGAAATGACGTTATTAATGACATTGGGTGTCCAGGTGGAAACTTAACAACACTGCAGTGTCTAGGTTATGGTTGAACTTGACGTTGAGGAAAGCTCTTGCGTGTGGTCAGACCGTATAAATGTGTTGTTAAATTTTGCGGTCAGTCCGATATTTATGTAAATACGTTTACGAAAGTAAATTCCTTACGGCGTCTCGGCGTCAGCGGGTCTGGTAATCGGCGGCTGCGTCACACGCAAAAAGACGAGTTCGAACGAAAGTCTGATCGAAAGTTGGCCGATATGTGGGCCACGGGTCGACCTGTCCGGCGACATGCCGCGACGACCGGCGGCGGCGGCGGCGGCGGCGGCGGCGGCGGCGGCGGCGGAGGAAAGTGTTGGCCGCGTCACAGCGCCCTCCTCGCCACGCACGTGACGTCACTATCACATTCATTACTCGGCCATTCGTGCTGAACATCTCACGCAACACTGCCGCGCCGGCTTTCCTTTCAGCCCAACCTTTGCTTTCAAACTTCATGCCAGGAGCAACTTTCAATAAGCTCCTGATATCTTTCACCCCGCCGCAACCAATCTTAATTGTTTCAACGAAATCGCTAGCGGCTCATTTAAATCAGGGCTTGTAGATGTTATCGATAGCCCGGTTTTAGCAGTAGCCTTCAAATAACTGGGGATTTCGCAAACGCGGTAACCGGAGTGAAATCATTGGAAAGAAATGACTGGGTACCTAATAATCCCTTTAAGCGCACTTCAAATGGTCGATTTACTGACCGCTGCGAAAGTAGGCCACGGTCTGTCGCACTGAGCTACTAAACACAAACATTTAGAATGGAATAGGAACATTACTTTTCACTGAATATGCAAGTAGCCACCTGCCCGTGTTCCCCTGCATGTGTTTATAAAACAAAACAACAATCGATTGCTATGGACATGGTCCGGCGGATACATTCACTGTGAATCAGCTGTATCTTAGTAGGTATATACGTACATAGGTACCTATAACTACATACATAGATAACTAACTACGAGTAGTTTGATGACATCTGAGATAGGAAGTAGATCATATTGAATGTTACAGAGAGGAAGTGTTGTATAATAAGTACTTACTTTGTAGGTATCAGGTGACTGATACCAAATAAATTATGGACATATTATGTAGTTACGCCTGTCTCCCAGAGGGGTAGGCGAAGGCTATGGACCTCCACGTGCCACGATCCTGACAAAATTTGAACAGTTAAAAGTTATAATTTCATCATCACAAAATAATGAAATAAACAACATACTTACACATATAGTTAAGTAATGTATGATAGTTCAACTTTTCTATGCAGTAATTGGTTTTTATTCAAAAGCTGAGGTCACGGACGTACAATATGAACCGCATTCTTACGCAGTTCGGTAAAAACCGCGCCAATAACTAGGCCATTTCATTTGTAGAGCCCCATGAGTTATGAAATTGTATGACAGATATTTCGTTGGCAAATAATGTTCTCACTTCAGTCAACAATGTAGCGCAACAAATCTTTGAAGCATTTCTTTTTAGCGATGAATTGCTTGAGCAGCGGCGGCGGCTGCGGCGGTTGGGCGTTTAGCGGTTAGCTGCAGCCGTGTCGCAATGGCTACCGAACTAATAACTTTATAGTCCATTGTTGTTTCGACATTTTAGAAAACATTATTCTTGCTTGTGGGTGCTGGCAGCCACTTCATCTACATATAGGTAGCTTGTTTCCTGTTCCAGATTACAGTTCTGCTAATGTTTCAAGGCGAATGGAAACAATTGAGAATGGGGACCATGTTTCGATTGTTGCATTACAAATCGTCTTCGGAACCGATTTTAGCATTGACATTCATACGCAGCCTGAATAAAAATCGATAGCTCCCGTAAAATATGTTAATTGAGTGAGTTCGTTTCTCCCAGTATGGTCGTGATCTGTTCCCACCGTGCAGCGCGTCCTATTCAATCGTATAACAAACACAAGCGAATTATTCCAAGTGCGCGGTGTAAATCTCCGTAGAAACTTCCGATCAAACAGTGGGTGTATAGTTTACCGTTCTCACGAACAATTGCTTGTTAATGGAATTTAGCAGGAAAAAGTTCGGTATCAAGAGAACAGCAACTAACGTTGTCTCTTGATTCTGAGTTCACATCGCATTGGTATAATTTTAATTTGAATTACCTACATATTATATTCCATTAGATTTATTGCTGGCATATCGGATCAGTAATAGTATATAGAATCTAGTGCGAGCCATACATTTATTTAGTTAGTTTAATTAAAAATTGGTTCCACACTATCGGTTAGATTGATCTGAGATGGTAGCTGGTTTGTGGAACATGTGCGATTGGCCACAGCTCGGTGTCTTCCATCGCGCCCGCGTCATCCATCACGACACTCACGGCTCGTGCATGAGGTGTGCACGTGTGTAGCTACTCGCGTGACAAAACAAACATGTTTTGTAGCTATAACAGTACCATAACATTGTAATTTCTTATAAGATTGACATTAAGTAGTTACAGACAATACAATCTGTTAATTCTATCTATACAGGTGGCAACCATTTTTTCTAGTAAAATATAAGAATTTAAGTAACTGGCGGTGAAACTAAGTATAACACGCACTAAGCCGCGCTCACGTACGAAAATTGTTAACGAAAATCAATTAGATATGCGGCGACGACGCCTCGCTATTTAGAGATTTAATGTTGAGTACCTTCGAACACGCAGTGAAGGCTAATGCTGAAAGTATGTACTTATAAAAAAAAAATATTTTCAATGGTCACTAATGTTTTCTGAATTTTAATAAGTCCCGTAAAAAGGAGAGGCCGTAAAGTTGAGCCACTGGTTATATGCCTTCCAAATCTCAGAAGTGCACATCACAGTGACTAGGTAATTCAAAAGCAAGTCATCCGGGTTATAGTCGTATACTACTTACCTATTGAATTCTACAACGCACAATTTACCACTGAAAAGAGGGCCATCAAGATATAAACATCTCATAAAGCGACTAAGTTTATATTGAAAAATCTACAGCTGGTTATAGAATTTATGGTGGTTATTTGGCAGCTTTATAATACAACCATTTTCGAGTCACAAATAGACGTTTATATTACGGGAGCTCTTATAAATATTTCCCATTTTATTGATTTTCTCTTTTGATTGTTATACCTACATAGTGCACCCCAAAAACGAAAAAGGATTAACCCACAAAGGGACTCTTCTTAAAATTGCACACTATTTTGAGTTAAGTCCCTTTTGTTCTGAGGGTGCGACAATATACTTACAGCAGTGCCCATATTCCAGGTCGGTGACCAGGTGGTGAGCGTGAACGGGTACCGCGTGGAGGACGCCGTGCACGCCGAGCTGGCCGCCTACATCGCCACGCAGGCGCGACTCAAGATCAAAGTCAGAAGTGAGTTCGCGTTACACCCCCTACCACGTTACTGAGAATGTTTTTAACAGCATGCGGATTTCATCACACACGCGGGATTGCACGCCATATTCCACTCGTTACAATGAGCCCGCATTGCCGCGCACAGTATGTATGAAAGCGTGCGGGGCAATCATATCCCGCGTGCGTGATTAAATCCGCATGCTGGTAAAAACAGCCTGAAGCTAATATAGATAAATAAAACTTTTTTGTGTCCAAGTATTTATTTGTGCTCCAAAAATACCTATAAAATACTTCTGTAGCGCGCCAAAGTAAGTTCTCCCATACAAAAGAATTCAACGGGATGCGCTACGAAACGCTACGAATAGAGGCCAACGCAGATTGTAATCTGATTAATAGTTGCGCTGTCATAAAATATTACCGCACACTTCATTAACATTACAAAACGTTTCATAATCTCTGTCAGGATTGGCTATAATATATTTGATTCAAACAACTAAACGTACACATCGATATGCTAATTAATTTATTGAGTTACGCCACAGTGGAGGCGGGTCGATTGTGGTGTTGTTTTTGCGATAATCGAGAAAGCGCGTAGGCAAGCCGTCGCACTCCACTCTTCTACCTAGCGTTGCGTAAAATGCGACAAACGAAAAGGAAAGCCTTAAATGTCGACCGCTATTGTAGTTATTTGATAGAGTTTTAAATAGGTGTCTCACATAGGGCCGGTTTGAGATGTGAAATCGAATATCGTGTATCGCCTATTGTGCGTCAACTGTTAGCGCTTGTGATGCTAACGAGTCTGCGATTGCCGGCGCGTGCGCATTGTGATGTGTCTATTAATGGATGTGTTCGTTTCGTTACAGATGTTGCCATGATACCGGTGAAAGAGTAAGTGTTTATTTCCTTCGGTGCTTATTCTTGCTTGTTTATTTATACACGTATGTACTTACCTACGTATGAATTAAAACAAATCCTAAAGTTTTCAATGCCTATACTTTTTTTAAAAGCCTATGTGTTTTTTCATGATAATGTTTTCATCATCATCATCATCATCTCAGCCATAGAACGTTCACTGCTAAGCATAGGCCTCCCCCAGTGATTTCCACCTTGTCCGATTGGAGGCGGCGCGCATCCAGCGCTTCTCCGCGGACTTGACTAGTTCATCCGTCTTTTGCGGGGGGTCGCCCAACGCTGCGCTTGATAATGTTTTGTTAATTATTTTTTTATGCTGTAGCAAACCCCACGAGGCTCTGAGCTGGCAGTTCGTCTCCGAGCGAGCTCCCTCGCTGAGCTCCGGCGCGTCGTCGTCGCCCACGCTGTGCGACTCGGAGCGTCTGCCGGACCTGCGCCTGTCCATACTGGTGCCACCGCGGGCCAAGCTTGGATGCGGGTGAGTCCATTGTGGAAACTCATGTTCATATAGGGTGGTAGCTCAGTCAGGTAAGCGCCCGCTTCTCATGTCAGAGATGAGGGTTCGAATCCCGTCGCTGACATAATCACACGAGGCGCTGAGCTGGCAGTTCGTCTCCGAGCGGGCACCGTCGCTGAGCTCCGGCGCGTCGTCGTCGCCCACGCTGTGCGACTCGGAGCGGCTGCCGGACCTGCGCCTGTCCATACTGGTGCCGCCACGGGCCAAGCTTGGATGCGGGTGAGTGGATTTTTGAAATTCATATAGAGCGGTGGTGGTAGCTCAGTCGGGTAAGCGCCGTTTCTCATGCCAGAGATGCGGGTTGGGATCCTTGAGCTGACATATTATGTGTTCATGATCATGTTGGTGGACGAAGCAATGTACGTACATATATAATTACTGAGTTTAAGGTCGACACCGCTAAGACCCGGCTAAGAGCTCGACCTTTATTTTTATATCTAAGCAAAACAAAATTAATGAGATACTTATACATACCTCTTATTACATATTTCATTTTCATATTTAAATTAGGTTCATCGTTTATAGGAAACACATGCCGACACTCTTAATTAGTTGTAAAAAGTGCAATTTCGGCAATTAGTTTCATAACTGAAATCCTTTGCACTTATCCTGGATATTGCAAATGCTTATACATAAGTACTATAATTATTGATTACGCTTAACTCAGTAATTAGATTTTACACGTGTGTTGGAATGTAAAAGCGATAGTTTTTGCTAATTATTGGTAGGTAACACGATACGATAACGGTATGCAGTTTTAGTACTTCATTAATGTTGGAAATATGATAGTTTACGCAGCTTTCTATGGTAACCGCACTTTTAATGGCTTTTAAGAGGCCATATACTCACCTGTTTGAGAAATATCGGTAAATTTGCGGTAACATAAAGTAAAAACGTTTCAGGTTAATATCAGTAGAATGATATAGTTTAATGAGTTACTTGTATGTTATCGATACAACGTAAATTAATAGAACTTTACTTACACCATTTTATATAGCTCTCAATCAATTTAAAGCACCAACACACAGTATGTTAAACAATGATCTACTCGTATCTCACCGTTGCAAGTCAGCTTAAGATAGAGATAAAAAGTAGTTGCTTACTGTGATATATGTTACCACAAGATTGTATTTAAAAAAAAACGTGATTTCAGCATAAATTTAATCCGTCGAGGTCCCATCTCAATCTTTTTTCCAATAAACAAATAAGCTCAATTTACATCCAGGTACACAGTCTTATCTAGCTAACTTTTTCCGGCCTTTAAGATATACACTCACGAGAAATAAAAAAGTTCCGGTGACATATAAAACATAAATGGCAGGTGGATCATTTTCATTGGTCGTGAGTGTTATTTCTTTAAAACTTGCGGTCTTGTATAATTTCTTTAAAACTTGAGGTCGCTACTTATAGCGACCTCAAGTTTTAAAGATCGCTTTTATCGCTTATGATAAGATGGACTCTATCTATCTATCTATTGTTAATTATTTTATCAACAGTTAGCGCTTGTAATGCTAACGAGTCTACGATTGCTGGCGCGTTAATTATTTCTTCGTGTACAAATAAAGAGTACTCTATCTATCTAATTCCTGATTGTCTCTGCCCACAGTATATGCAAGGGTCCCGACTGGAAGCCGGGCATCTTCGTGCAGTTCGTGCGCGACGGCGGGCTGGCGCGCGGTGCGGGGCTGCGGCCCGGCGACCAGATCCTCGCCTGCAACGGACACGACTTCACCAATGTCGCTTTCAATGAGGTGGGTTTAGAGTACATATTACGAATCTTTTCCTAAAAAAGACACAACCTACTTATGTCGCTTTCAATGAGGTGGGTTTCTTTCAGTCTTCTATCGCTCATTGTTGGGTATAGGCCGGTGAGGTGGGTTTAGAGTAGAATTAAGATTACGAATCTTCTCCTGAAACAAACACAAGCTATGTCGCATTTATCAATGAGGTGGGTTTAGAGCTCAATTTAGGTATCTTCTCGTGAAACGGACACGACTTCACCAATGTCGCTTTCAATGAGGTGGGTTCAGAGCTTTGTTACCCGACAACGTTTAAGTTATATTAGAAACAGACACAAGCTATGTCGCATAATGAGGTGGGTTTAGAGCTTAATTTAGATTAGGCACGGATCCTCTCGTGAAACGGACATGACTTCACCAATGTCGCTTTCAATGAGGTGGGTCTGTTTATTGCTTTAATACAAAAGGTGGACTTATTGCTAAAAGCATTTTTTACCAGCCAACCTATTTTAGAGTTTAGATTACGGATCCTCGACTGAAACGGACATGGATTCTCTCATGTTACGTTTAATGAGGTGGGTTTAGAGCTTAATTTAGATTAGGTACGGATCCTCTCGTGAAACGGACGGCACTTCACCAATGTAGGTTTTAATGAGGGTTGAGCGTTAATGCGTTAATTTACAGTCCAAAAATAAAGTACTGAAAATGGAAGTGGATCCTAATAAATTGATAAAGAACATGTTGAATTTCACTGATACTTTCAGTACTGGTAGAACTGTTTCATAGCAGCAATGAACAGGTGGCAGCTATTAAATAAAATATATCTACCGCAGAATATACATAAATACATACATATTTATAAGGTATCAGGTGAAGCATCCGTCAAAATCGTAAAAGTAGATGAGTTTCTGATTATTAAAACGGTGATGTAATAAGTTACGCAACGGAATTGTCTCACGATCTCATATTTTCCATGAATATGCAAGAAAATTTTAATCAATTTCCAATCCGATTGGAATGCATTATTATAATGTAAAATGCACATTTACAACAGTAGAAAGTTCCATCCATATTCATCTGTATAAACAAAAAAAAAATGTAACATAAAATGTAAATATTGCGTCATGATTATCGCATCGATAAATAATTTATCAGAATGATTTTGATCTTAATTATTGCCTTTATAATAAATTTGCCGCGACATAAGAATACCTATTTACCTACTAACTTATCACCATCAGCATCGGAATCAAACATCTTTCAGTAGATTTCAATGAATGTCTGATCATAGATAGCTGAAGTAAGCCAAAAATACTAGAGCAATAACATCACGGTCTTCTTCGCCTTCATATTTATCAATAGAATAGAATATAAACAAATTGATGCCAGACTAATAGTCCAATACCTACACCAATGCTTACAGTCTTCACTAACTAGCAATCTTAACAAACCCTTTCCCTTAAATTCCAGGCGATAGCAGCCATGAAGGTCCCCGGGCGGCTCGAGCTTTTAATCCGTGAGGGAGCTGGCGCTGAACTGGTGTCTCCGGAGAGCTCTGGCTACAACAGCTCTGCCTCATCAGCGGCGGGGGAGCGGAGCCCCGCGCCCGCAGCCCCCGCGCCCCTCGCCGTCCCCGCCGCCCTGCGAAGGAGGCTGGCTAGTGTGGCCGAGGAGGCCGCTGATAGAGCTGATAGGTGAGAGAGGGACAGGTGTATAATGTAATGGTGTTGGATTTCATCACGCACGCGGGATTGCCCCGCACGCGTGATAAGCTCAATTGTTATTTTGATACAATTCATTGTAAAGCGTGGAATATGCATGCGGGACGCGGGAAATTTGCTAGAAAACCCTCGTGCGTGAGTATATCCACACGCTGTTAAAAACGCCCTAATGGTGGTAGAGTAATAATTAGATAGATAGATATTCTTTATTTGTACACAAAAACATGGACAAAAATTACAAAAAAACTTAATCTAAAACATATGTACAAATGGCGGCCTTAATCGCTTAAAGCGATTTCTTGCAGGCAACCTAATTAATAGGTAATTTTGACTGTTTTAATAGAAATTGGGTAAAAAGTTCGCTTGTCCGATATTATTAAGTGGAATCCACGTATTGTCACTGCGGATTACAGTGATCATAGACTATATAGGGTTAAAATTTTGATAAACTTTAATTCATATAAATATATTGAAAAGGTAATCCAGTGTGATACCTACCTGTATGATATCTAGTTATATATTTTTGCTAATTAATATTATCTTTCGATAATCAAAATAATAATCTGATTCGTTACCTGCAGAGTATTGGAACTTAAACATCATTATCTATGATCATATCAAAAAGTTCAGGACGTTTTCTGTTGGTAAAAATTAGAACATATTCCATTTTACTACATCCACTATCTTACACAAAAATAATGTTGTAACTTGTTGCAGGTTAAACCTGAACCGAATCAAGCGGAGGACGTGGGACAGCATCGATTTCGACTGGAAGACGCCGCGAGACATCCACAACTTCGACGCGCCCTCGGACATCGAGCCCGACTACGACTGCCCCAGCATCCCCGACAACCCACACTCCTACGAGAACCAGAAGAAAAACATCATCGCCCAGAAGAAAGAGTTCACCACTAGTCCCTCAAACAGAACTATTATCAACTTGACAGAAGATGGCGCCACTATACAGTGCAGCTACGATAATAACCCGCCCCCGAGAAAGACGACGTTCTCCAGCTTAGCTAACAAGGAGAATGAGAAGAAGACGATAGTAGTGGAGGTGCACCACACGAATACGACCCAGTGCGCGGTCACGACGCACTGTAATAAGCCCCCTCCCTTGAAGAAAGAGATGAGTGCAGACGCGACCAGCTTGACTAGTAATACCACGCTATCCAGTGCCATTGCCGAAGAGATTCAGAGGAGGAAATTGGTAAGTTATGATTAAGTTTGATTGTAGTAGGTAAGGTCAGCAAAAAAGATGGGAAATAACAATCATTTAATTAACATATACAACGGTTAGAGAGATAAAAATATGAAATTTTACGAAGTTTAGCAAACCTAAGTACCGAACATAGCTAAAACCTATAAAAATATTATAACTTATTCGAATAACAGATATTTTAAAGCAAGTTAGGTAATAAAAAATAAACACAAAATATCTGGAAAATTTATAGATAACATAACATAACATAACACTCTGGCGAAAAGTGGGTGCAGCAATGCACCTCTGCCTACCCCGCAAGGGAGTACATTAGTACAAGGCGTGAGCGCGTGTTTTTTTTTTTTTTTTTTATAGATATTGTGCCGCATATTTGGTTGTATTTTTGACTGATCAAATTAGCCATATAAAAGAATTCAACGGGTTGCCTAAAAGTACACAGGACCCCTTGTCCTTTACCCCATTATGAGTAGGTTGAAACTTCCACCCACATATACATATATTATTGTGTTTGTGACTGTGTTTCCAGTTATTTCCAGTAACTACTGGGATTACTGTATTAAATTACCTAGGTACTTTTGAATATCGATAATGTTAAATTCCCGCAACCGTACCTACATTATTAATTATGCTTACTAAAAATCTAACTATTGTTACAGCTCAAGAAAACCTCAACCCAAGAGAACGCGAACCCACCAGAAGTTAAAAAGAAGGTGAGCACAGCCAAGCCGGTCGAGAACGAGAAGAAGAAGCAACATGACGCGCTCATGGACGAGTTCAAGAAGGTGCACAAGAAGATGTTCGCTAATGTAGACCACGCCTGTGACAAGAAAACAGACGACAATAACGACGATGCTGACAGCTTGGTTATAATACGGGTATGATAGATACAGGGTTATTTGTAAGAAGACCTGGGCCTTTCAGGAGGTGATAGAAGAAGGCATTTTCAGTCGATTGAACCCTGTAATGCATTATCCGAAACTTAACATTTTTTGAGATATGTATTTAATATTTCTGTTTTTTTTTATAAAACATATATAGGTCTACTTACCAATAACCCTGTATAAAATATGTAGGTACGCCTTGGAAAATATCTAACGAGCTTCGATTATTCATTGATTCTATCGAATCCAAATCGCAGCAGCATTGCCTTCACAGTCAGACTATTTCAGACTATTCTTCAGTTGTGTCACCCTGAGGATCTTTATAGAAAGTGAAGCATGCCGCCAGCGGAAGGTCTTGCAGTCCTAGGTTTGACCCCCGACGTCTCCATTGTTATAGCACGAGTGCTAGTGGTTGCTGAGCGTGGACAATTATTATTATTTTGTCTATCAGTTGGGTGCATGAAAGAAATATTGCCGACTCTGCAACTGGTATCGATAATATGATGTAAGAATCCTCAACACGGTCTCACACGTAACAAAATACAGTAGTAAATACACTTATACTTAATGTATCCCAAGAACGAGGTATAGGAGTAACGTGTATGAGAACGGCAGGAATCCGTAGGTGTAGCTATCTACCTGGCAATTTTTATTGCTTGCACTCTGTCATATGTTCATATTTAATGGATATATTTTCAAAGGTCCAGGGTTTGTTCCGTATCTACGCGGCTAAGTATCTATTTAGCCGCGGTAGCGTTGGTACTCTGACGGGATAGCTTTCAAAGGTGACGCGACTGTAGATGTAGCTAACAGTCGTGTCACCTAGATTCTAGATGTAGGGTAACGTAACGTACCTTGGGACGCTTGTACCTCGGGACATTGATTGTATTTTAAAAACCGGCTGAATAAACACATTAAAATTCTACCCTAGGCATAGTATTTTACTCGCTTGGCAAAACTAGTGAGTCTCGTGATCATACCAGCATCGAGTGTGTGGTGAAGACAATATGAAGTTTTTTGGAGTCAAAAGTAGCTTTTGTATAGTTTTTTGAGTTGCGTTATCTCATTGAGGCATGCTCAAAATAGAGACATGGATGTCACGTATAAATTTTCAGTTATTTAATTTTATGACATGGCAATTATCTGAAAGATTTCTAAATTAAAAATAAAGATATTTAAATTTTGGTTAAATATTGCTTTTTTGTACCTTAGGACATGATTAAGTTTGTACCTTGGGACACTGTTTCCTATAGCTTTATACTATGGAAAATGCAAACTTCTAAATAACGCCTTATATCTCTGTTCTTATTACTTCTTATTAGTGGCAGAGTGAAACTGGACAGAAGAGAGATGCAGTCAATCAATAAGAACAGAGATATAAGGCGTTATTTAGAAGTTTGCATTTTCCATAGTACAAAGCCATAGGAAACAGTGTCCCAAGGTACAAACGTGTAACGTACCTTGGGTCAAAACAAGCATTTTTACTTTTATCTGAATATAATAAAATCTGGCCACACCAAAGCTCCAGCACAAATACTAGTGATAATAGATTATATATCCTACCGAATAAAGAAAATTTCACATTAATATCTTTGTACGCTGCGATAGCTTCATTCAAAGTTGGGGTAGTCGAAAATGTCCCTAGGTACGTTACGTTACCCTAGCCTACAGTCGCCTCACTCAGTCGGAATTACTCTAAAATCTTTTAAGTTAGTATATTTTTGAGGTAGAAGCATTTTTGACAAATCCTTCCCAGATAGAGGTTTCATGATGTACAACTTAGGTGTTTTATTTTTAAATCCCTATGCATTCTGATCTCATGTGGTCTGAGTAGAATAACACGTCATATCTGTTTTAAAATAAAGATTCTAAACACATAGTTAGTAGGATGTGTATTATCAGTACCTAAAATATTCTTTAGGTACCTACGTATGTGCTGATAAATACGTAATTAATTATGAGTAAGTGGTACTATCACTAAAATCTGGTCGTTACAAAAATGCCGCGCTTAAATTATCTGGAATACCTATCATGTATTTGCATCCGGTGATTGATTTTGATAGACTCACAGACGGACGAATGAACGAAACGATGAACAAAATGTCTTTAAATAATGATGACGAACGGAACGGAAAGGCTGTCTGTAAGAAATCGCTTTAAGCTATAACACTGCCGTTTGTGTTAGATTAAGTTTTCCATGTTTTTATGTACAAATAAAAAATATCTATCTATCGTAGATACCATTGAACCCCAAAAACTAACTACGAAGGAGAGCATGCCAATGTCGATTCTGAAGCATAGAACAACGCGGACTTGGGTTCTGAAGGCACAAAACGTAATTTTAGTCATGTCAAACTAGATAAGTAATAATTTTGTTGAATGTCGAATAACAGTTTTAACACGGCTATGTGCGATACATCATATAGACTGATTTGAATACAAAAGATTAAATTCTAGCCTGGGACTCAATCGCGAAGTCAAAACGAAATACTTACTTACTTATAGTCCTGTTACTCCCCTGTGGAGCTTAGGGCTACAGACATTCTTCGCCACGCTTCCCTATCTTGAGCCGCCTCCTTCACTTGGGCCCACGATAGACCTGCCCTCTTCATTTCCGCCTCCACGGACCTTCTCCAGCTCTGTACGGGTCTACCTGGTCTCCTTCTTCCACCAGGCTGCCACTCGAAAGCAACTTGAGCATGGTTACAGTCGTGTCTTCTCATTGTATGGCCGATCCATCTCCAGCGCCTCATTGCGATTTCTTTCCTCAATGTGGTTTGGTTGCATTTTTTCCATAGGTCCACATTAGAGATCGTGTCCGGCCAGTATATGCGGAGAATCGAACGGAGGCACCTGTTGACGGTAACTTGGAGCTTGTGATGTAGCAGCTTTGTAGTCCTCCAAGTTTCACAGCCATATAGAAGGACCGACTTTACATTGCTTTCGAATATAGACAGCTTTAGACGAAGGGGCATTATGTGCGACTTCCAGACTGGGGCAAGCTGGGCGAAAGCCGCTTTTGCTTTCTTGATCCGGTTATCTATGTCCATATCAGCACCGCCTTTGTTCGTCAGGATACATCCAAGGTAGCAGAAGGTGTCTACTAGCTTCAGTTGCGAGTTGCCCAAGGTGACATGTTCTGTACTGCTGGAGCTAACTTTCATGCTTTCTGTTTTTGACGCATTTATCTTAAGGCCATATTTGCCACCTTCTCTTTGGAGATCTTCTATTTTACTTTGCATATCTGACAGCTTTTTGGATAAGAGAACAATGTCGTCCGCGTAGTCCAGGTCTTCTAATTGGCCTTGTCTCCAAGGGATTCCTCTTGAACCAGCAGAGACTTGTCGCATTATGTCGTCCAAGATGATTATGAAGAGAAGAGGAGAGAGAAGGCACCCTTGTTTGACCCCGGTAGAGATAGGAATAGGTGGTCCAATAAGCCCATCATGTATAACGTGGCACGTGCTGCCATTGTAGAGAGATTGTATGATATTGACAATTTTTGTTGGAATGCCTTTTTTCTTCAAACACGTCCACATGGCGGGCCACTGTATGGTGTCAAAGGCCTTTTCAAAATCCACAAAAGTGAGAAACAGTTCCGCATTCCATTCAACACACTCTTCAATAATAATACGTACCCGCTTGCTCCTCTCTTAAGTATTTCTCTATTTCTGTTGACATTCGGTTCAGCACGATTCAAAACGAAATAATATTTACGAAGTAATTAGTGTCAAATTCCATACATTTTGAATCCGAAAATCGGTGTCAAAAAAAGTTCGCAGAAGGTCCACAGTGAGGCTATTACGAAACAAGTTGATAATAAGTATTTCTTTACTGTCTTTTCACTTTCGCCTTCGTTAGGTGGCTTTTCTACTGCGCTTATCCAAGTAGATTTTTCACTTCCTATTTTCTAATGGTCTGAGTAGATAGGTATAATTACTTTGCATTTGCATGCAGTAGGTACCTAAGGAGTAATATAAACTTATTTAATAAAAATAATATGCAAAGAATAGATTACCAAAACAATCATAGCCAAGAATTTTCAAGTAGGCAGGTTACATAGTAGAAATACTCAGGTAAGTACATACGTATCTAAATTTGCAACATTTGTTGGGAAAACCACGATCTTAATTGTGCAGATCATCGTTTCGGTAATGTTAGATTACGCATAATGTCTGAGCATGTTTTTTCGTGATATTAGTTTGGTTATTATAATGTAGCCTTGGCAGTGGAGACGTTTTGTTTGTCAGTAACTATGAATAATTATAGTTTTTGTCCGGCGGCGCGTAGTGACGACGAAGTTCCGTGTTGTTCTACCGTACTTAGATCTTGGCTGTATATTTAAGAACTCGTTTATAACAATACAGTAAGTGAGTAGCATAAAGCATTATAAAGTACGTTTACTACTTCATTGCACACTAAACAAATATCGTTAAAGTGTCAGAAAAAAAGATACGAGAGAGGAATATAATACACCTATTTGAAGAACTATATCTCTTACAGTCAATCAATAACAATAAATTTAAGTCTGTATAAATGATCAATAACAGTAAGACAGTAAAGTTTTCAAAGAAAGTTATTAGAAATCCAAAATACAGCAAAATGGTCAACATTCATCACAGCATGCTACTAAGATGCCACCCTGACAGAAAAATTTAAAGGTACCTAGTTGAGAATTGGCAGAATGCATGCCGATTCCGAGCAGTCAACAACACAATGCTGTTCAGCGAGCACCGGATTCGATACTATTTTCGAATCTACACGAAGGGTCACTTTTACCAAACGCTAAACGTATTTAAATCAAATTTTAAATACATTTTGTACTAACTGACAGACGTATGACAGGCTACTAAATACGTTTAGGTTTGGTGAAATTCCACCTAACATATGTAAAAAACAAATGTCACTTTTGTAACTAACTTTTCCTTACATTTTGACAGTGACAGTTGACGATACGCAACGTTAACGGAGGTTCGAAACTTGTGCTTGCGACTCTGATGCAACCCAGGGGAATCTTCAATCTGTTCAATAGTGACATGTGCCTAGTACCTACAGAAGTACGTATCTACTAGCAATTTCTGTTCTTATAGCAAAACAGCAAACTTAATCAAAAGGAGGTAGGTATTTAATAGTATTACTCATTTGATTATTTGAATCATCGTAAAACTGGATAAGTATCTATAAATCTTCTAAAAGTATTGTTTTACATGTACACCAATTACCTACTTCAGAATTGAAAACATACAATAACATTACACACACATACAAGAAACAAGAGCTCTAAGAATGGTTTCAAACTATCCCATTGTGTTACTAGTATGTAGCATACGACTACTGTTTGTTGGTATACTGAGAATCGGAATTCTAAACAAGAATTGTTAACTAGCCCACTGTCACCGTCCGTCCGTCTCCCAGTATCGATCAAACTGTACCAAGTAGGCAAACTGATATCATGTACAGTCAGATTCATAAGTAGCTACACTTGTCAAACTCACAAACCGGTTTTACCATTGAAGAATAGTGCTATTCCGAGATTTACTCAAGAGTAAGAAACGCTATACGTCAATTTTATTCTCGTAATATTCTTAAATGGTAAAATCGGGCCTTATTCATTCAAACATCGTCAATGTCAATGAATTAAAAAGATCCCGACAAATTGAGAACCTCCAATTTATTGAAATCGGTTAAAAAGGTATATGTACCATAGTGTGTAGCAACTTGTGAAGCTGACCGTACTACTAGGGTAATACACTAAATAATCGATCGGGCGATGTTCAAGGAAGCGAGTCTACCCCCCCGCGCACTGACATGGCAGGGGCATTGCGTAACTCTGGAGAGATAGCTAGGGTGACCATGCGTCCTCAACGTTAGAGGAATGTCAGTCTTTCACACGGACTTTAAAGTGGTAGCTTATTTTTCATGAGATGTGCATGTCACATGAAGTCACGGATATAATAAGGTCTCGGCTCTCATTCGTGAAACCGTGGTGGGTTCGAATCTTTCCATGTACGAATGAATTTTTTATAGTGGCTTCACCAATAGGAAAAAGTAATTGCAGCTTCCTTTTCCGAAAATGAGGCTGGAGCAACAGCTGCGATGAGTGGATGGGAATATCGAGATATGGTATATTTTATGGCCGGAATCAGATAGTATTGATCTGGAAAACATTTACTTTCGGTCACCAACACAATTAGAAGAAACTACCTCTTTAAATAAACTAGCTAGTAGTTTGTTTGTGTATTTAAAAAAATAGTTGTTTACATCTAATATTTGAAGTAAACTACAAAATTGTCTAGTACAAATATCTACAGATATGGTTCCTCTACACTGATATGAGACAATACTTTCGAAATTAACGCGGTCGCCTCAACACGAATAATTAAATTACTACACGTCTATCTAACATTACATAAACGGTGCTATTGGAGCGGCGCTAATATGAAATAAACTTTTCAAAATCTATCGAAGGTTAATTGTTCTCGATTTCAGTCTAGATTTTGCATAAATCGACTAGGCATTGCATTATACACTCTGAGTTGCCATATTACTCGTTCCGAAATTTTATAAGTATCTTTTATTAAAAAACTAGGTACTATACATGACTGCTTTAGAGATTATAACATAATTAGTTACTTATGCTTTTTGTTAACAGATATAATAATAGGCAGGTACTCATCTAAAAGAATTTGTATGTAGATAGATAGTTTCAGCTGAAAACTAAATCTATATAGATAGATAGTTGTATCGCTGTGGAACCTCTAATTTTCCTGGAATCTCCACGTTTGCAGCAAGAACTTACGATGCCACATACTTTGTCTTAAATGAAGTAGTCTAATTGGCCATAATTACTATGAAAAGTTACGCGCTATGAGTTGCTCTTGCTAGTGTTACGAAATTTTATAATTAAATATTTATTAATAGGTACCCACATAAGGGTTATGCACGCCCATACCTATGTAAGCTTTCCACATGGCTAATTAGTAATTTACTGAGTTAAATGGCAACACCATTAGAGACTTTTTAAGCTGATAAGGCTTTTTTACAGATTAGTTAAGACTAAATTGAAGGTAAGTGGAGCTCCTACCTACGACCGTGGGAGGTACCTTATAGAAGAAAACATATTATGTACTTAGTATATCATAATACCTAATATGTATATTTCAATATGATTATATTTGATATCGTTTCACGTGTTATTTTTGTTCGAAAGGGTATAAGCCATGGTGGTGCATGCCTGAGCGATGACCTAAACTGAGAACTCACGGCTACCATCTTGATAAAAATGACAATAGCCTTTGTGCTGTGTGATTCCAAGATATTTCACATTTATCTAGTTACACTAAAGGTGCAAACTTGCGCTAACGTTGGTATTGTTAGCGGAGTCCGAGTTGGTTGTTGAACGAAAAACGCCTAGAGGGTTACACTTGCTTCACAAATATTAAACGAAGGCGAGCTGCTATACAATCGGTATTTTTTATAACGAGATTGAGTAGTGATCACATCACATCAATTTGTACAGATTTCATAACAGGAATTTAATAAGTGTGTGCGAAACTGCGGACCGTTAAGACTGTAATTCGGGTTCTACCTTTTTTGTCATAAGATTTATTTGCCTAATCTCGTATTGCATTAGTAACGTTTGGTCAAAGTCTCGTTACGCCGAAAATCGTATGGCATAAATCTCGTTTAGTAAAAAGTTATTTCGCATAACATTGTTTAGCCTAATAATGGTATGGCCAAATCTTGAATAGCCTAATAATGCTATGGCATAGGTTTATACAAAGTAATAATATTTAACTTTGACGGAGCGTCTCCCTACATAGCGCAAACTGGTGCCTTGTATTGTTTCCGCTGTTTGGAAAACGCTCCGCTCCGCTTCGCTGCGCTCCGCTTTGGTTTTGATGAACATGTGCACCTAACACGCTCCTCCTCGCTTTGCTCGTCGTCGCACCTATTTTTAGGTTTCGATCTCATGGGGTTTGTAATAATTATATTGGTCGTTAACTTTCGATTTTTTGATCACACAATATCGTGATTTTTGGGATGTAGGAGAAAAATACCACAATTTGTACATTTACTATATACTTAATATATTATTTATTAAGATAACATAAGAAGAAACAAGATTCTACATAGGTATAGACGAACATAAATTTGAGCAAACGAAACTTAGGTGTTTAAAGATTGTGCCTAAAGAGTTTTAGACGAAACGAGCCTTATGCCAAATAAGTCTTGGCAAAGTGATGGTTCGGTCAAAAAAGTTAAGACCATACGAGTTATGCGAAATTAGTTTTGGTCAATAAAGATTATGCGAGATGAGCGGAACCCGTGGTACTGTACCTACTTACTCTGTAGGTTCTTTTTATATAGATGTAGGTAGGTACCTAGTATGTAGTTGTATTGTAAAAAGTAATTAGACAACCACCTGCTGAGCTACGAAATATGTGATTTCAATCTTATGATATTATCTTGCACTCGGCAGTAGGCCAGTAGTTACTACTGAACCAAATGGAGTAGACAATAAGTACCGTTGAGGATTGTGGCTTTATTCGGTTTTTTTTACTTCCTGTATACCATCCATCATAATACGACTCAGAAAGAAATTTGTTTGAAATGGCACATTTAAGGCATAAGCGTAAATTTTTCGGCACAACCGACGCATCGCATTAAATATTCTTTGTATAGAAATTCACACAAGTGCCTCCACTACATCGGTATTGACCGACGCCTAAGAAAATCCCTTTGGTCCGATACGTACGATATCGATAGGTGGACGCTTACCTTTAGGCTTTTTTCGACAATACGTAGGCCGACCAACCACTGCTTTTTCTTTTCTAAACGGAAGTTTAAAAATATCTTAGTAACTGAACTATGTATGTTATAAAACAACGCACATGTTTCTAATATCTAACGTGCATTTAAGTATCCCATAAGGACTTAAAGTAGTCAGTCCACTTTCTTATAGCTAAGTATCTACCTAAGTATCTTGTGGAAAACAAACTTGTTTTTCTCGATATATTGTTTTGAAATTATGAGTTCCTATTACCGTACGTGCACTTTCTACATAATATACATATGAGGTAGAATTTTTACAATGATCGACCTTACTTCTTTTAAAATGGCTGCCAATGTGTTACACAGTAAACAGTTTATTTATTTATTTATTTACGCAAACATAAAAGACATTTAGGTTACAAATGAATTGTGCGTCAGAAACCTGTTAGGGTTTATATGCGCACTATGGTTCCTAGACTGAAATACATACATAACTATAGTGTTAGTTAGGTACTTACAGGTTTTTCGAGAAACAGGCGATAATCTACTCTAGCTCACAATTTCAGTTTGTTTTTCGTGTTAATATTTAACATAAATGGGCTCTATACATACATATAGGTACTCAAAAATGAAGATTAGATGATCATGATCATTTTAAGAAAACAGGCAGGTTTAGGTAATTAGTAGAATGCAATGCAACTCATTGAAAGAAAATCACCGACATTTATGTAGCTAGGTAAACGATAAAATTTCAATTACTTGGAAGAACAAATACCTACTTAACTATAATCAAATTATTTAATACCAAGAAATGTGGTAATTTAACGGTATCTACTTAATAAATAAATCATACCTAATATACTGCTATGACCATGTGTTTTGAAACTGTATTTTGATATCTATCTGATTGCAAAAATGGGTGAATAGTGTCGACAGTAGTAGCCAGGGTCCGATCATGGGCGGCGGAGCGCACATCGTGATTTCGCATGAATTCTCCTTGCACTGATAACGACGCCGCGCGGCCGCCGCTGCCGCTGCCTCAGTCGCGCGCTGCACGTCGCCACACGCCGTAGTGGGCAGCCATCTTGTTTTTCCGCGCCGATTTTCACGGAAAATTATTATCGGCGGCCTTCACGCGCGCTTCACATTATTTACCAGTTCTCATCCGTGAAGCTTAGCTAATGCTAAAACACTTTTATTTTCATCCTGATATATTAAACGTGTCGTGCCTTCCAATTATGTGATGGTTTGAGTTTGAACGGGACTATATTTCTTATATTCTTCGTTTTTCATCTAATCGCGCTCCAAAATGAAGCAAAACAACAAAACGAAACCGTTAGTGATCATTCAGTGCTACGAAGTAAGTTGAACCACTTGTACATCGCTAGAATAGGATTGTTCCTATTATTATTGGAGCGAGGCAGTGTAGGTACTATTACTACCTATCTCGGATAATATACTTACTACTTTTACTGTCGGTAAACATATATGAATCATTATTACTTATAATTGTTTTTCAGTAACTTATTTTGTAATATGCAACCACAGAATCGGTCGCAATAAACGCTGTTCTGTACATTCTTAGGTGGGTACTTGGTGAAATTTTCCCCATTATAGTTGTACTTAAGTACTTATATATTTTTCAATGTTAAGAGAAATGAGTAATACTTACAAATCTATCAACAGGTTGATAACCTACTATCTATATCTAGGTACAATAGGTAGCGAGTAACCACCTCGGTATAGATAGGTGTTAACAAATATCGACTTATCACAGGTTTTGGTACGGCGATATTTGATACTGTCGATTTATAGATAAGTACCAACATAAAATATTTTATAAAAAATATAAGCAATCTTAACTACACCTTATAAAAACTTCCAATTCAAAATAAATAACATAACTAATAATGCATAAAAATTACAAAAATAAATCATTCTTGATCAATTTTTCAATGGTTTTAGATATGGGATGCTGAATGTTTGTATTAGACAGTGACAGCAACAAATTTATTCCTCAGATAACGTTTATCTGATCATTGAAAAATCAGGCTTCTACCTAACGTTGTTACTACAGTTGATGCGTTAAATTTATCGGGTAATTAACTATATTTTTTTTGCAGAAAACTAATCTGAAACTAATGATTCTAACCAATAATCCAAGCTTAGGTATGACCTCGAGCGAAAAATATCTACAACTTGGTAAAAAAAAAACTAAACAGTGTTGGTTTATTGATTTGTATCGGCATATAAACACAGTTAATAGGTTTATCACTGCATAATCTGTCTGGCTTGAGTGACTTCGACCTTCTGTTCATCCGAAAACACTCACGATTTCCGCTTTAGCATTCTGCTGAGAGGTTGTTAATGGCTGAGAGGTTTGAGACTGCTATGTAGGTACTTGAGTGCCTACCATTATTCTAAAGTACCCACTTAATCCAGTATTAGCCCTATATATTATAAATGCATTTAAGTATAAGTATATTTTTATTTTCATTTGATTGCTCACACAATGATTATAGCAATAAATTCTTACCTAAGTAATGCAAAGATTTTCAACTTACTATGTACCTAGTCAGTATTTTTGCGTTTCATTCTTAAGTCGCATACCGATCGAGCCACATAGTTGAGTATTGCACTCGACTCTGACATCATACGAGCACTATCGTAATAAACTTGACTTTACCGTGTGACCGCAGCGATGAAATGTTTTAAGAAATAAACAGGTAGATGTAGATACGTAGTGTGTCGTCATCCGTGACCTTGCTTTTGAGAAGAATACATTATACATCATGCCTATTTCATTTTGATCAACTTAAACCTAGAATCCCGGTAGCGTTTAGACACACGCACTCACGCCTTGTACTAATGTACTCCCTTGCGGGGTAGGCAGAGGTGCATTGCTGCACCCACTTTTCGCCAGAGTGTTATGTTAGTCCCAAAAGTCCCAATGTAATAGGGGGCGGGCCTATTGCCATTTTACGGGCACATCCAAGACCCGAGAACAAATATATGTGTTTAAACAAATATCTGCTCCGGCCGGGAATCGAACCCGGGACCATCGGCTCAGTAGTCAGGTCACTAACCACTACGCCATTCGGTCGTCTTAGCGTTTAGCATACACATTTTGCACAGAGTTTGTAAATTTAGAGGTACTTAATAAGTTTTCTACTTTCATGGTAATAAGCTAAGATGTTAAATGTATCGCGCTTCAATTTAATTGGAAATAAAGTTTGTAAAACAAACCGTACATTTTCGAGTCATCACTAGGTATAGGTATAAAGTATAAACGCAGTAATTCGCACGTCGTCACCTACCCATTACAACCAACACAAACCTTTGCCATCTGTGGAAGCCATAAGTTATGTAATCAACCGATACTAGTCAGTCCGCATAAAATTATTTCCTTTCTCGATATGTACAATGTAAAGTTCAAAGTCAAATATTAGCGGTAATTCCCTTGACTTTTTCTGTCCATCCATATCCAAGAAAATTAAAGTTAATGGAACATGTAACTTTACTTTTGCATCGTTAGGTCTCGGTTTGAGTTAGGTCATTTCCTGGGCAATGACGCTGAATTGCTAATACAGGTATTGTAGCTATTAGGCTAAAAGTGATTTTAGGTCGATTGCCTTCAAGTTAGTCGTACAAACCGGCTCCTAAACTCGTTCTACTTGACGGAGGTCTCGGGTTAAAGCACGTTTAGTTGAGAGTCATCCTGAAACTGGACCTATCCTACTGTATCCAACTGTACCTAGATCTTTAGACGCCCCAAGCTATGTAGCACCTAAGTTATCCGGTATCCTGCCTGTGGATCTAAATATAACAAACTTGGTTTATCTTCACTGATAGATTCAATATCTGTGAATGTACGAGTAACTAAGTGCACATAATAGACCGTTGGTTACTGACTAGATATGAACAACGTATTTCATTTGAAAGAGTAATGTTTTATTGCACTAATTACCTTCACGATAAAAAAGACTTTGAAAATTTGACGTCATTTAATTTATGCTTGTTACAGGATCGTCAGCAGACACTACCATTGTGGAAAACGGAAAATGGCACTTCAGGAGTCATCACCAATGGAACCGCAATCAGCAACGGACACCAAAAGCCGTCGCCCAAGAGAGACGCCCCCGACCACCCCCCGCCGCCCCCTCCCGTACGTCGCTCATGCACCGATTACTTATTACGATAACATAACCACATTTATCATGCCCATATCTACGTCCATTAAAATCAAATCAGCCGACACTAGATAGGTACCTACACTACATGCCTATGCAATCGCTAATGCTACATCACATCATCAAGTCTTTGTTGCAAGTAATGCATCCACCATTCTACTCCAACAAATAAATAACGATAAACTGTCGCAGGTATGTAGTATTACTCGTGTCTATATCAGTGACACTTCCACAGATGCCGGCCACCAACGGGCACCACAACGGCGACGTGAAGAAAACAATCAGCCAAGTGCAGGAGAAAATCAATTCAGATCTCACGAACGGATCGAGCCCGAGAAATGGCATTAGAAACGGTTCCATCTCGAGGACTCCCACGCCGGATTACAACAAGCCGGAGCCATTGTCGCAGGTGAAACTGAGGAACGGGAGTAGGGAGGAGAACGCTGATATGGAGTCGCTGGAGTCGTTTAAGCTGCGCGCACCGGCCGCGGTGGCGGTGAAGCCGCCGAGCACGTATTTCGTGCGTGCGCCCAACGGCACGGCCACCATGAAGAAGTCGGGGCGGCCCGTGTCCGTCACCATCGGGGAGTACGGCGCGGGCGGCGTGCGCCGGCAGCCCTCGCGCCTCGACTTCCTTCCCGACCAGCTCGACGCGCCTCTCAACACGGACGACGTCTCCAACCGACTGCAGTCCGAACTGGCGCTCACGTTGTCCAGATCCAACTTGAGGAAAAAGACTGAGGCCTTGGTAAGTTAAATATTAATAAATAATGTACATTTTATGATGTTACCTGCTTAAGTATATTTTATTTGTAACCGAAACGTTAACGAAAATTTGCTGTATTATGTAATATTTCAGAACCACCAAATCAAAAAGAAAGATTGCGGAGATATTGATAACGTATCATTAGATAGAAATTTCCACGCTAGATACGGAAACAATCTGTTGCCCCTGCCCCCCTCCATCAGTATCCCTAAGGTCTGTGGGGTGAGCCACGGTAATGTCGACCACCACCCGCTACTCAAATAACGCCGAAACGATCCTCTGTAAGATTGTTTTCCGCCCTGCATGTTACGTTTTTTCACGGATTAAAATTTCTCGGCACAGTCATAGAAAGGCACATTTAACTTTTTACCCTTACTTATTGGAAATCTGCAGCAAAAACTATTTTTAGATTGGTCACAAAACCATTTCTCTAGAAAGGCGACAGCACTATACTTACTCTAATTATGGTAGTCTAAACCACAGTAAACATTTTAACCGCACGTTTGCCTACTAAACCGCAGATGTAGCAAGAAATTAATTCTTCATTCAGAATATTACCTGTTGGTTTATTTATGGATGCATATGAAGCGCTAAAGTACCCACCTAACTATCTTAAACTTTCCCTCATAGCATGATCTCGATTTTTACATCTACTTAGACTCAATAGAAAATGCGGGAAAACGTAGGCAACATTTACGGACTTTTATACATACCTTATTTTAAGTGATCTACGATGTTTTAATTTTCGACTGCTTACAGTACTTATAGTAGGTATATACAATACTTATAAAGGAGTTCAATTTCGATAAACTGTAGGTGATGGAAAATTTTCTATTTTTTTTACCGCACGCATGCAATCACACAAAATTTTATATGCATAGTTACCTATGTACCTATAAATCCTATAGTACCTACTATAAATAATGTTTATTTCTAATAAACAAAAAACTTTCGTGAAAAAACATAAAGGCTCTACTTAGGCACGCATTGTGTAACATTACAACTTTATGGTGATTTTCTTCATCTTTCTTTATCATTGGAATCGGTGTGAGGTACGCAATTAAAAAAATAGTGGAGCAAAACTAATAAAAATAGTCAGTAGCTGGTTTACTTGTCGGTTGCACAACATTAGTCATTGGTTTTGTTTGAAGATAATATAAAATATATTTATTGTTTATTTTTCAGATTGATGGCTGAAGTGCAGCCATATCGCCTATGATTCGTCCGTCCGCGTCACACTGTAAATACATTCTTATTATATTGTAGTATTTAGTATAAAATGTATTTATACGGTTAATTTATTCTTGAAACTCTTCTTATTTTACAGCCAAAGTTAGGTTCTTATTTTTATCAGTAAACGAGTATAAATATTATTATAATTTTAGTGCCACATTGAATAACCGATTTTCCATAATGTTTATATTAGATATTTAAGTGTAAGATTGGCTCTGTATTTTATGAATTTTATTGCATGGTAGCATATAGACTATGCGAACTGAAATCCTAAGTCAAATAATAAACGAGTGTACTTAAGAAATACTCCTTTGTGCTTATTTATTGCTTTTACCTATAGTCATAGTAACTATCGCCCGATTCAATGGTCAGATAATAAAGTTGTAATGAGGTAATACGGTACCTAACTGACAGCTGTGTACGTATAAGATAGAAATAGGAAGTGTGAGTTAAATATGATAATCGGATGGTAATCGTCACTTCCGTAGGTGAAAGTGTGAGAAGAAGTAATCACCATAAAATAAACAATTAACATCATATAACACAATAGGTATGTCAGTATCAGTTTGTACCTAACTATAAATTACTTATTGTTAGAGACGAACGTAATAGCCGATAATATTCCCCGAGGAAAAGAGATAAAAGTATACACCCTAGATCTCCGAATTCAACTAAAATCACTAAAATATACCAACAACACCACAGACCCCCTTTAGTCTCGCTTGGACTTTCGCAACTGAGAAAAAAATAAATTTACGATTCTATTGCGATGTAGGAAGTCCTCCAACCCGATTTAGTCGAGCCGAGCGTGGTGGAAATTTGTCACAACACAATAGGGTTCTATTCATGTGCGTCAGAAACACCAGCTAACCCTGAAAGCGCATCACGTAGGGTTTTCTCTGTGTGGGAGCTACTGACTCTTATCTGACTAGCTATACTTAGGTAAATCCTTCCACCACGAGACCACAACCCTTATAAATAAGGATCTCATAAAGTTAAAAGCATTGAGTATTAATGAATGTGAATCTGAATCCGAGTTTCCTTCGATTTCTCAGAATAACAGCTTGCGCGAAAGTTCCATATTCCTATCAAAAACTTCAACATTTACAAATGCCATGAAAATGCCAAATGCATACTAAAATTATTGCGAATAATATTTTATTTTCTTAGTAATATGCCGTACGGGATAATGAGACAGTTACTTTCAAACGAATATGATGATTTGTACGACACGATACTTATTGAGAGTTATTTTAATGAGACGACACGAATGGGGAAGCCCCTGCAACCTGTGATAGTCGGTAAGGTTAAACATGGATCAACCCACTAAGATAAAATGCAAATCAAATAGGTAAACCGCTAGCAGTAGCTGCCTTTTTATCAGTGTATTTACCTACAGTAGTTAAAATGGATTTAAGTTGGTTCATAAAGATTTTGATAAAACGTAACCCTATTTTAGAATGTTGCCTGGTCAAAACGATAGAATAGAGCCCAATTACCTACATATTAGGTTACTTATATGGAAATATCTAGTTTAAGTAAATAGATGTAGGGGAACCCGGGGTAAGACGGGGTCGCTAAGGGAAAATTAAAAAAACAACAGGTATTTATAACCACAACGTTATCAATTATTTATGGCTCATTAGGAACTTAATGACGAACACTTTGGCACAGCTTTTGCCAAAAAAGTAATCATTACAATTGACTTATTTTAAAAAATGGGAAATAAACCATCTTGCTCCATGTACGGGGTAAGATGTGGTAAGTATACTATGTGGAGCACAAAACAGAGAAACAACACTTCTTCTGTGATTTTATCGTCAACACCAGCACCTGCAGTGTGAGCCCAACGCCTGCACCTTTGAAATCCGACCCACTTTTCCTTAAATTTGTAGTAGGACTGTTGATATCCTCAAGTAGAGGAAGACACAGTCATCTTCGTTGTTGTTCTTCTTCGTAGGCAGTATCTGCTTTGTCTTTTTAGCCAACTTCCCTGTAGCCCTTTTAGAGCCCTTCTACAATGTGAAATGTCGGGTTGAAGAAAAAAAAAACTTTACCAAGCTAGATCCGTACCCTATCTTGCCCCTCCAAAAATACCCCGTCTTGCCCCATGTTATATTTTTTACAAAAATTATTCATAAAAAAATATTTTCAATGTTAAAGTGATTTTGCACATATTTAAACAAAGCGTACCGAACCTTAAATAAAAAGACACAATTATCAAAACTGCCACTGTTTTAATTACTGTGTTGTGACGTTGTTTCTACCGGTCAAAAATAACAAGGACACTACGCAAAAACAAACAAATGAGCTTACACAAAAAACGCACGCGCTCACACCTGCTGTCACTGGCGCACTAAAGGTTAATCATTTAAGCCTTTCTATTGGCTCATTATTCAGATTCCTAAGATGTATAGTTTTGCATATATGTGGGGGGTCCCGTCTTACCCCGCGACCCCATCTTACCCCGGGTTCCCCTACCTACCTGGGCCTAATCGTAAACTTGTAGGTAACTTTTCTAGCTCCTACAATAAATTTTATAATCAACAGGGCTAACTCCAACCAAATTAGTAATCGCATGCGCCAAGATATTCAAAAGCGGCCATTGGGGCCGGCCAAACCAAGCATGGAGCCACCACCAAATGGGAAAGTGGGAAATCACGTCACTAACTGAAAACATGGAAGTAGAGTTAAACTCAATGTGCCCGTTAGACTCAGTCAATTTGAGCATCTTCAAGTTTACATCTAGACAGTCTCTGAAAGCTAAATTCATCAATAACAAATGCCGCTATTTCGAACTTGGAGCTATTGAAAAACGAAAGGTTAGATTACTTCCTTATGACAAAAACTGCCTCATCATGAGTGTGATTTTTTAACGGACTTAACAGCTAGATAGGTACCATTCTACGTGTTTTTTTAGATATTCTGGAAACTGTGGTGTTTGCATGTTGGAGAACTGAATAGTTCTTCCAGGTTATGGCCTTACAAGGAAAGTGATTCTGGAATGACCCCATGTGAACCGGACAAGGATTCGGCCAAGTACAGCACTGAGACACATGAAGAATGTAAAAAGGTTTGATACTAACATTGTAGACTGTTCAGGTAGGTTCTTTTCTATTCTATTCTCATAGGGGGTGAAGTTCCTGTACGTGGCTCTCTCGAGTGGAACCTTTGTACATATCCCCTTAAACCTTTGTACATATCCCCTTTGTAGGTCAGATAGGTTAATAGCAGCCTTCCTTGAAGATACGTACTAAGTACTTTATTAAGTACTTAATTTCTGTTTTAGTGTTATATTTTTATTGTAAACTTGTCTATCGAATTGGTTTAGCTGTAAGGGTCTAAGTTATTGAAATAAATAAATAAATAAATACCTACCTTCAATACAACTCAAGAATCAATATGAACTGAAAATGCTTTTATATGAAAATAGAGTGAGCGTTGAACATAATTCTAACTGGGTGTAACGAGGTCTGAGGCAGAAACACATCAGTGCCTAGGTGAGCAGGACCGAGCAATCACATTTGTTTTGTGGCGCTGCTTGGTACAAGATATTTGGATTAGGTATATCGGGCAGTGGACCTGTGGCATAGGGTAGGCATTAGGTAGCCTAGCCACATGAAATTGATTGAAAAATTTTACTCAATTTCAGACAGGCCGGTGGCTGGACAAATATTTGTATTTGGGTTCAAAGAGGGTGGCAGACGACGATTTGTTCACGCCTGTCGCTTTGCCGGGCCTCGGGAACCTAGAGTTCCTGTACAAGAACCAGTTGCTAAGTTTCTCTGACACCTCTGAGGATGGGAAGGTTTCTCTGAACAGGAGCCTGTCCAACGAGTGCTACTCGTGCACCTATAGCGGGGAGCCCACATCTAACGTGACTTACACGTCCCTCATGACCACGGTTAGTGTCGTTTCGTTTGTTGTTTTGTACAGGTTTGTAGATTTTGTAATTTTACCACAGAGATACGGAGAAATAATTAAAATTCAAATACTTAGTACCTAAGCATTGGGTGACTCTAGGGATTGTCGGAAAATCGTGAAATAAAAATCTAGATATACTAAGTAAGTACGTACATAGTTACATACTTAATATTAGGTAAGTAACTTATTAAATAAATAATTCAATATATAATCCCTCTTTAAGGTACACAGTGGAAATAATCAGATGCTGCTTATAGAATGTATTAAATTCATCTTGGTTAAACAATTAATAAAAAAATTACATCAATTAAACAAATATTTTATTAATAAATGTCCAAAATCCGCCCGTCTATTTTGAAATCGCCATAAAACCATTTTAATTTTATGGAAACCTCATCCAGTGACCAGCTGTCCCGGCATCGGACGGAAACGGATGCGTCGGTACGTACGCATGCCGATCATATGTGGGGACATCTCACACACGGCCGTCCGACTCCCAACTAGGCAGAGACACCCGAGTCCGCAATGTTCTATGATATCTAAGTATCATTTATATAGAAATACTGACATGATACTGACCACCAAGGAACATACTACTTTTATATGCTTCACAATCTTCACATACATTTTGTATACATGTCATGGCACTTTGGTAAATACGCAAATACGAACAGCCAAGTGGGGTGGTAGCATTGTACAAACTTAAAAATATGTTTTGGAACACAATCCAGTTTTTTTATTCTGTACTCAGAGCCACAGACACTACTTTTATTTTGTCACCTGTCAGTGAAATGTCACAAAAACATAACATAACCTATAAAACTATCAAATTAAAATAAAGAAGAAAATTGTGAATAAAAAGAAAAATAGATTTTACAAAAATGCATCGTTTTGCTAAAGTTTTACGTAATTTATCATATTCTAAGAATAAATATCGTATGAATGTAATTAGTAGTTCAATAAAATGTTTACAATATCCCTGTAGTAGAAGTATATTTTCCAATCAAGTTTTGTTTAATAAATTGTATATAGAAAATGAAAACGGTTACGCGTACAACATAATGACAAATAAAGGATATGCCAATCAATTTGCATTAGACAAAGCAAGCGATAAAGTAAGCCAAGCTGAGTTTGATAGAATAATGCAAGATAACCTTAAAAATAAAACACCTCAAGAGATCTTTCAAATGTTTTCCAAAATTGGTGCATACTGCTCCGAGCATAATATGTGTATATCAAATAAAATGTTTGATAACCATATTGATGTTCTAACTGACAATATTAAGTTTGCCAGTGATGATGAATTGAAATCACTATTTTATGCCTTAAAAAGATGGCCTGAAACACCATCCCCGAGGAGCAGGAACTACATAGAGGTGTGGGCGGCGCTGGACGACGAGTGCCTCAAACGACACACCGAGTGGTCTACAGACAAGATACTGTCTTATCTTTCCTTGTTCTATATGTTGAAAATAATAAAGGCTACTGATTATTCACAAAAGGTATTGAATAAACTTGCTACCAAAGCTAAACGTTTGACACCAGAACAACTTGTGCCAACATTTTTCTATGTGGGAGCACTCAGGAATCCCCCTTACGATATGCACAATCTGGAAATCCAACTGGCACAAAACATATCTTTATTAACTGTTGATGACTTAGCAGTTATAGCACTGGGTTTCTTTAAAAGCAAGACACCAATCAGAAGTATGGAGTTAATAAGTAAAATTCTTGAGAAAATAATTGAAAGTTCTAAAGAAATCCATGAGATATCACTGGCTGCTCTGCTGAAGCTTATTAGATTTTCTCTCAGAATTATGGCAAATGATGATCCATTGTACAGATTGCTCGGAGTACTAGAGGCTGAAGTGCCAAGATTGTCTCTCATGTGTTGTGTTCACATTGCGCTGGTGGGGACCCCTACATTAACTGTCCATGAGAGTTGTCTTGATGCCATTGCCAGAAAATTGATTTCTTCTATAGAAGATGCCAGATTAAAAGATATTGAACGCTTGGTATTAACTTATGGACTGTTTAGTTACAAACCAAAAACAGATACATGTTTATTTGAAATTATTACTGAAGAGTTGAAGAACCCCCGGAAGCAAGCCCAAATAGACAAGTATCCCCGGTGTTATGGTTGTTGTGTCTCTTATTTAGGACTTTTGGGAATATACCCAAAAGACCTTATCTCAAAAGTTTTAGATCCCAAGTTTTTAGAAAAACAATATGGAAGAAATCCCTTTGAGTATGGGCGGGAAATTCTTAGTTTACATAATTCAGTGAAAATATACTTTAATAATGATTCAGACATGAACTGTCTCACCGATAGAGCAGCTATTGTTATGGCCAAAAGGTACACTGATTATATGCCCGATCAGGAACATAAAAAGCAGTACAATATAACTGAGAAAATGATCTTAGACACAATGAGAGTTTTAAGAGAAGTCAGAGGAGGCCATCAATATGTCTTGGGAGACCATGTATTAACACATCATCAGAGAGGAGGTAATTTAAATTTTGAATTGACCAATACAAGTATACTTTTTAGGAATAAATAATTAACGATTGTCTTATGTTACAGATATAATCATTTGCAATGGAAAGGATGGGATGCCAGTTTCTGTTGAAGACATATTTCCAAAACCATTTGGTCTGATAAAAAGGCCACCCACTGATGATACATGGGTGGTCCTAGTGATTGCAGGAAGGAATGCTCTTCTAAAAAAGAGCAGACGGGCTACTGGACCATTGCAGCAAAAAATATTTGAGCTTCGACACATTGGATATAAAGCCAATATGGTATGCAATAAATATAAAATATTACAATCAGCATATAATGGATGCCATTTTTGTATTTCTTCTTTATCTACGGGTGGTCTACCAATTAGTTTTGAGTTAAAAATACATATACGAGTGAACCTGCTCGGTGAGAAAAGCTCTAACAAGCTTTGAAGTTTGTCACTATAATATGTAGGTACTTTATTAGTACCTACATAGAAAATCTCCCTCTCCGCATGCCTACTTCACTGGTTACTACTAAAGAGAAACTTAACATAATAAACGTGATTCAGAGTTAATTATTGGTTTTTGTTTTCAGATAAGGTGGGATGACTGGTCTACTCTTCAAACGGATGAAGAAAAAAAAGAGTATTTAAATAATTTAATAACTGAAGCTATTCAGATTTAAATTAATAAACACCCACTATTTAAGAACAACAACGAGTTTCTGTACTACACCCCAAAAATAGTAACTACACTACATTTAACTCATCAAGTCATCACTGAAAAAATGGGTGCAGCCTATGCTGGGTAGTAAGAATACTACCCTTCGAGATGAACACCCATAGTCGGAGTATAATGACCACGATGAACACCCTAGTCCCAGGATGTAGGTACCAAGTATACTTAAATGTACACTCACTGATACTAAATACTCAAATCCGGCCGACTGTGTGGAAAAATTACATCACTGCTGTTGGCTACTGGTGATGATGGAGAGAAGTAGGGGGTTGTACTATCTCTAACGAGACTCATGTTTTGTTTAATAGGTCGTTATTATTCTGAGATTATACTAAAAGGTTAAGAATTTGATTTTGAAACGCAGACCAAGCTAAAAAACAGCTGCTCGGCCGCCATATTGCTTTTAGTCCTCCGGTTTCGCGCCAGGCGTGCATTTTTCGTAATCGTAAACACAACATTTTTAATTATTGTGTGAAGAATATCAAGATACGCTTAGGCTCGCATTTGCAATACAATGTCGCATACCGAGGAGGCCATGGATGTGGCCGACGTGGGCGAGAATTCTGTAAGTTTTACAATGAAATGAGATCCCATTGTAGTGTCCCGTTGAACGTTTCAATTTATACCAAACAAAAACGGTTGTAGATCAGTGAAAACATGTATAAAACATTCCGATTCCCTTACAGAATGGGTCTTCTAGCGACACCACATCATCACGAGGAAAAGAAGGCGACTTCGAGAGTAAAATTGAAACAGACCGTTCAAAGCGTTTCGATTTTTTGTTAAAACAAACTGAGATTTTCTCTCATTTCATGACAAATGCTCCAAAAGCTGGTACTAGTCCACCCAAAGCGAAGGCAGGCAGGCCCAAAAAGAACAAGGAAGATTCGGCTGTCGAGTAAGTGCTGTACTTACCTATTTTATAGCAGTGAAAGTTTATTGACAAAATGTAGGTAACACACCCTGTACTGCATGCTATAAAAGACCCAAGTTCTGATAGTGTAGATTAGAATCCTGTTACTTCTACACAATTACAATAACATTACTATTTTTCAGTCACCGTCATCGAAAAACTGAACAAGAAGAAGATGAAGAATTATTGGCTGAAAATAACATCAAGCCTAAAGCCATTTTTCGCTTTGAGGCTTCACCACCATACATCAAAAATGGAGAGATGAGGGATTATCAAGTTCGAGGTCTGAATTGGATGATCTCATTATATGAAAATGGTATAAATGGAATTCTAGCTGATGAGATGGGTTTAGGTAAAACACTGCAAACCATATCTCTTCTTGGCTACATGAAAAATTTCAAGTATGTATAATTTACTCTTATACATTTGATATGTTTGTGTTTTAGTAGATAAAGATGAATATCTAGGTGAATTTATTTGTTCCAGAAATATACCAGGCCCACATATTGTGATTGTACCAAAATCTACTTTAACAAATTGGATGAATGAATTCAAGAAATGGTGTCCATCACTCACAGCTGTTTGTCTTATTGGAGACCAAGAAACTAGGGTAAGTAATGATCATTAGCATTTTAAGTACCCATAACTTTATTATGAAGTCTTCCACCACACCATAAGCATTATGCATTGCATATGTCGCAGGCATTTTGTAAGATCTCGCCGTTTACATACGGCGTCGTCAGTTTACAAACGCTCGCTGTTTTGTAATATGCCGAAGGCAAAATGTATATTGCCGTGTCATTTTATAGTATGCCACAACATTTCATTCACAATCCATACTTACTTACTTACTTACTTATTCCCAATCTCCGCTGGGGAGCAAAGGGCCGAAGTGAAGCGCCGCCATTCTTTACGATCTTGGGCCAGCTCAGAGACATCCGCCCAAGACATCCCCGCCTGGCCCATTTCCTTGTTCACAGAGCGCTGCCATGTCTCTCGCGGTCTGCCGAGTCTTCGTTTACCGCCCTCGGGGTGCCATGTTAGCGCTTCCTTTGGGACGTCTTCAGTACGCCTGAGAACGTGTCCTATCCATCTCCATTTGCGTTCTTTTACGGTTTCTGCTACAGGTTTTTGATGTGTTCTGCGCCAAAGTTCCTCGTTGGAGACAAAGTCAAACCAACGGATCCCTAGGATATTGCGTAAGCATCTGTTTACGAAAACCTGTAGCTTGTTCGTGGTTTGAACCGTTTTCTTCCAAGTTTCGCAACCGTAGAGGAGAACGGTCTTTACGCACGCGTTGAACAGGCGGATCTTGGTTTGGAGACGGAATGCGGAAGACCTCCACACTGGGCTTAACATGGCAAAAGCTCCACGGGCTTTGTTAATGCGGTTGCCGATATCCTCGTCAGTTCCACCATTTGGTGTGATTTTGCTTCCCAGGTAGGTGAAAGTGTCAACATCTTCAATTGGTTGGCCGTTGATTTTAAATGGAGTACGGTCCGCAGTCATTACTCGCATTGACTTTGTCTTTTCTCTGTTGACATGCATGCCCACTCGGTTACCCAAATGGACGAGGTCATTGAGTTTCCTTTGCATATCAGCGCTATTTTCGGAGAAAAGACAAAGATCGTCCGCAAAAGCGAGATACTCCAAAGATGTTCCATCGGACCAATCCAAACCTCCTTTGCCATTCTGCTCCATCATATCCAAAATTACTTCGGTAATCATGATGAAGAGTAGTGGGGATAACATGCAGCCCTGCTTGACGCCAATATTGGGGCTTATTGGATCGCTCAGCTTCCCTTCGTGGATTACTTGGCAAGTGTAGCCATTGTAGGCTTCCTTAATAAGGTTTCGCATTTTATTCGGAACGTGAAAATATTTCAGCGTATCCCATATCGCTGACTGGTGTACCCTATCAAAGGCCTTCTCAAAATCCACAAATGTCAGGAAAAGGGCCTTTTGCCACTCGGTTGATGCTTCCAGAATTATGCGGAGTGTGTTGATTTGGTCCGTGCAATTTCTTCCCCTGCGGAATCCTGCCTGTTCACTCCTAAGATGTTCATCTACCCGGTTTTGGATTCTGTAGAGGATGATGGCATTTAGTATCTTGGACACTATAGGCAGTAATGTGATCCCTCGCCAGTTTCTACAGTCACTTAGGTCGCCCTTCTTTGGGAGTTTGACGATTGCCCCCTTCTTCCACTCCTCGGGTATCTTCTCTGTCTCCCAAATCTTTTCGAGGACTGGTTTCAGAATGCCTACTGTTGCAAGCGGATCGGCTTTGAGCATTTCCGCTGAAATATTATCGAGTCCTGGTGCCTTGTGACTCTTGAGCTTCTTGACCGCAGCTAATATTTCAGCTATGGAAGGTGGACTAGCGTCGAAGTCTATATTCTGAGTGTGCCTTGCGCAGTTCAGCTCGGCTTCTACCCCATCGTGTTGGTCGACTCTGAGTAACTCCTGAAAGTACTCCTTCCATCTTCGCAATACTTCGCCAGGCTCACACAGTAGCTTTCCTGTCTTGTCTTTAACAGGGCGAGAGGGTTTTCGTGGTTTCCGCGTGATTTCTTTTATGACTTGGTAGAGTGTACGGGTATCTCCCTTGTACGCTGCATCTTCGGCTTTTCTGGCCAAGTCATCTCCCCACTTTCTTTTATCACGTCGTACTCCCCGTTTCACTTTTCTCTCCATGTCCCTGTACTGCGCCGCAGACGTGTTCCCGTGCAGCAGAGATTTGGCTTCTTTTCGCGCATCTATCAGTTGCCATGTTTCAGCTGTGATCCAAGGTTTGGTAGTTTTCCTTGTGGTGCCAAGAATACTGTGTCCGGCTTCGAGATATCCCTCCTTGACCTTGCCCCACATAACATCTAAAGAATCCTCCTCATCGAAGTTGAGGTTCCTCAGATTTTCTCGCACCGCTTCGCCGAATCGTTCCCGGGTCTCATCATCCTGAAGTTTCGCTACGTCATATCTTCTGGGTTGAGTTTCAACTCTTCTATGAACAGCGGCAAGCTTCAGTCTGATTTTGCCCACTACTAGATGGTGGTCACTGCCAACGTCAGCCCCTCTCTTGTTCCGTACATCTAGTAGTGAGCTCCTCCAGGTCTTGCTGATCGTGATGTGGTCGATCTGGTTCTGTGTGCGTCCGTCTGGTGATACCCAAGTTACCTTGTGGCACTCCTTATGAGGAAACAAAGTTCCACCGATGACTAGGCCATGCATCCCGCAAGTTTCAATGAAACGCTCGCCATTGTCATTCATGGTTCCAACACCGTGTTTCCCCATGATCATTTCTAAGCTGCTATTCTGGCTCCCTACTTTGGCATTTAAGTCTCCCATCAGTACTACAATGTCTTTCCTCTTTATTTCGCGAAGGGTCTCGTCGAGTTGCAGGTAGAATTGGTCTTTCTTTTCGCACTCAGTATCTTCTGTTGGGGCGTAGCATTGTATAATGGAGACATTTCTAGCTCTTGTTTTGAAACGCGCGGTAAGTATACGCTCGTTGATTGGTTTCCAGTTGAGAAGGCACTGCTTTGCAGACTTGTTTAGGAGAAGGGCTACTCCATATTCGTGCTTATCCTCTTCATTTGGTTTTCCAGAGTATAGCAGTGAATAGCCATCGCCCACTGTTTCTTCACCAAAACCATTCCAACGAGCTTCGCTGATGCCGAGAATGTCAAGACTGAACCGTCTGGCCTCCCGAAGAACTTCTTCAAGTTTTCCATCTCTGTGCATTGTCCTAACATTCCAGCATCCAATTCGGGTGTCCGTTTTCATGCCAAAGGTCGTCGTTTTTTTAGCGGTCCGGTTTTTTTCTTCGTCTTCGGTTTCTGTGATAATTTTGTTTCAGGTAGATGAGTTATCAGCCCGTCGTACCCTAGTCTATTGGTGGGGCTGCCACCTCAAAGCCTTAAGACCGGCTCGGTTTAGTACGGGTAACCTTCCCTGTGAGTAGATCCTGTTTTAAGGCGCAGGATACTCGCCCTTTGCCCTTCTATCCTCGGCAACTACAGCACTAGGTGGCGGTCGCACCGAAGTGCGGCTGTAGCAGTATCCAGGGTGCACGGCGCGGACGTGGATAGAGCGGACTGGCCGGGTTCTGCTAGTTGGTAATTGTGTCCCGCCACTGACACAGCAGAAGGAATTCTGGTATTTTTTAGACAGTTCTGACCTCACAATCAGAGACTATCACCAGTCCATAACCCAGCTTCGCCATGCTGCGTGGTCGGAATAAACACAGCATGTGGAAGAGTATATTGCAAAGAAACAAAACTCAACCAACCCCTAATCTAACTCAACAACCCAATCCATACGCCGTTTACATAATGCCGCGGCAAATTGAAGAACTTAGTTCTGGTTCTTACCACGCGCGGCGCTGTTGATCACAACAACAAAAATGGCGTCAAGTAGTGGTTTTGTGAGTCAATAAATACTCAAAACAGTGCAAATATTACGAGTGTAGAAGCATTTTCACCAAATAATTGTGACTTTAAAGTCATTTATTATAGTGCAGGAGCAGTAAAAAGGCCGTAGACAAACGTCAAAGTTTTTGAGGTTATCCCGCACCTAAAAACTAGTACGATATCCATAGATCCCGGAGTACGGAGGACACAAGGCAGGATATCAAATTGAAGCTTCATAAATTGTTTAGTGCATTCGGGCACCAGTGTTTGTTTTTATCTGGAAATCCCTAGTTTTATTGTTCTGCATAAATGACTACGTTTTTTATCTAAATGTATCTTTTTATTAAATATTTAAACTTATGTAGTACCTGCTTAGGTACCTTTTTTAGAAAACAAAAGTAAAAAGTCTTACTTGACATCCTGAAATAAAGTCCGATTTTTCCATTTATTCAAAGTTCAGACTGTGTTTTATCATGGTCACCCTAAAACTGCAATCAACGTCGAAACCAGAACGATTGAACGAGTTATCAATATGCCTTCGGCAAATTACAAAACAGCGAGCGTTTGTAAACTGACGACGCCGTTTGTAAACGGCGAGATCTTACAAAATGCCTGCGACACATATACAGTTAAAAATTTAACTCAAATTTTATCTCAATGTTCACAGAATACATTCATCCGTGAGACGCTAATGCCAGGCAACTGGGATGTCTGCATTACATCCTATGAAATGATAATAAGGGAGAGGTCAGTGTTCAAGAAGTTCACCTGGAGGTACATGGTCATAGACGAGGCTCACCGCATCAAGAATGAGAAGTCAAAACTGTCAGAACTGCTGAGAGAATTCAAGAGTATGAACAGACTGCTCCTGACCGGGACACCGTTGCAGAACAACCTCCATGAGCTCTGGGCTCTGCTTAACTTCTTGCTGCCTGATGTCTTCAACAGTTCTGATGTAAGTTGAGCTGTTTATGATTTTATATACCTAATTGTGTTTGAGGATATCTAATCTGTATATCATGTCTGTAGCATCTGAGAGCTTTGAACCTTTAATGAATGAATGTAAGATTAAACTTAAAGTTGTGTTAAGCACCTACAATTATGAACAATCAGAGAACTTGTTAGTTACAATTAAGTAAATTCCACCAATTTCCAATTTTCTGCACTACAAGCACTTTTGCATGTTGCATGCTTAGTTTAGTTTAATAATATATTTTCTTAATATTTGTTTAAAAATGGAGCAATAAAATTTGTTTTAAACAGGGAGGGAGCTGGTGCCTGAGATACAGGCCACCACCTAGTTCAGGCCCCAGCGCTCTTAAAACTTGTACTGTGCTTAGTCCTAAGTCAGTTTGTAATTTAATTTTAAGTTGTGTACATCTATTTATTGTATTAGGCTAAGCTTATTGCTCAGTAAAAATTTATTTATTTATTTATTTAGCAAAAAGTAGTGGAGTCAACTAACAGTAATATCTGCATCATTTACTGTTGGTAAATATAATGTTGACACAAAACTATTTAGCTTTAAATGTTTGTTTTCAATTTTAATTCTAGGACTTTGACTCATGGTTCAACACAAATGCGGCATTGGGAGACAACCAATTAGTATCAAGATTGCACGCGGTTCTGAGACCCTTCTTACTTCGACGTCTTAAAGCTGAAGTAGAAAAGAAATTGAAACCCAAGAAGGAGGTTAAAGTATATGTGGGTCTCAGTAAGATGCAGAGGGAATGGTACACAAAAGTGCTCATGAAAGACATTGATGTTGGTGAGTAAAGTTTTCTCTTAGGTAATTTAACAATACTCCAAATTCTTACCTAAAACAAAAAATATCGCTATGAAATTAATTACTGTGTTTTTGCTATTTATTTATTTTTACAAAAAAAACAAGTTATTAACATTGAATGATTGTCAATTCCAGTGAACGGCGCCGGCAAAGTCGAGAAGATGCGGCTCCAGAACATTCTTATGCAGCTGCGCAAGTGTTGCAACCACCCGTACTTATTCGACGGCGCGGAGCCCGGCCCGCCCTACACCACCGACTCGCACCTCGTCTATAACTGCGGGAAACTCGCCATACTTGACAAACTGCTGCCTAAACTGCAGGAGCAAGACTCGAGAGTGCTCATCTTCTCACAGATGACCAGGATGCTGGATATACTGGAGGATTACTGCCATTGGAGACAGTTCAAGGTATGGAATTTATTATCATTATTATTGATTGCTATCATTATCCTTGCCTTGTTGTTATTTACCTTCCAAATCCGACTCAGGGTAATTTAATCATTTCTGTATGTTTGCTGAAACACTTGCGATGCGATGCAATATGGAAATGGCTGTTTCATCAGTCAGGAGATCATTCATCAGACAAGGATAGATCCCATCAATCCATCTGCCATTTTGTTATTGTTTCTTTACTGGCATACATCATATTTCTATCACATCCGCTCCCATAATAAAACCATATTTCACATTTATACTTACTGTAATGTATGCCAACTCACTCTTCACTCCTATTTCTAGTACTGCCGTCTGGACGGCCAGACCCCCCACGAGGACCGCAACCGGCAGATCGAGGAGTACAACGCGGAGGGCAGCGAGAAGTTCATCTTCATGCTGTCCACACGCGCCGGCGGGCTCGGCATCAACCTCACCTCGGCCGACGTGGTCATTATATACGACTCCGACTGGAACCCGCAGATGGATCTGCAGGCCATGGATAGAGCACACAGGATTGGGCAGAAGAAACAGGTGCGTGGGATTGTGTTTTTTCCTAAATCTGTCAACTTACTACCACAAAAACTTTTTTTTACCTTATTAAAATAGAAACTAAATTATGTAAAATATACCTCCTCTTATCGTACCTGGCTCAAAGCTAGCTGCATTACCTCGCTGTACAGCCAGATAGATTCTTTGAGCCAGATACAATCCCGGATGCTTAGTTGACTATATGATGAACAGAATATTACACCAATAATTAACATACAGTAGAGTATTTATACATATGTTTACGTTTTTTACACTTTTCACTCATTGCAAAAAAATTCAACAGGTCCGCGTATTCCGACTGATCACAGACAACACGGTAGAAGAAAAGATCGTAGAGCGAGCAGAAGTGAAGCTTCGTCTCGACAAGCTCGTCATCCAATCAGGACGCCTCGTGGACCAGAAGAACCAACTGAATAAGGATGAAATGCTCAACATGATCCGACACGGAGCCAACCACGTGTTCTCGTCTAAGGATTCCGAGATTACCGACGAAGATATTGATACGATTTTGGCTAAAGGAGAGACTAAGGTGCGTTGTTTTGATTCGTTATACTTTTCTTCATCATGATCAGACCGTAATAATTCAGCCACTACTGGCTACTTTTCTACTTCCGCCTGCCACCTCGTGGTTTTACACTCGTTTACTCTCTCGGAGATAAGTTCATTTAGAAACTATTAAAAAACATTTCTTCTTTTACAGACAGAAGAACTGAAACAGAAGTTGGAATGCCTGGGCGAGTCGTCGCTCCGAGCGTTCTCCATGGACACGCCTGGCGCCACCACCGACTCCGTCTACCAGTTCGAAGGTAATCTAGCATTTCACTGACTCTAAAATACTTACATCGAATTGTTCACTCTCCACTGCCGCACTAAGTTACTCTGAAATATTTTTACGACGTCTCGATTTGAAGGGCCTCTTGCCACTAAAACATAGTCATGGGGCTGTAAAATTAATTGGCTGGTTTAATTATTTTGATGCTAACACCGATACACTTGTCTTGCTGTCTTACATTTATTTACCCATGAAATCGATACTTATTAAGAGTTATAATAAAACTTGCTGTTCCAGAGTGTCAGCTAACTCCATACTAAATTTAATTAAAATCGGTTCAGCCGTTTTCACGTGAAGAAGTAACAAACATACAAACACACATACTCACAAACTTTCGCCTTTATAATATTAGTAGGATACTAGCTTTTACCGGCGACCTTTTTCTAATGCGAAGTGCGGCAATATAATTGTAGGTAACTATCTGTTTCGCTTAGGAAAACTAATCTATTTCGTTCACGCCCAGGCGAGGACTATCGAGAGAAGCAGAAGCTGATGCCGCTGGGCAGCTGGATCGAGCCGCCGAAGCGCGAGCGCAAGGCCAACTACGCCGTCGACGCGTACTTCCGCGAGGCGCTGCGAGTGTCAGAACCGAAGGCGCCTAAAGTACAGGTAATCAAGTGTCACTGTAGATAGACGGTGAATTTACTGGATACCTAGCACGAGACGCAAGACCCGCAAAACAATACGAGACAAAAACCATGCATCGCGCTCGTTCATGTCGCATAGCCTCTAGAGCAAGCGCAAGGAAAAAAAATTGATATGCAGCTGCGGTAAAATAAAGCACCTATTCAATGCATTTCGATTGAGGAGATACATAAAATAACTGTGTTGATTCGAGTTTTCGGAAAGTTTTTCGGCATAGGGGAAGTTCACTCATGAAATTTCATCCACACTAAAGTTATGGTCCTATGTTGCAGGCTCCCCGACCGCCCAAGCAGCCGATAGTGCAGGACTTCCAGTTCTTCCCGCCGCGGCTGTTCGAGCTGTTGGACCAGGAGATCTACCACTACAGGAAGACTCTTGGGTAAGACCGCTTAATTGTATTATTCTTATTGTGTCCGTAACAAACACAAGAGGTAGACAAAGTTTTGTCACCATGTTGAAGGATTGGCCAGACAGAGAAGAGTGTTTTGTGTATCCCCAAGGGATGCGTAAGAAGCAGGCAGTGTTGTAGTGGCAGAAAAACGGAAACGTTGTCGTTATAAAGTTACCTGTAGTGCGATCACCATATAGGAAAGTCGTTGGAATTTTTATACGTTTTATTAGTTTCTAACGTTACCGACACGACATGGACGCTGATCAAGATGTCATACAAAATGCCAACAAATTACAGCACTTGTGATAGGCCTACTGTTCCTGCCCTAAGGTCGGTAGATCTTTCAAGTGAAAAATGAATGCATTAATTTATGAATGTCTTCGACAGATACAAAGTGCCAAGAAATCCCGAGTTGGGGCCGGACGCCGCGAAGATTCAAAGAGAAGAGCAGCGGAAGATAGACGAGGCCGAATCACTCACAGAGGAGGAGCTCGCTGAAAAGGACAACCTTTTGACACAAGGTACGACGAAGGTTTTTTAAATAAGTACTAGTAAACATACTACCAATTATATATTTATCCTCAATCGTTTGCATCGCGCTTGTAACTCTAATAACTTAACCGGTTGTGTCCCTAGAAATACATATCGCGACAACATTAAAAGATTTTCGTTTTTAGGATTCACCAACTGGACAAAGCGAGATTTCAACCAGTTCATCAAAGCCAACGAGAAGTATGGCCGAGACGACATCGAGAACATCGCTAAAGACGTCGAGGGAAAGACCCCAGAGGAGGTCATGGAATACTCGGCTGTGTTCTGGGAGCGATGCCACGAGCTGCAGGACATCGACAGAATCATGGGACAAATCGAACGCGGCGAAGCGAAAATACAAAGAAGAGCCTCAATAAAGAAAGCTTTAGACGCCAAGATGGCGAGATACAGGGCGCCCTTCCATCAGCTCAGAATTTCCTACGGCACGAATAAGGGCAAGAATTACGTCGAAGAAGAGGACAGGTAATGGCAATATTTATGAGATTAAATAACTCGTCAAAGTAAAGCCTAAGTGCTTTGTTACCTGAACCTTTTTGGGGCTTAGGTAAAAAGGTACTACTTTACTTCGAGTGCTTCAGTAAGCAAAATAGGTACAGATTATTTTAATTAAGTTTTATTAATGGTTCTTTTGGAGAAAGCATTATTTAAAAAAGGTTACGGTACTGGTTGGGTATCTCAATACCTAAATAAAAGCTGAGTTAAAGTGAAAGCTAAAAGTAGCTTTTAGCATAAATTGCTAAATAATATCACAGAGAATTTCATTTGTGAGACTTGAAATTAATTTGGTTTCTTCGGCTCTGGACGATTGGATGAATTGTTCTAACAGTTGACGTAATAAGTGTCGTTATCGGGTACCAGTTACAAGACGGGCCGACAAAATGTAACACGCTATAAAAGAATTCCCATAGTGTTAACGCCTTGCCATCAGTGCAACTATAAGTGAATGACGTTCCAACCAACTTCAGACATGAATCGCAGATGAACCGTTTCAGACTCTACCGTCCAATTACATTGCTTGAGCGGAGTTTTCACGCAATTTCATTGGTCGATGTTTTACCTCGCACTCCGCTCCTCTAGCCCTTTCCGCTCTGGAGGACAGGCCGCCTAATTCCCCCCCTCTCCCCCAGGTTCCTAGTATGCATGCTGCACAAGCTGGGCTTCGACAAGGAGAACGTGTACGAGGAGCTGCGCGCCAGCGTGCACGGCGCGCCGCAGTTCCGCTTCGACTGGTTCCTTAAGTCGCGCACCGCCGTCGAGCTGCAGCGGAGGTACTTATTTTTATTTTATTTATTTATTTTTATTTTGGCTTTATACAGTCATAAGTTATGAAAATATAAGTTTAGAGGCTTACATATATGGACTCGGAGAGCCGATAATTAAAAAAAAACGCTAGATTTTCTTTTAGAAATATCCAGAGAACTATCGACTAGTGAACTTATAACAAAATTTACCGCCTCTATATTCCTCTAGCAACGTGTAATGTGCATTTACAAGATGCCACGTATTTTTATAAGCTGATGATAGATCCATATCAGCGCTGCGTATACCGGATCTTGAAGTTGTTATTTGTTTAATTCTAAGCTAGCCAGTCTAGCCTACCTACTCCTCAAAAGTCGATTTGTTTTTCTGAATCGATTATAAAAAAAAATATATATAAGTAAATATCTGTCTTGATTTAACCTATACTTATCCTAAATTATTTCAGATGCAACACGCTGATCACGCTTATAGAAAGAGAAAACCAAGAGTTGGAGGAGAAAGAGCGCGCGGAAAAGAAGAAAAAGAGCGGCGCCCCCAACCAGAACACTCCCGGAGGAAATGCGTCTAAGGGAGCAAGCGCGGGCAAGCGCAAGGCTGACAACACGCCCGACACCGCACAGAAACAGAAAAAGAAGAAAAAGTAAAATAACGTAACTGGCAGGTTGATGACGATGAACAAGTTTAGTATTCATAGTGCAACCGAGTACGGCCAACCGATCCCTCAACGCCTACTTAATTTGCTATAAGTTTTTTTTACGAGACTAGGAGGACTCAGTTTGGTGGCATAGTACAATAAACTTATTTATTAATCTTGATAATGATAATAGTGTTGACATTCCTTTTCTGTGTTGGTTGTGTGTCCGATGATTTCTTAGTCTGATTGAATCTCCGCCCTCTGATTATGCTGATTGAAAGTGTGTTTCTAATTAAAAGTGATATTTTTAACCAGAATCGGACCTGAATAATTATGAGAAATTCCAATCTGTGTAACTTTTATTACCTACAATAAATCCTAGTTGCCAAAAGTTTTCACTTTTTCTTATCACATACCTACCTAAACTGGGGCAACAGTAAATTGGGACATTACATAAATATGGTTAAGAAAATAATAACAGTAGGTTTTACGAATAAAAAATACATTTAATCCATATTCACATTAATGCATGAAGTTCAATAGGCTGTAATAGCAATATGCATGATACATTCCTTAAAATTATTATATTACAACATTTGAGCAAAACATCCATTAGAGAACATTTGGAATATGGATGTCTCACCTCACAGGTGACCAATATTTGTAAAGCACACTTTACACCTGGCATCTAACTGCACTGCATGCATGCTTCCTAATCAATACTAATCATGATCCTATACAAAATCTACTTATAGTGACTTGTTTTTTTTACTACTATATATTTATGTAATTACAACAGCAGCTAAGCTATTGTTTATCACATGTGATTTAAGGACCGAGAAAGATAAATTTTAATCCGACATCTGGATTGTTATTTTTAAACCTTGTTCTAAAATTTACTACCTGTGTTAAATAGATAACCTAGTCAATTATTATATTGAATGATTGATGAGAAGAAAGAAAACTATAAATAAGTCATTGTTAAGAATATAATAATTATAAAACCTTAAACAACTGCACTTTCGTAGATTCAAGGAAGTTACACAGTATTTGATGCTTCATAAAATGTATTGTATTTTATGTCAATGAAATTCTACAATATTGATACATATTGGTATTATTTATAAATTGCTACATAACCGTAATTTAAAAAGAAACTTTATGAACTAGATAATCACAATGACAGCTTAGATCTAGATTAGTAACTTTCATTTCATGATTTTACTAATGATACAAAATCTTGCATTTTTATAATATTTACATAGATATAGTCCTTATTTATTGTAAATTGTATGAAGCACCAAACACTAGTGTAATTTAATACTCAAAATGAGTGATTGATGCAAAACACGAAACTAATGTATCGATTGGTATCACTTGACACTTCCGCAATGTTCACTGTCCCAAGACGCCTGCCTGCCTCTTTAAAAATGCCACAAAAGCGCCTTGCGCACTTCGTAAAAAAATTAAGAGCGCAATCGTTTTTTCTAAGGACAAAGTGTGAGTTTTTAATGGACTCGCCGCAATCCAGGAGTCAAAGCGACGAGTGCGATTTAAATCACGAATCGAGTTGTATGAAAAGTCGAGCTATCACTGCACGGATGAAGAAACAAAAGACTTCCGCTAGTCTTTCAAACGTCGAACTATGACTGCACGAACGGAAGAAACAAAACACGTCTGCTAGTCTATCAAACGTCTCACACTTGGCCCTCAGTTTCACGACCCTCTGTACAGTTTCAAATGGGGTGTAGGTAAGTAGCAGGCGGCGTGTCAGTCAGGTACGGTGGTTCAATCGGTGAGGCGGGCGCCGGGCTCGGCCGATCACGACGAGTTGCCGTTCTCCCCGTTGTCCGTGAAGCTGTTGACGGCGACGGGGAACGGAGCGCCGAGCCCGTACAGGTGGCCGCTCGAGCTCTCGATGTTGTCGTCGAAGAATATCTGCGAGTTGAAGAGTTCGGTTAGTGTTGGGTAGCAAGCCTTAGTGGAGCTAGGTGAAACTCTTGCGTTAGTCACCAACTCGACAAGAAGTTAGTGGTGGTCTGGATTTCTTTTGACATTTAGGGCGGATTCGGCCAACGTCGAGTAACTTTTTACTCACGAGTAAAGTACCAGTTACTCGCGAGTAAGCAGATTTTGCATTCTACCAAACCTGAAACCAAGATAACTAGCTTATCCCAAGAATAAAATGTTATACCGCCAAAATTGACCGTGTAACGAGCTTATCCGAGAGTAATTTTGTAATGGCGGCAGCACATCAGCTGATTAGAAAACCGTCATAATGACATATAAACACATCTGTCAAAACATAAACAAAAGTACGTTAAAAGGCAAAGTCTCAGAATAACAACAGCGAATAAAATATTAAAACATAAACAATTTCATACTTTTATAATCCATTCAAACTAAGTTGGCATGTCATTTCTATTGCATGCTTTGAAACGCAGCTATTTTTATTTTAGTTGCATTACAGTTTCGTTCCTCGTTCATTCAATTTAATCATGGTATAGTGCCACAAACTTATCTGTTCCGGTGAGAGCGAACTAAATTGGTCCATACCTCATTACTTACTGTACTAATGAATTTCATATTGACATAGATTATATGGACCAATTTAGTTCGCTCTCACCGGAACAGATAAGTTTGTGGCACTATATAACTTGGTAGAATGCAAATGTACTTATCCTAGATATTTACTCGCGTATAATTTTAATTCCGGTATAGTTATTCTCGTGTAACGTGATGTTTGGACGAATCCACCCTTAATCGTAAGCGCTTGAACATCAGCGGGCGTCCACTGCTAGGGCTTTTGCAAAGGGCGCCACAACCCTCTCTACCCGGCATTGCAAATAAACACTACCAGCTTTCTCGTTACGTTAGCCTGTTTATCTCTACTTATAATTCTTCTTTCCCTAAAAAAATCTTTCAAGTAACAAACTTTTTGTGTGATTTAACACACATTCTACCTAACAAATAACATCTCATCTAAATAACATTTCCTCAACGAGGCCACAAATACTGACCTCCTTAATCTTGAAGAAGGCCATCCCGGTGAGGTGCGAGTCGGAGCCGGCCTGGTGCTGCGGACCCACGCGCCGCAGCTCCAGCTGGTCCGCCACCTCCTGCAGCCCGCCCTTCAGGTTCTTGCACAGCTTCATCAGGTACTGGAATGAAGGGGAAATGTTAGGAAAGACGGGTACTAAATTATCTAATCTATGCTTAGACGTGTGATATATCTCTGAACCTGTATGTCTATACAGGGTGTTGCAAAAACTCAGCGTGACTCAGGAGGTCATTTTGAACAACTTTTGTTCTAAGAGTTTCGGTAATTCACGAAAAAAACATCATAATTAATTGTATGTTCAAGTATTGTGCATTCATCCTTGTAAACTGAAGATCTTATAAGTGTAAGAATACGCCAAATTTTTCGCTTGCGTAAAATTGTGTTACTTGCGCTAGGGGTACAATCGTAGTATGAAACAAAAACCAAATGCTGGCTATCTGACTCTGAGTTAATTACTATTTTGGAGACTCACCTTTACATCGTATACAGTTGGGAAGTACATCCGTAAACTTTCAAAGAAATCATTCTCGTCTTGTGGCAGGTGTGAGTCTGTCAGCAACTTCAGAAGGTAGCCGAAGTCATAGCCGGAATGGAAGCTCAACCATTTTATGTTATCCATTAGCACAATACCTGTAATTTAATTATGATTGTTGTATTATAATAAATTAAATAAATATAACATAGATAACAACTTAACATAGCGTGTGCTGAGTTGCCAGTTGCCACCTTGAATCTAGGTATACTATGAAATTGGAGTGGCTAAGTGGCTATATATGTAATGCTGAGCTGAGGGCAGTGGTCAGAGTGTTTAGGGTGCAGTATCTATTTCCGCTTGGTCACACTTCGCTGATACATGGAAAACATTATAACGTACCTGAAGACATTAGTAGTTCGGCAAACTCCAAGGGCTCAATGCCATCTTCTTCATGTTTCCTGAACTGCAACCCAGAGTTCTGTAGCAAGTCGATTGAGTCTTGGGCATACATATCCTCCCTAAAATTTAATTTTATTGCGATTAATTTACAGACTTGCTAAGTATTTTGTGTCCGTCTTCAAATAAATACAATCCATATAGGATACAAGTAGAGTTTACTTACTGCAAATTGAATTTGAAGTTAAATTGCCATGTAGTGTATCCTGGTGGTGTTTTACCATTCTCATCCATGAATGTTAATCCCAATTGAATTATTCTAAGTAGATCCACATTGCACCTGAAATTAAATCATAATGTTAGACTTACGCAAAAAATACCTGCTTTACAACAGCAACTGCAAAAAATGGTATAGGTATTGAGAAACACAAAAGTTTTGATTAATAAATCTAAAGTGGCTGGATGAAGAAGGCCAAGGGCTGAGCAGAATGTTATCACACTCCTTGCGAGTGTTCTATGTCTAGCAGTACTACAGACTGATGATGATGATTGGATAATTATCTCAGTCTCTACGATAGCACAATTTTTTCTCAGACCAGCCACAAATGTTGATAAAAATGCCATGACATACTCAAACATTGGGGTCCTACATAATTGATCATGAAATTATAAAAAACTAAATTAATCTATAACAAATAGCATTTTACCTGAGAAGTTGGTACTGGTAATCAGCAGTAGATCTAAATTCTCCGATGGGCCGCGCCACCACCCCAGGAAACTCTGTGTCCATTGCAACCCAATGATATTTTTGCACCACCTAATAAAGAATAAATTATAATCATATTAGTCTAAAATTGAGTATAAATTGAACAGTCTGTTAATCTGATTTGTCATTTGCAATTTTATGTATGAACACTTTTTTTTACTGTGACATCCTATAACATGTTCTTACTTCCATAAATTTACTGTGGTGTATTGTTTGTGTGTAAACATGCGAGTGCAACAAACCTGTCTTATAATTTGAAATTCTTCATAAAGATTGTGGTTCCACACATCTTTGATGCCACACTCTTCATTAGCTGGTATGGGTGCCACTGATCCAAAACTTGCAGCTGGCATCTGGAATAATTAGAGCAGGAATATTAAGAATTGTAGTATCTTATAAGACTGAACATATTTTATAGCACCTTGCTAGTATCAAAAAAGAAGTTAAAAACAGGGTTCTACTGTCCTACTGTCTAGTAGAAACGCTTAGTGCGTTTCACGCAATATTTGACAAATAAAAGCATCTGTTCATCGTGATTCGTGTCTGTTTATTGTGGTAACTGACCATTCATATCTAGTAGGTACGTGTTTTACAGATGATTTCGAAATCACACAAAGCCAATCACCAAGTACCATTGGTATGATGTATTAGGTATGTTTCACTGATACTTACCCTGTATCGTTTTTCTAATTCTTGATGGCCAAATTCTTCGGTTCTTCTAGAAGCCGTGATGGATGCAAGGCATCAAACAGAGTTACACTAGATGATACTTCAAATCAAATAGTCAAGTGAAGAGGATATCCAGTCTACAAATTGAGAGTATACACGAAACACGAAATAAAATGCAGTTCAGGTTTTTGATTGATTAGATTCAAGCGAGAAGTGTTCGAGAAAAAATACAAAATTGAATGACACTTGGAATAATTTATAAGAACTTCTTGTTTTTTGCGAATCATTCCATTATTCGGCTAACACTTATGACAGGAGTTATGCATTGTGAATTCGCAGAAAATAGGTGTAATGTGAAAATACTATGTTTAAAACACAGGAAAATAACAATGCGTTGCGTTGTCGTGCCGTTTCAATTTGTCAGCGCCATTTTTTTTGTTGCCATTATTAAATATGGCTACGGTCTGTACACAGACCAGATTATTATATTTTTTCCATCGATATTTTGGACCCAAAATATTTTTATTAAAGCTTACACGCAAGATGACGGAAGTGACCACCACCGCCACAGCAGTAAACCGTAACTTGATCCCGGTCTGCGTGCATCTCGGGCCCATTTCTATATTTTATATCATTACGGTACCTATTGTACCTACATACCGGATTGTTTTACAATCTGCCATGAAAATTTATTAATTCACCATTCCTCAGAATAAGGATTCAGATGTAGAACTAGGATTCACAGGTAGAAGTCCCACCGAGGAAAAAAATAGGTAAAGTCCTGAAACGGAAGTGGTAAACTGGTAAGTAACTAATTTTATACCGTTTAATAAAATGATGATGGGCTCAAATCTATGGAAGCTGGGACCACCACCAAATGAGTCAATGAGTGATACGTCGTTGAAAAGGTATTTTTTTTTGCAGAATATGAATAACGGAAGCGCTAGTCTTGCTCTAACTAACCAATTAGAATAATCGTACCTTGAAAGTTTTTATATTGTATTTCTGTAATTTTAATGTTTTTTGTTATTTTTTCAACAAATGATCATCATTCATTATAACTAATATTATATTATATTTGTTTATTATCTCAGTACATCTGGTGGTGATGATGAAATTCCGTCCACACTTCTTAAAAGCTGCGCTGATATTCTGAAATACCCCGGTTAATTACACGGTTAATCAACCAATCATTTAAAGAAGGAATTTTCCCTGAAAAATTAAATATTGCTAAGATCATACCAATACCTAAAAAGAAAAGGAAAAAAGATACAGACCCGGATAAATTCAGGCCCATTGCACTTCTCTCAGTCATATCAAAAATTTATGAAAAAGCCATGACTAATAAACTAAATACCTACATTCCTAGAAAAAAAAATCTTCTTCATAAAAATCAACACGGGTTTACAAAACGACATTCAAGTACACTAGCTGTGTATAAATACACGCAAGAAATATACAACTACTTACTTGAATGAAAAGAAATATGCCATAGGACTTTTGCTAGATCTATCTAAAGCATATGATAAGGTGTCACACAAAATACCTACTACTTAGTAAATTATACGATTCAGGAGTGCGTGGAATAGCCTACGACTGGTTCCGTTCCTATCTCAAAAACCAACAACAATACGTTCAGATTAGGGCATGCAATACCGCAATACCGGTATTCGTAATACCGGTATTAGGGACAAAATTCACGCTTTTTCCAATACCGGTATTGAAAGTTAATACCGGTATTGAAGTAATACCGGAATCGGACTTTTTTAGGCTATAATAAAGCGATTAAGATATAGTATTCCTAAGTACTGTGAAAGCGCACTTGTTTCCAACCGTTTGATGCAGTTTTAAGCCGTTTGATATCTACTGTTGACCATGCGTAAACGGACACTGGATGTAAAAATAATATTTTTTTGTAAAATTTAAACTTTAATACTCAATTCTCGTAAAAATCTATTACAAAAAACTGTATTTCATTGCTTTTTCTCGTTTTATTTTGACGTATACGACCTTTAATCACAATATATGCCATTTATCACAAGGAAATCTAATACCGGTATTAATACCGGGATCCCGGTATTGAGTTGCAATACCGGAACTCAATACCGGTATTGAAAATAGTTCCGGTATTGCATGCCCTAGTTCAGATACAACATACCGACCTCCACGCCCAACGAATAAAAACAATAAAATCTACTACCGGCATAACCAACTGTTCAATACCACAAGGTGAAGGAAGTTTCCTAGGATGCATCCTCTTTCTTGTTTACATAAATGACCTACCTAACCATATTAAAACCCATAATATACTTTTTGCTGACGATATATCAATACTACTCCAAAGTTCCACAGAAGATGACTGCAACAAACAATTGGACGTAGTTACGCAGAAAGGACTCAACCCACACAAACCTAGTTCTGAGATATAGACGTTTTAAGTTCTAATCAGTATTCTTCAGCAATGAAAAGCATCTTATATGTGGAAATTATCTTAAATTATGCATATTTATTGTTATTTTACTATTGCAAATCATGGTGTAGCTATAACGAATATTTATTGAGTTATTAATGAAAATATGCACTTGGATCCTTTCTCCTAAATTGCTTTTTCTATGCAAGCAGGGAAATTCAATGTTTCGCAGAAAGGATCCAACCAAATATTTATTTTTATAAAATATTTTTTTAAATAACAATATGGTTTTTAAAGTAAAATATTTATATTGTAGACACAAGACATTACTTTTTTACACAAAATAAAAATTATATATCAAAAGTAAACCTATAATTAAATAATTTATATTGAAATGTATTCGGAAACAACATTTCACATCTAATATAAAAATCTAACCGGAACTGTATTCCCAAGCTCAAAACTCTGGATCAACTTAACCGATTTTGATATTTTTTTTACAAAATAGAAGCCTACCTTTTTCGTGAGTATCTACGACCCGTTTGTATGCCATAATTTTCAGGATAAAGCATTTTGACGGAAAGCAAACCTCATAGAAAAAAGTTGGGCATGAATAAAATTCTAACCGGAAATGTGTTCCCAAGCGCAAAACTCTGGATCAACTTAACCGATTTTGATATTTTTTTTACAAAATCGAAGCCCACGTTTTTAGTGAGTATCTACGACCCGTTTGTATCCCATAATTTTCAGGATAAGGCATTTTGACGGAAAGCAAACCTCATAGAAAAAAGTTGGGCATGAATAAAATTCTAACCGGAAATGTGTTCCCAAGAGAAAAACTCTGTATCAACTTAACCGATTTTGATACATTTTTTTACGAAATAGAAGCCCACTTTTTTAGTAAGTGTCCCATCCCATATTATCCTATAATTTTCAGGATAAAGCAATATGAACATAAGCAAACCTCAAAGGATAAAGTTGGACATAAATAAAATTCTCTTTTACTCTAACTTCACTTCATCATCCTCGGTATATTGCAACTATCCTCCTTTTTATGCCTCCGTAGGATATCCGTCGTTCCCTGTGCTTACCATACGATCGCTGAAAAGTGGGATTTCAGCGATCGTATGGTCCGTATCACTTCGACTTTACTTTGCGGTTGGATATTAAAATTTATGTCAAGATGCAGAATAATTATAAATCTCATAATCATTAACCATCATTACGACCCGTCACATCTCCACTGCCGGGGCATGGGTCTCCTTCCAATGAAGGAAGGGATTAGACCTAGTCCACTACTCTGTCCCAGTGTGGGTTAGTGGACCCCAACACAAGCAAGCTTGTGCTGACAGAGTTGACGGGTAATTGGGCAACCCGACTGTCAGATGTTTTCAAGCCGCCCGAAGGTCTCTGAGTAAGCTTAACGACTGCTATCGATTTTATTATAATCATAATGATTACGATTATGCTTCTTGACATACATCAAGATCTGGATATACAAGATGCTCCTGGTTTATTGAATCTGCATCCAACTCCTCAGATGCAGACTGGTTTAGATCTTTAAAAACTTCGGCAATGTGGTCATACCATCTTACAAGTCGGTCTTCCATAGTAACAAGGAGATATCCAGGGGTTTGTTGCAAAGTTTATTTGATTCTTTCTATAGATCCTTCATGGCAGCCGCTGTTTGTTTTCTACAAGATATAGAATCAGACTAACAGCGTTGGTCCTTTTTTAAATTACGTTTGATATTTTGTTCACAAAGAAAATACTCGTACGCAACTCGTGCTTCTTTAGAATGGTAGTCTAGTTCGATGTTAAGTCTTCCTTGGAGAGTTGATCATATGCCATGTTCCTTTTGACATCCATTCTTTCTTTAAGTGTTCCTCGTGCCTTATTATTTCTTCGCAACTTTTTTAAAACATGTCTTTAATGCCAGTGCAGTTATCTTTGATTGAGGCTTGTCGCCCACACTTAGTAGGTTGATGGTATTTGTTGTGGATCTGGATACTAAGTTATCTTCTGACTTCTGGGTCCTGCAGCTTATTTACAGCGATATCTTTAGCAGATCTTGTGGCCTGCTTCTGAGCTCCCGCTATCGTCAAGCAGATTTTTCCAACCACTAAGTGGTGATCACTCTTGACTTTAGCAACCCTTCTTAAGTATTTCTAACATCTAGAAGTGAATGTCTTCATTTTCGAATAATCAAAATGTGGTCGATTTGGTTCCCGGTCCGACAGTCGTGTGAGAACCAAGTCACCTTGTGACATTCCTTTGGAGTTACCACCACCGAAAATTAGCCATTAACAATCCTTAGGCATCGTCGCTCGCTTATCAAATCGGGCGTAACTTGTATGAATCTGATAGATGTTTGAGAGTCGAGCGACGCTGCTTATGGATTGTTAATTGCTAATGTGACTTGCCCACACTAACATACGGTGCCGATACATGGACGATGACCAACGAAACTGTGCACCGAATCAGAGTTCCACAAAGAGCTATAGAGCGAGCCATGTTAAGTATTTCGCTTAGACGTATTCCCAACGTGGTGATCCGTCAAAAGAGGAAAGTGTTCAACGTCGGTATGCGGGTCGCCGAACTGAAATGGGAGTGGCAGGATACTTGGCTCGTGGGGGGACGGAAGGTGGAAAAATGCGGTGACAGAATAGTGGCCAAGAGACGGAACAAAAACAGTTTGAATCCTTTCTGCCAAATAAAATCTGAACTGTTTTATTAAAAACTTATATTCTATGAAACAACTAAGGACCGTTTGAGTCCTTTCTGCTAAATACAAATTGACTTCTTTCAATCAATAAGTATTTCGCTAAAACGACTCAAGACGGTTTGAGTCCTTTCTGCTAAATACAAATTGTCTTTTTTCAATGAATAAGTATTCCTCTAAAACGACTCAGACGGGTTGAGTCCTTTCTGCTAAATACAAATTGTCTTTTTTTAATGAATACGTATTTCTCTAAAACGACTCAGAGCGCTTGAGTCTTTTATGAAAAACTAAATTTTTCATGGTTTCATAGGAAATGCGTTTCTGTAAAAGGACTCAAACAGTTTGAGTCCTTTATGTGAAACTAAAAAATGTGTGTTTCATACAATGTGGGTTGGTCCCCCACATCAAAAAAGTATGTTGTAGTTGGTTTTTTACTGTGTTTGTTTTCTTGACAGGTAGACCCTACATTAAATAGCATGTTCTAGTACAGTGTTTTTCAACCTTTTTCAGGATGCGACCCCCCTGGTACAAAAAAAAATTTCGCGACCCCCTTGACCCTTCGGTTTTTTTTTATCATGTACCTATGTGTATTATAATTATACACAGTATTACCAATGTCATGCCTTGAAGGGCTGATAGGCCAGCTCAGAAGTAGCCAGGTTGATAATAATATTTACACTTTTATAAATTTGCTGAAAATCGACACCTCGGTTCAGTTTTTGGCTTGCCGCTGCCTCCGGTACAAAATTCCATATTTATGTTTTTTTGATGTTGCATCAACCTGTAGGTATATGTATAGTCCTACTATTGATCACAGTTAGTAATGGGCCGAATGTGGTTTAATCCGAAGTTCAGCCCAATATTCGGTTAAATCTGTTGCTTTTTTAAAATTTTATCATTCAGGATGAAATTTCCTCAGTGAAGTCCCCGAAGACAGGGAAATGTACCCGAAATACTGAACAACTTCATAAATTGACGAAAAAATCCAAAAAAACTAATGCAGCCGTTCTAGTATACATTTTAGTTCATATTTACTATGAAACCGTTTTTTTTTTCGCGATTATCAGAGTGGTTCCAAAAGTTGCTCAGCATAACGGGTAGACTCACCCGCCAACAAAAACGTCACTGACAAAATTCCACACTATATTTCTCAGAAAATTGTAGAAAAAGGTGTGCCGGATGTTAGGGATTTTAATCGAATTTCGTCCGAATACCCTGCCGACGTTCGGTTAAACCGAATGTTTACCGAATTTTGGCCCATCTCTAATCACAGTCTAAGAAAGTAACGAGTAATGCTGTATGTTTTAAAAAAACACGGTTTTCTAAACCTAATTCGAGAAAAAAAATATTGCCATTTTAGTACACGATGATGTAAAATTGTTTAAAGATAATTTTATTTATATTTATTTAGGTACGTTATAACAGCTGTCAACTGGCGACCCCCCTACAGAAGCTTCGCGACCCCCCAGGGGGTCGCGACCCACAGGTTGAAAAACACTGTTCTAGTATATAACTCAATTTTGACGAAGTTGTGGATTGAGGCCTTTCTGCGTAACTACGTCCAATTAAAAGACATTTTTCACCAAACTAAAAATTGGCTAGACTGTTACAACCTGGAAATTAACATCCTAAAAACAAAAATGATCCAATTTAGGCCATACCAAAAAGCTCCTATAGATCTGCAACTAACTAATATAGAGAAAGTCAACACATTTAAGTTATTAGGCATACATTTAGATACTCATTTAAAATGGAAATGTCACATACAAATAATTAACTAAAAGCAAATTGTCCCAATTCATCTATTCCCTAGGTATACTAAAAGTTAACACCAACATAAACACTGCTCTCACAGCATACTATGCATATGCAAAATAAATGCATGGTTAAGTTATGGCGTCATTCTATGGGGTGATAGTGTAGACGTACACCACCTATTTGTTCTACAAAAAGATGTCTCCGGATCATAGCAAATCTTCAAAACACAACAAGCTGTAAACCATTTTTCATCAAACATAAAATACTTTCACTACCCTCATTATATATCTTCGAAATAGCCAAGTTTGTAAAGAACAATATGCAGTTATTTAAACAGGTAAACGAAGTCCATAAAATTAACACTAGGAACAACTGTGCCACAATCTAATATGCAAATTTTTAACAATAGCCCATATTTTAAATGCATAAAAATCTATAATAAACTTCCAACCTTCATTAAATCTGAATTAAACAATAGTAAATTCACTTCCAAATTAAAAACTCTACTAACACAGAAATGCTATTACTCAGTAAATAAATACCTACTTGAAAATTTAAATAACTAACTATAAATACCTATATCATTATTATGAAAAATTGTTTATTGATTCTATTATTACCTACTTCATGTTAAAGATTATAATATTACGAATGTTAAAATTTTATATAGATTTTATATCTTTATTATGTAAGCAAATACCTAAAAATTTGTTACTTTGTATTACTTAGAATATTATTACCTAGATATAAGAATTCAACTTGCTATGCCCTACAGGGCACTATGTTAAAGACCATGTGTACATTACATAATATTAAGACCAATGTAAAACTTACATAGTTGCAATAAATATATTACTATTACTATAAATCAAACCAGTTGAAAGTAATTTCTCCCATTTTAATAATACGTGTTTACATGAGCAGAGTGAAATGCCGTAGAAAAATACTTGATATCCGACGAATATAGGTAATTATGTATTTCAAAATGGACAACTCATACGGATTTGTCGTAATAATATTTTTTTGATCACTTGAAAAGAGTGTATGTATGTATGACTATGTATGACTCATCTTTATTGGACATAGGTCCCAAAACTCTCATTGTCATTTAATCGATCTACCTATTGCTATTAGGTAGGATATATTTATTTCAGCGCTAATCCCTTAAAAAGCCATACTCAGTTGGTATTTTATTTTTAAAATACTTATAGGTATGTGAATGTAAAGTCTTTAGAAAATCGCACTCTTAATTTTTAATCATTGCACAGTTGTTAGACTGTAAATAGGAAATATTTCTGAACGGTTTCTGGGAAATCGAATTGATTATTTGCTCATTACTCGCTGCACATGCTGCCGCTGGCTGTCCACACGTGGACATGACGTGGACTCCGAGTGTACAACTCAACAAAGCTGAAACAATGGCTGCTGAAAACGCGCGATTAACGCGAACCCTTCATTCTTGCCTTTCTTCCGAATGTGTATTCGATTGCCGTGCGACGACGACGGCGGCAGCGGCGTCCACCCGTTGTACCACTACCGACTAACAACCTAACCAAACCAAACGTTATAAACCCCTGACATAACTTTTGAACTAGTTAAGTACCTACTGAACCGATTTTCATGAAACATGGCTCATACAACACAGCTCGTAACATTATCTACACGGAAACACAAAACGGAAAACGGATCAGCCGTTTGAAAGCTACGCTAACACATGCAGACACGTTAAACATTATATTCTACTTCAAAACTAAACTTATAGTTCCCTCTTTTTCCGTCGGAAGTGAAAAAGATAGTTTAGAGGCCCTTGTCTAGTTTTTAAGTACCTAGGTACTTTTTAGCTTGTTCCTGTGGGCTACGCTACTTGCGGTACTTACTTTTTGCTCGAAAATTGTGCACCTATAACACTAACGATGCACGAATAATTTAAAATATCATAGATTTTCAATTATATCGAGGTATTGTAAAAGGTTACAGTAAATTAGGTTTTTTCCTCTACAATATTCTACCGTTCAAATCAATAAGTAAGTACAATGTAATTACAATAATCACTCCGTAACTATAAGTACATTAACTAAGAAGTATACTCACTCTATGAAATTTTAAGTTTTCAAGAGTCTACACATATTTTCAGGTAAACGTAGGTCATGTAACTAATGTTGTCAGTTGGTTACATTGCACATTTTTACCGCGCGCCTGGAATTTCAGCAGTGGGTACAGTCATGAAGAGTCGTTCGTCTTTTCAGTTCCCACTTCAGTCGAACTCGCGGTTCCACGGCGGCCGGTTGTGTAGAATCGCCCGGTTTCGACGATTCGAACTTACGTGAAAACAACTTTTGAATTCAGACATCTTCGAACTGGCATCCCAATGTGACTCTAAATAGTTAGTGGTTTCGTTGTATTTTTTGTTGGATCTGCTTGCATCTGGAGTTACCGGTAAATATTAAAGACAATTTCTACATTTAGTTTTAAGAATTGTAATAAGTTTTAAGATGGTTTTTTTTTCGGTTCCTTTTTTTAAATTAGTAAGTAGGTATTAAGCAAACGAGCAGGTTCCCTCACGATGTTTCCCTTAACCCTTTTTTCTTAAGAATTCAATGGTACATGGCAGTATTGGAACCCACGGCCGCACGAATGAGAGCCTCACTCAACTCAAAGATTACTAAGTTCTTAATATTTATGATCTGCTATAATAATAGCATGTCATAAATGGTTTAAATATAATGTTTTTCTTCAGCACATAACGACAACTACAATGAAAACATTGTTCTTCAGCCACTTTAAGACTATAGGCAGGGATTAATGTTCACACTGTAAGGTTTGTTTTTCTGATAAGAATGTGTGAAAATTCAGTTTTCAGCCACACTTCTTTTGAACTTGACAATTCTTATGATATGATGTTACCTACCTTTTAGAAAAATATGCATTCCGTGTACTTAAATCATTAGGGGCATTTCGAACCTAAGCTGTAGACGGTATACATTGATATTTAGATAGAAAGTAGGTATCTTGAAAAGTTACCATTGAACTTATATTTTTATCATATTTTATGGACGAATTTTGCGGAGATCAGTGTAAAGCGCCTTTTTATAAAATCTTAGTCACCTCTTATATTAACTAACAATCGTCCACTGCAAGATATAATATAGGTCACATAAGTCTGTCCAGTCACTCTAGCTGCTCGTCGGTTGTCTGTCGCTATATTTGGATGCTCCTGGCCTCTACTCGACAACTTACCTACCCCAACTGTCCCCAGTCAGATACCGGGGTATTCGTTGGCATGCATAGTGTTTCAAAAGTAGTAAAGTAAGCCGAAAGAAGATGACATAGAGGATGATTCTAAACAACTTTTGACCACGAGTGCCTGAAAAAAATATCTACTCTCACAGGTACTAAAAAGTCACGTGACCAACAATGTTTTCCCTGAATCACCCCCTTTCGGCTTACTACAGGATTTTTTACATCCTGTAATTTTTCTCAAAAACTTCGCAATTTGGTTAATTTTGTCGAATTTCCCTACGGAAATTGAGCGCTACAATGTTTCCGTCGCTGTAAACCGATCTTGCCATAAGTTTGGTAGGAAGGAAGGAAGGTGGGCGGAAACTTGGTAGGTCTGTAACGTAGTTTCAGACAAAGTCCCGGCGCGGCAGGAGGGCTACTCTATCATAACAAAAGACTAAAAAGAATTACTCTTGTTCACGCAATGGAGTGATTAACGCAACAGCTGGAGCTGTCCGGACTCCGTATTTCGACAAACAAGAGTAGCCTTACTGGGGGTTATAGTAACTTATTGTACCATAATGTGAAGCAGGAGTAGCCTTCCTGCTGCCGCTCTACCGGTACAAGTTATTTCGACAGAATACTTACTTAATAAGTACATATACAACTTCATTATCAATCTACTACACTAAAACGACGTCATCTACCTTAAAACATCTTGTTCATTACTATTAGTAAAAGCGTAAGAAACATACACACTCACAAACTTTCACCTTCATAATTTTAGTGTGATATAATATACTTAACTGAAAAGTTGATAACCCTGAGAAAATATAGAGTAGGTACCTATTCTATTCTCTGTGGGGGTGTAGGTACCTGCACCTGGCTATCCATTGCTTGGACCATTACCCACCACGCTGGTCCACTGCGGGTTGGTGGGTTCACATATCTAGATGTATGTGCTAAATCTAGATATGCAGGTTTCCTCACGATGTTTTTTTTGTACTTAAGTTAAAGAACTCATTGGTACATGTCAGCGCCGGGATTAGAACCCGCATCTCTGGCGTGAGAAGCGGGCGCTTACCCGACTGAGCTACCACCGCGTATCGAGTACCTTATTTTATTATTTATATGTAACAATGTAACTAAGTTACCGACTTAAGTAAATACGCTAATTAGTATTACATAAAAGAAAACCTACGTATTGGACGAGCCTCACCGTGGCTAAGTCGGTACCGAGCGAATATAAGCTGTTATCGACGTAAATTGTATAATGTGTTTACAAAATAATTTATGATCCTATTAGGTTTTATCAAGATTTGTCCACATCACCCATTTCAAAAAACATGTAGGATACAGAGGAGAACATCTGTTTTTTTGAATACATAATGACCAAAATGACCAAAATTTTCAGACACTCTACATGGTCTCACTAAAATGCACCGCGTGTGTGGTTAAACACAATTTTCTTCATCAGAGAAACGTATACGTAAACGTATTACAATATTTTTAACTTTACAGTTTCTAAGTAGGTATAGGTACTTAGGGTTTGAATATTTTACTTTTGCAAGTAGCCTGAAAGCGAAGCGCGGCGAGAGTTTTAGAATCGTTGAATCGCTTCACTTCAGCCTGTATTTCAGTTGATGTTTTTCGTGAAAGTGGCTGAACTCGGTCGAATGTCGTCTTTACGACACAGTTTATTTCGAGTGTTCGAGTGTAAGAGCGGAGAGAGCGTTGACTCAGTGAGATTACTATTTAAATATAGTTGGGGGCGGGTTGCCAAATCATTCAGAAAATGCTCCCAGTGTCCACTGTGATTGAGCAGTTACTCGCTCGATTGTTCTCAGTATTCAATATAAATAACGCTTAAATTGCCAACTGCTATCAAATACCTAATTGCACTACAATTTCAAGATCTGAAGGAACTTCCTTTGTCTTTTTAATTAGCACTTAAAATTGTTTTACAGAGAATAGTCCAGCAACTCCAGCATAAATTGAATAATTAAAGAGGATCACGTAAAGTAATAATGGAATGCTGAATAGATTAAATGGAAGCGTAAGCGCGGAAGCGAAGTTATGTAGGTAGTTAGGGATTTTCTCTTAGCGAGTTCTGGAGAAAGATAGTTAGTGCACGTTAAAACTCGGCCAGTGACGTACCACAGTTTGATCAGTAAGGGGAGATTGGATATCCGCGGGCATAAGTTGTTATCAGTACAGCAACCTTTCTTCTTCGGTGTACCTATCCGTAGTAAAAAGATACAATAAATCGTATTTTCCCGAAAAAACCAAGGGCGCATTCAACTCTTACGCATTCTAATACCATCAGCTTTATCTGCGTGTCTTTTCATGAAATAGTTTCTAGCCTTATGGCATATCTAGAATCATTTTTGATAATCCGCAAGTGCCAAATGTTAAGACTATTCGAAAAATCGTGGATCAGACGACGGCGAGGTCCACTCGTTGACCGCACGACGTTTATTGGTGATACCGCGGCGTCCACCCGTGGACCACCTGTCGACAACGAGTGGACGCCGTGTGACGAGGCGGGGCGTATGGGTGCCGGGTGGCTATAATGAGCTGAACCAGTCTTCACGCGGCAAAAGTGTCAACCTTTGTCACCAGCACACTTGAATAGCATCAAGAACAAGAAGTGTATTGAAGCATATCTAATTTATATTGACATAGGTATAGCTATAACAGTGACATAACATAATATAATTTGAATATCAATAATGTTAATGTTGAATAGTTTAAACAGCTCTTGATGAACATTAGGTAATATTTCTGTATTATGGGTAATATCTAGATATAAACTTTGTGGTATCTTTAGTATTTAAATAAATACAATTTAAAGCGCTGTTATAATCACTACATGTCGTAAAATTTCACATAACAATACACACCTACATACTTACTTGCTTTAGAAATAACTAAGTACTTACTTCCGTTAAAAGCTTAGGCCAGCCGATAATTTTAATTTTCTGTTACGCTCTAGGGTTTCTTCAGTCTATCTTTATTATATTCCTCAGATGGGCTAGCACGGGGCGCAATGAAGACGTGACAAAAGTTCTCCGTCGCACTAGCTCTTGAGGCTGCGCGATGTGAGTGAGCGCGATGGAAAACATTTGTCACGTCTTAAATGTGCCCTGTGCTAGCCCTTCTGAGGAATATATAAGCCCCATAGTAAAGATAGACTGAAGAAACCCTAGAGCGTAACAGAAAACGTGTCAGAGCGAGCGCGCGGCGTGTGTTCCAGTTCACTGGGCATTCGACGGGCACATTCGTTTACTGACTGCCTCTATTTATCTAGGCAGGAGCAAATATCCGCTCAAAATAGGTTTTTGCTAAAATATGATTAATTTCGTGACTGGATTAAAGGTTCAGATAAGCAGTGTTCCTATGGTTTAGCGAACGGTTAATTTAGGTACTTACCCTTTATTAGTAGATTCAATAAAACCCCAAATAGACAACTTTTCCTTCTCAAAATACGAGATAAAACCGTCAAAGTCAATTCCTCCCATACTTGAACTGTTTAAGGATCCTCTAATTAAAATTGTTTCGGTTGGCCCTCCTCATTCTTATATCAAGAGAGTCAAGACACGACAAAATGCCATTTCCCATCTCTTTTTACCTACTTACCTGTCTGTCAAGCCACCGAGTAATTTAAATGATCATTAAATTCTAAGATTACTTAGATATTTTTTTGATTCCCAAGTAGGTAACTTCTGATCTCTGATTTAAGTTTGTTGATTGTCAGAGGAAATCAAATAATCCTAACTAATATTATAAATGCGAAAGTAACTGTGTCTGTCTGTCTGTCTGTCTGTCTGTCTGTTACTCTTTCACGCCAAAACTACTGAACGGATTTGAATGAAATTTGGTATACATACGGTCTAGACCCTGGGAAAGAACATAGGCTACTTTTTATCCCGGAATTCCCACGGGAAAACTTTATAAGGCGAAGCGAAGCGCGCGGGAACAGCTAGTAATAAATAAATCTTTATTGAAAACAAGCAGAGTAAACATAAAACATGAAAACCCTGACTCCCAAACTAGGTAACCCTGTATCTTGAGAGTCAGAAATAACTAGTAACTCTTATTAGAAAAAAACATTACGTACTAGAGCCGGACTGGAGAGAGACAGCAATCCACGACCGTCCGTCCGCAATAAAATATTATCGAATATCGTCTCGTATTGATTCTGAATATATGAATACATTTCACTCTATGTAAAATTACTTTCATGAATTCAATATAGTGATATGATATACAGGGTGTAAATAATCACGCGCAAAATTAAAGCTCAATTAGAATAGAATAGAATATATCTTTATTGGTCACCACAAATTAAAACATACAAAGAGAACTTATAAACTAGGAACAATGAACAATAAGCGGCCTTATCGCTAAGAGCGATCTCTTACAGGCAACCTTAAACATAAAGAAATAAAAGTAAAGAAAATTTGAATTTTTCAATTCGAAAATTTTACATCTTTTCAGAAGAAACACACACTGTTTTCATGCCCCAATTCCCCCATACAAAGTTAAATAATGTGGAATTTGGTATGGGAGAGGGTGTTGTTAATTTTTTCGGGCACGGTGTTTACTTCATCATTAGATGATTATACATTACATCAATTTTTCATATTTTATTTGTTAGCTCTCTAGCCCTGCTGTAAGTGACAACATCAACAACATGAAGAGAAGAATGAAGAGCAGCAATCTACATTATTCGCCTCGCTGTAACATTTTATGGTTTCATTTGTATTTCAGGGTCCATTTATTTCATATTAATAATATACTTAACTAATTAATTATCAAGTGAGGTAGTTAGTTCATCTTAGGAATAAAAATAACCGAAACATTTTTTTACATACGAAACCATGCCGCAATCCTTATTAGTCCGACGAGCCTCTGGTGTCGCAGTGATTAAACGAGTTTCGTCACGACTCACTAATGTCTAGCTATTCAAACGCCAATTAGCTCGTTAGAAGCGCCTACCGTGTCACAGATTCCAAAGGTATTCTGTGATTGCTGCCATCGCCTTATGGAGAGACCTGAGGAGAATTTTCTCTTACATTATAAGTACCTACATACCTAGAGTATTTACACTGTACGAATAGGTCCCAGATTATGCGGTATGCCTGTCTTGTCCGCTCTGCCATGAAACAGTTACAACGACCGTAAAGATGTCTTGTTGGGCCGGTTCTCGGAAAATTAATGTGTGCTTTAATGACACTTGAGCTTTACGCAATTTGAGGACAGCGAATAAATACTCCGGTCTCCCACTGCGCAAATTTAGCTATTCAATATTGTTGCATACAATATACATAGCAATTAAACTTAAATAATTATTCTTAAATTTAAATGTAAAGATAAGCACTTCAATTGCCTTTCTATATGTGTGTTCTCTCTTATTACTTATACTTAAGTAAAATTACTTGGGAACACCCAAATATTTCGAAAAACTTTTTTCCGAATTTGATAACCCCGAATATGTAATTTACGAAATATTGCAATACCGATTTTTTTAAATACCGAATTATAATAATCACGAAAATTATAATTTCGAATATTATAATCACGAATATTGTTATTACGATTGTTAAATATACGAATGTAAAAAAATACGATTACTTTAATATACGAAAAATAAAATACCGATTTATTATAATCACGAAAAAGTCAAATCCCGATCGGAAATATGATAATTCGTGATTTTGACAAAAAAACATAAACGTCTTTAAAACTTTAGAACCAAAACCAAAAGATAGGTGCGACGACGAGCAAAGCGAGGAGGAGCGTGTTAGGTGCACATAGATATCGAAAAACAAAGCGGAGCGCAGCGAAGCGGAGCGGAGCGTTTCAAATATAGAGCAAAACAATTGCTAGGATTTTTATGGTGTTTAAACTTAAAAACCTTAGGACCTAAACCTAAAGATAGGTGCGACGACGAGCAAAGCGAGGAGGAGCGTGTTAGGTGCACATAGATATCGAAAAACAAAGCGGAGCGCAGCGAAGCGGAGCGGAGCGTTTCAAATTTAGAGCAAAACAATTGCTAGGATTTTTATGGTGTTTAAACTTAAAAACCTTAGGACCTAAACCTAAAGATAGGTGCGACGACGAGCAAAGCGAGGAGGAGCGTGTTAGGTGCACATAGATATCAAAAAACAAAGCGGAGCGCAGCGAAGCGGAGCGGAGCGTTTAACATAATATAGCTTAAAAAATATTGTTTTTATACGCATTATGCTGCATGCTGCATTATTCATATAACCATTTCTTGTTAACTAGGAAACATTCGGAAATTTGTATTTTCGGAATATTAAAACTTCGGGATTCGTAATTTTAACAATTTGATATAATAAAAAATCGTAATTTTGAAACATCGAAATAATAATATTCGGAAAATTGACTTTCGTCATTTTAATAAATGTGTTGTTTGAAATTTCGTTTATAAACTATTCGTGATTTTCGTTATTCGGAAACTTAAAATTCGGGATTGTGAATTATTCGGAACTATGAAATTCGAAATTTTAAAAATCGTTATTTTCATATTCGTAAAAAAGTAATTCGGAATTATGTAGTGTACCCAAAATTACTTACGTTTATAATGGACAACATTTCAAAAAACTAAAGCTGCTATAAATCGAAAACCATTTCGAGATTTAGCTCTAAAGGCCACAAAAAAAATGGTTTTGTATTTTTTGGATGTATCATTTTCGAGAAAATCATAAAATAGTAAAAAAGTGCTGATGACGTCATGCATCAGGTGCGATGCATTTTGATGATCAAAGCCCATAGATTTAAAAACAAAGTAACTGTCACTTTCATTTTTGATTGACGTTGACGTTTTATCGTGACGTTGTTGTTTATTTGGGTCATTTTCATTAATTCTGTTCTGACACTTTCTGACTATTTTTTTTATTTTTTATTAAGAGATGACCTCTATATAATATGTCCCAGAGTATGCCACCGCCTACACAGCTGAAAAAATGCTTCTGCTTATTTTTTTACATGATAAGTACCTACTTTCCATCATCAGAAATATCAATGTCATTTGAAAATGACCCATTTGTTGGTTGGCATGTAAACAAAGTTTAAATGTCACTTGTCAGTGTCATTTATGTTTTTTTTCGAGACTCAGGCAATAGACAAAAATAAAAATTGAGCCTAATATGTGACGTCACCTCCGGTTTTAAAATAATTAACTTTAAAGTTTAAAATAACATGCAAAAATTAATGTATATACAAAATAAAAAAATACGGGTCCACTAATTTTCTATAAACTTTCCGAATAGCTAATAAAAATATAGGGTAAAGAAAATGAAATGTTGTCCATTAATAAGCTGTTCTGTTAACGCATAGTTTATAAATAATTAGTTAATCTATCTGAACTGTAGGCCTTATTATTTGTGTCAAATGTATTTAATCATTGTTTGTTTGGCTGTTTGTTCAGTTATTAAAAAAAAAAAAATTGTTGCAAATGAAAAGTTGGGACATAGGTACTTTATAAGTGTAAATTACACTATCCCTAATATGGGGTAGCTATACAAACATACTTTACTAAATAAACATACATTTCGTATTTCAGGCGGTCACTGATCAGGCATCCAGGGTTTGCAGTAAGCCCTAATTGCACATCGAGTTTCGAATTCATTAATCCAATCACGTGTTGTTCCCGAACAAACGGTAATAATTGCCCCGCGATTACATTAGGTCCGGCGACGCAAACGTGATTCCTCGTCGGACGTCACCGTGCCCGCGCCGCCGCCGCATCGCGTCAGCGCTAATCAGCGAGCGCTGCAAACACGCTGCAAACATCCCGAGTTTTCAGACTTTTGCATATTCAAAGGATGCAGCGGCAGCGCTTTCATCGCTGCAAAATGTCAATTAGCTTACCCGCTGCAGCAGCTTTTCGATTCTTTGTAAAAAAAGAAGATTTGCATTTGTATTTATAAAATGTGGTAAATAATATCTGTCAAAGCAAAGTATCTTTCCATGCTCGTGTCCCGAGATCAATTACTGAGATTGTTTGCAATAATGTTTTTCGTTTCCGCCGTCGAACATTTCGCGCCTAAAGAGATTTAGGGAGGAAAACCCTGAATAAATATCCGCGCAACATACAAATAAATGTTCGTCTCGCGAAGATGAATGAGCCACTCCATGTTTCTGGGTGGCGGTGCGACTGTACTCAGACACGAAGGTTGTGAGTACCTGAACACTGAAATGAATTTATAGGTATCGTACCGAAGAGCAGCCTCTATCATAAGTAACTTCAGCTGTTAACTTTCTTTATGTTACCCCAGGTAGTTTTCGAATCCGAATAGTGCAGAGTTGGAGTATTGGGAGTGGGAGCTGTTGCTGCCACAGACAGATAGACAGATCGTTAAACTTAAAACATACTTACCTCTTTTCCCGTCGAGGGTTAAAATCCTGTAAAATATCGGAAAAATTGTTTAATCCTCTAAGTAAGTACCTACCTACCTCAAAATTAATTATGTTCCTGATGAGCATGTATAATAATATAGGCTTCATATGTTTCCTGCGATAAACGAAGCAAGTTATTACGCTTAGGTATAACATGACGTAGTAGCATAAAAAATCACGTCGCGATTAAAACATTTTGTGATGTTACCAAAGAGTAATGAATTAGTAGGTACATTTTAAGCCAAGGGATGAAACCCGCATACTCGTATTATCTTTTGAGCAGGGAACATATAATATTATGGTTCTTTGTTTTTGTTTTATTTTATGAAGTATAGGGTTTTTAATGTAAAATTGTATGTTAGCAATTACCACAAAGTCTTTATGTATCAACAAGGACATGTATATACCTTTGGAACAATTACTTTGTTTTAATTATACCATTTTTACTGCACCTACAAAATAATAGCTTCGTGTTATGTACATACCTCATAATAGGAGTGTGATATACCTATGTAAGGTATTATTAGTTGATCGATAATAAAAGATATATGTTGGGTGAGTTGTGTTGTGTCAGGGAAGGTTACCCCCCCTTTTCCATTCCTGATTGTTGCTCTCATAATCGAAGGTCTAAATTAAAAATACATCACCAACATCCATCGTTAATGGACTAATAATTAATCATAATCACTTACAGAAAGCCGAGCCTATTTTTGTAGTTTTATCGTATTTGATGCTTGGCTTATTTTCACAATAAAAATAATCAATTATAAAAATATTCGTTCTCCATAGTAAAAAGTCACGTGACCAACAAAGTTTCTATGGAAAATATTTTTTTATTATCATGAATTTTCAAAACTCGTAGAGCAAAAGTAGTTCAGAATGACCCCCTGAGTCAATCCTATCGGCTTTGTTTACCCTTTTTGCAACACCCTGTATAATTATGGTTCAAAATACGCAGCCAGCCTGCTGCGCACCTTTCCTAATGACCGGAGAGATCTGACTAATATCGTATCAGCCTTTACACATTCTCTTCTTGGCTTTTTATTATTTATTATTATTTATTAATCAAACATATTTTTACAATAAAGACTTAAATACTAACAGTGTGACAAAAACCAGTTTAGGTTTTACCGCACACTGGCACTCACACGACATTTCTCATTAATAAAAACTATCTTAGGGTACTTACAGATAAAGCTTACATTCTAAATACACAGTGACATAATTGGTGTAGACACACTAGGTGGTTATTTTTATCGATTAGTTATTTATGAAAGGGATTGTGAGAAGAAAAGAAAAGTGTAAGTTTGTTTTTAATGTTGTTTTTTGTTATTTCACTTTTTTATATTTAAGGGTAGGTGGTTTATTAATGTAGGTAGGCTACGCTTGTCATTATTTTAGTAAACAAACTGTTTTATCAATATTAAAACAATGAAACCATTTCACAACTTTTCATTGTTTTTTTGCGATAATTTCCTTTGATACGGCAAAAAGGAGAGACTTATTGTGATCAAAATATAAAATGCTTATTGCGTAGTTAAAAATAACTGCCGTGCTTTATGGGTTTCAAGATAACCGAAATACTTAATGCATTTTGTTTTGAACAAATTCACAAAATTCTGGTGTGACCTCAAACTCTACTGAGGAGGCTGAGGAACGAAAAAGGAACTTTGATAAAGTTTGTTCACTGTTTGTGGCTCCAAAATTTATAAAATAATAAGTAAAAAAATAATAATTCTGTACTTATTACATAGAACATGCGAAGTCGTGTAATGTATATACTAATACTTAGTCTGTATAGGTTCCATCTGTTGTTGTGTAATTTTCATAATGCACATATTCTACGTGCATTGAGATCTTAGTCAAGGAATTTTCGCGAATTTTGACTTCATTTTCGGGCTTAGATATTTTATATTGCTTTTTGCAACACCCTGTATAAAATGACGTACTAAAATGATTACATTATAATTTAATTTTGTATCTCGCATTTTCGATGTTATAACATTGTATAAAATGTACCTTTGTAAAATTTGATAACACTGTTATAAAATGAAACGATTGTATATAAAAACAAGTCTTATTTGCTTTGCAAAATTAAGTATTAAAGCAAAGGAATGGTTATAAAAGTTTTACAGAGCTATGAAAATGAAATTGTCTCTTGTTAATATTTTCTATGAAATAAAATACCGTACCGTCTAATACCATAGCATAAGTACAGTAGCTAATACATAGGTACCAATAGCAACATACATACAATAAATAAACGAAGTAGGTAGGTACTTGTATTTTGGAGCTTTTTTATTTCTAAAAAACGTGACGACCGAATGGCGTAGTGGTTAGTGACCCTGACTACTGAGCCGATGGTCCCGGGTTCGATTCCCGGCTGGGGCAGATATTTGTTTAAACACAGATATTTGTTCTCGGGTCTTGGATGTGCCCGTAAAATGGCAATAGGCCCGCCCCCTATTTCATTGGGACTAACATAACACTCTGGCGAAAAGTGGGTGCAGCAATGCACCTCTGCCTACCCCGCAAGGGAGTACATTAGTACAAGGCGTGAGTGCGTGTTTTTTTTTTTATTTCTATAAATTACTTAAGTACTTATTTTATTTTATATTTTATATCAAATAAAAAAAAGTCATTAAACTTGGTTCACTTTCATTCATTAGTTTTTTGCAAGAAGTGAAATAATATAGAGCTACGTGGTTTGGCTCGCAGCCATTTTCCATAGTTTCTTTCGCGTATTGTATCAAAATTCTTGATATATAATTTATAATTATTAATATTTACATAAATATACTTTTCGTCTTTTCACGGCGCGCGGGGCTTTTTGGGCAAAAACACTCCTCATAACAAGTCTTTATAAAAAATGCCATCATTTGAGCGTGCTTTAATAAATTATCTCGAAATAACTATTTTAAATTCCCCAAGGTGTAATTAAAGATGACACCCACAACGAAGCTGATCATTCGCGCCGCACACGGGGCGCTGATGTAGACCACAGGTATAGATCGACCACCAAGGTATATCCGAGATCCCCCAGGACACAGGCAGTGGCGCCACCTCTGCGTGGCGTGGTGTGCGCGCACACTGTACAGTTTCCGGTTGCGGTTTCCCACAAGCGCATTTCTTTGCGCTATATTCGAGCACGGCGGCAGCGGGCGGCCTGGATTCCAACACACGTCAACAAAAATCAAATGAATGGCGGACGATACCAACAAACAAAAAAAAACAATCCCGTGGAAAACAAAAAGACATACGCTTCGCTCACACGCTAGGTGCTTATGGCAGTTCCTGTATTGCATCTGATTTTGCAAGATAGTTTAAAACGCGCCTTGAAGTAAATTACGCTGTCTTGCGTTAATTAAGATTTTTCCACAGAAAAACTTAAAAGCTGTGATAAGCTCAAAGGCAAGCAGTAGTTATAAAATATTTCCACTGCATTTTTACGGGAGGTAATTAAGCTGCGAAACGTGCTTGTTGCGTAGAACAATGCTACATCAAATCTGAATACGCAGTTAGGTATAATTTAACAAAAGATTTAGCTCTGAGTGGACACCCATTGTATCTAGGTAGTAGCACGCGCTATCTTCAACCAGATTCAAAGCTTCAGAATTACCCTGCAGCCTCGCCCTTAAGTCGTAACCCTTAAGCTCTGTTGTAACTTTCTTTAACTTTAATCCTTTTGGGTCTGGAACAGCCTTTCTCGGTTTTAAGCATTAAATGATTAATTACCTTAGCACCATACAGAGGTTTACTTAAATTACCTGGAATTTAATTTTGCCGGTGCCATAATCGTTATTCTATGTCAGTTATTAAGCTTCGTCGATAGGTCGATATTTTTTTAAAGTAAACAAAAGAAAAAAAGTAATAGTCGAAGTTCCTCTGTCGCTGAGATATAGCGAGCAGGTGACGGTGGTGGCTGCCACAAAAGAAAAACTTTGTTGTTTTTTTTTGTTTTGTAGACTTTTCCCTTTGTTTGCGTAGGTATTGTACGGGCTAATATTGGTAAGTGTTGCAAAGCGAAAGGTAATCCATATAATTTTACATTCATCAATTAACACTTCAATTTACTTAGTAGTCTTTTTGATCTGATATTTGTTAATAAAAAACGATGTAGTGCAATTGCGTACATTAAAGCTATAGACTTGTCACTCTGAGAAGGGTCAGGTTTTCTTGCTCCAGACTGTACACAGCTACGTTTTTACATTGACACATTATACTAATCCGCTAACGTGGTCTTCGGGATAATAATTGTATTTATTTTGGGACAACGTTCAGTCACAAATAGAACTTGTTTACCGCAACGTCGCTCCTGTCACGGTGCATGCACTAGTCATGTAACTAATGTACAAATGTACACTCCGCCGTCTACAATGTCGGAAGCTATGACAATGCTAATAATAGTGTACGTGCATGTTAGTTTTTTGACTTTATTTCACCAACTAGCTGTTCCCGCGAGCTCCGCTTCGCCTTAAAAAGTTTTCCCGTGGGAATTCCGGGATAAAAAGTAGCCTATGTTCTTTCTCAGGGTCTAGACCATATGTATACCAAATTTCATTCAAATCCGTTCAGTTGTTTTGGCGTGAAAGAGTAACAGACAGACAGACAGAAAGACACACAGACTCAGTTACTTTCGCATTTATAATATTAGTTAGGATTACACGTAGGTACTTAGTTTAATGCAGCTAATAAAAGTCTCGATCAAAATAATATCCTCATAAATAAAAAGCTGTCTATTCCTACCACACCACACCTTCCAACGTGGCTTAGGTACTTGTCTTAGCTTCGAACGCATGTGTAGTCCAAACTTATAATAAAATATACAGGACTCGTTTGGTTGCGGTTTCAAGTAACTATACCTAATAAAAATCTCGCAGACTAATCATAATTCCTAATTATAATATTCTTTGAATAGGTCTATACGGCGCCAATTTAAGTACCTAGGTGTAGTAATGGCAGTGGCGGTGTGCATGACATAAACCGTATAATTAAAATAGATGATATCTGTGATGGGAAAGCCATGTCCTATCTATCACGGGATGACTCGTAGTGTGAACTATTTTCCCTGGCAGAGTTCGGGTGGATTTTGTAATTTGGTGCTCGTATTTTCGTTGAGCTTCATGATGGATAAGAAAAAGCTATTAGGATTGGAATAGATCATTCGTATCATATACATAGTTACATACACTCAGGTCTAACTAATAAACGGAACGGTAGGAATAAAGCAGCTGTACATTAAATTTTTATGTACAGTCAGCTGCATGAGTAGATCTGCTGTACATACAATTTTGTATCTTGTCAAACTCACAAGCTGCCTATTAAAACATTGACAGTTACAGCTACTTATGCAGCTGATCGTACCCCTACTATAAAAAGCAAATATTTCGTTTCGGTCTGACCCTAGACAATGTACTCTCGGATAGATTCTGGGAAATGCAAGTTCGAGAATTAACCCTAAAACAATCGAATTTATAAGAGTAGAGTTAATTATGAGATATAAATTTCCTAAAATCCATCCAACGGTGAGTTTTCTAGTGTTATAGATAGGAAATACCTACCGGTTTTATTCATAAATGATTTAAAAAATAGTTCAAGATTACTATCAAACCTAAGTTTAGATATAGCTATTGTCATTTCTAGTGTCCATCCAACGGCCACACAGTATCGAAATGTCGATGACACAATTGAACACGCAGTCCTTACAGCGGAGACTGGCAGCCCAACTCCGGCGATGCACACAAAGATCCACGGTGCCACAATGCAGGCGCAGTATTCCGGACCACTCAGCGATTCTAAAGTAACATCGTGACATCGGTGTACGGATTTTTGGGTTTCTTAAATCTATCGGTTTCTTTAAATTCACGTTAATTGTTTGCATATTATACACTTTGTTATAACTTTGAATTAAAAAAAATACCCAAATAAAAATACCTACTTGAAATAAAATTACAAACGTTGTGTAAAATGTCGAATAAAAAAATAAATGGAAATGCATAATATGCATATTCTCTATTTTGAGCTAGGTTTCACTGCTAACATACGCACTAGCCCTCTGAACCCTTTTCTGGTGTTGCATATTTTTCATTTCACATAAGTACATTAAAAAAAAAAACTTTCTTTTATCTGACTGATTTATATGACGACCGAATGGCGTAGTGGTTAGTGACCCTGACTACTGAGCCGATGGTCCCGGGTTCGATTCCCGGCTGGGGAGATATTTGTTTAAACACAGATATTTGTTCTCGGGTCTTGGATGTGCCCGTAAAATGGCAATAGGCCCGCCCCCTATTACATTGGGACTAACATAACACTCTGGCGAAAAGTGGGTGCAGCAATGTACCTCTGCCTACCCGCAAGGGAGTACAGTAGTACAAGGCGTGAGTGCGTGTTTTTTTCTTTTTTTTCTTTTATCTATCTTTCTAACTATCGTTTTACAACCGCTAAGTTGGCAGGAATACGGCGCCAGTCTGCTGAATAGCTGCCCAGACCTCCACTGTAGTTGACACGTTTCCGCGTCGTAAACTGCACACGAGGTGTAGTACACTCCACTCTAAGCGTGTCTTCGTTAATTGGCACTACGGGTTTTGTTCTGTATGAAGAAATTAAGTGAAGGTGAAGGGGTTTATTTGCAGAATCTTAGAGAGTCTATTCAAAGTTAAACAATACGTCTTATAGTTTTCATATAACACCATTTTTTACGATAGCTTTGCCTTCCAAAACCAGGATAAGGAGAGCCTTTGTCAGCACTGTGGGATAATGTAACATTCTAGTACTTACCTAGAATCACAAATAGACAAAAATATGTTTAACTCGGTTCAATAATTTATGAGTTCAATCGTTGCTCATCTAAACGTACCTTTAGTACCTACCTACCTAATATATATTTTTCGTATATGTACTTCTAAACCAGCTGACTTGAGGAGTTTTTCGCCAAGGAGTGGACTGTGGCTGTTATGTATAAAAAGAAAAAAAAACTCCGTAACTTTCAAGACCGAGTTAAAAGGAACTGCGAGGATATAAAAGGGTTTCGATAAACTTTTTAACTTCAGCCTTCAAACTTAAACTTAGTTTTAAAGTAAGGTGATTCAATTACGCGGATATTTCTGTCGTCAGTTCTCTGAATTGACGCGGGAAAAGGTAGGTACTTATTTGAGGAAAATATATTTTACATTTCTTAAAATCGTTATTTTACGCATTGCTATTATCCTAACTAATATTATAAATGCGAAAGTAACTGTGTCTGTCTGTCTGTCTGTCTGTCTGTTACTCTTTCACGCCAAAACTACTGAACTGATTTGAATGAAATTTGGTATACATATGGTTAAGACCCTGAGAAAGAACATAGGCTACTTTTTATCCCGGAATTCCCACGGGAAAACTTTTTAAGGCGAAGCGAAGCTCGCGGGGACAGCTAGTGTAAGATAAATAGCCTATGACAAAAATACGAACCTAGAATCCAAAGTCAATATAATTATTATTATCCTGAGTGTTTCATAACTCAAGAATGTTGGGGGCCCACACCTATCTGTAATGTGAGGCTTTCATATTTCACGTACCGTAGGGTGCTCTAAATCGAAACCCTTTATACAGAAAATAAACATCAGTTGTAATTTATTATTTTACACAGAAATAAACATTGTATTTTTTTATTTGTAAAATATATATATATAGTATAAGTAGATAAGGTACATACCTATATTTAAACTTCTCATTAGATTTTTATTTGTCATGCCTTAAAAAAAACATACAAAAACGCTAAGGATAAGACAGTTGTCTTCAAAATTTTAAAATAAGGTATAAGATTACCATTTTTATTAGCACCCACCACTTGGTCCTGAGTCCTGATTTGCATCTTAACCTCAGTTTTACGCTTATTACGGCCCTCGGGCAATACGACGTCTTATCTATCTACAAAACGGTTAAAAAAATAATTACAATAAGATTGTGAAAAGAAATTTCACTCCGTTGCCTGCACGTCATCATCATTCATCATCATCATCACGACCCATTACGTCCCCACTGCTGGGGCACGGGTCTCCTTCCAATGAAGGAAGGGTTTAGGCCTAGTCCAAGGCCTAGTCCAAGACCTAGGCCTTGCCTGCACGTCATATTCAGATAATTCAGAATCAATTTTCTATTACACGATCAATGCAAAATGACTAACGAAACCTAGATACCAGGAGAGGGTAATTATTGTTGGTTGATGATGAATAGGTACCTACTATAATTAATGGCTAGATAGCGTCACCAATCGGCAATCGTATAATTAAAATAAAAATTACAATCAATCACTCTACATAGTATTATTATTTAGGTAGCCAGGACCAAGGACCTTTAGTATCAGAACAGAATAGAACCGTCCGTCCTTCTGTAAAAAGTGTAATTTACCTTGTCCTTTTTTAAAAAAAAGTGTGTATATATACCTACCTAAGTAGGTAAAGTCACAAGAAAGTAAAGTACCTACCTATCTACCGAAACATTGATCTTATTATGTACAGATACAAGGCGAACCTTTCATCGCGAATTATGAAAGCACTCAATATAATGTGATGTTATTTTCTTGCACTTCCTATAGATTGTCTAAAAGACGCCTTAAGAAAATCTCGGAATAAAGAACACACATTTTAAGACCAATCCTCTTGTAAAACATAAAGTGAGAGTTAAACGAGTTTTAGATGGGAAGTATGAAAAGTAACAAATAAATGAGGTTATAAATCGTACACTCAACGGAATCAACAAATGTAGAGCATTGAAAAGGAGGCGTTCGGGGCATGGGTTGAATTTTCTAACCAAAACGCTTTTCCCGAGGGAAATAAAGTAAAATCGGGTTTACGACGTCGCCCATTCAAACTGACTTCTTAGATAAACTACTAGTAGCTGCGGACGAAAATATATCCGCTGGCATCTTTTAAATTGTCGCCTGAATTCAATCCATTCGCCGCATCACATCATCGCTTTGTGATGTCCAGTCTAAAAGTAGATGGAATTTGTGTACGTTTAGCATAATCGAATTTGATTGAAGTCTGCTTGCAAGTATTGTTTATACTCATTTTACAAGCGGCGAGTGCTCTATGATGATGTAACTTTGTTAGTGTTTGTGTTTAGTTTTGAGATTTCAATAACTAGAGTACATATTAGTAGTTGCCTGTCTGAAAGCTGTTGTCGCAAAACTTTGTTACCCTGTCACTAGCGTGCTGAATTCCCGCAAGGTAAAACTAAAGTCACACTCTGGGATAAATTCTTGTAGTAGCTAGCTGCACCTAGATAGTAGCAGATTGCTTTCGTAACTTCTAAACCATTTGTCAAATAAAGTGGCAGGGCGAGGATTTGCTGTAACTTTTCACAATAAGTCAGCGGGTTCTGATACTGACCAGACAGGTCGTCCATCTTGCGGCAGTCACACGCCGCCATGTTATCTTTACACTGTGCGAGTTTACGCAGATTATTCCTATTCCAGTCGCTGGATAATTGGAAACATCCAGCCGTGATTTAATCGCGTCCCTTTTGTCATGGAAATGGTAATATTCGGATACGAATGCTAATCGGACTAAACTATATAATCAGTTTGTATTCAACAGTACAACGAATAAGTCATACCTAACTCAACCTCAACTTTGTAATTTAATCAACTAATGCTTATTTGAAGTTAGTTAATTAACAGCAAGCCGACGGCGACTTAAATATGTGACCTTTTACCGTATGCATTAGCTAGTATTGCAACTGCACACAGTTGGTATTGTTGCGCGTGATGTAAGTAAAGTTGGTAGTTATTAATGTTATTCAGTTCTATCGCGAATTCCTTGTTGAGGGGCGGGGAAGGGTGGTGGGGCTAGGGGTAGGGGACAGGCGGGGGGAGGCAGCATTCTTCCGCACTCGGGGTTACATTGCGAGTAACCCGCGGCAAACCACATAATGAAACTCCAAGCTAAATGTCACACTACCGAAGCTTTTAGCAGCGAAATCTTATTAGGTACATACATAGATAGGTAGGTTACATTACATAGTTGTAGTGACTGTGTAATTAGATGTTCAAAATTACATTGCGATTTCGAAACTTTCACATTAAAACAGAGCACGAAGCTCTTAATTCGAGTAATGTTGCAAACTTTAGTTTTATGGTCGAGATAACACAATTCATTGTATTGCTGCTCTGTGAGTTTGCCAGATAAGTCTTGAAAATTACTGATGATTTTTCATTTAATTACGCGTTAAACTTTCATTATGGGCTTTGATCTCTTTAAAAAGCATTGCCGGCTCGCAAGACCAATAGAGCCTTACCAATAACCAATAATTAAATCTTTCGAGACCTACCTTTTGTTCAGAGAGGATTCTGCGTAAAGATATGAAAGCTATAAAACCTTAATTAAAATATAACGGCTGTGGGCACAAGGGATTAGAAAATTCAAGTAATTCCACAAAATCTGGGCTATTGTAAAAATATTGTTGGATAGATTATATATATGTCCAACAGTAAATTGTTACCCAAGGATAGAAAAATGCTTATACTTAATGCAACTTTCCCTGAGCACGAAAAGATATATTTAGATGCCTCTTTTCGGGTAATCCACACCTACTTGCAGGGCATGAGTGATTAATTTTTTTCTTGATGGTTCGGTATCGGGTTCCGCTCATCTGGCATAATCTTTATTGACCAAAACTCATTTCGCATAACTCGTATGGTTTAAACTTTTTTGGCCGAACCATCACTTTGCCAAGACTTATGTGGCATAAGGCTCGTTTCGTCTAAAACTCTTTAGGCACAATCTTTAAACACCTAAGTTTCGTTTGCTCAAATTTATGTTCGTCTATACCTATGTATAATCTTGTTTCTCCTAATGTTATCTTATTAAGTATGTAGTAAATGTACAAATTTTGGTATTTTTCTCCTACATCCCGAAAATCACGATATTGTATGATCAAAAAATCGAAAGTTAACGACCAATATAATTATTACAAACCCCATGAGATCGAAACCTAAAAATAGGTGCGACGACGAGCAAAGCGAGGAGGAGCGTGTTAGGGCACATGTTCATCAAAACCAAAGCGGAGCGCAGCGAAGCGGAGCGGAGCGTTTTTCAAACAGCGGAAACAATACAAGGCACCAGTTTGCGCTATGTTGGGAGACGCTCCGTCGAAGTTAAAGCCAAACGAATATTATTACTTTGTATAAACCTATGCCATAGCATTATTAGGCTATTCAAGATTTGGCCATACCATTATTAGGCTAAACAATGTTATGCGAAATAACTTTTTACTAAACGAGATTTATGCCATACGATTTTCGGCGTAACGAGACTTTGACCAAACGTTACTATGCAATACGAGATTAGGCAAAAAAATCTTATGCCAAAAAAGGTAGAACCTTCTGTATCTCAAAAGGTAAAACGAACCCTTATAGGATCACTTTGTTGTTCGTCCTTACGTTTGTTCGCCTTTCAAGAGTTCAAGACACGGGAAATCATTAATTTATATCGGGAAAGCGCGAATTTTAAACCATAATATAAACATTCAAATCTACGGTCCCTTTATGCTATGAAAAAATCACTCTTCAAGTACTGAGTTGAGTGAAATGTTAAGCAATATTCTAAATAAGTGTAATAAAATTGTACTACATAAAGAAATTAAATATGTATAACCTTTGACATTTAAAACTAGGGCAGCCCTTTATGGAGGATGGAGCGTAAAACTATAAATTTTCAGATAAAGTTCAGACTCAGTTAACATACGAACTGTTTTATGTAAATAGACATGTATATTTTCAGCGACATGTATTCCCGAAGTTTTAATTAATAGTAAGTGTACTGATGGCGCCTACAGCCTCGTCCTAGTAATAACACTTTAGTTGCCTGTTTTCAGCCGAAACTATGACAATTATTTATACATGTACACTATACAGTGTAGAATCATAATAATGTATTATAGGTAGCTGTTATGTACATTGCTAAAGAATAAATTCAGAGACTTTCAATTAAGTACAACATACCTGACTAGTTAATTTATTCAAGAGGCCCATTCCATGTGCTCAATGCCTATAATATGTTTACATTTAAATTTAATTACAGCCACCAAAATCGTTCTCCGCAAGGGAGCACAGCATTAGAACCAGGCGGGAGTATTTATGTTACGTTATGTTGTCACCATTTCACCAAATCCAAGGGTCTCATTTTACCTATTAATTTGTGGATGTGTAAGAGGATCCCAAATTGGAAGGGCGATAAATTTGGGGAAATTAATACGTGGCTATTAGCCGCTCCCACATCCCCGTGAGTGACAAGTTGCCGACGCGTGATAGATGCCCGTTGCGTAGACTCACGTCGTGAAGAATATATAAGGCCCGTTTTATTCACAGAATTGCCCATTTGTCTATTTTCAAGGCGTTGTTTTATAGCAGATTTAGACAGGGTTAGTGACTGGCGCCAAAATCTAAACAAGTGAGCGCTGACTCGACTGACTTAAAATATTTATATGAAAATTTACAAGTCAGCACTGATTTTCCGCCACTACTGACTTGATATCAATTTACTTGTTTCGATTTTGGCGTCAGTCACTGACCCCATCTAAATCTGCCTTTATGGCTTCACTTGACGGCAAAGATGTGAGAGCATTTTTCTAACGTAAACTTATTTTCCTTACAGACACCAGCATCAACTGGGCCATGAAAACATATTTCTTATTCCCGCGGACGAGTCAATATTCCTAAGCAACGCCAAAAGTCGCCGCGATGTACGCGAAAACGAAAAGATAAGAAGTACAAGAAGACAAAGAGCTCGGGGAAAATGTTTTCGTTGAGCGAGGGTTGCGGGTGTGTGAGCTTCCGTGGTGGGCGACGCGCCAGGAGCATTGGTGATGACTCCTCCTCGTGTCGCAGCTCAGAGATCGAGCAGGAGGTGCCCAAGAAACTCGGCAAGAAGGTGCTCAACGGAGAGTGCACTATGAAAGCGTTCGCGCCTTTTTTGCGCTTCTGGCGCCGCGATGACGTCAGCATGACTAAGGCTGAAAGAAGTAAGTACTCGGGAAAGGGAATATAGAAAAGGATACTGCTGCGGTTGTCGCTTGAATTTCATTTAGAGTAGTGACTTGAATCTTGTTCACACTTAGCATAAATGAAACATTTAGTTAGAAAACGAGTCTTTTTAGTCTAACCATTACATTTTGTTTAGAGTAGCTATTTTTATGCTAAATCAACAAAAGATTTCTTTGTCTTGCAAGATAGCTGGTTTCACAATGTTTTCTTGAAATGTGCCTGAAACTTTAATTAAACTTCAGATTGATTCATGAACGCTATTCGTGTTTATTGCCCCGGACTATCGCGTTACGAAGTTTACGTTGTACTCACTAAGTAGTTATTACTAACAGCCATTATTGTGTAAACAGTAGATTCGGATGCTAAAGTAAATACCTACCTACTAAAATGAACAGTAAATTGCTCTTATCTAAATATTCATCTTCACGGCTTTGCGACACTTTTCGTACAGTATGTATAGTTATGGAATGTTAAGTAAAAATGCGATATTTTTGATTCTGGATAATTGGACCACGACTCATCTTATCAAAGTGACTAAATTGAAATGAATATGTTAGGTACGGTGGCCTGCGCCTAAAAGTATACAGGCCGAGTTTTTAAAATAGCGATCCCTGATGATGAAGGGACCAGCTACATCTGTTATAAATCCGGGGACGTGTTGTGTGTGATGTGTGTAGCAGTGGTGTTTATGTGGATGTGCTTGAGCAGCATGTAAGCTTGAGATCGCTATTTTAAAAACTCCGCCTGTATACTTTTAGGCGCAGGCCACCGTACGTAGTAAGAACCTACATTTACAGAGCACTTAATTATTAAACATTGTAGTCACGTTATCGTTACTACATTACAGCTTATTTTTAATACTATAATATTAAAGCCTATTTTTATTTAAAATATTATATATCTTTCTCTTATACATTACAATTATTAAGAGTACATAGTTCCAAGTTGAGACAGTCATACATAAAATGAACCTTCTATAAGTAGATTACTAGCACTTTAACCGTTTACCCAATTATCTTTACAAAGGTCGTATTGTACTTATAGCTACGGCTGAAACACGTAGGTATTAGGTTTAGGGGAGGCGTGGGAGTTAAAATATGGCACTTCAGGTATTTATTCAGTTATTTCAAGATAAAATTTGCAAAAGAGGAGGAATAATCTGGTCACTGGGACATAATACTCACAAAGGTATAAAGATACGGAACGTGTTTATACTTCTACAAAGCGACTCAAATGGGTGAATTTCCCGCGGCCAAAATTTGCGTGGCATCAATGAAATCGGTACTAAAAAACAAAGATCTAATTTTCTAATATTTTTTTCCGGTTTTGTGGAATAGTAATCTATATGAAGCAGTAAATATTTTATCAATAGGATTAATGGATACTTTACAAAAAAATATTAAACCTCGAAATCTTTCATTGCCGTGTTTGTCCCCAGGTCACCTCGTTTTGTATTATTCTTCATTGATGAAAAAATATTGAGTGTTTAGATTTAAACTTAGTTTCATTTGATACATTAATAGTTAAAGTATTGTTACGAAATAGATTTATTCAAATAAATAAAGAATATAACGAACGGTAAGTGAAAATCCATGTGTCCCAGAACTAAATTTCATTGCCGTGTCCTAAACATGATCAATGATATTGTTTTATCTATGAACTTTGGTACCCCCCTCGGTGCGCTAATCGTTTCTTACAAGTGTCGCCTAACTGCTCGACGTAGAAAGAGGTACACAGGTGGCCACGATTTCGCGCTATAGTGAAAGTTATATTTGTTTTTGGTAACTGGAAATTTTTTCTTTCATTGCCGTGGATAGATATAACTTCTATAAAATTAAGTTTGTCTTCTTGAGTAAGCATTCAAAAGAAAGCATTTTGAAAATATTCATCGTATAAAGTGTTTGTTTCTTTGAAGAGTTAATATTTTTTTTGTTATTTATATTTAATGCCTTGATTTTCATCGCCATGCTTTAATTTCCGTGGTTTCCGTGGCCAAAATTTGCTATGGCAATGAAAAAAAAGACACGGAAATGAGAAAAATTTCATCGCCATGTCTTGTAAAATAATTTATTTTCATTGCCGTGGCCTGGTTATTCATTTCCGTGCCCAGATTATTCATTTCCGTGACATATGTTTTCATCGCCATGGTATGTATGATAAGGGAAAGAAAAATATCTACCATTTTTATAATACAGGTACCAATCACTAAAATTACCTACAAATTACCTCTTTTTGCAGTTCGATAAAACGGACGCGTATCGCGTTGTATAAAAACTAAATATTAAAACATAAGTATTATAATTAACGTTATGTATAAATAAGATCGGTATTAGCTCAAGCGCCCGCTTCTCATGCCAGAGATGCGGGTGCAAACCCGGCGCTGACATGTACCAATGAGCTCTTTGAATTTAATTACAATGTATACCATCGCTCTTACGGTGAAGGAAAACATCGTGATGAAATATGCATATCTAGATTTAGCACATTTAGATATGTGAACCCACCAACCCGCAGTGGACCAGCGTGGTCGGAAATGGTCCAAGCTTAGAAAGGCAGTTTAGACCTTGGGCATATGCAAAAAGGTTCCATTCGAGAGAGCCAGGTGCAGGTACTTACACCCCCAGCAGATAATAGAATAGCATGAACTTGATCAAGATGAAAGTCATGTAGAATGTTCACATCAAACGGGAGCCGTTGATCGTTGGTGAGACAACTAGGTATATGTCTACCTCAAGCAGACTATTCGGCTAGGCAGAAGCAATTTTGACAAAGAGGCTGAAAAGCGCATCTAACTGGGTTGCGCTGCATTCGGGAATCATCGTCACATATATGCTCCTCGGCCATTCTTCAGAGCCTGAAGACAAAGGTCTTCAACCAGTGCAATCTGCCAGTGATGACGTATGGTGCAGAGACGTAGACACTGACAGTGGGACTGGTCCACCTATTTAAAGTCACTCAGGGTGCTATGGAGAGAGCTAAGCTTGGGGTTTCTCTAATGGATCGTATCAGAAAAGAGTTTATCCGTCAGAGGACTAAGGTCACCGACATAGCTAACAAAATGTGAAAGCTTAGGCAGTAGGCAGGTAGCCGGACTAAGAAGGCCGAGGACCGAGTGTTGTGGCGCTCCTTGGGAGAGACCTATGTTCAGCAGTGGATGATTATAGGCTGATGATGATAACATACATTTCATATTATTATATCAATTAAAATATACTTTCATTTATCATAGAGTTCATAAAATATTCTATCATATCACGTTATCTGTGTAAAATTACACAACACCATTAAAACCCCTAGCACCAAAATTCTTAAGATAGGTGCGATGACGAGGAAAGCGAGGAGGAGCGGTTAAGTGCACATGCTGCTCCCCGCTTCGCTGTTGACGAACATGTGCACCTAACTGCACCTATCTTTAGGTTTTGGTGCTAGGGGTTTGTTCGGTGATGTGTAATTCAGTACAGACTATGTCATATCATAGTATATTTTATGAATTTTACATAAAATTAACAGTTCGTATACTTTATAATATTATACTTTATGAAAATATAGATGTTATAATAGGTAAGGTTAATTATATGTTGTGAACGATATTAATATCAAATTAAACATTTCGTTTTTATAAGTCGCAATACGAACCCCATAATAGTACTTAAAGAATTCCATACTACATTCTTTATTATTTTATACATACTGTCGTTCATTCTTTCGTTCCAATATCTATCCAAATATTTCTATCTACCATACATAATCTGCCTAAGTTTGCATTTCCCTCACAGAGTTTTTTTTATTGCAGTGGATTGATTCTTTCATATCCATAGCACAGTTCTTTCATTGCCGTGGACGTTAGTTTCATTGCCGTGGATGTTTTTTTCATTGCCGTGGACACTTTTTTCATTGCCGTGAAGGCATGGTTCATCGCCGTGGCACGAAATTTTTAATCATCTGTATCTCGTTAAGTTTTTAACTTATCTGCTAGCCATTAAGAAAGAATACTAATATTAACAAAATCTTTAATAAAAGCGTTTTTTTAATATGAAAAACCTTAAGATAAAAAAGTCCACGGAAATGAAGATTTTTTAGGACTTGTTGAAATCCACCCAAATACGTGCAGTGTGTTTGAATTGCGGCTATTGTAGATTTTGTGCCCAGGAAATGTTTGTGTGGATTACAGCTAATTTTATATTATTCATCCTGTGTCTTCCACATCGGGTTTGCACACATCACAAATATTTTTTTTATTAAACTAAAGTAAATGCTACATATAGGTACCACATTATACATAATATGTATAAGGATAAAATAATTGTATGTTCTACCAAAAACATCTTGGGCTTGGAATACATACAGTCTATTTCATTTCATTTTATAGAACAAACTGATTGAGTTACTCGGTAAAATATACCTGAACATCTCCGTACAACTCCAGACATCAGATAACGAGTTTAATCCCAGATCCGTTTGTGAGAATCTTTGCAAGAAACGTAGCAAACGCTCTGTTACTTTTAAAAACATTCCTCCTAAATAAAAACCTCCTAAATACAAAGTTATTTTTTTAAAAGACAATCGCTAGAAGATTTAAATTAAAACTTTCTCCGAAAGCATCTTAGAATATTTACATTTTAAATTATCTCAGTAAGTTGTTGAGTAATTGAGCTTTTTTATTATCATCTGCATTTAGGTAGTGTGAAAGCAGGTCATCCTGTGGGAAACGCTTATAAAATGTATCTCTTTTAAAATGCAGTTGATTTTTTGTAAAATTTAACCTTTGTTGCTCACATTCATATTCATATTACAACTTTATAACCTAACACAACAATATGATAAACATAAATTTTGCGAATTCCCAGCTCTACACCTAACTCATTTAGAAATTGTATTTTGGTGTTAGGACACGGGCACATCTCCATTTAGCAAATGAATTGATGCTGAGGTATGCATATCTCTGTGTCCTTCCATTTGAGGTAGCTCAGCTTGCCTCAGCTTGTTTGGTAAAGTTACTAAAATTTGTATAAGAATGTTTTTTAACAGTCTAGTTAACAGTCTCGTCTACCTCGATCCAATTTTATTTTAAAAATGAATTCGATCCCAAAGGGGTGGGAAAAGAGGTAAAAATGCAATCGGTACGGTTTATAAAGAGAAGTCATGGCTAGTGCGGTGACGCCGAGAAACTAAGTTTTTCGTATGCTACAACAGTGACTGGCTCACCACTATGTGGTAGCTCTAGGTAGATATTGGTATGAATGATGGGTATGGTAGACATTCGGTATAGAGCCTATCGATCAATTTATGAACGACATGGTGAATAATTTGTGAATTATAAAAGGAAAAGATCAATTTATTATCCTGTAGATGCTTTCATCAGGCTTCGTAAACAACACTGATTAAATCCCTCCATCTCTAGGTAGGTAAGTATTGATTACTTCCATGGTGTCTATATACCTACTTCAATATGGCTGACTGCCAATTCAGATACGGTGATTGGTTAATGAAGCTCAGTGATCTTGTTGATTGGAGACATTAAGCTCATTGTCGTTGTTCAACATCGATTAGTAGATGGTTAAATGATCCATCATCATTAAAGGGTACCTAGATATCATTCATTAGTTCAGAGCATAAGCGGGTTTCATATTATTGGCAATATAAATAGCAAAAGTCCGCTTTGGCATGTATAAAACTTGCAGAAGTGTACTTGCCACTCCAGTTTAGATCACTTCACAAGTCGACTCATGCAGTTTTTATTGCCAATGAATGCAAACTAAAATCTAGATCTCATATTGCAATCTCTATCAAATTTCTGACAATATATGTACTGCGAGTGTTTATGTTCTATAATTTTTCCAAGAACAGAATCTAATAAATATATTTATTGAAGAACTTTCACTTTATCGTGTTTTCCAGCGATGAAGTTCAGGATAAAACAAATTTATTCTTGAGATTAGATTACTGTTCAATTTATTTCCCTGTTGGATTATACAAAGTTTGTGTTAGTTAAAAAACAGGAAAATTTATTAATGATAACCTGAGTGTAATTTATTTTATAGCTTCCTTGATTCAGACGCCCTATACTGCCGCCTGTTCCTTGCATCTAGTTTTTTTCGTGCATATTTTTAACTGATTCTCTGCTATGACCTTTATTTAAATCTTTATTTAAACCAAATATTAAATCAAATTGAAATCTATCTCTGTCTTGCTTCGACAGTCTACTATCAGAGATCGAATATTTGGTGCAAGCCAGCCTTAATGTATGAAATTAAATTTAGATTTATTTATTTATACACTTTATTGCATACAGATAAACAATATTTCACAAGATGGGTACAGATAAAAGAGTTAACAGTTAAAGTACACAAAGGCGGACTTATCGCCTTAACGCGATTTAATGGGGATACAGTTCATTAAACGTAACCACGTAGCCTGCATGTTACAATTTATCTCTCTGTTGTTTTCTCGCGATAATAGAATTGGGTCAAACACTAATTTCCACGCCGGCGTCACAGAGGGGTGTCCTCTTCGCTACTTGTTTATAAATAGAACACAATCATCTCGGATATAGGACGATACACTCATATTTTGGTGGACGAGACGACTAGTTTTCAGACGAGTAGATTCATTAATTGAGATAATAGTTTCCTTTTTCTATCTATATGTCTGTGTTTTATTTCAGTTGTTAATTATAAGTACCTAGGTAATTACTACCCTTAAGTTGATGGATAGTAAGTGTAATGACTAATAACACCAATTACTTCGGCGGATTTTTTAATTTGAAATAACTATACAATCATTGTAATACATCATGGACCAAATGCTGTGTAAACTGCTACACAATATTTGAAAATGCATTACTCGTATAAAGCATAATCCGCAAATACTCACAAATTAAAGTTGTAGACAAAGTTTCAAAACTAGTGTACGAGTACCTTTCAGTGTAGCGCGACCGGGCCTTAAAGTTAAACAACTTTACAACTAACGTCATACGTTGTGAAAGTTTCAAAAAAGTTCAAGTTTTACACGTATTTCGTGAGTTCCCGGCTTTGTGTTGTACGGAATGTTTATCAAAAAGGTCTTCCTATACACACACGGCTCGTTGGGCTCGTGGCTCGTAAATTTGAATAATTCTTTGGGCATGTAATGGGATGGACATTATCTAGTTGTTAGGAAGGGCTCGTCTGAAAAGTTGTACGGCAATTAACGTTCTAACCCTTTCTTATGGGATCGAGGGAAGGGGTGGATCGGTCCACTTTGAGCCTATAATGTGCAGTATTTCTCCGTTATTTAGTGCCGTAATTTATCTATGCTCTGATAAGTATACTTTGGCCTTGCATTCCGTTTTTTGGGTTTATAAAATATGTATTGTATTAATACTACTACACTACGATACCATACGTACCTCCTGTAGGTTCACAAGTAGAAAATGCTAAGGTTCCCATATAGCATTAAGTCCACCTTTTGTACACTGAAGTATATTTTGTGCAATGAAAAATTAAATAAATACCTACCATTGTTGCCTCATAGTAAATGACAGTACAGTTATCGAATGTTCTTTTTAACCTCTAAACAAGAAAAGAGGATTGTTATAGTTACTAGTTTAAATACTGAATAAGTGGTCCTGTCGGTCCAAGCTACAAAACGAAAATCGATTCAAATTGTATTGTGAATTTTCAAACCAAATTTATGTTCAAGCGATTAATAATCCATAGGTTTTGTGCTGATATTACGTTTATTTACAAAGAAAACTGAATATAATACAATTTATACAGATGCGTATCGTGACGAGTTCAGATTGAGAAGTGAAAATCCTATATTAAATCGAGAGATCATTAAAATTGGTTCAAAAGTTATGCGCTTTGCCGAATGCTGTTTGTTAATTAATTGGGCATGCATTGTCGGTTTGGTATTTACATTAAAATCAGAATCAGAATGGAACTGTAGTTTGAGTCAAGAGGTTTTCATGAAATTAAAAAACGGACGACAATTAATTACTACATTCGTTTTGCCTTCGCGTTGCCACCCCTGTCACGAATACACAATACAAAACAATACGACTCAATTGGAAAACAAATACTCGTACTTTAGATTCATAGCTAAAAGCTAAAATCTCAAAAGAAAGAAAAAGTCTAAGTGTGAGGTGAAGTCCCATTGGTGCGTTGCGCTGCTAGGTGACGCATCGCGTTCTAAAGGAACGGTCATAAATATATATATATGACCTTTCTCGAACAAGTAGTGAATAAAGCTGACCGTATTCTAACTCCTGAAGGACGCGGCTGAAAATCAGTGCCGCGTCAAGTGGCTGGATGCCACCTCACCTGTGCAGCGATCACAGGATTTGATACTACTTACATATTTTCGAAACTACACAAACATATGGAAAAAGAACAGTATCGTCAACTGTCACTGTCAAAATGTAAAGCAAATTTGTCAGTTCCAAAAGTGGCATTTGTTTTTTCCATTCGACGACCGAATGGCGTAGTGGTTAGTGACCCTGACTACTGAGCCGAAGGTCCCGGCCCCGGGTTCGATTCCCGGCTGGGGCAGATATTTGTTTAAACACAGATATTTGTTCTCGGGTCTTGGGTGTTGGTATTTATATTAAGTATGTATCTATCTATGTATTTGTGTAGATATATCAGCTGTCCGACACCCATAACACAGGTTCTGCCTAGCTTGGGGTCGGATTGCCGTGTGTGAGATGTCCCCACATATTTATTTATTATTTATTATATGTTTGTGTAGATTCGAAAAAATTATCGATCGCTGCACTGTAGTAACGCAAGCTGAGGCGCGGGCGTTTCCAGTGCAGGAAATCACACAACATTTGTTAATACATTTCTTATTAAGTAAAGTACCTATAAGTAATAAATTGTAATAAATAAAAAGATATTTATAGTTATTTTGTTTGTTTATTTAATTTTTTGATCTGTGGTATTTTATATCCTTTTTTTCTCTTTATCTTAACCCTCCCCCGCTTGTCCCCAGCAATGAAGGCGGCCATCCTCATCCAGCAGTGGTACCGGCGCTACCTGGCGCGCATGGAGGTGCGGCGCCGCTACACCTGGACCATCTTCCAGAGCATCGAGTACGCCGGGGAGCAGGACCAGGTCAAGGTAGGTGGTTTAACTATATACGGAGGATGAAGAGAGGTGGTATACGTTGAAAGTGTTTGTCTGTGGGTGTGTATCTGTTTGTGGTAGCGTAGCTCCCACTCAGAAGTTATGCAGTGTTGAATATCGTTTTTTTTTAAACTGTTAGGTTAGTTGATTTTAATCATGACATGAGTCGCGTTTGAGAATGGAAATTAAGGAGGTGTATAGTAGTGTAAGTCAGTTAGTAGAGGTTGAAAGTGTTCATGCCCCCTTATCTCATTCATATCTAAGATAAAATTCGTTAAATAGTCATCATTTCTTAATTAAATACATAATATACTATGATTTGTTTCAGTTACGTAGGTAACACATGCATCCGATAGTCTTCTGATAACTAGGTGTGCGTATATTTTTTTTTGATAATTCAACTCTGTGGACTATTATAATTTGTAATTATATCACACGACAAAAAAAAATTGTGATTTAGGACACATGGTGAGCGTTTTAATTATTGTAAACAGTCGTCTAACGCCTTATAAAATGTCTCAAATTCCGTTATAAACCACCCGTTACATGTTCCTACTTACGTTGCTTGGTATTTTATTGGGCACTGCACGAAATTATCAGGAAAATATAACAGTGTGGCAGTATAATAATTATTGTGTAGTTTGCCTGCATTCTTATCGCATACGAAATCTAAAGCACTGTATAACTATGAATCATTTCTCAAATAAGTATTAAATTCGGTTTTAACCTGATAAGAAAAGAGTTGGCAAATATTTAACTACAGTAAACAATGCTTATAAGATTTGAGTCTGAATTACAAAATGTTTAGGTAGTAGTTCTACTTAGGCTGGGCTGTGCGCGCAATGCGATTTTTTTGATATTTTTGTCGCAGACGTATAACTTATAATTACTTATATGAGTTTGTATATGTGTGTGTTATATTGCATTTCAATCTAGGTAATTGCAGTAGACTTTTGTTTCGAAAAAGACATTATTTTTAGAACACAATTCGCTTTAACCCGATCGAAATTAAAATTAAAGACAAACAAACATTCAAAGGTGTGATGCCGCTCAAATAATTAAACGACAACACACTCAACATGCTCAGTGGGCACTCAACACGTGTCTAAAATGTGCATTTAAGCACTAAAATGACATTGAACTATGTCATATTAGTAGGTACAGTCAGCTGCATAAGTAACTATACACTTTCGTACCTTGTCAACCTGAAACCGCCTATCCATTCATTGAAAAATTGCCGGTTAGTCAGTTTGACAAGGTACAAAAGTGTATAGCTAGTAGCTACTTATGCAGCTGACTGTACCTACAATGAGCCCTAAAATACGGCCCGATGCGCTTGTTAGCATTTTAGCTCGCGCTGACCATTGCATAGTCATTGAGTAGTCATTGAGCAGTCATTGAGCGTTCATTGGGCAAACGAATCGTGCCTACAAATAGTCGAACCGAATGCATAAAGCAATATGTACCTATGTAGATGCACACACACTCTAAATTCGTGAAATTTCTGAAAGTCGATATTAGGATATTAGGTAAGTACCTATTAAAATCGTCAAACGTTGATATTATTCCCTGAGTAAATTGGGTAAGGTATAGGAACTTTGTATACTGGTCCTTAATTTCCATGTGTACATAAAGTAATGATAGGCAGGATGATATAAATTATTTTGTCAATAGATACTTGACATCACACAAATGCAGAGTGCAGTGACTATCTGTCTGGCCACTTAAATAATAATCGGGTTGTGGAAAATTTTAAAGCCGTACTAAAAGTGAAATTTATAATCCAATGAGCTTTGACTTTCAATTTATATTCTGATATCGTTTTTATGTCCTCTTGCGTCTTGATAACCTCTATTTTTAAGACTACGGGATAGGATTTTATAACTTTGACAAAGGAAAATAGAGAGAGATGAACCAATTCAATAACGATTATGTTTCTTAGATGATCATCATAATATGTGGGATAGTAAATAAACAATCAGAATCGTAAAACATGGCGATACTAGGTACCTATATATTTTATGCTACGTATATTATCCATAAGTAAACAAAATTACCTATATTATTTATTGAGTGATACCCCTTACCTTGCTATTCTTAGATATTCTTTTCGTGGTACCTTTTAGCCCTTGAAGAATAAATAACTTTTTTGATTGATGGTCTTGATGGACGATCATAACGGATTAGTAATTTCCAAAGCATCAGTGTTTTATGAAATTGCAGTCCCTATACGGTTATATTTACATGTACAAGAAAAAAGCAATTTAAAAAAAATACTTAAACAAAAATACCTAAGTAAGGAAAAAAAGTAGTCCAGAATGAAGATTAACAGTTTGCTAAGGAATTAAGTTAGAAGGATTATTTTGGCTTATGGGTTATGGGTCATCCTGTATTTTATTTTAATAGGTATCTTTGTTTGTTTTCTTTATATGCATTAATTTGAATGAAATTAGTAGTTATTCAGGATAGTATCGGAACACAGTATCAGGTTAATTCTTATCCTTGAAGATAAGATCTGGGGTACTCCCTGATTACGTAGGATCAGCAATTTGAACGCACGACCGCGCTGGAAATACTCTGAATAAGTAGGTATTATCCCTACCTACATCTGGAGGGTTACTCTATAATCGGCACGTTTAATACAACGAGATAAGGTCGTGGCTCGCGCAGCAGTGCTCCAAAGCTTCGTTTTTCGTCTTAGAGTGACCCCCCCTGAGCCTTACCCCTTACCCTTGATGTTCAATTTCCTTTAATAACCTTTTTATCTCTGTTTAGGATAGAATCAGGAAAGGTTCCCTTCAAATATGTTTTTGGAAGGACTTATACATAGGTATTTCCGATTGAGAGTCAGTTTGTTTGCATTTTTTAAGTAATATTATACATAGAAATTCGAGGTATGCGGGAATGTGATGTTTAGAAAGAGAAGCGCGGCGCGAAATTTTAATTTAATTAATTAATACGTAAACGATACGTACCTATGTATTTGCTGTATGTTGTCAAATAACGATATCCCCTCACACCACTAATTATACACTCACGGGCAATGAAAAGATTCCAAAAAATTACTCCTAAACGGAGAAGGCTAGCTTAGCTAAGTTAGGTAATATTTTCCTAAAATTTTAAATTAAATGTTTGAAAAATTTGGGGTCATTTGGTGTCGGCATTTTGTGAGTGGAACTTTTTCATTGCATGTGAGTGTATTTGTTCTTCTAATTTGACAAGAAAGATACACACTACGAATGCACAAATACCGTCCTATCCACATGTGGCGAAAGCGAAATTCGAGCGAGACCAAAAACCCACAAACAGTTTTAATGACTGAACCAATATTGTAAGTTTCACAAAAAACAAAAGTGTGTATAAAGCTGACTGTCTCTTCACCTCCAGACTCCAGAGAGTGTCATATTATATCATTTATGTATTCTTGTATAGAGCTTTGACGAAGACGATAGAAATTAGATTTGAAAAGTAATCAAACCGAACACTTACCCTACCGAATTGAAAATGTACCTATCATCTTTCAGATTAAGCGTTAAATTAAGCGTGTTAATGCTGTTATTTCAGGCCCGTATTTTAATTCAATTTATCAATTTCACGTCTATTCATACCTTTAGCGGCAGTTTTTCAAGCTTTAGGAAGGTAATAATATTTTACTGAAGTTGCCTCAAATATAAATTTAGGTAAAGGGGAAAATTTGCCCTTTTAGCTGAATTTATATTTTGAGTTATTCTTCTTCTTTGTTGGATTTGGGTTTTTCAACGTGCGAAGATGATTTTCCAGTAAGGTCATACAGTCATACTACACTGACGGGCAAAGAAACAGTTCCACTCACAAAATGTCGACACCAAACCGCCCCTATTCTTACAGATATTGAAATAAAATTTCCAACAAAATATTATTATTGTTTTTAGTTGGTAATATCCTGATGCTCAGTTAAATGTACTTCAATGTTGCAGAAGGCGTCATTAAGCTAGCATTTTCCGTTTAGGAGTAATTTGGTGCTTTTCTCAGTGGAAACTTTTCATTGCCCGTGAGTGTAGTTATTATTCTGTGGTAAGGTTAGTTGTAAGTCGCTGACTGCCCTGGATCCGCCGTATGTAGGTATATCTCGGTTGGAACATAAAATTCCTGAATACTCTACTCCTATCCATATAACTTAGTAAACATATGTATAATTGTTGCAGTTGTACAACTTCTTCAACGCGCTGCTGAGCCACATGCGCGACACGAGCGGCCGCACCTCCTCCGAGCGCACCTCGCGCACTGCCTCTGTCTGTGAGTGTACACGTCTGCATAATGTTATACTAAAAAAACCTCGCGCACTGCGTCTGTTTGTGAGTGTACACACGTAACCCGCAAGAATTATCTTGAGAGTTGACCTTGAAGCGCTCCCCTCCTGAACCCTCTCTAAGAAGACGAACGAACGAACAAGAATTGTCACACAATCAGCACAATACAACGATCGTTAGCGCTGCACTTTTGTTTTTCCGAAGCTTTGGAGCGATTTAGAAAGTGACCCCGCATATCCCTATGCTATACTAGGGTCAAAGACGAGAGAAGAAAAAAGGGTCGAGGGGAGCAACTCATGCGGACTGTAGCTCTACTCAAACGTAGAGTGTAAATGCTATCCAGTTCTGGACATATACTAGATATATACCTCCTCAAAGAAAATAATGTTATTGTTATAAACCAGCAGACGAGTTAGAGTTAGAGATGCCTATGTCTATCACAAAACAAACACATTAGGGGTTTATTGAATACCAATCTAATTAAATCATCTATTAATAGACAAGGGAAAAAAAGCACCTGAGTTTATTCCCACTAATACACATTTTGTCCACCCTTAGTCTAAATATTGACTCGTTTATTTAACTATGTTTATCACCGTAGCGGTTTCCGATCGATTACCTACCGGCCCGAAAGAACAAAACAAACAATTGTTCGATTGCGGCTACAGCGTTTATCTACGCCATTGCCGTTCGAAAATTCCCCTCCGACGATTAATCACTGAAAGGATTTGGCTTGTTGAATGTGGCTTTCGATAAGGAAATACCTGCTATAGATACTAATACCGGCTGTAGATATGTACTAATTGTTGTCCCGAGTGATAATCCTTACAAAGCTATCACTAGCCATAGTCAAGTTCGTGGAATTTTCTCTGAAACCCTACGTATGCTTTCCTTTTAGCCGAAGTCTTTTATAAATAAGTTGCCCTTCAACTCGTAAATGTCAGAAGTTAATGAATGGAATAGAAGTTAGACAACAATGATTAAATAATTATGTTGATGTCGATCAAACGGTATAACCGCTAGTACATTCACGAGAGGCACGAGCAATGAATAAGTTCCACTAAATAAATATCGACTCCTAATGAATCATTTTTTTTTAAGTCATTTAGAATTTGATCAAAATATTTACTTTTTAGTTAGAATATTCAGGTGCTCTGTTAAATAAATGTTTTTCAATACTGCAGACGGCGTCATTAAGCTAGTCTTTTCCGTTTAGGAGTAATTTGGTGCTATCGTCCCTGAAACTTTTTCATTGCTCGTGAGTGCACCTACCTAAACTTACTAAAGAGCCAAAGTTTACGAGTGTTGTATGTTGTATGTGGTGTCGAAAAGTACCAATAAAAACATATGAAGAATGCATCTCTGCCTACCATGAAAAGTTGTTGATTACTAAGAGGTTTTTATTTTTATTGTTTTGGGACATAAAAATAGAGTAGGTAGTAGTGCTATAATTAAATAATAGAATTCCACTGCATAGAAGTCAACTAAACAAAAAAGGCAATGTCCTTAGTACATTTAATTACACATGAATTCAATTACTTCAGACACGTATGTTCTTTTTTATTCGTGTGACAATGGCTGTCCACTTGCTTGGCCTCTTTGTGGTTTATTTCAGTGCCGGAGCGCACGCGAGCCCTGCGGTCCACTATGTCACATACAAATACATAATTCCAACTGCAATGACCTCTCCGAAGATAGAACTGGGCCTTCGCTATTTCTAGAACTATGTCACACGAAACCTAGTTTTTAATATTATAAAGCTAAGGCCGGCTGCTTGCATAATTGAGTGTGACTTTGGAGGCGTTTTTCCTGAAAATTTATTGGCAAAAGCTTAGGTAGCCTTCCAATAACAAATTGTTTTACCGAAATTCTTTAAGCTCTACAAGCTGTGCTGTGCAAAATTTATTCGGTCCGGCTCCAGTTGGATTGGGAAAATGAATTTTATTTTTGTGAACGGCGACGCCGCCAGGATTTCATGGTGACTTATAGGGATTCGGGGCTCAGGTTGAGAGAAGCCCTATTTCATTCCGAGATTGTAAGCCAAGTGCCTAATTGACATTTTGGAATCTTCAGGGCAAGTGCCATTCAAATGGATTCAAATTCAAATCAGGTTCACATAGATTCTTAAGCTATTCTATGTATGCTTTGCTCCAGTTTCATCATGCTCGGCTAGACCATAACAAGGGATTGGTTCATCAATTATATGTCTTAAATTTTTTTGACAGATGTGTCAAAAGTCAAAAACTAATCCCTGGTTATGATCTAACCGAGTATGATGAAACTGGGGCTTAACCTATGTATGCTTAGTTCCATGAAAATAGTTCAGAGAAAATAATCATTCCTACCTATAAAAATCTGTCTATAACCTCTTAGATGTGTAACCTTTCCTTGGTGTCCCTGCAGTGGAGCAAGTATTCTCCGAAGAGTCGGACGAGGGCGGGGGCGTGGACGAGACGGCGCCCCCCAAGCCCATGCGGGGGCCGGACATTGAGTTCCCGCTCCAGAGGAAGGACATCGACCTACTCATAGAGGCATTCCGGAAGAAAAAGGTACCATCATTTATAGTATACTCTGTTACTGTAAGCTCCGAGTCTGGAGGGTCACTCTCTTAATCGAACGAACGAACGAACGAACGTAAATTGTCATTGCCTAATACAATGAGATAGTGTCTTGGTAAGAGCTGCAGTTTTGTTTTTGTTAGATCATTCGTGAGAGAGTGACCCCCTGAAACGGTTTGTCCACTATCGTTTGGCACATAAACTTTAAACCCACAGTCTGTTTCGCCTATCGAACGTTTCGTCCACTTTGTGGGAAACCTCAAATCATCTTCGTTGGCAATAATGTACCTACCTATGTGAAATAGCATTTCATTGGGTAGCCGAATGTTGATGAACCGTTAAATTCCCTTACCTTAGACATCTACTAACGTCTCAAATAAAGCGATTTTGTGGGAGATCTTCTTACATTGTCCGGTCCACGGGGCTATTCACATTCGTGGAACCGCAAATGTAAAGACGACAGTGGGTATGGGTATATCCGGTACCCACGAAACGGGTACTTTACCGTATATGTACAGGGTAAAGGACCTCTATTTACCTCAATTATGGTGAGTTTACTGTATACTTAGTGAAAATTATTCAAAGGTTGGGTGTTAAGTGCTTCATATACAGGTCCTTCTGGCGACCAAACTTGTTTGTAATGAGTTCTGACGCCATTAAAACCTAGTTAGAGGTGGCGGCGCGGTGTTTCAAACATGTGCAGGTTGACTATTCATAGCAGCAAAGCAATCACAAAGTGGCCGTGCTTGGAAGTATTGCTGACATTCTATACTACACGCACGAGCAATGAAATCGTTCCACCTGGTATGTCTTTTTATATGTGAACTTTTAAATTGCTCGTGAGTGTACCTTCAGTCATAGAGTAATAACTAGAACTCAAAGCCCCCTCTTTTTAATATTAATATCATATTGGTATTTAAAAGCTTTCACAATATATTTTATGTCATAATTCACTACAACTACACCATCAATCTATATCATATTGGTATTCAAAATATTTCTAACTATCGCTTTGGAATGATTTTGTTGCGCTGAATAGAGCTCCAAGGATTGGCGTAAAAACATCAGGCAACGGGGGGTAATCGTGACTAATCAACCCGCTCCGTAACTGCCGAGGGCTTGTCACGTTGTCATCACGAGCTATCGATCGAGTTCTGCCTGATTACCTTTTTATATTACATAGGGTAGACACATATATAAGTCGGGCACTGAAGGAAAACTACCTTAAGGCGATGTATTCCCGGAAAATCATAATCACTCACGTCATGCTAATTTTTTTTTAAACTCACCTTCCAATGCTCGGTTGTGCAATGTTGAAATTAATTTCATTTACGCCAGTAACAACCGTTTTTAGGGAAATTTAGATTCATCAACACACAGACGAAATACGCTGATCTGTCTCACTAATCCTTGCATCAGCATGACAAACCTTAGCCCAGACTCTTCTTCTGTTGTATTTACCACCAATACCATAAAAAGAAGAGTTTGTTTTATTTCCCTAGTAATCTTCTCCACTGACCGGTCTTGTGCCGGTTTCGGCGGTAATTTACGGACCGGCCAGAGTGGAAATCTACTCTTCAAGCCCTATGTCCCTGATTACGGATCTCAGGACCTGATGATGATGATGATGACCTTCTCCCCTCCCAGCACCGCCTGCACGCGCGGCACGTGGCGCAGATCCTGAAGGAGGCGACGGCGGCGCTGAAGCGGCTGCCCAACATCCACGCCGCCACCACCTCCATCTCCAGCCAGATCACTATCTGCGGGGACCTGCACGGGAAGCTCGACGATCTGCTCGTTATATTCCATAAGGTGAGGGTCAAGGAAATGAAATATTGAAATGTTTGTAATCGACGTAAAATGTTACAATTATTTGTCGATACTCATAATGTTACTCTACCACCATTTCACGGGCTCATTAAGGAGGAAAGAAATGGCAAAAGAAACTCGTTGAGAATCTTTTCAACTTTTTGCTTATAAATACAGGCTGTATAAAGGCAGGCAGAAAGGTCACTTTAGCATACGAAGTTTCGAAGCGCTACTAACCACGCCACGCCTCTGTGATGTGGTAGCTGTCTTCCGTTCGTTTTTTGTCAAGTTAGAGCAGCCCTCTAGTTTCGCGCACAGCGCAGCGGCTTACTAGCCCTTTTCGACGCAAACGTAACAGTGCCAAATAGAGAAAAGAATACGTTTTCTCAGCGATTTTTGTCACAGATGTAGGGCATTGTAGGGCCCATCCCCTACATTTTTCTTTGGGTGAGTATCGCTACTAACGTACCAGGCACAGAGTACTTTGTTATCTTTGATAAACAATACGAACTAGATAGAGCGTCCGCCGCGCGTGACAGTCACCATCCGCCATGCACGGAATAGTAAACAAAAACTACAGCTGATACCGTACACCGTCTCACTAATTTAAATACGATACGTACCGGCTTCACGTAATATACTTACATGATGTGAAAGACATTTATACTGAAATGAGATTTAGCAGTGCATTTCTGCCTCCTCCGTAAGGGATTGCAAGCGTGATGTTATTAAAATTTGAAACCTGTAGATTAATGCAGTCGGCGGCACCGTATTTTTTAACGCTTCACATTATATTACATTTATCTACCACTTCAACCTACATGTACATATACATAACATACATATATCTATTGCCTATAGGTACATGTACTTATAGGTCTATTCATAAGCTTATTTGTGATTACTCCTATTTTTAGACATTAGGCGGATTTTATCGTGTACTTTCTGGATCGGAAGTAAATGGGGTTAATCCTAAAGCGGTCTCATGTTAAGGGTCCGGATTACATTCAGTGGAAACTTCTCTTATTAGCCCTGAGAACGAAAAAGCTAATATGGTTTAATAGCTGCTTAGCTTGATTTAAAATGAGTTTTTTAATCCGCCGAACGTATAAACTCACAAGCTTTAATAATATCTCAAATGTTACCTTGATGTAGGTACTGTAGGTGATTGCAGCTTCGTAAGTATTGTAGTTTACTACTAACTGTACTTAATTAATTAAACTGTATCGTAAGCAATTTATTTGTTATGTCAAAACTTACATCATCAGCCATGCTATTTGGATTGGTTTCACCTTTGACATTTTCACTATTCAGCCATTGATTGACCCTCGCGAAGCCAATCCAAAGAAACGTACCGATTTGTTAAAGTCACCGCGGCGCTTCCAACAAACGTTCATGCAATTTATTCGAATAGAATTCGCGATTGAAAGACGTGGTTTGATTTCAAATACAGACTTTATTTTGTATTAGGTAAGCGTCAAATATTTCTACATGTTAAAAGAACTATGTATGCCAGTTTACGTGGAAAAGGTATTTATATTAAAAGGCAAAAGGTAAGATAAAGATTCAGCGTTGCATCAAAAATAAATGTTTACGCTAATTTTTTGTTCATAATTATTATAGACTGCTAAACACGGACAAATGTATGCTTACCAACCGTTCTGTACACGGTGTACAAATCCAAATTAATACTGTAGTTTTCAAACTAATAGGTACACTATGTAGATACAGTTAGGTTAGTAAAAGCCAAACTCGACATCGTCTTCACTCGGAGCTGAAGGGGAAGTGACATAGTATCTGCGGAACATTCTAGTTCCAGGGGACTACTCTTGCTTGACGAAATACAAAGTTTCGTAGAGCTATCACGCTATATCGGTAAGCTTATTACAACTAGATAGAGTCGTAGATAGCGCAGCTTCGCTCCAAAATTCTGTTTTCCTGAAACTAGAGTGACCCTGTCCGGGCCAAATAGCACGTGCACCTATAACATATCGCATAAACTGTAAGAGCATACAGAAGCAAATAGGAGACACGTCCGCTATTTGTTGGGTAAACGTTTATTTAGAAGAGTAGTCTGCATTTGAGCGGGCGTAAGGTTTCCGTAAGGAGTCTTTCCGCTTATTTTCCGCTGACGCCAAGAGCAAATACTGAACCCGCTAGTAGCATTAATTCAAAGGAGAGTTTATCTTTTGAGAGTCAAAAGTAACTGCAGTTTAAAAGCGCCAGCCATAACTTTGAAATGAAAATAGGATGTATATTCTGATACGCAGAAATTGAAATCTCGCTTCTTTATCAGCTCCTAATGATCTCAGCGACCGCGTTATCTTTCTATTTCTAGAAAATATTTACAGCTCAAAGAACATGAGCATAGCCACAGTATAGTTATGGGGTTTTGACGTGGAGGGGGCGGAGTAGGTCACGCGTCCAGTGGATGAGCGGCTCACCTCGGCTCGGCTCACGGGGACGGTAAACAGACAAACGGCCAGCTTACGCGGCTACGCCTTTATTGATAGCCACCATTAAACCTGCAGGCTAATTTGTTTTCAACGGTCTTGTTTGGAGAGTTTATAACCATAATTTAATGAGTTAATACTTGTACTACTGTTGGTAATAAACGACGTTGGTGGGGCAATAAAGTTGCGATTTTCCAGTTCCTACAACCGAAAATGTACTACAGTTATGTAGTCACAAATAGAAGTCACTGATGAGAGTGAATCAACTGTATAAATAAACAAACTAGGTGCCATTCTATTTACGCAACAATTTGCAGAGTGAAATGAACTGAATAAAACAAACGAAATACACGAAAAACTATTTGTTCCTATGATGTACTTATGGCATTTATATTGTTGTATCTACAATCACTGTATGTCTACATAAAACCTTTTGTCTGTACAGATTTATTTAAGGATCATCTAGAACGAAAGATCATGTAACCAACAAAGTTTCTGTGGTGAAGGTTTTTTTTACGTGAATTCTCAAAACTCGTATAACAAAAGTTGTTCAGAACGACCCTTTGAGTCACCCCCTTTCGGCATACCATTTTTGAAACACCCTATACATATATACCTACGAATGCCAAATTTATTGTGGTATGCGCATTTAGCAGTACCATCAACCTCTCAGTGTGCGCTGCGGCGACCCAGGGAGGCCACTATATAAAATTATTATATAGTGACACAATAATATATACCACAATAAATTGGGATGACCACGTTAGTTTTTCGTCAGTATAGAGCAACCCCGCAGGGCTGGCGGGAGGGAGCGGCGCACGCGTCATCCAATTTGTCCAGTCGCAGTCAGCTTGATTGATTGACCGCCTGTTACGCCGACCTCATTTAAACGCCATGTTTTCACAACGCTATTTCCGTAAGCCCCGACTACTTGTCGATCGCTTATTGCATTGTTTGTTTATCATTATGATATTACAATGTTTACTGGAGATCAGTACATAAGGAGGGGTTATGCGCGTAATGCGAAGGCAAACAATGTTTAATGGTCTTGGAGAGGGCAGTCGGTAGTGTCTGTGTAAGGAATTCCGGAAACGGAGCTCGAGGCCATGCATAGCATATCCAGCAGTTTCTGATGGATAGTTGACCAGGCCTGTTTGGGGTTTGGTAATAATGATAAGCTAATACTGATGGGCAAGAACCAGCCGAGCTAATGAAAATGACGACCGCTGCTGCTGTTTGCTATTACTGATGCTACATTGCTATGATTTACTTATTTAAAATTCGTATAAATAAATGTGGTAATGGTATCCAGAAATAAGATCGATGATCACCATTAGGAGACTTACTCTAGCTTACGACACATGTAGTTTCAGACGCGCCGCTGCTGTGCTAACCAAAGCTTTATCTCGTTGCATGAAGCGTACCGATTCGATTGCATGATGTCTCTCATTCGTTAGTTTTTGTAGGGTAGAGTAACCCTCCAGTATCGATGTACAGAAGTAATAACGTTTCATATCAAGGGACATCAGATACGACGCTCGAGGGATCGGGGCGTAAACATATTTTATTGACGATCTTTTATGTTCTCTCTCCCAAGCGTACCAATTGTATAAACTACCTTTACTTTTGTTCAACAGTCCTATTCTGATTCATCTTTAACTAAGAAATAGAGGTAAATTAAAGAGAGACTTAAATTGAACACTTTATATGGAGTTGAATCCACTTCCTCTTGTCTGACTAACTTAATAAGTCCGCTCTTTGTAAACTTATAAATAGGTATTGTGTTATGCAATAAAGAACTAAAGAATATATTAATATATTAATATACAGCCTTACTAGCTAGCTGTTTGCGCTTATACCTACTTATTGCAATTCTTGTTCAACCAGATGTTCTATTTTCATTTAGTAATACCTATTGTTGAAGGGGAAGATAATTTCCAATAAAAGAAAATTGCAGTCACTTTAAATAAAACTCAAAAGAAGCAGAATACAACCAACAGGATTACCTAAAACGACGCGACTAAACGCGACACCCGCCATTAATCGCTCTTCACGTTTACTGCCATAGTTTCAATCCTACACACCAAACTCTGGTTATTAGTTAGTTCAACTATGCACACGAGAGGACGTTACGATCGGAGCTTATAAGTTTCATGCTTTAATGCCATCCTTTGTGGGACGAGATCTAAGGAGTAGGGCATAAAATCCTTATGCTCTTAGCTCTTAACTAGGATGACATAGGGCTGACAGTGGTGTGCATTATAATCTAATGTGATGGCCAACGATCCGCCTCGCTCAGCTGACAGGGAGTGGATGGATTTGTTAAAGGGTTGGAGCATGAGATTGGCAGTTAATCTGTTTTGTTAATGTGATGGCCGCTCGCGTGCGGTTCGAGTTTCAGCGGACACAGTCATTATTTTCAAAAGGCATTTTCTGAAACTTTTGGACTGACACACGATATTTTGTTGGCGTCTGTCCGTAATACACCATTTCTTAAAATACAATACGTTCATAGGTACTAAGATTGTTATGTTCACGGAGTTGAAGAGCACAAAAGCAATCATAATATGTATTTTACACACGTAACCCTCACTTGCCACGTGAACAATTGAGTTATGTCTTCACTGCAGAGAGAGCTTTTTAACGTTCTTTTTATTACACGAGTCACAGCTCATCTCATGCTTTTCGTAAATAAAGTCGTTTAATATTTTGAAATTAGAAGGAAACTACTTTTTAAAGTGCGTATAAAATTTATGTGTGGCCTGTCCTCTTTACAGCCCGGAGCCCGTATCTGGTCATAATAGCTGAGCGCAGGTCATGTCCTCGTAAAAAGGGGATAACAGGGTTTGTGCGGTTTATACTAAGGATAACGGTGACGCAAGAGGGAGCCCCACGCCGCCCATCGATCCCTGACAGTGCCACGGCGACCTTGCAGGCACTGCGTGGGCCGATGTACGGATTCACGAAAAATATTAATAACTTAAGCCGTAAAGGGAAGTACTTAGCCCTACGATATCGTCAAAGACCCATATTATCTGAGTGTTAGACACATAGTGAAGCTGAAAGTTTACTGAAGCAGACAATTAGATTGTACAAAGTACGTAGAGTCTTAATTAGATTAGGTATGAATACTAATAGACATTTAGATTCTATGGAGCAGAAAATTTTATTGTATTATTTTATGATCTAGCCGTGCACTGAATGAATAAATAAAACAAAGTGGCAGATATAAAATCCGGAATAAGATTCTATCTTTGACGTAAAGGTCAAGCGAATATGATGTGAAATGCAAAGCAAATATCATCTGATGCAAAATGATATTATTGGCGTGCTGATATTAGACCGTAGTTCATAGTATTCCTCTATAGAGGGTTACTCTATACTGACGAAAACGAACGAACGAGAGCTGTCGTGCAATCGGAACGTTGAATACAACGAGTAAGAGTCAAAGATCGCGCAGAGGCGCTCCAAAAATTAGTTTTTTGTCATATAGAGTGACCCCCCTAGTCCGACATGGGGACTCAGGCACGTCCCGCACAATCTGTTCCGGAGATACGATCGGCTACAAGTCCCCGCAGATCTAATTGAAAATCTGATTTGAATCTACTGTAGTAGATGTTACTCAAAATTTACATAACCCAAACTCCGATATTTCCGTATTCAACATACCTACAACAATATAGGTGCATAATTATATTATTTCAGGTTGAGTCCCGGGAAATCAGACTCAATAGAAATCCATTGATTGTCAGCCAATTTACAAGGTAGTAAAAAAACTAAAGCCTAATATATACAACATACCTTTTTTCAAAATTAAGTAATAAGTATGCTTGAATCATTGAAACCAACCATCATCCACGGGACATAGGCAAGGAGGCTCAAAAGAGGGAGCTCTTTGAACTTACATACTTATTATACCAATATTACCGGTTACCAGTGTAAGAACATCGGTCATGCGGGTTATTTTGAAGTGCAGAATTTCAAAATATAATCCCGTGGAGCATCCACGTATGAATGAATCATATTACAATACTTAATACTCAATCATTTATTACATCCATAAGTTGTACGAAAGACAAACAATACTAACTCTAACCACCTCCCTACGCAGAACGGTCTCCCGTCTCCGGAGAACCCGTACATCTTCAACGGAGACTTCGTGGACCGCGGCAAGAAGGGGCTGGAGGTACTGCTGCTGCTGCTAGCCTGCATGCTGGCCTTCCCCGGCGGCGTCTATCTGAACCGGGGCAACCACGAGGACCTTATTATGAACTCTAGGTGAGTGACGGCGGTTTGCGTTGTTAAACTGGAGCTCAAAGGTCTTATTACGCATTTTTAACCTACATCGAAAAAAGGAGGAGGTTGTCAGTTCGTCTGTATGTAATTTTTTTCTGTATGTTCATAGATTACTTTGCAATTTATGGACCTATTAAAATAATTCTTTGTAAATTTAAAATGGTGTAACGTGTCGTGTAACTCAAACATATTGAAGCCTTTGATATGGCACATAATATTTAAATAACTATTTTGGGATTTTGTTACATGAATAACAAAATCCCAAAGTCAATTTGCACCATGTTATGTTCACCAAATACGACAGACTGATGCAGTCCGCTTTTAATATTGCATTCTGCATTGTAGCGTTTGTACGGGCGAATACAAAATACTTGGAGTTGGATAGCTAGCTAAAGTATTTAACTAACTTGCTTTCGCAGACGCAAATTATGAAACTTTCACGGAGAGTTGTGTGTAATTGTGTAATAAAGTTCTTTATTTTCTGCCCCAATTAGGTACGGATTCATTAAAGAAGTACATCAGAAATACAAGGTGAGTAAATATACCTGAGTAAGTTGCAAAACTAGAGCTAAGACGCTAAAACTTTTACGTCAAAGGGTTCGTAGCTGACAAAGTACAATTTTACTTCGTACCGAAATAAAAGCGCGCGCAACTTTTACTCTTCAAAACTTTTTTTAATGATGCAAACATAGATTTGACTTATTTTTAACATTTTAATTTCATACCTTTGAGTCATATATGAATAGAGGGTTTGCAATACCTGTTTATTTTACTTTGGTGCACATATTATCATACTTTTAGTAGGTACACATTTATAAAAGGCACTTTCTGCGTGTTTTTACCGGTATTCACAACGTTTGAATATTTAACGACAGCGAAGCCACAATTTAACATGAAGTTTACATTAATAAACCTCTCTCTTTATTCGTTTGTTTGTAAAAGAGTTCGCGAAACACTAACTGTGTGTACCTACGTATTGCAAATATTGTCGACTTAAGTCGTTAGCTATTCGATAGGCGGTTCCTGGAGTTTATATGAATTTTTAGACAGTGGCGCCGATGAAGATTTCATACAAATTGCTATCGACTTGAGTAGGCTATACTCGTGATACACTCCCTGAAGCTCCTCCTCTTGCAGCACAACGCAGAGCGTCTCCTCAAGCTGATCGAGGGCGTCTACCGCTGGCTGCCGCTCGGCGCCGTCATCAACAACCGCGTGCTCGTGGTGCACGGCGGCATCTCCGACTGCACCGACCTCGACGTCATACGCAGCCTCGACCGGGAGAAGGTATCGTCATCAGCCAATAATCATCTACTGCTGGACATAGGCCTCTCCCATGTAGCGTCACAACACTCGGTCCTCGGCCTTCCTCACGGGCAAAGATATAATAATAATAATAATTTTTCAGATCAAACTTGAAATGACAGTTTACAAAACAGTTTGGTACAGTATGTAGCGTATACTGTCCATCTAGGTACTTCTTTCCATCCATAGTGGAATTGTATCAGTGACCTTCCCGTTAAAGGATCATTCACACATGCACAGTGCCGGCACAGGTCCGCCGCGGACCTGTGTCGGCAGTCGGCACTGAAGCATCACTGATATGTGTGAATATGCCTTTATCAGTTCAATGTACCCTACTTCACGGTACGTAACAGAGGCTACCATGTGGAGTGTCGAAACTCATACTCTATATGCAGGTCTATTTCGAATATAATTATCTAAGAAACGAATAGGGTTTAAGTAGTAAAAGTTATCATTCAAACTTATGTTCAAACCATTTCATAAGTCGTAGCAGCCCGACCAATACGACATTTTCAGGTAAACAAGCTTGCTGAATGTCGAGTATTGTAAAGGTGTCCCGTACCACTGTCAGTCACGTTGAATAGAGTTGTTGTAGTACGAGCTACACGCGTTTATGATATGTATAGGTCCTTACACATATAGGTAATGCCCTACAAGTTAACGGAATCAACTAGTTATTTGTTGAGAGACTCGATCACTACAATACTTATATAGGGTGTTGCAAAAAGGGTATACTAAGCAAAAAGGTGATTCGGCGGGTCATTCTGAACAAGTTTTGGAAATTCGCGAAAAAAAGACGGCGACACGTCGCGTCGTAATTTGCAGAGCGGCGAAAGTATAAGTTTATCTGTCAAAGAGCCATTAGGAGGAAATGTAGCGATAGCTTGAAAATGCCCAGTAGACACTTTGCTACAGATCGATGTTTTAGCGGCATTGCAGATACAAAAGACAAGTTCTGTTTTGCAACTATAATAATAAAATATATTTCTTCATGTGTTAGAATTAATTAAACCTTATACCTACACTAATAATTAAGTGATCGATGTACTTATGATTATTATTAATAATGGAACACGCTGAAAACCCTGGTGTGAAACACGAGATCCACTTTGCTCAGAATAAGGAGTTAATTAATTGCTTCATTATTTACTAACTAAGGTATTGTACGTCACAAACCAAAGGTGATGTAAGGCACCAATATCGTAAGAAAATATCTTCATAATCTGGTATTTCCCTCAATTCGACAGATACCGGACGTACCTGCATTGTTATTCCAACTTTGTTTACGGACGGACTAAACTTTTCCACTCGTAATTTTTACTGAGCAGAATCTTATGAATACTGAGCGGGATTGGTGTTGTTATTTTAACAAATTGGATCAGAAAAAGTGAAATGAATAATTTTCCAAAAAAAAACGAGAACGAAAACTTCAACCGAAATGAATTAGCGGATACAATAAATGGCATTTCTATCAATTCAGACAACCAGAGAAACCCAAAAATATGTTTTCCGATTGCGCCTTTGTAAAGATTGCTCAAAGGGAAGGAATTCAACAATAACATTTCCAGTCTAATCTAATAAAGAACCGACGCGACATCCCTAATCCGTTTACCACTACCCGATGAAATAACACAAACAGTACATAACACATATAAAATGTACATGTTCATGTATAGATATTATGTATGTACATGGCCGACGTAAATTCAGTGGCATAGTTACATAATAGTTAAAATATATTCAAGTATGGCAATTATCAGATGAGAATGTTCGTATAAACAGGTTAAATCTTACCTTTTAGTTTTTTTTACTCATTAGATATACCTACATACAGTAACTTAGCTTATAGATATACTTACCGATACTTAATGATTCTGGTCATTGTTATTCAAAATAACTATTAAGTACTACAGCAAAGCCACAGCACCTGATTCCAATTTCCCATCAGAAACGGCTTTTGTTTCATCAATAACGCAAGGAATTTCCAGAAGTGCACAAAATTCAATTAAGAAAGTTGCAGCTGCATCGCTTTCCGACTTTATCAAGTTTTATACAAATTAAAATATTAAAACAGTCGGACAAATAGCTACCTCTCCTTTTCATGCTCGTGGAGATCTCGAGTGCACCGGCTATTCAATGTGATAATAGCGTTTAAACCCAGACTAAGGAACTTGAAAATGTGAACGCACTGAGCTGGAAGTAACAAGCTTGAATACCTGCCGGTGATGAGGTAATAGGAATAGCTGAAGTATATTAACTGACCCGTTTTTAAGGGATAGCTAAGCATAAGTTTAATTTATCGTTGATCACGTCTCCGGCTACATTCACGGTTTTATGAAAATGGAGTTTCGATTCAACTAAACATTTGACAATTGACCACCTCGCTAATGATCGATATGCATGCAACATGATAGTAGCACTTTCAATTCGTTTGTTTTCCCTAATACTGATTACTTTAAGCGGAGTACCTTCTATTTAATGGAACCGATACAGGGAGTTCACGCTAGCATATGAAAAAAAAAATTCGGAGCGTTGCTCTGTAAACCGCGACTCTAACTACATAGTAGCATTATACCTACCCTACCAAATACTTAGCTGTCAGGCATCGACGCCACCGCGGGACGCGTAGTTAGAGAAAAAAATCGGGGAACCGAGTAGCATAATAGCCGAAGGAGCTCGTATGTACAATAAATTACCTAAAGATATAAAAGAAGCAAAAACACTAACAATTTTTAAGAAACTACTAAAATTGCACATTTTAAAGGACTTTTCGTTACTTAATAAATAAATAAAATAAGATTTATACCAGCCTATCCTGGATATATACCTAGGTATTTTATATTAATACTACGTCAGATTTCTATTAATACTACATAAGACCATGTTAAGAAAAAAAAAACTATTTACATACTTACATATTATTTCAAGTGTAAATTCATACATACATATAATATTATACCCTATTTATAATATGAATTTATATTTTAAATAGCACAAATTTTATATAACGCACTGTAATATTTTTCATTTGTATTCGCCATAATCGCCATCAATGTAAACACAACCTTGGCAAACATTTCTTTGTTACAATCTGTTTATGTTACTTATTTTAGGACTACCCTTCATTTATATAATGTACGTACTTATCCATAATTACGCATGCTGTTAATATAGATAGATTTAGTACTTAGAAAATATGTTGTTTCTCATATAAGTGAATTTGTTATTCTTTTTGAGAAATAAATGTCTTAAACCGTAAACCGTAACCCCAAAAGTATACAATTAAAAGAAAAACTAATGTTTTTTTTTAATTCCCAGTACATATCGCTGCTGCGTCCGCCGGTGTCGGACAGCCAGGCGCCGGGCGCGGAGGTCATCGACAAGGCGGAGTGGAAGCAGGTTGGTGCCATCAATCATGCATGCCGCGAGCCTCATGTCTCGCTTGTCGCTATTGATTAATTCTCACCCGGTAGCGGCTGACATTTCGGCGGTCGCGCTTTCCGGTTGTGGATTGTGGACACCGAATGGGTTTGTACAATGCGTTTGTGTTTGCCTCGTCACCTGTTTTGTCATCGCTGCGTTCGTTTATAGAAAACGTTTATTTTTTCATTCGTTTTATACGCACCGGTGTTCCTAAAATCCCGCTATATTGGTGCTAGTGTAATGTGATAAAGTACGATGCTTTTTGAAATAGTTATAATAAAACTAAAATAAAGATCTAATATATTTTTAAAATCCTGGATTTACTATACGCTATAAAATTCGTATAACAACGGCAACGTCACAAAGAATCGTTGGCGCAGAAAGATAAATTTCATTTGCATTAAATGGATTAGTGCAGTAACTCTGTTACTGATGTATACTTTGTAGAATGTAGATCGATATCGTCTGCAGACTGAATATTCGCTTCTCCTTGATTGTATATTCAAAGATCCGGGAGTTAGTTAGAGCATGGAAAATTTAATAGCAGAGTTAGAGTGTCGTGTACTAAATGCATTACACAATTACAAATTTAGATAGAGGATGTGTATTAGTAAACTTCCTGTATAAGCGGTAAACATGGATTTTCCAATAGATTTTCGTGGTTTGTGATTTAAATAAATAAAAAACTTCCTATCTTTATTTTGCGTAAATATGAATTCTATTTTTTAGTTCTTTTGTTTCTTATGTTAAAAACCATTACAGTTCCAATGAATGAACGACTCGACTGTTCAAAAGACATAAATGTTAAACGGTTCTCCTATATAGATAACCCTGTCACCCAACGTTACTAGAGTCAGACAAAGTTAAATTTGCAACGGGTAAAATATGATAAAATTACTTTATCTCTAACTAATTTCCTAAAACAATGAAAGATACCCTACGTATCAAGTAAGAAAATTAAGTTTCTGAAATTACAACGATTAGTAAACTTGTTTTGCCCTAACAAAACCTTTTTTGGTTCGTAATTGAATCTGTTGCAAAGATTTAAAAAATTGTTGGCCTGACATTTTTTTTGGTGGCATTTGATTCTGTGGCGAAGTTAGCGTTGTTGCACTGTAGACTGCGACATCGGTGTTGCTAGTGTAGATGTCTTGGAGAGTAATGGAGCCCCGCAGCGAGCGGCTAATAACATCTCAGTCAACCACCCGCTCGCTGCATCAAACTAGTTATTAAAGGATCAGCCGGTAATTGACTAATCTAACCTATTAATTCTGTCATCAGAGGTTAATCTCTTATATAAAATCGCTTAACAGACTGAGCTGCGTAAAATAGGTACCCACTTGGAGCAATTTGTTTTGTTATTTATGAAATAAGTGAAAGGTCACGCCGCAAACAACAACCATTATATTATCGGTGGATCAGTTTTCCTATTATTTTGATCGATTCGGAAAATGCCACTTCTTTTTCTTTTGCTTTTTGTGATTGAACGATCTCACACGTAATTTTGTCGTGAAAGGCATTTACTGAGTATCTCTATCTTCGTTGCCCATCGCCTCTTACGATGGCGGTATAATCTGATTTCTTTTGAAGCAATTTCACCCGTGGAGGTTTCGCGTAATATAATTTTGTAGCCAGGACAGAGGGAATCGACCCGAGGGTTGAGATGACGAATTTAGTCGGTGACTAGTTTATCTAGTTTAGTTCCCAGGAGGGTTTGTCTAGCGATTTGTCGCTCGGGACGCCGCCGCCGCCGCCGCGCTCCTTTTATGTGCCCTCGTTAAGTTGTACTTATTTGAAAAATTTAACCCGTCGCGTCTTTCTGACTAGCGACTCTGCTTCATTATTCAAAAAGTTTCTGATGTTGCATTTACATTTTCTTGTAACATTTTTCCTAATATTTGCATGTAGATTGCAGACATCCAGACGAGTAACATGACATACGTACCTCATAATATCCATATAATTATAATATATTATCCATATGTTTGTATTTAGTATTGTATTTGTATACTATGTTTTCTTCTGGGGCTATGTATACAAAGTAAAAGGACCTACAGCCTTCACAGTACACTACTTGTATCATAAACATAAAAGACGGGTGGACATAAATTGAATTCCAAATATTGAAATGAATCCGCCAGAAAGCGTTAATGTGTTTCCATTTCGTTAGTCAAAAGTGGATGTTATTATTTTTCCATTTACTTTCCTGAACAATGGATTACTTACGCGTTATGTGTTAATATTAATAGTAATTTCCGTTTGGGTGGAATTCAAAAAGTAAGGAAGTCTTTGTAAGGCAGTGTGTACATATGTAGGACGGTGTTAGCAGAATAAATGACAGATGGGGTACAATAAGGTATAATACAATGGTTTACATTATTAATGCGTCAATAAGAAGAAGTTAGACGGATAGATATTATACCTTCGTCTTTTAACACAAGAACAATTTAAACGTAAAATTATCCATATATCTCCGACAAAAAAGACATGAAATACGTCTACATCGGTAGGCCTTAGGGAAAAATCGGGCGTGTAATTCTTAGCACTTTTATCACTGAAATGTAGTGTGACAAAGCGGTTTTCGGATTATATCCTACAAGAAAAAATATTGCCATGTCTGTGTCAACATACTCGTACATTAGTGAAAAGGTATACCTACCTACCAACATCATTATTATAAATATGCGCTACTTAAGATAATGGTTTTTTACTTTCTTGTTTGGACTCTATGCAGTCAGTAAAGTAACCTAAGTCGTGTATTTTTTTTTCTAGAATAAAAGGCTAGATTTGGCCTGTCCGGTATGTAACCTACCAGATAGTTAATACTTACAAATCAATCAAAACGGTTATTTAAAGACGATGCAAGGTAAATAAATGGCTAGCTACTAAAGAAGTGTATCAGGAAACCGTATTTCTGAGTCACTTTACAGATTGACGGCATAAAAAAGTCGTAAAACCGACGAATTGGCCGCGCCACGTGTGAGGACGCTATTTTGGCCTCTATACGTATATCTACTGGGTTCCACATAAGAAATCTGAAGAGAACCCTTATTGTAACACAATTAAAAGTCATAACAGCGTGACATGGAGCTTGTTAGATAGATAGATAAAATCTTTATTTACTTTTATGTGAAATGCGGTATTTTATTTTCATTTCTATGGATGCCTGAAGACCCTACATATGCTATACGATACAAAATAAACCAAAATAATACATACTACCAGATTCGGGAAAGGAGGCTACAATTTTAATTTCATATGACATGAATGAAGTTAGTAGCTATATTTTTTTCTGTACTTTTGGAAACTGGGATCCATATAAAATATCCATTTATAAATCGTATTGGTTATAATATTACAATAAGTATCCTATATCGTTCACATTAAGTAAAAGAATAATACAAATTGTGTGGTTTTATTCGTTAGGGACTCTGTGAAACCCTGAAACCCCGCTTTCTTCACTGTCCCACATACTAACAATTGACGCAATGCGAAACTGAAACAAAACCTCAAAATGAATCGAAATGGGATATTTCACAACACCCGCGTAATCTATTTTTGATGACGAGATCGATGTTCAAGCATTAAAAACAAGCATGAATAATGGAAGCTGTGGAAGCATATTTGGTGGACGTCAGTAAAATATAGAATAGATTTCAATTAAAATCATTATAATTTATTCACGAACGCTTCAGCGATTAAATGTCATGCTTCATTCGATATTTGAGTCACGTGAATATTACGGAAATACGTCGAAGAGACATAAAATATAATACAAGACTTTTTGTATCGAATATAGTCGAAACCTCGATCATTGTTATTCAGAATGGGAGTTTTATAGCCTCTGAAACTTCAGGAGTTTCATCAAATACACGTGTCGATCTGAGTGTCTATTTTCATTGCTATTATTTTTATGAAAGGAATTTTTGTTCAATGCTCTTGTGGCTTGGATGTCGATGATTCGATGTGACATCCTTACTTATAGCTGTAGTGCTTAGGTACACTAAAAGTGAAGGTAAATAGGTACTTAACTTATCCATCCAACATAGCTAAATTATACCTATCATAGCATAACCTAAGCCAGAATTAGTTTAATTTATTAAAAAAGGTAGAATTAACTATGTCTTTATTCCAATTTCTAGCTACGACAAAGTCTTCGCATTTCCATTCTCTCTCGTTAATGAGTTAATTTTATTTGCGTACTAAACACGAGACAGGTACCTACCTACACAATCACACTTAACAACTTTTGAGCGAGAATTAAGTAAGTTCTTACATCAAGGATCTCATTTCAAAACGCACCTACTAAAGCTACCGTATTATTTTATAAGCTACTTTTTTTGTTTCACTTCGGAAAACATTTTGTATGGTTACGAATATATTTGTATGATACAGTTGAAAAGATAGATGAGTTAAAGATTATTCAATCGATAAAGATTCACACAATGACTCACATTCCCATTGTGCAGTATCTCGTACCAATTCACAACACAAGCCCTATTAATTTTACTAAACTTATGCATTAAGATCGCGGATTCGTGTTCCAAGAAACCGTGCTTCCAATTTTTTTACATAGACCTAGAAAGATACGTCACCAACAATATAACACACCTTCCTCTTCTAAGGGTGACTTGCACCAATTAATACTACCTATATTTGCTAAGCTTTAAATTAATATGGAATTCGTTTCTTAAATCGAGATAAATCACTTACCCGTGAATTTGTAGAGCTAAGCTATACATTTGAGGGTTAAACTATTTTTAACATTTTGTGCAAGTCCTAACTGTGCAATCCCCTCAGGTGTTCGACATCCTGTGGTCGGACCCGCAGTGCGGCGGCGGCTGCGTGGCGAACGCGCTCCGCGGCGCCGGCACCTACTTCGGGCCCGACGTCTCCAGCGCCTTCCTGCAGCGGAACAAGCTCAGCCTGCTGGTCCGCAGCCACGAGTGCAAGCCGGGCGGGTACGAGATACTGCACAATGGGAATGTGAGGTTTTGTTGTATTGAGTTGGTGTTAAACAGAATTAATACTGCTGCAAAAAATCGCAGCTGCTGTTAAATTTTAAGGGATCGCGATCGCTCCCAATATCAATTATTTGAGGTTTTCTATCGATCGCCTAATTTATTCAGTCACACACCCTATATACTCTGGATAGTGAAGGGTAAAGAATCTCAACATTCTCAACCGAAGGTTACCTATAAGATCATTACAGCCTAAAATTGTGAATTTATCATCTAAAAAACAAATGAATAATACCTACGTGCTTCTCTGATGTTCTTACGAGCATTAGTAAAATGTACCTAATTTAAATTTAAACAAAGAATCTCGTCGAGAGAACGTTGTGTAATTTAGCTGAATGTCATTTGGGTACGCCTGATAAAATCGCGATTACATTATCTGTAATAAGCGTAAGAGATATTACTAAAGCATTTTGTGATCTCGTCGTAATGCCTAAGTAAATTCTCAAAGCGAATTATGTTCTTTTGAAAATGTTTTCATATCAACGACGACGTAATAAGCAGCCTCTTTACGATACGGGTCTAAAAAAGTGGAGAAAAATCATATTCGATGATTGAGTAATAAATTTACGTAGCACAGATGTTGCAGAGTTTGAAGATTTTTTTATTTAACAAGGTCCACTTTTACCAATCTTCTGCGCTTATATTTGCCAAACAATTTAGTTAAAAAAAGAATTCTCATTAAAATACCTTTTTCGTGCCATTGTCGAAAAAAGAATCCACGTTTGAAAATAACTGGAAAATTGCGGTTTTGTCTGGATTCCGAAATTATATTAATCTCGACGACCGTAATTCATCGAAGATTTACGAGTCTTACATTTTCTTTTTCTTTTTTTCTGTCAGGTGATAACGATATTTTCGGCCAGCAACTACTACGAGTTGGGCTCCAACAAAGGTGCATACCTGAAGCTGTGCGGGAACTCCTTGGAGCGTCAGTTCGTGCAGTACACAGCGGCGGTGTCGCGCACGAGGCGGCTCACCTTCCGCCAGCGAGTGGGGCTGGTTGAGTCTTCAGCCATGAGAGAGCTGCACAGCCAGATACAGATGGCGCGGCGGCCGTTGGAGGCTACGTTTAGGAACCTGGACTCGGAGCAGAGTGGTGAGTTTGAATTGCACACGAGTTTACACGAGTAGTGACAACTGAGAGAGAGGGTTTTGACATATTTGAAACTGGATAATGTATTTATGGTGTCTATTTGTCATAAGTACACAACGAGGTATTAATAAACTTAATTAAATTGCACTATTTCTTTAACTTGAATGGGTCTTATTACCTGTAATATTTCATCGAAATCTGTTATTAAATAATTCGTAATGTGAAATCGTGGTTCATTATATTACGACATCTAGACGACATTCACTTTTCAATTAGTAGTTAGGTATGTAGAACCATAGTGGTTGGTAAATAGTCCTCCACTTATGAACTGCACCTACATCATAACGTGTTTACACAAATGCGTTCATACATCATAAACGCATTTGTAAAATGACATACCGGTTCAAAGTTCACATTTACCCCATTTACCGCTTTTAAAAGGTTTCCCTGAAATTCCACTTCTGGGAATTTCAAAGTGTTTGCGCCCCTAAGTGTAGGTCACGACAGGTGACTGGCGCGCGGTTACTGCCATTTTCAAACAATTCATAATAATGTCACCCGGCGAATGTATTTCATGCGAAAAAGTTACCTACTCTGAATTTAAATCGTATCTTGTGATTTATTGCGTCGTTTACAGGATCAACAAAAACGTCGGCCTTAATTACTAACATATTTTTGTCGCGTATCATATTATGTGAATCAAATTTAGGATTTTGGGCATTGTATCAAATCCGCAAAGTTTAATTCAAACCATTAAAAATTTGTTACCCTCCAAAATGGTACGTTTCCTTAATTTAGATAAATAAATTGGACTAAGCCCTAAGTCATTAATTGCTCAAATACCTTTATCGCTTTCAGCTGTAATGGAATGGTCAATTGTTTGACCTTCAATCCCTTCTGAACTCGAATGAGGGAATCGTCAATTAGGAATCGATTCACAGATCGCAGACGTACTAGTGTAATCGAGTTAAAGTCCCGAGTCCCAAGTAATAAAAGTAATATACCGCCAGAACGAGAACCATTGTTCAAAACAGGAGGGGTTACTCTAGATTTGCAAGAAAACTACAAACGAGATCTGTCATGCAATCGGTACGTTTAATGTATCGAGAAGTTCTTATGTTAGAGAAGCCCTCAGAGTCAAATTTCATTCCATTTATTTTAGCTTATGCGTATGAATACGAGCGTAATATTACCAACTCTCTTGGCATATAAATTGGCGAAAAGTTGTTTAAAAGTTGCGTCAAAACAGGATAGCTTTTATGTTGATAATGATAATAAGAGAAGGATGGAAGTGGGATATGGAACATTTGAGTTTTAATGGCCGTACGTTTATTCCGTTTACAGTTCCATTTCATATTCTAATATTTGTAAGGGTCGTAATTTACTCAGTAATAACTTCATGAGTAGCTAAAGTTCCCACGATGCTTTTACTGACTTAGTTACTGAAAATATGGAAAGAGCAGTTAATATAGCTGTCATCCCAATAGCCTACCCTTAGATAGGGAAATTTGCAAAGTTTATTATTAGACCCGTAATAGAAGTAGGCAAGGGTAGCTACTATGAGGGTACACTACGATTTACCGATCCTTAAATTTAAGATGTCAGATTATGTGAACATTAATCAATTAAATCAATATTGCCATGAACTCAGTACTGAAATACAAACATTCCGCCGATCCTCTGTTATATCGGGGCTGTGTTCTGAAACAGGGTCGGAATGTGGATGCCGAAATGTACCTCCGCATACCACGATAGATCTCAGACAGACATCGGACCACATTGAGTAGACGATGAAGATGAATGAAAATATCTCGTTAAGGATTGTATACTTAGTTAGCATATTTTATACCCCCACATTCATAGAACTATCTGCCAGTTTATAAGGCTTGCGTGGCATAAAGTTTTTGACTGACATAATAAATAGAGTCGGGGCTTCTCTTGTAGCGTACAATACGTTCATAAGACGTCCGACAAACCCTGGACAGTCAGCGACTGATAACCTAATCTGAATAGTTAATCCTGCCATTACGTCAGTGACCAACCCTAGTCCAGCTTTGTGTTTGAACCGACACGCTAAGATTTTAATTAAGCTATTTCAGTCCATCTCCCTAACCCTCTCCATAAATCCTCAGGTTACGTGTCAATCAGCGACTGGTGCCACGTGATGGAGCAGGTGACTCACCTGGGGCTCCCCTGGCGGATGCTCAAGGACAAGCTGGTCCGGACCGACCCGGACACACGCCGGGTGCGCTACATGGACACGTTCGACTTTAATGTTTCTGTAAGTGGGATTGTGGTTGCTTTTTGTTTATTTGTTTGTTCAACTGCTGGTGTTCCATATTTAAATAAATAAATACATATTTGATACTGTGGTTCGTAAACTTACGCATATAATTTCGATCGTTTCAGCATACGCGCTTACACGCGCGATACATAAAGCGCTTAAAAATATGCACGTAGACGGGCATATTTTTGGCGTGTTCGCCCGAACCGGTGGTGTAATGGCAGAATATAATAATTCGAGCATAAATGTACTACCAACACACACATACGTGCGTATAAATATATACGCTAGCCCAAAATTGTTCTCAAGGAGATTAGGAATGCTAATTAGATTACAACTGTTACGAGTACTTACAGAATTAAATGGAGTACCTATTTATCACATTTACAGAGATATCTACATTACTGATACAGTATAATGAGTTAGTAGGCTAGAGTTTTTAATTAGACCTCTAACTTCAAATTATCCTGTCGCAAAACACAAAAAATGTGCGTGTTCCAAATAAAAATATTAGTTTGTTACAATGGGGAGTAACGCGTGTGAATTTGCCGCTAGGGGCGCTGGTGTCGACTGAGGTTAAGTGACATTTTACTTTTCATATAATTTGTTTGGCGGGCTTCGTGATAAATTATATTTTCGTTCATTTCCCTGTTGAAAAGTGATCTCTTTTCGCGAAATTATCGCAAATATGGATTATTTATCGATGAATGTGCACGCTTTGAAAGCTGAATTAAGGAAAAGAGGCGCATAAATAAGCGGTCTCAAAGAGCAGCTAATTCAGAGGTTAGTTTGTTTACTGTTTACAAACTTATTTTTTACGAAATGTATGCTTGTTTGCTTAGGTAACAGCTATGTTTTTGCTTTTTACAGACACCAAGACTATGACCGTAACAGTAACTTGGTTGTTAACGTAGAGAACATACAACAAAATGATTCAGTGTATACTGTTGAGTGGCCTTAAGAAACTTTGTATAGCAGTGTAAACACTAAAAATGAAACTCCAGATCTAGATATTGTCACCAATGAGTAACTACTTTGGAATTTATGTACAGTGTACGTACATACCATCGCTCTTACGGTGAATGAAAACATCGTGATAAAACCTGCATATCTAGATTTTCGAACCCACCAACCTGCAGAGGACCAGTGTGGTAGGAAATGGTCCAAGCTTAGGAGTGGAGTTTAGACCTTAAGGCGGACATGGACAAAGGCTCCATTCGAGTGAGCCAGGTGCAGGTACTGACACCCCCACAAATAATAGAATACTTAGTACTTATACTATACTACCATTATTAAGTTTCAACTAACAACTCAACCAGCATTCATTGTGTGGATTACAAATGTGTTATATTTTTTGTATAGCAGTGTGTTTAAACGGAGAGGATAAATAAAAGTTAAATCAGTGTGTAATTCTTTTATTTTTAGTGTATTTATTAAATGCCTAATCCTTATTTACATTATGTTCTTTCTGAAATTGGTTATAATGATTTTCACAAACACGAGATTATCGGATAATAATTATTTCACAAGCCACTGTTTTAGAACAGTTTTATCACTTGGTAACATATGTCCTCCTTTTCTTTCCCAATATAACGGATCTGAACAACATTGCGGCATAGTAACTCGATATGATGATAGTTATTATATAATTAATAAGCTTATAAGATTCAAGACTTAAAAACTTTATTTGGCGCCAATTTGATAAAGTCGCCTTTGATAAATTTGACAGCTATGGTACCTCTTTACCTCAGTCGACAGTGGCGCCAACTGGTGAGCAAAAAAACGGTAGTCCCCATTACCTAACAGTTTAATAAATTTTATCTTGAAATATTTCATTCTTAAGAAATAATAATGCTGTTGTGTAATTTCATAACTTAATTTCTGAGATGTTATGAATTTCTACCCACGTTAATGGCTGTAATTACCAGTTCATTATAAATATTTATTACTTAAACACACGAAAATTTTTATACAACATTATTATCTTAAACGTATAAGACATAAAAAGAGTAGTACTTAGGTTTATATATTTTTAATCTCTTTCACTGGTAAGTATAAAAGTTAAAATATTTAGTTGTCTAAAGTTCAAAACATGGCGCTCATATTATATCGGCCACTACTTATCAATACTGTTTATTTTATTTATACATTATATTATACCTGCAAAGGTATTATTTTTCAAACCTACAATGCAACCAATCTACACAGCCATTCATGCGAAGGTATTACAATCAGCATAATAAAAGGCGCAACGAAAAATATTTACGGCGCCTGAACACGTCATTAACTTTCCTGGAAAGGAACGAAATCCTGAAAATTATTATCTACACAACACCAAGTTGCGTGACCAAATCTAAGGGGCTAATCTAGCATAAAAAATACAACGACGTAGAATCGTGGTTGGCGCAACTAACTCTGAAACATTTTTTTTCGTAAGCTCAAGTGACCCTCCCGTTTATCGTTCATTTAGTGTTGTCTTATAAGGATACTAGTCAGGTAGATTAGTTTTTGTGACTCGCTTCACTACCCAGGATGTACATATTATAATGGATATTATAATTCATACAAGTACAACACTCTGGGAGGCTCCTCTCATGCACCCCCAAATTTCAAGGATACTTTCCATAAAGTACCTACTTACTTTAATATGACTCAAATAACATAAAAGTGAGTTCCAAGTGCAAGCTACAATGTGAGGGTTGTACTAATGTAGCTGTTGAAAATCCTTTGTTCCAGAAAAACGGCAGGAAAGCCGACACGCAAACCGTCGTCGAAACTCTGTACAAAAACAAAAGCAGTTTGGAAGCGATATTCAAGATATTGGACAAAGACAATTCGGGTCAGTATGCCTATACTTATTAATACGTACTGCAGTGGACTATGTCATTTTATATTAGGGCTGTACTCATGCTGTGTCTATGTATGTATCTTGTGTTTTGATCCTATACACTATCTGAACTAAAACTAGTGTAAGTACTTAAAAACTGTCGTAGAATTGAATACTAGTGCCATTATGTCAGAACGTGAAAGCTATAAAGTATTATCCATAGCCTCGTAGAGCATAACTACATTGAGATTTAAAATAAGTATCACATTCTAAAATTGTTGTAACTAGGTACATCATTAAAATTAAAAGAAGTAAGATTAGAGATTCGAAATAAAAAAGGACTAGAAACCTAATTTTTACTTATACAATTTAGCGATATTGTTGAAAATGGAAAGCCAAGCTCCCTCTTTTCGCTTTTGCAGCTCCGAGTATAGTTAGTAAAATATGTATTTAAAAGTCTAGTACTAAACTTATTTCAGGCCATTGCCGCTATAAACTCGAGTTTGCATTGTTCTATGAGCTATTTAATTTAACGTTGTTCCTAGCTTTTTATGGCCTTAAAAGGCTTACCCTTATTGTATGTCCAGGTATAAAATGTCGTAACGACCAATACTAGAAGGGTTAATTCAGTTCTAAGGAAAATTCAGTTAAAAATATCTATATGTACTAATGTTTGTGCCAATACTCGTGGTCTATCTTTTAAAATCTAAGATTTATATTACCATGATAGATATTTTGTGTTCCATTATCTTTTACGTATGCCCTACTTTACGTGCTTTTCTTTGTTCTTAAGAAATATTTTATGCAAAACCTGCGTCCATTATGACCTTTACGGCCAGCCTTATCGACGACTCCTTGTTAATTAATAAAACGAGGTGTTTTTGTAGGGGATCGGTTCCTCAGGGGATTAAGTGGACTATCCATTTTCTTTAGTGTAATGGAGTATGCTTTATCTTTTTATGATATTACAGCGGCAATAAACATGATCCATTAGCTTTATTCGAGGTCTTGTTTACTACAATACTACCTCTATTGTACAGAAACGTAACTGAAGCACGATAGAAAGTTCTGACTGTTAAACTTTATTGCAGCTATACACTTATTCATAAATAAAATGATAGAATAGATATAATATATACTTTATTGACCATCGTATAAGAAAGCAGAAAAAATATGCTTTTACTTCCAAAAGCTCTCAAAAGAATAAATTGCAGTTCCCGTCTTATTGAACTTTCGATCGTAAAGATAGTGCAAGAAAAGACTAATTACGTTTACCGTCGGAAGTTAATCAGAGATTTTCAGTGAACGGAGGCAGAATAATTTCTTAGTGGAGCTACTTTTAATTGATCTGACATTCTTTAGTACATTACTGTCCAAAAGGTAGTCAGGGTAGTAAGTGTTTAAATCCAGCAAACGTTATTTTTGTTAATAAAAAGGACGCTTCCGCAGGCTTCATCACACTGGAGGAGTTTTCAGAAGCGTGCCAGATCCTGGGCAAGTACATGCCGAACCAGATGACTCAGGAACAACTCGTGGACATCTGCCGGCTCATGGACATCAACAAGGACGGGTTCGTTGACCTCAACGAGTTCCTAGAGAGCTTCCGATTGGCCGAGAAGAGTCTCACCGATGACGACGGAGACCTGATAGAGCTGGAGGCCACCTGACACGAGCCCAGCCGCCGGCCCAGCCGGACGGCGGCTGACAAGGATGAGATCGGAGTGACAGTTGAAATACTCAAGCTGGATGACGACAAAAAGACAGCGAATAATGTAATGGGAGAAACGGTGAGGCCGAGGAAAGAGGAGGACGATATTGAGCTCATCGACTGTGAGAGGAGTCCGCCGCGCCGGGCTGGCCTGCTGGAGAGTGATATGTAATGTATTTTCTAACATTTTCTAGGCGCAACGGAGTAGACGTAATAGCAGGCTGCAGTATAACGTAAAAATAATTTCTTGGTAGAATCTTTAGGTTGGTACCTACTTACATTTGAAATATTTTGTCTATAGATACTTTGTATTCGCGACATCGCGAAGTATTCAGATTTTTACAATTCGAATAAAATACAACTAACTGTCAAATATGATACAAGTCAAAATATCTAATTTAGATTTTTTGTGAATATAGTATTGAAACGAACGTGCTAGCTGATCTAAAGCTATGTGATCGAGATACTGAAGGAGATGCTATAATATTGAAATAAGATATTGATTAAATAGATGGCTATTATGGGTACTGCGTTGGGCTGAAAGAAACTTATTTGGGTCAAATTACGTCTATTTCCATGTCTATGTGTAGTTAAATAAATATATAATTACTTAAAGTGTGTTAGTTAATATATAATAAAATGAGTCAGCTAGAAGTAAAGAGGTTTGGTTTTACCTTTACTTGTATCTTATTGTATTTATTTGTAGCTATCTATAATATATATAAAACTTTTGTTTTCTGTAATTTTAATTAAATATTGAACGAAACTTCTTTACTTCTAAAATTACTTATATTTCTATTCTCTCGTAAATTTTGATATTTTCTTCTTTTTAGGCTATAAAGCCTGAATTGTCTAATCTATTATTAAAAATATATTCTATATGACCTAATGGTGTGATTTCGTGAGTAATTGAAGCTAAGTTTATTCAATAATAACAACCTGTGCTTAAATTTCAACCCAGCACATTGAAATAAACCAAACTGAAAAAATAAATATAGGTATTCGAAATTATGTAAATTCGTAACTATTACTGCATTAATTTTTGACTTATGTGATTGTTAGCTTTTAATTTTTTGGTTGTAGCTTTACAAAAATAATGTCTTCTTGGGATTATTAAGACGAGTTGGGTCGAAATTTTGGCATGCAAGTTTAAAATAATAAGTGCGGTTGAACAATAAAGTCTACAGAAAAGTCGAAATTCTGAAGATTTTTGTACAGATTGATAAATATTTCAATATAAATACGAGATAAACACCTAGAGCAATCTATACCAATTTTTTCAGAATGTTATGAATTCAATCTTGTTTATTATTTTTCGCAGAGTAAATTAAATTGTATAAAGTGCGTTACAAAATTTCAAATTCTAAGCCAAGCTTATGAATATTTTGATATCTTATCAAATTACTAATTCTAGTCAATATTTTATATTGGTGCCAAGTTTACAATCCTGTATGGGACTTTACTGCCTTGTGTCCAAATTGAAACATATACTAAAGTACTGTAGACATAATTCACCTATTTAATTGATTTGGCTCTAAATAAATCTAGGAAATTATGTACATTGGGATTACTTATTCTTAAAAAAAAGAATGGGAACAATGGCAGATTAATAAAATTATAAGGTACAATATTATAATGTAAACAGAGTTCTACAAACGTATTGCGTACGGTCTAGTGAATGTATTGTGCATTTTTGTATCTTCGTGCATTTTATGTGAGTAGTGCGTTTTTTTTCGCAAACTATCGCGCTACAAAAAAATGCAGTGCGCGCGGGCCCTTGATATCCCTACATCTTGAGGATTAACCATTTAAAAATAAGATTCTACCCGAAGTTTCTATATTGTTCACTAGACCTGCCTGCTTAGTAATAATTAAAATCTAATTATAATTTTATTTACATACTTAAATGCATTTTTGGAATTCTTAAAACATGATTGTTAGTCTTCTGTAGAATCTCATAACTGTTAGTCAATAATGTAATTATTCAATATACCCAATACTGTCTAATTCCCTAAATATACTTAAATTCATATTTCTAATGCATATAATAAAATTATCTTCTCGGTATAGCATAATCATTCCAATGCAGTATAGATAAAAATATCCGACGATATCTAATAGAGGTAATCAAAAATAATTTACCCACCTACATTAATTACCAATTTAGAAATTATAAAATATTGTATCAATGAAATTTGGATCACATAATATAGCTAAGTAACCGCTTTTGAAATTTTATCATGTAATTTAATGAAATTCCTAACAAAAATAATTCATTTTGAACTATTTTCCATTAAATTGTGATATTTGAGTAAGGTGTTTTATTTATGACTTCCGCTTTTGCTAAGACACACCTTTTTTATTATGCTCCCTACTTTTTTCCATTCCTTTACATCTACCTATATTGTAACGGATTGTTATGTGATAAAATGATTTCTACAATAATTTGTAGCAGAAAAATGATGTCTATAATAACAGCAACTTTCTTCGTTACATGAAAAGAACTTCCGCCTTTTATCTAACCTTCACACGGATCGTAGAAAATGCAACCTAAAACCATCGTTATCTTCAAAGTGCCTTTCCTATTGAATGGCGAATGAAAGGGAATTCAGACAATCCGACATGGCTGTCTATTTTCATGTTATTCGCATCTGTGGAACAAGGCGGGACTCGGGACATCAAAGTAACCTGTCAATCATTTCAGTAGTTGCCAATTTGCACATTTCTTTCGGGTGATTTTAGTCTTTACTAGCGATGGCGATGATGGGTCCCACATGTAGTGGATGCCGCTGTAGAGACCCAAGTTTTGAAGCTCGCAAGATAACTCAAGCAGAGTAAATTGAATGAACTGAAGAAAAACAAATCTATTTACGTCCCACCAAGCCTTCATTAGACCTAATAAGCTTCTGAGAAATGACGTAAGGGTGTTACATGCCACGAGCGAGTCCACATGACCAATCAATATCTAATAAAGAACGGTCCACTTTACCCACGACTCATTTACTTTTTTAGGTCAAATCAAACCAACAATAGGAGACTTAGAATTCCTTTTACTCTGCCAGGATTTCGGCGAGATTAATGTGTTGCGATTCTTTATGTCTTTCGGGTCTCCACCTCCATTCTCTGAGAACGGATTGCGGATTCAGTCTGAATTGATTGTATTGTATTGTTCATTGTTATGATTATAATCAATTAAATCTGTATTAAAATATGCATATAGCTACTTAGACATTTTATGTTTCTGATAGCGGTAAGTACCTATAGTTAGTACCTACCTATGTTGTTTGAAATAACGTTTGAGTCATATTTTTTTAAACTATAAACATTATTTTATTTTACTAGCAATGTTCGTAAATCATCATTATATGTAAATTTAGGAAAAAAAATGGGCCCAAAATTGTGCTAAGGACATTAAGACACAGACCTGTCTAACACAACACAAAGTTTCTGGCCGACACAAAAGAAAAGTAATGTAATTTACAAAGTTTCAATTTTGTGTAATGGAGATGGACTGCTGGGCATGTAGGAGGCTCCAGATGTTTACAAAGTTCTTAAATTGTTCAGTCATGTGAAGAGTTTACGTACCTACTTCGGTACCTACTTATTTACTTAGAACAGCTTATGTCAAATATAAACAACTCGCAACTCTGTATCGTTATAAGTAAATAAATAAAATAAAATATTTTTAGGAAATCACAAAGTATATGACTTCGTTTTCTATATTCTATTAAGTATATTCATTGACTTAAATATTACTAGCGTCCTTTTGAAATCATTGATTATATTATATTTTATTCTATTCTCTGTCGGGGTGTAAGTACCTGCAGCTGGCTCTCTCGAGTGGAACCTTTGTGCATATCCACAAGGTCTAAACTGCCTTCCTAAGCTTGGACCATTTCCCACCACGCTCGTCCACTGCGGGTTGGTGGGTTCACATATATATCTAGATGTGCTAAATCTAGATTACTAGGTTTTCTCACGACGTTTGCCTTCACCGTAAGAGCGATGGTATATAGGTACATTGTAGGTACTTAAATTCAAAGAACTCATTGGTACATGTCAGCGCCGGGATTCGAACCCGCATCTCTGGCGTGAGTTGCGGGCGCTTACCCGACTGAGCTACCAACGCTCCTGACTTTATAATTTAACATAAAATATTCAAGATTAGATACGAATTTACTTTACGTGATGAAATGAAAAATTACCATGAGTGTGAGAGTACCTTACCTAGGTAAGAAACCTAGATCCACACCGCAGTCCCAAACAAGATATCACTTACGGAATAAAAAAATAGATAAGAATAATTGACATTTACCCGTTTATTATCAAAAATAAAGTTGTACCTCCTGCCTACATTATTATTAAATTATAAAAACTGTTTAATTTTGAACTCTATACTCCATCTACTTTCAAATTGTTCCAAACAAAACTTTTTAGTCAGAGCATTCACGAAAAGGTTTCCTGAATAATTCACAGATGGCGTTTTACAATTATTTGCTACGAGGCTACGCCGTAGCATAATTTGGCCGTAGTATAAAATAAATTAATTCAGAACTTTTGTTATCTCTAATTTAAAGGCACTTTCCTTGGCTCGGCTTCGTTAATGACCACTTGAGGTATATGATTCAGTTGTTCAGTTCTACCAGGCTGCGCCCTCCTGTAGCCCCAGGCCAGATGGAGTACTAGTGTACTCATGAGTACGAGGTTGGCGAATATCACCACCCAGGACAGCAGGAACACGTTGCTTCGGCTCGATGCAGCTGCTGTGAACAATTTACCGTTTAAATGTTTAAATGAAACTAGCAAGGAATGTTACTCACAGCGTTAAGGATGTGTCTATGTATTCATCGAAATGCAATGCGAAAAATGTAAAAGTAGGTTTTTGAACGTGCCTGTAGTCGTCGATCGTGCAATTCGTGCAGCAGCGCTTCGAAACTTCATTTTTTTTATTTGACCCCCCAGTTACGTAGTATATAACGTACCTTCCTCCCCGCCATCGTCCGTAGTCAGTGCGTGGTTGGTGGCAGCACTGTACTCCTGGCCGTTTCTGGCAGCCACCACGGTCCAAGGGTGGCGGTCCAGCACCGAAGGGCTCTCGATACGTAAGCTACACTTGCCCACCGCTAGGTCACTCACGCTGTGATAGTCAGATGGCATGTTGTTTGTGGTGAAACCTGAAAATTATTATAATTGCAATAAATAATTTATTGAGGCAGAGTAAGAATGGTATTGTTTTAAAATCTATATACATAAAGTTGATGTTCGTTAGTCGGCTTAAAACTCGAGAACGGCTAAACCGACTTGCTTAATTTTGGTCTTGAAATATTCGTGGAAGTCCAGGAAAGGTTTAAAAGGTAAAACTGTAAGGGTAGGGCGGGTTAGAGTTAAGACGCAGTATGAAGTTCGCTGGGCCTGCTAGTAAAATGATATTTTTAAGCTTTTTAGTCACTTACCAACACCGTCAATGCGTACGAATCGGCAGTAGTCCAATTTGGAGTAAGAAGTTCCTTGAATTATCAGCGCACCGGCTTCATCCTCAAATTGGCTTACAGTGATATGAGCTGAAATTTATTTACAGTGTTCAATTTTATCATTGAACCACTTCAAGGCTCAATAAGCTACCGGGAAAAAAAGAAAAAATATACAATGAAGCGATAGTTTGGATTTTAAAATGTTTTGTAAAAACTACACAAGCGGCCGTTACACGGGTTCCTTATCGACGTGGATAAGGTCGTTTAATGTGCATTCCACAGCACCGTATTTATATCACGAAGCGCGATATAGTGACGTTTATCTACGTCGATAACAAACCCTCTGTACCTACTACATAGTATAGTATCAGACAAAATACGGTCACACACACGCCTCTCAGCGCTCCTGCCGAGCAGACGTGTACCTCCGCTGCAGTCTCCTTGCCTGCCGCCCCGCTGCGACGCCCCGCCGTCGCCGCTCTCCGCGACGCCCCGCCGTCGCCGCCCCCGACCCCTCGCCGTGGTCGACCGGTGCCAGTCACCGCTCGCCGCGCGCCGAGGACGGACCTCCTTGTTTCCGGACTCTTTACAAACGATTATTGTTTCTGGACTTGCATACGATTTTGAAAATCCACACCATTCTTGTGTGGTCGTATCGGCTGATACCTTGCGGTGTTAACGAACCCGATTACGGGGCACTGACCCGGCTGCCCGATATTTCCCTTTTGGAAATATCAACTTACCGGACGGGACTGGAACCATCAGCCTTGGGGGAACTCCTAGTTGATCTCCAGTTGTCTCCCTCCCACCCCCTCCTCATCCCTATTTCCTATTCCCATTGGACTGTTTGGAGTCGGTCTACGGCCCGGCTTCTCGGTCCTTTGGGCTGTTAGTGTAGGGACCGTTAGGACCTGAACTCAGGTACCCGTAGGGACAACTACCTGAACTCAGGTACACGCAGGCGCAATTGCACTACCTGCGCCTGCCTAGGGACTGTTAGGGTCAGTCAGGCACGCGTACCTTTTTACAGGTACGTAGTAGGTACTCTATCTGCCCCCCTGCCGCAAGGCAGGGAGGTAACACTTAACCTCTTTTCAACATGGATTCCACTATGGACTCCATGTTTGAAAAGCTGCTCCTCTTCATACAACGTGAGGACCCTTCGCTTTTCCAGAAGGTCCTCACAAAATTTCAGCTTAGTTCTGCGTCGCCTGCCGCTCCTGCATCCAGCCATCCTGCTTCGCCTGCCGCCATCAGCCCTCCGGCTTCTCCTGTGGAGCCATGTCCGTCATCTCCTGACGCTGACTTCTCGCCTGCGTCACCTGATGAAATCGTTTCAGCGTCTCCTGCTCGCCGTGTGCCCCGGGTCATCCCAACATCGCCAGTATCTCTGTCCCTCCAATGTGCTCAGCACAGTAGGTCGTCGTCGCCTGAGGCTATGGACGTAGCTCATCCTTCGGACCTCTCGGACTCCGCTTCATCCGCTGACCCTGACGACGGCTTCACCGTCGTTGGAGCCAAGCGAAAGGCGAAGTCGAAGCTCCCTCGTCCGGCAGCGAAAGCTGTCAGAACCCAGCTCCCCCCTTCCTCTCCTACTCCCTGCCCTCTGCTCCCGCTGTTCCGAAAGGTCCGAAGGCGAGAGCCCCTCCATCTCTGATGCTCCGCGACAAAGGTTCCTGGAACTCTATTTCCCAGGCCCTTGCCGCAAACAAAATCGGTTTCACCAAGGCCAAAAACACCAGAGATGGTATTTTGGTCCAGGTGCCCACCTCTGGCGATCACCGCCTTCTTACCAAACTTCTCGACGAGCGCAAGGTCGAGTACTACCACTGGGAGCTCCCAGAGGACCGCCGCCTAAGGGTAGTGATCCGGGGAGTTCCCAAGGAACTCGACTCTGCGGAGATCATGTCGGATCTGAAGGCGCAGTCTCTGCCGGTGCATGAGGTTCACCGCATGTACGGGCGAGGCAAGCGGGTCATTTACGACATGATCCTCGTCATCCTTGACCTTTCCCCTGAGGGGAAAAAGATATTCAATATAACGGCCATATGCCAAATCTCTGGGCTCAAGATTGAGAAGCCCTACAAGAAGTCGAGTCCCACGCAGTGCCACAACTGCCAATCCTACGGGCACTCCTCTACTGTCACGTCAGGGCGCGGTGCGTTAAATGTCTGGGCGACCATCACACCCACGACTGCCCGCGCCCAAAAGATCCCAAGGAGTGTACGGAGGCCCCTGGTTGTGTTCTGTGTGGGACGCTGGGACACACAGCCTCATATGGCGGCTGCCCCCAGCGCCCTCGTAACCGTAGGGCTCCCAAATCCAAGCCCAGTCAACAACAAACTTCATCATCATCTATAAAGAAAAACCCTAGTCCACAAGCGCCTTTAGCGGCCCTTGCGGACGCGTCGGTAGCCACCCCACCTAACGCTTGGGTTCGACCCCCAACCATAGCCTCACAAGGACCAAGGCAGGCACCGTCGTCGAGTCGGATGAATGCACCCTCTCGGGTGGTTCCCCCGCCTCCCGCGACCTGCCCGCCCTCTTTAGGACCATCACCGCTGTCTCAGTCCTCGCTTCCATCCCCGAGGAGGGACAACGGTGATCCAAACAGGGACTTTCAGCTCGCGATAACCCAACTGAGTGAACGCATGCTGTTGATCCAACAGAATGTGTTCGCTCAGTTCCACCATCTAAGCTCGGAACTTTCCGCCCTTTCCAATAAACTTTCGCAATGACTTCTAACACCTGTAGAACTAAACCTAGGTCACTAATGTTGGGATTCTTCAATGCCAACTCTCTTAAAGATCAAAAAGAACAGATTCACAAGTTCCTCAACGATCATCACATTGACATCCTTCTTGTGCAGGAAACTTTTCTAAAGCCTCACATGAAGAATCCCAACATTAGTAACTATAAAATCATACGGCATGACAGACTGTCGTCCACCCTCGGTGGTACACTTATCTACTACCGTAGTGGACTTCATGTCTGTTGTGTCAATACCCCGGAGCTTGTCAGCCTCGAGGCCTCAGTGTGCAGGCTGGCTATGACCGGACATCCGGATCTGTATATTGCCTCTTGCTATCAGCCATCAGGAAAAGTAATTAAAACTGAGGACCTTAAGTCACTTTTGGATATGGGGAATAATGTCATACTTGCAGGGGATTTTAACAGTAAACATAAATCTTTTAACTGTAGAGTCAATAACCCAAACGGTTATATTCTTTTTAATTTCATGGATGAATACATGTTTGATGTGGTGGCTCCAATGGAGCCTACACATTATCCATTCAATCCTGAGCATCAGCCAGACATTTTAGACATTGCACTTTTAAAGAACATTTCTCTTTCTTTAAATAAGCTAGAGGTAATACACGAGCTTGACTCCGATCACAGACCGGTCATACTGGGTCTCGGAGATGCCAACTCCCTCTTCTCTCCTACCAAAACCATAACTAACTGGGATAGGCTTAGTCAGCGTTTAGGTTCGGCTAGTCCTTCTGACATAGCAAACTTACCTTCTCAAATTAACTCCACAGTAGAGATAGATACGGCGATCAATGCCTTGAGCGGTCACCTTCAAACAGTCATCACTGACTGCACCAGGCGGGTTCCTGCGATGACCCCTCATCGTTGGAGGTTGCCTGATGATATGAAGGCCCTGCTCAGGGCAAAGCACGCCGCCACTAGGGCACACGACCTCTTTCCAAGTAGGGAAAACAAGGATAGGCTCCGCTCTCTGCATCTCAAATGCAAATCTAGGATGAAGGCTCTACGTTCAGAGCGGTGGGATAGCCTGCTGGATGATATTAGGCCAACCCACACTGCTTTCTGGCGTCTTACACGCGCGCTTAAATCGGATACCGTAGTAGACATGCCCCCCCTGTCGAAACCTGATAACTCCCTCGCCTTCGACGACGATGAAAAGGCTGAATGTCTCGCCCTAAGTCTAGAGGCGCAATGCTCTCCTTCGGAAGAGCATCCCGACAGCACATTCATCCAAGTCGTAGACGAGGAAGTAGGACGTAGGGTTAGCTTACCTCCAGTAGATTCTCTCGACCTCGTGACGGTATCCGAAGTTAAGTTAGTCATAAGGGACCTTCATTGCAAGAAGGCTCCTGGCTCTGATGGCGTCTCCAACAGAGTCCTTAAGAACCTCTCAGCCTCGCTTATCCTCTTACTAGTAACCATATTTAATTCAGCTATGGCGAACTGCTATTTTCCAGACCTCTGGAAAATAGCAGACGTCATAGGAATACATAAAACTGGCAAAGCTAGAAATTTACCTTCTAGTTACCGCCCCATCAGTCTTTTAATTTCCTTAGGTAAGGTCTATGAGCGGCTGCTATCCGACAGGCTCAAAAAGATAGCATACGCTCAGGGCCTCATCCCCAACGAACAATTTGGTTTTAGGGCCCAGCACTCTTGCGTCAACCAGGTTCATCGTATCACGGAATACATCTTAGATGGTTTCCATAGGAAGAGGCCGAAAGGCACTGCAGCTCTCTTCTTCGACATAGCGAAGGCTTTCGACAAGGTGTGGCACAACGGCCTCATCTTTAAGCTCTTCACGTTAGGCATCCCGGATCGGTTAGTGCTTATTCTCCACAGTTTCTTGCTCCACAGGTACTTCCAGTTTCGCGTCGAGGGTTCCAGATCATCTCTTCATCCGATTCGTGCAGGTGTCCCGCAAGGGTCAGTTCTAGCTCCTCTTCTTTTCTCCTTATACACAAGTGACATCCCCAGACATACGCATGTGTCGCTAGCATTATATGCTGACGACACAGCGATCTACTTAAGGGATAGGTTTAAAGGCAAAGTCCAGCACGGGCATCTCCAAAGCGCAACCAACGCCCTCGGCGAATGGTTTCGCAAATGGAGAATGGAGGTGAACCCGGAGAAAAGTACCGCAGTGTACTTTTCACGGGCTCTCCGCCGGCCCAACACTGCTCCTCAACCCAACATCACTCTGTTCGGCAAGCCTATCCCTTGGTCCGACCATGTCAAATATCTGGGTGTCACTTTCGATAGCAGACTGTCTTTTGCTAGTCATATACGTAGGGTTAGGAATAGAGCTTCTCTCTATTTAGGAAGACTAACTCCTCTGTTTCGAAGCAAAAAGCTCTCACTACGCAGCAAAGTGAGACTCTATCTAACTTGCATAAGACCCGTCATGACCTACGCTAGCGTAGTGTTTGCTCATGCTTCGAACAGATATATCAATTCTTTACAAGCAATCCAAAATAGATTTCTGCGCAGGGCGACAGGCGCGCCTTGGTACGTCCGCAATTTCAACTTGCACAAAGATTTGCAAATCCCTACTATCCGACAGTATCTCAAAGTCTCCTCAAACCGCTACTTCGACCAAGCGGTTAATCACATGAACCCACTAATTAGCAAACCGGCTAACTATCACGTTTTCCCTGAGTTCAAACAGAGGCGACGTCGTCCGAGACACGTTCTCTGTGACCCGGACGATGAGATCACTGTCCGTATTAGGGAGTTGCAAACCTTTGACTCCCCGACCCCTGCCTCGGCAACTGTCCCACTTAACTTTTACACACCCCGCCCCAGACCCGGGGGAGGGACTCACACTCGGACTCGGCCTTTTGCCGGTCCGAATCGTAGGGCTAGGATCCTTCTCCACCAAAACAGGTACTATACCCGCGTCAGGTACATTCCTGGCCGGTTCTCACCACCTCCATCTGGTGACGGGTCACTTAGGTAGGTCTCTCTTTTTAACTGGGTGAAGGCGCCTATCGGCGCCTCCCCCACAGTTAGGGTAAAACTGAATAAGTCCCTTATGGCCGACTTCAGTAAATAGGTTTCATTTAGAAAAAAAAAAAAAAAAAAAAAAAAAAAAACTACATAGTATGTATACCTGTCCCCTCTGCCGTAATATCTGAACCGATCTTGGCCCACCCCTTCAGCAGCTATGAAGACTTCTCCCGCTGGATTCCGGAACTTGCAGACCTTCACTTCCAGATGAGGGGCGACGGAGCAGGACAGAAATATTGAGGGCTGCGCCTCTCTCACTTCCACACTTACTGTGGGCTTTGGATCTGAAAAATTAATAGGTACAGGTAAAATTAATACATACAAACCTAGTTTGCTACAGGAAGTAAGGGATATCAAGTTCTTGTCCTTCATAAATAATACTGTAAGTACATAGTAAGTTTTACAAAAAATATAAAATTTCTGTGCAGATAGCAGATACATGGCTATCTCTATCATAATTATCAATAAACCAAGAAATTTTTAACATAACTTACCAACAATAGTGACATCGAGTGGGTACTCCGAAAGCTTTATTTGTCCCGGAAGAGCCACTTTCAGAGTCAACCATCCACTCTGGTAATCGTAATTTGGCCCCAGCTGCAGTTTGCAGCGTCCAAAGTTCTCAGCGACGGTGTAGCCGTCTTGGTCTTGTATCATGCAGTATTGGGATTCCTCTGGTCCAATGTACTCATTGAAAGATTGATGTTTTCTGAGACTGATTCTGTAGTTATTTGTGCTTCCCTCAGAACTGGAACCTAGGATAGTTGGAAACATGCTATTTACGTATTAAGTAATTAGTCGAGATTCCCAAGTCGTCGTAATTTAGTTTATTTATGTCTTTTCTGGTAGCTGTAGTAGGGGTGAGAAGACAAAACTACATAATTTCGGTTCTGTATATAATTAATAAATAAAACTTACTCGCGACAGTCAAATTGAAAGTGGCTCTCTTTGTTATTCCAAGGCCATAAGAGATCTTCCAGAGCCCCTGGTCTTCTTCTGATACTGAACGGATTAAAAACCCACAGTATTCTGGGTTAATGACGTCCACCTTTCGGGTGGGAAGTGGTGCTTCTATAAGGCAAGTATCCCCAGGGAAAACTTGTTCGGCCAAGCGAAGGTAAAGATCGTTGCCTTTCGTCACTGTTGATTCGTCTTTGGGAAATGTATCCACTTGTTCTGAAATTATTTTATTCATATTCAAACTCATAATTAATTATTTCGCCACCTCTCAGTGAACGGTACAGTGCCACAAACTTATCTGTTCCGGTGAGAGATTTTAAGTTTGCCAGTAGTGGTAATTCGCTCTTGTGGTTTTAATAAACCCATCTAATCTATAATATATAAATATATAATTCATTCGGATCAATTTCGGATCAATTTAGTTCGCTCTCACCGGAACAGATAAGTTTGTCGCACTGTAAGTACCTTTGATGTGTGCAATTTGCGTACTTTTATACAAAAAATCTTAAAAACCATCATTTCCGCTTGAAAGCGTATTTCTCAAAACAACCAACGTGACCACGCTCTCTTCATGCTTATTGAAATTTTTTGAAGCTACCTCCCAATACCCAGTACTCCAGCACCTAGAATGTAGGTACCTTTTTTACATCCTTTATTTTCAAGCATCGGTAATGTAGATAAAATAATCAAAGACACCAAATATTTATAAAAAATATTACAGGTTTACAACCAATTATCTCTACGTGACTAGATAAACATAATTGCTTTAGTAGATCTATATTGATAGAGCTACTAAAACGTCATGATATCAATGAACTTCATATTATTATATTTTTTATCATTTCTACTATAGGTATATCGTATATACCTACACGTGTATACATACACGATTATCAGGATTATAATTATGTTTGCAAGCATTGTAATGTAAGTAGAAACAAAAACTACAAGGTATAAAAATAACTCTTTGCGTGCGTAAAATTATTTAAAATATATAAAAAATCCGCCGTTTAAAAAAAAAAATTAAAGCACAGCAAAAAAAAAGAAATGATAGTATACCGACCGAAATTTTAAAATATGTAGGTATTTTCTGGACTTCGTAATACACCTTTCAAACACAAGGTTTAGGGACTCGTTTATAAAATAATGATTGAATATAATATTACTAACCTATAAGGACAACTGTGAAATTGAGACGTCTTTCTTCAGTAAATTTGCCTTTGTAGCTTTCCCTTGCTATCAACACCCACTGGCCTGCAAAGGCTGGATACAGCATCTTGATAGTGACACCACATGATATATGATGCTCTTTATACTCCTGTACTCCTTCTAGTTTCTCTTCATCATCGACAATAACCTGTATTCCTTGAGGATTTATTAGGGAACAATCAAGAGTGCCAGTTTTTGCTTTTGCTGCTATGCTTACATTAACAGTACTTAATATTGTGGTTTCATAGCTTTCTGATGGTAAATACGTTATGGGCCCTGTGTTTACAATATCCTCAGTTATATCGCCCTCCTCCGGTCCTGCGGATAAAATTACATAGTTTTCAATAGTTAAATCTAGTATTACTTACTACTAGTAGAATATAATAATATGAAGATGAATACCTGGACTTGTAATAGTAAACTTAAGTCTTCTTTCAAACGGCGTGCCATGTGTAGATTCTTTAACTATGAGAACCCATTCACCTTCGTAATCTTCAGATTTCATCTGCACATTCACTCCACAAACAGTCTTCTTTCCTGCTGCGTACTGAACTCCTGGTAACGTTTCATGTTTAGTGAGGCTGATTTGCTGACCTTTCGGTGATCTGACCAGGCATTCTTCAGTTGCACGCGCTTTATTTCTTCCAATGAAGACAGTCACATCGTTAGACGTGTAGTTTTGTGACGGCAAATATTCTATTTGGGCTTCGACTTCTGCGTCAAGATTTTCATCTGATCCTGTAGATTCTGACAAATAATGTATGCTCTATTAAATATTAAATACCATATAGATATAATTAAAAATAATTATTAGAATGCAAAAGGAAAAGAAATGAATGAAAATAGATATAAACATACCAACACTTGAAATCGTGAAATTTAACCTTCTCTCAAATTCAGCTTGTTGGGATGCCTCTTTGGCTACTAGGACCCAGTCTCCTAGATTGTCGCCAAGGTCTACTTTCACATTAACTCCACAAACAACTTTCTTCCCTGTGGCGAGCTGGACTCCTGGGAGAGTTTCTCCCTTGGAAAGGTTTATTTCTGTACCGTCAGGTGTTTGTACTACACATTCCTTGAATTGACGGTACTTATTTAACCCTATTGTGACAGTTACATCGTTAGAAACGAAGTTTCTAGACGGCAAATATTCAATTTGCGGTGCGACTGCGTCAAGGCTTTCGTCTGAACCTGTGGATGCTGAAAAAATACATGTAGATGCCTTGCCTTTATGATTGAATGACGTCTATAAAATTTACCGAAAGACTGAAGAAAAACTGTGTAAAATTAAAACCGTTAGGTATTATTTAACATACCGACACTCGAAATCGTGAAATTTAACCTTCTCTCAAATTCAGCTTGTTGGGCTGTCTCTTTGGCTACTAGGACCCAGTCTCCTAGATTGTCGCCAAGGTCTACTTTCACGTTAACTCCACAAACAACTTTCTTCCCTGTGGCGAGCTGGACTCCTAGGAAAGTTTCTCCCTTGGAAAGGTTTATTTCTGTACCGCCAGGTGTTTGTACTACACATTCCTTGAATTGACGGTACTTATTTAATCCTATTGTGACAGTTACATCGTTAGACACGAAGTTTCTAGACGGCAAATATTCAATTTGCGGTGCGACTGCGTCAAGGTTTTCGTCTGAACCTGGTGATGCTGAAAAAATACAAGTAGGTAGAAGCCTTTCTTTTTTTATTGAATTAAGTCCATAAAATTTTCGCTAAATTATGACGGAAACCAATGTAAATTTAAAAAAATTACATAGATTTTAACGTACCGACACTCGAAATTGTGAAATTTAACCTTCTCTCAAATTCAGCTTGTTGGGATGTCTCTTTGGCTACTAGGACCCAGTCTCCTAGATTGTCGCCAAGGTCTACATACTTTCACGTTAACTCCACAAACAACTTTCTTCCCTGTGGCGAGCTGGACTCCTGGCAAAGTTTCTCCCTCAGAAAGGTTTATTTCTGTACCGTCAGGTGTTTGTACTACACATTCCTTGAATTGGCGGTACTTATTTGATCCTATTGTGACGGTTACATCGTCAGTTATGAAATTTCGGGATGGCAAATATTCGATTTGCACTTGATCCAGTTGGTTTTCATTTGATGGTTCTGTAAAATAAAAAGTTACTTAGATATGAAATTTGATCGTGTAAATTGTGTAAAATGTACAAGGTGGTGGGCACATTTATTTCGGGTAATGGAGGTCATGAGGATTTTTCTATCACCGATATTTTTTTATTGGCCCATGTGCCAAACAACACGGTTGTATTTGTTTATTTTTTAAACTGTATTTATTTGTTGTCCAATGGTTATAGTTATCCAGAATCACATGCCGAGTCACCCCATTGCGGCTTACCGTAGCACTTTATACACTTTTGATTATGAAACTAACCTGCATTTACCACAGTTATTATGAGAGACCAAATTATTAGCAGTCGCATGTTGACTGCTTTAAGAGAACGTAACGAATAAGACTATATTTTAAAAACAATTTAAGATTATCTAACGTGGTAGGTACTTTACCGTACATATCAAGATATCGAAAAGTAGGTAAACTTACCATGTCTTTGATATTTTAATTGTATGATATTCAATTGTGAATTTATCGAATCTCAGATTTGTATTTTTATTTACTGGATTTTGATGCTACTCGTAATAGTGTCTGTTAGAATACAACGAAAAGCGCCATCTATAAGTTATGAGGTAAGGTTTTTGTAACTTCTATAGGCGACGAGTCTGGCTCGAGCTTTTAGACGGAGGAACAATAAAAAACAAAACGGTCGGTTGCCACAGAATACACTGAAAAGTTTCAATACTAGAACAGAGATGGAGTTAGAGATTGGTATGGTTGATGAGGTTCACTTTAGCGCTTTGTTTTTAACCGACTTCGAAAAAAGGACGAGGTATGTATGTTTTTTTTTGGCACAGGACTGGTCCTCTATAAAATAAATACACTGTATTTTGAGTCAAAAACAAACAATACACTGTATTTTGAGTGAAATTTGGTCAGAGAGCTCTTTATTCTGATCAACTTTTGTTTACTTACCTAATTCCCATACCTACTCATACAAGTAAGTCAAGTATTTTGTATGGGGAAGCATTTTCGTTATATCAAGCTTCTGAACTACCGAGAAAGGTAAATCTAAATCTGAGGGATTTAGATGAAATGTAATATTCAAAACTCAGCTACCTTTATACAAAAACCATTGCGTTTTCGTATAGGTAACTAGTACTAAGCTAATGTTTTTTTTTACCATTCCTTAGTGTCTATTTTGTAGGTGTTGCTTCCTTCCTATAGTTATACCTACTTTTAGGTTCAGAGTATTGTAAAAAGTTTTTAAGTACCTACTTATTTATTACTGTCCTAACTCCGCTAAAACCTTTTTTCAGTTTAAATACCGATGACCGTTTCTGCGGTCAACCGCATTTAAGTTAAAGAATACAAAGACCGTAAAAAACTAATTATTCTTAACAAAGAGTTGATAAAAACTCAGACGGGCGCCTATGAGTTAATCATAGTTTACCGATATTAGGATAATTTATAGCCGTTTAATACCGCATTCAAACTGGCAGAGATTTCATTATTGATCTTATTTTTTCCAAACAGTAGGGTACCTTGCGTGTCGCGTGCGTTCATTTTTTTCTTCTATTCGGTCCTGTTTTGGGGTTGGGCACAAAAAACAATGGGTACCTAACTACTGGGCAGTGACTACTGGAATATAATTTTTGATAATTTCATAAATTATACGGACCGTATCAGACAATAATGGGTCGCCGTGGGCACTGCGGCAAGCGTGCGTATTCAAATCCATTGAAGTTACAAAACAAGAATTTGAATAAACGTTCATTTATTTTTTGTAACAAAAAATAGGTAATAGTTTAGGTATAGTTAGTTAATGTATTTAATAGGTTTACAATATTAAATAAAATAAGTAGTTTTGTTAAATATAGAAGTGACTGCGATGCAACATAACACAAGTGCGATTCTTCGGCCCTCTACATCGGCATTGCACACGCCGTTTCTCCATACATTTATGAAATTTCGTTTGATACCTTTTCAGTGAAAGACAATTAAATCCGTTCGGGAATAAAAGTCGTAAGAAAAATGCATGCATACATGTAAGTGTTTATAACAAAACTATTAGCATGCACGTCGACAGAGGAGACTAGGTTGACCATGCCCTTTGGTCCAGGGGGGTCACTGTATATGACGAAAAACTAAGTTTCGGACCGCCGCGTTGCGCGAGCCCCGACTTTATCTTGTTGTTGTGGCGATTGCACGAAAGTTCCGGTTCGTTCGTTTTTTGTCAGTAAGTATAGCAGCGTGGTGGTGAACGGATATGACGCTCGACTTTTATTCGTGAGGTCGTGGGTTCGAATCCAGCCATGTACCAATGAATTCTTTAGAAATAAGAAATTTAAGTACATACAATTATTGTAGTATCCTTAAGCTTGTTTTTTTCTTATGTATTATTATTACCTATATAATTCAATAAATAAAAAAATAAAAAACCACGTGCTTTTACGGTGAAGGAAAACATCGTGAGGAAACCTGCACATCTAGTTTTCTACATGTGTACCCTATGTTCATTAGGCTGTCCCGTCGTAGTATGGGGAAATTTCGTTTTCTAGCTTACAGTATCACAAGAGGCACCAAAACTTGCGTAATATTACACTGATTACGAAATATCTAATAAAAATAGAATATCATGTTATCTTGGGGGCTCTACCTCACTTCGAATTTTAGTAACTTTCATACAAAAAAAAATAATACCAACACACGTTTCAAAATAATCGATAGAACATTTCAAAATAATCGATAAAACAATGAAGTGTTTTAAGTAATAGCTATAAATTTGTTAGTTAAAGGGATATCTTTTAAATTTTAGATATTTTTATAAGTTAAACTTCAGTAATTGAGTAACTCGCTCTTTATTGGATTGAAATTGAAGTTTTGATCCAAAAATCGATGATATGATGATCTTGACATTTATTGTTATTATATTCACAAACACTATAATAGCACATTATTGTGTTAATTTTTGTACAAAAGTTAAAAAAATGTATGGTGGATATTAAAAAAAAATGCAAAATTTTGAAAGTTTGAACATCGGTAGAGCCCTGAAGATATTTTTTTTAAATAATAAAACTATTTGATTATATATGACCCAATACGCAACTTTTAAGAGGACTTGTGCAAGGGAAATATAATATAAAAAAAGGTCTGACGGGACAGCCTAATGTGCATTGTGCCCATTCCAAAACTGCGATACTGCTTGTGAGTCTCGTGACCTATCTCCTGAGTGCAAATGTATAACGAAAAGCGGGTGACTCACTTGCAGGTCACCTCTGACTACCCCTTCGGGGATTATATATTATATAGACAATAAGGAAAAATCGCCGCGAGTACTAATGTATAAAAAAACTATGAAAATAGCGTTTATGAAAATGTAAAATGTTGTGATGATTTGATAATTCGTTGGCGTATGTGTATCGTCTCTGAAGGAGCATACTTTGAAGGTGATAAAATAAATTTGGATGAATAACAAACGTTTTTTGTTTTATGGATATAATCCCGATACTTTTTACACATAATGTATATATGTAGATCGACCTCTACTCTAGGTAGCCCAGGCCGCCTGGTCAGGTTTCGCGGTGGAGCGATGCGCGCGCGACTGCGCCGGCGCCGCGTGGCTGGCGGTCATCGATTAGCGCGATAGGTGTCGCCTGTCCTAAGATAGGGTCGCCATTTTGAATTGGATTTGAAATTGCGGAATTCATATTTCATAAATAACATTTTGTGATGGTGGTAATTGATACACCAAGGGAAAATTCAAGGCAAGAGAAGACCTGGCCCTAGAAGAACGCACTGGCTACAGAACCTCGCTGAATGGTTCAATATGTCCACCATAGAGCTGTTCCGAGCTGCAACAGCTCAGGCCAAAGTGGCCATATTGATGCCGACCTATGATTGTAGATGGAAAGAATAGTGGAGACAAACATAAATCGAACCAAAGTAACAAAAACCATGATGACAAGATTGTTTAGGGGTCCAATTTTTCAAACGATAATACAGGTTATCATTTTCATATTTTATCGACAGGATATCTATCTATGTATAGGCGATCGTGTGGATATCTATCTACGATTGAACTTTTATTACTTAATCGATTCGTATAACTTTCAGAATTCATAGTTATTATAAATGATGGTTAACCTAGCATTTGTTGAAACCAAGAAACATAAGTAGCCAAGTGCTTACTAATGGTATTGCTTACTATCTTCGTAATGTAACGGCACCGTAACGTAGACGGTAAGTAATATGAAAGATGAAGTCAAAAACAATTACTTTTTACAAAATACACTCATGATCACGATCACGAGCAATGAAAAGGTTACAGTCACATATGGAACGGCAATGGCAGGTGGAACTTTTTCATTGCACGTGAGTGTAAATGTCACAAAATAGGTAATTTCACAATTTATATAATAACTCTGATTGGTCCCTTCAAACCGAACTTTGTATATACTTTTTACCTCTCTCCCGGTCTTAAAATCGAACCTAGAATTACCGACCATATTAGATGGCGACCCAATAAACGATTCGAAAATTGGAAGTGAAACCTTACCGCGTAGCGAGGCGCCCGCGCCCGGTAGCATCGCCCCCGTCAAATGTTTTTTGTCTCAATTCTGACAGATCGAATTAAAATAAACGGACAGACAGACGGACGGATCGTCCTGTATTCGGTTACGTGTATAACCAGTGGGAACGCCGTAGGTGGGAGACTCTATTATGGTTATTTTTTTACTTTGTAACGCCGGGATTAGAATACGCAGGTATTATATTAACTAGTGATCGGTGTCGGTTAATTTCTTAGTATGTTCAAAAACACATGGACTCGGAAATACCTATGTAAAGTATTGAGTACTATTTACTGTTGTAAAAGTGGTATACAAGACCGAAAGCAACTTTTGTTTTATGACTTTTGGAAATTCGCATTCTCAGAATGACCCCCTTTCGGCTTAGTTAAACCAACCTGGATTAAAATATCCGAACCATAAATATTTGGCAACATTCCACATAATCGATTAACCTAATCCATTGGAAGAATCAACAAATAAACAAAAACTCTAAATTATTAAGTTACACACCAGAGAGAAAACAAAAACCATAACAACTCATTCGGGTGGAAAAGCTACCGAATTTAAAACCGCATTTAAAAAGTTTTTTTATAAACCGTTAACACTAACAGATGGCATTGTTTTTGCTTCACTGATCCTTACATTCTATGATATGGAATTCGGGATTGGCAGACTGGCTGGAATATTATTGGAAATTTCCTGCAAAAAATGGTAAGTGGAGGTGAAAATTGTGAAAATTTTCTTACAGAGAAAATTACCTAGAAAATAATAATTAGGTATTTGGGTGCAAGTGCAACCATGTCCCCAAACTACTATTGATAGCGTCAGGGTTATTTGGTGTACCTAGTAGGTTCCATAAGAGATACTTACCGCAAACCAGCCACAAAGTCAACAGCAAGCGGCTACTGATCACCACGCATACCTCTATCCTTTAAAAATACTTACCTAACAAAATCTAATGCAAGAAGATACGAAGTAATATTACTTGTTCACGACAACAAGAAAAAAACACCTATTAAGTTTCATCACGCAAGTGAGCCGCTCAAAGACATGGTCATCGTTGAAAAATACTAAAACAAAACCAATTTCATCTTAATCGTACCGAATACTCGAGCGGAGGCAGAGCGATATCCACATTATCAGGTTACCTACTACCTAGGCTACTGGGCGTTAGCACTTCTTGTGAAATGCTGCAACTGATCACAATCAACTATTCCCCTAACCTATAAGCTCATCACCTTAAAGCACACTATCCCTCACCACCGAGTATGGACATAAAACAAAGAGCGCCCCAAGAAATGTAGCCGCTTCGATGATTTTATGGAAACATGACACCGCGTTGCCACTCACAAAAAGAAAGCGAAACGCGACCGAAATTGTTTTAATCGTCGGAAGCCGCACGGCTCGATTAAATGTGAGTAAAAAGTGATTATTATGCAACGGACGCAGCAACAATACAATCGAGATTATGAAATAATTGTTATTAATTGTTGGGAATGTTATCCTGATATCGCGCGGCTTCCTTCAGCCGCCGCCGCCGCCGCCGCCGCCGCCGCCGCGCCGCGTCCACCGAGCTGGAAGGACAGACGTGATGCTCGGTGACGCTGGACGATTTGTTTGAACGATCTTGCGCATGAAATGTTCGCTGGACGCAGCTACCGGTGGTTCGCTAGACGCTACCTACCGCGGGACCACCAAAAAAACCGATAGCTCCACCACGGCATCCGAATTCCTTTGAACCAAATACGTGGGTTTAATCGCACGTAACAATTTATTTAATTTGGTGCGAGTAAAAACACGGATCTTTAGACACGTGAATAAACTAGTTGTCTGTTTTTTGAGATGAGCTCCGGTAACAATGGTATGGGTTAAGGTTAAGAGTTATGTGCAGGTAACCTAACCTGAGGTTAAATGTGAAACGAGGGGCGGCGCCTACCGCGACGCGACGCTTATTCTACTAAAACATTGAATACATACACTCACGGGCAATGAAAAAGTTCCACTCACAAAATTCCGACACCAAACGACCACAATTTTTTCAAAGATTGAATTTAATTTTTTAACATAACATTATCGTTTTTCGTTGGTAATATCCTGATGCTCTGTAAATGTAGGTACTTCAATGTTGCAGCATTTTCCGTTAAGGAGGAATTTTGTGCTTTTCTAAATGGAACCTTTTCATTGCCCGTGAGTGTATTTAGTGTATTCATTTCCATGTGTTAAATCTATTATATTTGTGCATAGATTTTTGACTATAAGATGGTAGGTACTTACTCAGGTAAGAATACTGATTAACGTACAAAGATAGCTGAAAAAAATATTGTAAATATGTAAACATACTTCTAAGATAAAATTGGAAGACTGCCTTACATGATCACACAAAAGACTACTGATGAAATAGCAGAATGAGCCGTTAAATCTGGTTCTGCTAGTTCGCGTGCCGGCGCCCACTCGCCTGCTGGTCCTGCGACCCTGGTACCCTCCGCTCATTATCACAAATAACCACCACTGCCTCACTTAATATTGTTTCATCTATTAACTGCAATCAGCTCAACGGTAAAATGCCAATGATTCTTATAATTTCCAAAGCCCATAAGTTTAACTAAATGATTGGCCGCCCGTTACTTTCCCCGTAAGGGAACCCGCAAATTAACGGAATTCGCGAAAGTGTATTTGGGATGTTAATAAATACACTCGTAGTCAGGCAAAGATGCAGGATATGCAGGTGCTGTAAGACAATGCTCTAAGGGAAACAGGGTGACATAAGTAGTGGCGCAGGGTTTGTTTGGTATGTTTGAGTGAATATTTTGGCGACCGCAAAAACCGCACCTTTTGGGTGACGCGTGCCATCCGCCGATTTAGCCGAAGCGTTTTATTCACTCAATTAGGTGCCTTGCAGAACTTTAATCGTTGATACTGAACCTTAGTAATGCAACACGTATACCATACTTACAATAAAAACATCGTTGTTGTACGTTGTACCATCAGATATACAAATTCATCATTACTTATAAAAGTTATCAAAACATTTGCAGCTGACTCTCCTCGTTTATCTATACTACTCGGGTTTGGTAGATAACCCTAGTTGATTCTTAATTGGTTAACCCTCAAACCAAACAAGTTAATAGCGTTACAATTTTACAATACCAATAAATATATCAACAAATGACATGCAGGTCTCATCGACATTTGGTGCTATTTGTAACAAAGTGGTCGTAAATCAAGATCAGAATTTATATTGGCCATAAACTCGCCACTTCGTTGGCCATAATGAGGACTCATTATCGTGTTTTGTGTATTTTACAATCTTCCAAATTGCTGGTCTTGGTCACACTTTGCTCCGTGAGTAACCTACACAAGTAAAGACAGTCATAAACGACTTCAAACTTTTATGTCTTATATAATTTAATTAAGAACCTACTCAGTTTCAAACTTAAGTATGTACTACAATAAAGTCTATCAACAACCCTCATATTTTTTGCTGGTTTAAAATGATAGAATTTTTAACTACTACGGAACCATTAATATCAGACCGACTGGCCCTTACTGGCCAATGCCCGCTTTTGTTATGATAGTTCAAATTGTTAATATTATTCACAAACAAGCACTAAATTTAGCAAGTCATCATAAATCTCACAATGCCAATTCACAAAACAAATGATTACCTAGAAATTTCATTGAAAGCCACTGAATAATGTACACCACCAGTAAGTGACTATTCTATGATGAAAGTCTTAAGGGTACATTTATTAGTAGGGGGTGGAAACAAGGAGGGTCACTCTACTTGACGAAAAACTAAGGTTTGGGCTCTAAATGTGCGGGATGCACCTATTCTGGTTGACAGAAGTACGGGCAGGGATCAGGAATGAAAAGGCTTCTATTATTGTTCACCACTCTGGAAATGAGGGGGAGAGCTGTTGCTTGCTTCTTTTTCTTCTGTACTGTTTGCTGTGCCGATTGAACGTTTGAACGATAGCCCTCATTCGTTCGTTTTTGAAATTTATTATTTACTCTATACTATAGAGTAACCCTCCAGTGTTAAATATTCGGCGCAAGCGCACCTGCGGACGGTCGTTATCCGCGGGATCGGCCGCAGTAAAACGCTAACTCTTTTATGATCGATCGACCGAAGACGCTTACCGGCTCGATCGAAAATTATACGTTCGGCCCACTTTATTAAACTCGCATTTGAATTCTGTTAAATAAACAACAGATTCCAACTCAAAGGTGTTTTGCTTTTCGCCTTTTTGGTGGGTACGTTGTTGGATTCGTAAAATGAAAAGTAGCTAGTAAATATTCACATAATTCTTTAATGAAATTATCACTATCATATTATCATTTATTTTGACCGGTTAAAACGAATTTAATAAAATATTTGTTGTTTTCTGTTATTACGCTAAAAACTATTTTAATCAAAGCATCTTTATTGAAGTAAGTTGGTCCAATCATAAGATAAGATAATAAAAATACTTATATTTAACTACTATTACTAATTACCAAAAACTAATAATTGTTATAAGAAACAACACAATAATCTCACATAATACAGTCATGTCATTGTAAGGTAAGTATGTCATACATGATTAATTACATATTATAAAAACATATAAGAAGATTATGGTTGAACACTATTAGATTAGATTATACAAATTAAATTAAATAAGAAAACAAATAAACACGGTATTTTTTTCAGATAATTTCCAGAGAGGACAACCCTTCATACTAAAGTACCTAGTTAACGGAGAAACTCTGAAATACTGAAAAACACGGACAATGATGTCTGTGGTGAAAAATTATGATACCTACTAGGTATTATAAAAACATACCAATCTCAAAATATAAGTACTAAGGTTCAGTGGCGAAAGGGTTAATTTATATGTACAGGGGATACCGGTTAAAAATATCGTAAATTAAAGAGTTAAAATTATAGTTCATCGTAGTAGGTTGTATGTAATATTACAAATTTTTATAACGTTTTTCTTTTCAATTTTCACTGCGTACCAATTGCGTGCACGCAAGCTCGAAGTACTAGACAGATATGCAATTTGATAGACAAATTGTTCACAAGTCCACTATTACTGATGATGGGTACTGCCTATATAGCTGTAATTGTATCGTCATGTCTATCTGTCTGTCAAGGTCTGATGCGCGGGCCCATCAATAAATACGCACTGTGGTCAGTTGTCAATAATGCCTGCTATTCTTTCTTTCTTTCGCTAGTAGAGATGATAATACCAATTTGGTTATTGTCTTTGAGGAAATAGGTAATAATCAAAATGGTTCTCCAGCAGTTGAGGGTTGGCGGGAGTAGGAAGGTAGGTAAAATTGGGTAAATTTCTATTTGACCAGTCTCTATTTTCACCTGTTCTCTTAAATTTTCATAAGTATCGCATAAATATTATTTCCTATTTTTAGATATAGCCACGAAAATTTAAACACCAGTCCTCATCGCAAGTTAGTTGGTAGTGTCAGGCGCGGCCAGGCAGGCCATGCATCAAGTGATCGCGAGCGGAGGGCGACGCATGCGCCGGAGCTACATGTCAGTAGCCGACGGCTAGGGATGGGGTAAGGATGTCGATGTTTTGGATAGTAGGGAAAAAATGTGGAGTAACAAAATACGTGAACTCGTGAATTGTACCGGACCTAAGACAAAGTAAAGTATTTTATTATGGTCTTAAATATTTTCTTAACTATTCTCAGTAACATAAGTACGAAGATTGCCAACGATATTTCAGTGAGATGTGAATGTATGTGTACCTCACTGAACAGCACTAACATTTATTAACATGTTTTATTTAGGCTTGTAACTGTTTGTAGATCTCTAATTATTAAGTGACTGAATTTCTGTAGCTTAATGTAGATTTTCTATGTGCTTCAAAAACTAAATAAAAATATGCGAAGGATGCGACGACGGTGGTATGCTTTTATATACAAAACTAATTTAGTAACAACCAATTTAAATATTTCCCCAAATAGCGACTTAATAACGGACCCCATGAAAAGACCAAACATTATAATTCGTCTACAACAGCTACCGTTTCTTTAAAACACTACCTCTAGATAGCGGTAGCCATTTTCAAAACCTAATCGATGTTGTTAGAGAGATATGTCAGAAATAGAGAAAAACTATGCACGCTATTCGTGTTTCCTTATGGAATTCTAACGGACAGATAGCATTCTAAATTTGAAATGGTCGGTAATTTGTCGATATAAGTAGTAATTAGGCAGCACCAGTAGCAGACCTGCGCCCGCGCACTTCGGGGAAGTCTGGAGTCTGCGCGCTGTCCGTGTAAAAACAGAACAGTATGCTTGCATTTTGTTTTTGTATTTATTTTATGTTTGTATTGTCAAAAAAGTGCCAAATTTTCATGGCCAAAACTATGAGGGTACATAAATTTGAACGTTAATTTGAGGTTTGTACTATATTTAACGTCTTTATAAAGATTTTCACTGTTAATTATTCAACGGTAATATAAATACCATCTACATTTTTTTTTGCCTCAACACATTCAGCCAAATTCAAACTAAAAATGTAGAGTAGGTAGATAATACACTCTCGGGCAATCAAATAGTTCCACTCACAAAATTCCGACACCAAACGATTTTTTCAAAGATCTAATTTAAATTTTTAACAAACTATTACCGTTATTTGTTGGTAATATCCTGATGCTCTGTTAAATGTGGGTACTTACTCCAATGTCGCAGAAGGCGTCATTAAGCTGGCCTTTTCCGTCAAAGAGTGATTTGGTGCTTTTTTCAGTGGAAACTTTTCATTTCCTGTGAGTGTATAATAGCGTTTTATTAATTTCTAAGTTCGAACAGTAAATATTAATCCTGAAAGTCCGCTCGGAAGTCAGTCGACTGTCCGTTTACTGGCACCCTGCGCCGTCACATTCTTATGTTTCACAACGCATGCGCGAAACTCCCGCCGACATCACTCGATCTTAGATAAAGCCCACTTATGACATGAACCAAGCTTTTTATTCCCACAAATTGATTTTAAACAACGACACGGTATCTGATGCTTGATCTCGTTTAGTCGGAATAACTCCTGTAGGTGAGCAGTCTCTGTTTGACTTACAGGAGTATCGAACATTGATCGATAGGATTTCCGAAGCGATTTCCTACTGTGAATTATGTTTTGTAACCATTTATTACAGCCGGGACAAAAGGATTATCATTAAAAAGATTATACCTAATAATAGATCAATTGCAAAGGATAATTGCCGTTTTGAAATAACAGCTATTAACCACAAAGAAAGCTAGATTTGATAGTCGGAACCGAAATGTCCGACAATTATTACGCCATCCGACTCTGTGATCAAGATAACCGATTATTAATCGCTACTAATTACTGCTGGTGTTAGTTCGACCTTTATCTGGACACGATTTACCAGCGATAGTCACAAAAAACGCAACAAAAACCGTGAAGAAAGGTATATGTTTTACGCGCGGCTTTGCCTGTCTCCGGTTCACCTGTCTCTTGATGGCGTCGGCCACTTACATACAAAAGGGTTCAAATATCACAGTTTCGGTGATAATAGCCAGTTATTGCAATAAATCTTGCAAGTAATTACGGCGTTGACGAAACCGTTAAGACTTCCTGATTTATTTATTTAGCTAGAGGACTATGTTATTTGGATAATTTATTGTTGAACAATCGATTCTTAGGCGGGTAACCGATTGATCCGTTTGCCTTTTTATATTTTTTATATTATGTAGCATTATTCTATACAGTTTGTTGTTTAAGGTCCAAGCTATGCACCTTAAAGTTACGGACATAGAAAGTACCTATATCGTAGAAAAACACATTATAGATTTTGACTAAGCTAACGGTGACGCAAATGGATAATATTTTATTTCTGCAAGTCATTTTCGTACTGACTAGTGGTTTTTCCCACCATATAGCACCTGATTCAACTAAATTAACCAGCGACACATGTTTTCTAAAATTCAGGTCACTATTCCACGTCTTTAAATCGTCTGCTTTTAAAGGTTTTCTACGGAGTTTTTATTGATGACTCTTAATATCAATATTCACCCCCGTGTCTTAGGGTGGTAAAATGGTTCAAGTACTTCATGAAATCACCAAAAAATATTTCAAATCGGACTAGATGGAGTGTCAGTGCAAAAGTAACGTCTCGACAAAAAACGCCCCACTTCTCCCACTGAGTCCTTATTTTGAATTAGTTCGCTTAGAAGATTTGTGACTTTATTCGTTGGTACAATGGTTAGACAGTAAACAAAATGCGGACACTTATTACCTTTGTTTTTATATCTACTTCGTATATCGTTAATCTAAGAACCCACCCGAAACCTCGAACAACCTGCCTTTAGTCCAACGTGACGTTTCTCACATGAGAGCGGATACGCGTCGCCTGGGAGAGTCCCGCCAATAAATATGAAGGTAGCCGCGAGCCGGGATTCGGGAGCCATCCATCATGCGGCTGACGTCGCTGGGGGTACCGCCCAGAGTACTCAGCGGCAGTGGGCTCACTGGCGGTTTTAGTTCTCAATATTGAAGATGACGGCACTGTAGCTAAGGCGGTAGTGAAGCTGCTTCCGAAGCTGGGGGCCGCGGGTTTGAATCCCGGCTAGGGCAAACATTTGTGTGATGAGCATTTGTGTTTGCCTTGTGTCTGGTTGTGGTTTATATATTCAATATGTATCTATCTATGTATTTGTGTAGATATATCGGCTGTCCGACATCCATAACACAGGTACTGCCTAGCTTGGGGTCGGATGGCCGTGTGTGAGATGTCTCCCCACATATATTTATTATTTTATTATTTATAAGTCGGAGGTAGCGGCGTTGGATCGGGATGAGTGAAAAATGAAAGAGGAGGTATTTGCCCAGCAGTGAGAAAATAAATACATAATTATAAAACTTCCGACTACAATATTGTATATTGTAGGCTGGAGTTTTATGAGTGAACTTACCAAAGGCATGTCATCGTAAATGGATGTAAGTACAAATATTATGACCATCATTGATTGCATGAGCAAATAATATGACAACTATTAAAAAAGAAAATGTAGAGTAGGCCCAATTTAGTATCTATAGAAAGTGTAAATACTTACGAGCAGTGAAAAAATTGCACTGGCCATTGTAAAGTAAAAAACGTTTATTAATAAATTCGTAGTTCCATACGTCACTGGAAATTTTTCATGTTGTGACTGCAAAGTTACATCGACCTGTTTTTGAGATCCACTGCTTAAATTTCAACCTGCTGTGTACTTTGGTATTAGTCGTTGCATAAAAGTCACTTAGATTGTATCACAAATATAAAGAAACTTTTGGTGTGATTACTTGTGTACTTAGTCATGAACGGACAGACATCGACGTAAGTACCTATATACACTCACGGGCAATGAAAAGGTTCCACTGAGAAAAACTTCTCCTCAAAATTTCTCCTAAACGGAAAAGGCTAGCTTAATGACATTGATGTTGACGCCTTATTAGCATTGAAGTACATTTAACAGAGCATCAGGATATTACCAACAAAAAGCAATATATTTCGTTCAATTTTTCAATTAAAAGTTAGAAAAAATTGGGGTTTTTTGGTGTCTGCATTTTGTGAGTGGAACTTTTTCATTGCCCGTGAGTGTATTATATGGGGCAGATATTTTTGTTTAAAGACGGATATTTGTACTCGGGTCTTGGGTGTCGATATTTATATTTAGTATGTATCTATCTAATAGGCATATTTGTGTAGATATATCAGCTGTCCGACACCCATAACACAGGTTCTGCCTAGCTTGGGGTCGGATGGCCGTGTGTGAGATTTCCCCACATATTTATTTATATTTAAAGATTTATTTATTTCACCAAATTATATTAAGCACTGTTTTCCGAACTAGATATCAATCTGTATTTCAGAAGACAGTTCTCATCCAGATTAGGGCCTTACTGGTAAATAAACAAAAATAGAACACAAAATCAAAATTATATGAGCAAAAAGAAACAGTAGGAAATGTATTTATAAATTGATAACCCACTGTCTCTGAAATTTCCCTACACTGTGCATTATTCTAACGACGCCTTATTAAAAGCTAAGCCTTGCGAAATGTCCGACTCTTGATACATTATAACTAGAGGCGAAGCATTAAATCAAACTGCGTACATTATTGGGCCAATTCACTTAATTTCACTTATACCGCTCAGTCAGAGTAATGCTACCTTATTAGGCCTTATAAATGATTTCCGAGCATAAAAATGACTTAATGGTGAGTTCTGAATTGTAAAAACAAGACAGCATAAGAAATACACAACTGGTGGTAAAGCTTTGTAAAATAGTAGTAGTAGTAAAATAGTTGTGGTAAGATAGGTAAGTATTATAAATGGCAAAGCCCCCTTAGAGTGAAAATTCTCTTGTCTTAAAGGGTTCTTTGCTCCAAACTATACAATAATGTACTATATATCGGTATAATTAATTTTTTCAGGTAAATTTAGGTAATACTCGTAAGCTGAAGAGTTTAATGCAAATTTCAATCAAGATATAGGTTAACTGGTTGTGTTACAATGTAATAGACACTGTACATACATTTTAAGATTTTGTGTAATTATGATAGGTGGTTATGTTACAAAATAAATGTAATAGACATATACACTGTAAACACTCATTTAAAACTTAGCAACTTCTCGCAAGCCTGTGGAATACAAAGTGTGCTCTTGCAATTTGTGGGTGGTTACGTTGATGTCTGTTTATAAATCACAAGAATTAAAATCCGCCACGCAGCCGCCTGGCCACGGGCTAGCGATTAGGGAGGAGAAGCTACAAGCTCGCTCCCAGGCCTGAGAAGGCTAAGAAGTGAATAAAATAACTCGCGGGCAATGAAAAAGTTCCATTGAGAAAATCACCTAATTATTCCTAAACGGAAAAAACTAACTTAATGACGCTTTTTGCAATGTTTAAGTACATTTAACGGTGCAGCAAAATATTACCAACTAAAAAGGTATATATTTTGTTAAATTTTCATTTTAAATAATAAAAAAATGGGGCCATTCAGTGTCTGAATATCAGAAGTGTAACTGTTTCTTTGCCCGTGAGTGTATTATAAAGACGGACGTATATACCTACAATGTTAGGATGATAGGGAAAATCGGGAAGCGATTTAGGAAAAATTGCAATTATGAGCTTTCATTTATTCTGTGAGTAACGTTCTTTACAAAAAGTTTTTCAATATTGTCTACTTATTGTGTACTTACATTTGTAAATAGGTATCGATAGATCGCATCGTACATCGCAGTTCAAGATATTTCTCATCTTGATAAACCTTTGGTCCTAACAAATAAGCTATATTTATTCTTCTACCAGCGGTTATAGCAAAAATAAGTACAAACGTTTTTTATTGTTCAAGCTTAATTTATTTTTGAAGTCTGAATTACAGGTGTAGTCTTCTTGCCGTGTCGATGGTAACTGTGTCACTTGCACGGCACAGTGGACAGCTGTATAAATTTAGGTAGAGTGCCATCTCTACCCCATCTATAGCTCTACACAAGGCTAATTTTCATAATTCCGCAGTGGGCACTTTATGGTTCTAAATGTGTTTGTTATGTGTTTAGTCCCACAGGCTCTTATTAGTGGCTCTTTGTCGGAGACCACCTCCTGAGGGTATCTGTCCCGGTTCAGGGCTATATCTTATATTCCCAGCGAGGCCGGGATCAACCAGGAGAGTTAGGTATTTTGAGTGATATAATAATCTAGCTGTTCCCGCTTCGCTTCGCCTTAAAAAGTTTTCCCGTGGGAATTCCGGGATAAAAAGTGGCCTATGTTCTTTCTCAGACCATACGTATACCAAATTTCATTCTAGTCCTTTCAGTAGTTTTGTCGTGAAAGAGTAACAGACAGACACAGTTACTTTCGCTTTTATAATATTAGTAAGGATTATTACATTACTTTCACCATTAATATATTATGATGAAGATGGGTTATGGATGATTGTCATGATAGTCTAAACGTTTTACTTGAACATGTAACTGATAAAGTAGATATTCGTCAATACTCGTAATATGAATTAATTATAAAATTTAGCAACTAAACACTCGATGAATAGATGAACCGCCCGACCAAACTATTTTTAACTCTTTATGGTAATACAGTTATATTTTACGAATACATCAGTGTGAGTAGAGTACCCAATAAATACACCTTACTTTCATTGTGCCTCTAACAAATGAGTTACACGGTTCATCAGCACACTGCAGACTCAGTTGAGTTATTTCCCCCATCACTGAGTTGTTGGGCGAGGCTGTCATTACGGGGGTAACGGATAGAGCTGTTGGCTTTTGAACCCACTGAGCGAGCCTTCATCGAACCAACGTTATCGGTGCGAACTTTACTTGAGAGGTTTAGGGATGGGAATTGTAGCAAGTACTTATTTTTTTATATTTTGTTTTTTATTTGTCTGACAAGTATTGTAAATTCATATAGCTATCTTACTATCTTTAGTCCACTGTTCGTTACTCGACATAGCTCTTCTCTCTGTCTGAAATGGCTACAAGCGCATAAATCGGATCGAATCGGTACATACATTGAATGATAAAAATAGGGTGTTATTTGTATTATAAACGGACTAGGTACCATTTTTCTGCTGTGTCCTTATTGATACAATAATTTTATTGCAGAGTTACATTCTTCACGGGTACATCACTGCCTAAATTATCGTATTACATTTGACCTCTTATTTTAGGTTTTGTAATTTTCGTGGCATAACCGTAAGCAAACAAGATTTAAATCATGCAACAGATAACCTCATGCAACCTATCGACATCAAGGAACAAAAGTCGCCCAAATATCGATGCAATTAATAACGTAGCGATGCCGACAGAAGGTGAGGCCCCGATAAATCCAGTGCTCGATAGAGCCCGCCATTATCTTGTCGATACCGCAACTCGTGCGCACGAACATCGATGAATTACACCACTATTTACTGTCAAACTTAATTCCGCACTCGTGTCGAAAGTTTGGTCTAGGAGAGTTGCGCTGACCCGCCGTAAGTAAGAGCTGATGACCTGTCTGACGTGGTGGAGGGCTGAGCTTTATTTTAATGTTACTATCTTGTCGTGGTGTAATAGTGTAATAATTTCAAGCAGACGGTACCTAATTAAATGCACTTATTATAATATTTATAAGTGCTTACAAAACGCAATGCCCTAAATGAAAGCTTAATTTCTGCGCGCGTACAAACCCATATTTATCAAATCGACTAAATCTTTACTTCTTACAAGACCATAGATCATCTCTTTTCCGAAAGATCTCATAAAAGCCAACAAAATAAACCAGACGAACATCGAGCAATGCCAAGATTCTTGTTTAAAAAAATATGAGGCGTCGCCAGAGGCACTGGTGAAATATTGCCTTTCCATCCAAGTGTGAAATGCATCGGGGGGCATGCGCGGTATATGGAGAGTGATTAGCTCTCGGTATAACTCTGGTTTAGCATCGGATGGCACTGACTGCTAGTTAAGCCCACTTGTTATGCTCGCGCCACGTTTTGTGATCATGGCTTGCTAGTGTGGAGAAAGATTTAAAAATCAACTGTTTGACGAAAATGAAAATTACAAAATAGTTTATCTTCTAGTTATTATATAAATTAACAGCAGCAAAAAGGTTACACTTGTTGTTTTATAGGTATTCATCGACATTTTCACCTGGTTTACATATTACACAGTTTACTAGTCTCTATATATTCTCTATCATACCGTAAAGTTCCTCTATACGACTTACCGGGGGGCACTAATCAACAAATTCTTCATTTTGTAATACGTATGGCTTAGTGCCTAATTTGAATATACTACTAGCTGTTCCCGCGCGCTTCGCTTCGCCCTAAATAGTTTTCCCGTGAGAATTCCGGGATAAAAAGTAGCCTATGTTTTTTCCCAGGGTCTAGACCGTATGTATACCAAATTTCATTCAAATCCGTTCAGTAGTTTTGGCGTGAAAGAGTAACAGACAGACAGACAGACAGACAGACACAGTTACTTTCGCATTTATAATATTAGTAAGGATGGTGACAACTCCTACTCCACGCTACGGAGCTAATTCGGACATTAAAATATATCTCTCAACTTATTTACATTAACACCGGGTTTGTAAGTACTTTAGGTAGGTACCTAAATACATTAATTGGTGTGCATACTAAAGAAAACCTTTATTAATGTTATATGTATAAATCAAAATATACCGTCTGTATTCTGCAAGTGTCAACTATATTTATGTCAATTCAAATAAATTAGAATAGAAAACATTTATTGAACACATAAACAGCAACATTATCAATACACATTACAATTAAACACTTACCCCCTTATTCATAGAGAAGTTACAAAACGTTTTAACTAATACACTGTTTTGTCCCTCTCCGACAAAGAACAATTTGTTCTTTGACAGAGAGGGACAAAACAGTTTATTAGTTAAAACGTATTGTAACTTTTCTATGAATAAGGGGGTTAATCTAAACCTAATCTACTGTTAGTAATTTAAATTTAGAAAATATTTAGTTTTAGGTTAGTAGGTATTATCGTGTACATTTAAAATTATATAAAAAATAAAAACAAGTGCTCCATATACGCACGTATCGGCTCTATAAATCGGCATGACAGATTAACCTGGTGGGTTAAACTGCTCGTATAGGCAAAATTAAAAAAGGCACAGATCGAAGGAAACGATCGGGCACTTTTTTTACATGTAGTCTAGTATCATCGCTGCTTTACCTTTTGTCCTAAAATTGTTCCAAAGGCAACACACGTTAGGACTATTTATACAAAACTAGCTGTACCCGCGAGCTTCGCTTCGCCTTAAAAAGTTTTCCCGTGGGAATTCCGGGATAAAAAGTAGCCTATGTTCTTTCTCAGGGTCTAGATCATATGTATACCAAATTTCATTCAAATCCGTTCAGTAGTTTTGGCGTGAAAGAGTAACAGACAGATCGACAGACAGACAGACACAGTTACTTTCGCATTTATAATATTAGTTAGGATTAGGATATAATGGAACACTAACTAGGTACTTATATAAAAACTACCATTGCTTGTTCTGATTAGGACTATTATCAAAAGAAATGTAACATAATTTATTCTGGTTACGTTCCCCTTGATCGTTTTATTCCACTCGCTTTATTATAATCCATCTTTGTATTCATTTAATCTGGCTCGAGCTTCTCCAAGCAATATTCTTCAATGAACCCATTCAAACTAACTAATGTGCCCACATACATCAATCTAACCAAACGTTTCAAAAATTCGACATCGACAGACCAAATAAATGAACAGAGTCAGTTACGAAAGCATTTCATACTAATGAATGGCTATGTTAATTCGAGATTCAAACAAATGTATACTTAAATCTGATTCACAATAAAAAATGGATCCAATTTCTGTGTGGTCTTTTATGACGTTTAATTTGTGAATAATTCTAGATGTTGAGTATTATCCGAAGAGCGTGTCACACTGATACCTTCGTCACTTCATTCAAAACAGTTTTTATTTTGTAAGGACAAGATTCGGTAAGGAGTTCAAAGATTTTTATAAAGCAAACCCTTTGAGGTGACGGGACATAAATATTAATTACAAGTTCACTTTCATTCAGGGCACGGAATGATCTTGGCTGGAGACCATTGTGAGGGGACCCTATTAACTGGCACAGAAGTTCATATTATTTTTTCTCCTGGTCCCCAGGACACCTTTTGTTGCTTTGACTTATTAGTGGGTTCTTTATTATGTACGGGCCGCTGACTTCCAAACTCCTTTTCAAGTGTTGATCGCATTATACAGGAGTATTTTGACACATTACGTCGCATTGTTTGTGATTTTTGGGTCGTAAATCAAATTTTAGATTTTTTGAACGCTTTGTGCGGCCGGGATTATCTCCATGATTATGATTTATGGCAGTTTTTGCGGTTTGCGTGAGACGTTTAGAATATTTAGGATGGTAAATTAAAGTAAAAGGATTGGAATTCGATAACTTTTTCAGGTTTATGACAACTTTTAATTTTAGTTACGTTGCTTCAAATTCAGCCATAGAAACAAATGAAAAAAATTACACTGTACACTGGGGAAGTGGATGGTGGTGCCACCGAGTGTATCGAGTGACAGTGGAAACGGGACAAAAAGTAGTATTTACTTACCTGCTTATATATTTTCTTAATTTATCTGGGAGTCATAGTAAATAATATGTCATTGGTGGTTCAGATTTGGTTTCACTAAAGATGAAAGGCGCCGCCGCTGTGGAAGCGCTCCTGGCGTGGAGCGAGGCGAGCAGAGGGTTACTCTACACTGACGAAAAACGAACGAACGAGAGCTGTCGTGCAATCGGCATGTTTAATGCAACGAGATAGAGTTGTGGTTCGCGCACCAGCGGTTCGGAACTTAGTTTTTCGTCATATAGAGTAATGGCCCCTGGCCAATAATGGAACAATCGTCCACACCGGCCACAGTAGCGCGTCCGTGTCAAACGCTTTTCACTTTTGAGCAATCACATAGAATTGAGAAGTTTCAGAGTGTTCACTGTATTTGTTATAACTGGGTTTAGGTGTACTTAACTACGTGCTAGGTCTACACTTTACAAAAATTGCAGAGTATAGCGTTTAAATTTAAAGCAAAATTCTGGGACTGGACTAAAGTTTGTCACTGTGGCAAAAGGATTAGCCAATAAGATTACTACTCATTAGGGAAAACGATGACAACATGTTATTTATCATGCAATTAAAACATAAAGAAAAAACTACATATTTATCTCAAAATATAAGACAACACTTAAAAAAACTTCCTACTTATCTACAAAATTGTCGAAAAACAGTCTATGGTCAGCCGAGATAATGCTGTAGTGAGGCACGCATACGCCACGGTAAACAATTAGCATAATTTAAAAATCACCTTTGAAGTGGACCTCCACCGACGCGCCGGTGTTTTTAAAACGGTCGCGTAATAATCGGCACCCGCGCATTCAAATGCTTCGTGTCAAATTACATCGTCTATTTTCTGAAGGTTTTTGCTATGTATTGCGTGTCTCTGTAGCTAAATTACGCTAGGCATATTTTTTATTGAAATATAAGAAACTCAAAGGAAAAAAATTGTTAGCGTTTTAGTTGCAATGTTTTGAGTATATTTCCTTTGGAATTTGGACTTCTCATTCCCTAGCCATATAAAATAAAAACCAACGGTTCAGCGAACCGTGAATTGAATTTAGTTTTAATGGAATACACAAATGATGAATAAAACAGTAAAAGGTGGAAATATATAATAAGCGTAAAAGTAAGTTAAGGGCGGGGTGTTTACTCTGGGCTATTAGCCCGTGAGGTGCATCCTTTCGTCTGGCCCGTGACGATCGCGCGCATATCTAATAGTATTAATCATTAGTAAGTTTTATTCAGAAATGCTGACGTAGGTATTACATTATTATTATTATCATTCCTCAATATGAACTAACTCCTCTTCGCATCGTTTTTTATACTATCCTTAAAAACTTATTGTTACTTCGCAGGCTCAGCAACCCGAAGTGAATTTTGGCCTCCGAAGAAGTAATCCGGCAGAGAACTAAAGTCACCGACATAGCTAACCGAGTTAGTAAGCTTAAGTGGCAGTGGGCTGGTCACATCTGTCGAAGAACCGGTGACCGATGGGGTAAACGTGTTCTGGAGAGGAGCCCGCGACTAGGCAAACGTAGCGTGGGACACCCTCCGGCTATATGGGGTGACGACTTGCGAAAGGTGGCTGGTTATGATTGGATACGCGGAAAGATAAAAATCGCATCCAGTGGCGTGCTTCGGGAGAGGTCTACGTTCAGCAGTAGACTGCTATAGGCTGATGATGATGATGATTAGTACGCCAATCTTCTCTTTATAAACGTATGAAAGTAATAGACAGTCATCGGTAGCTAAAGTCATCGAAACGGGCAGCTAGCGAGTTCAACAACACTTTGATGTCCATTTATGAGCAATTAAAATACATACTACATAACGTAGTCGGGCGGGCCCGTGAAAGGCATATTGCGGCTATATTGATGATGTTGATAAGTAGGCTACCACTAAGTACGGTAGCCATTGTTCGTACTTCTTAGCATAGCATGTGAAAATGCGCGGTGCCCCGTCCAATAGAAATTAAATCTATATCTCAAATCTAACTGCGAGGTAATTAAGCGGCTGTTAAAACGGGGGTTTTGGGAGTAAGTATATTAACTTTCTTTTGTTTTGTTTATGTAGGTAAGTATGTGCACAGGATATTAAGTTCCACTTACCCAAATAAGTATTAGGATTTTTCTATGGAAGATAGAAAAAAAGTTCTGATAAAAACAGGTTAGTTTTTCAGTCGAGCAGTAGATAAAAAAATCGGGAGGATGTCATTTAATATTTGTATATTACCTACAGTGAAATAACCGGGCGATACGAGGAGTATCTTTTGCTGAAATATGATTGAATAAGATTCCAATCCGATTATCACTCCGTACGACTGACTCTACTATCTACGCTCGCTCTGTATATCCAGAAGCAGGGGGGTCATTCTATAAGACGTAGTTTTGGGGACTCAACTGTTTGTATTAAACGTGCCGATGCCGATTGCATGACAGTTCTCGTTCGTAAATTTTTCGGTAGTATAGAGTAACCCTCCAGGCAGTGGTTTCCTTTACGTTCGCAGATTGCGAACAATGTATTGTGGCTTTACTTTCCTTTTAAAATCAAGGATGAATATCAGTCCCACGATTTCAGGCAGTTAAATAAACACAAAGACATCCAGATCAATGAAATGGTGTCCTTGCGAGTACCGCAGAGAAATAATCTCCAATTGTTCAACAAAGAGCTATTCACTTTTCTTTACTTTTGCTTTAAAACCACAAACCACATTTTAATTACAACCCTAATTAGGTACGTTGATTTTTCCCATGCAATAATAATAGGCTATGGGAAATCCGTTGCAGAATTATTTTAATAGTAAATTACTAGGTAAAACTACACTCACGAGCAATGATAAAGTTTCCCCTGTCATTTCAGTTCCATATGTCACCGGAAGTTTTTCGTTGCCTGTGAGTGTAGATATTTATATAGGTATATATATATATATATATATATATATATATATATATATATATATATATATATATATATATATATATATTATTGTATTTTAGGTATTGCAACAACGTTCAAAAATGTATTCTTGTTATTGCACCTGAGCCCGTAGCATACATTTTCATCGTGAACGTAATTTTGTATTATGAGAGTTTATTTAGTTCTGCAACCTACCAACCGCCTGTAGTGCTGTTCATATTTTCATACAAAATTACTCGACGGATTTTACTTCACGTTCACGATGAAAATTTATGCTACGGGCTCTGACTGCACATAATGTATTTCAACTAATATTCATCACATAAACCTACATACCTAGTTACCTGAAAATAAATAAAACTCATTCAGTACATAGGTACATACAATTACAAAAGCTATTAGTCGTGGACGTGAGCACAGAGCCAGTCACTGTGTGGCTTATTTACACAAAGCACATAACAAGTGGGCCCCTAATGCTCAGTCATTGGCGAGCTTTCCCCCACAATTAACCGTTTATTGCTTCCTCGCCCCACCTCTATTGCTGTATATTGTACAATGAATATACATTTATAGCTACCGTTTAAGAGTATCACTAGGTAGTGTAACATTATATTTTGTCAAATATTGTCAATGAATTATATAATACCCTAACATGTTAATTAATATTACAGTACTTGGGTACCTACTAACAGTTTTATAGTCAACTGCATAAAATATTTTGGTATCTTTAACCACCAAATAATAGTTTACTGTTTATAACCCAAATGCTAAAAAGAAGGATGAAGGATAGACACAATAAAGTAAAGGTTATAGAATGGGATCCAGCCTGGATGATGATCCAGACAAGACCGAATACAAAAATATCAAATTCATGTTTGAATTTCCCGCGCCACTTTATGGGCATCTAATTAATATTTTTAATAAAAAAAAACGAAAACCACAAACCGATAGTACAGTTTTGTGCGTATCTTGGAAAGCCGCTACCTCGCAGCGTGGAGCGCGGGCCGGTGGGTGCTGGTGCTGCCACCGCCGCCGCCGCCGCCGCCGCCAAGACAATGGCTCTCTCCAAGTCTCCGCCATTGTCGGCCGGCGTCAAGCGGAACCCACAATAATTTAAAAACCGCTAAACGGTGGCTCCCACACTGCCAACTTTACGACACAAAAGTCGAAAACAGCCCGAGATGAAAGCTTTGTGGTTGCTACATTTGATCTGTAATTAGGGTATTTAATAACATAATAGCGCCAAGTAACGGTAACAATCCACGCATTAATTCGCCTTTGTGAGCGCCGATTCTGATAGTCACTCTCGCTACATATTGATGACATTGTAGCTGGACTGCTTGACCCATATCTGCATAATGGTCGCCGCACAGTTCGCGCGGAATGTCCCCGGGCAGGTGCGCCCAACCCCGGGCCGCGGCCCTCCGCTCGCTCGACACTAATGAACACAATGAAGACGTATTCCTACGAGCATATCCGGCGTTGATCGATTGATTTACTCGCTGCCACCGCGCTCGAGCTTTTTGTATTCGAATGTCGTCGCGCATTTGCATATTGCCTTGCCAAGGGACGAATTTTAAGCAAGACGTACGGCGGGAGACATGATACACTAGATAAGTTAACTAAACGAGGGGATATGACAATTTGCATATGATGAACATGTTGCATTAGGATCGCATATTTTCCCGTCACGCGGTTTTTGCTCGAGGCGCTTTGCTGGTTGCGATGTTTTTCAAGCGGTTATAAGCTGCTGGAAACAATTACGGAAAAAAAGAAAATTGGATAATCGATTTAAGTGGAACAAATCAATGGTGCAATTATTTAACGTGATATTCGTAGCACGTGCAAATAAATATAGCAGTGTAATTGCATTTAATATGTCATTTGAGTTGTCACGACACGTAGTATTGAGATAATTGGCGCGCCGTGTGGCGACGTCGCCAGCCGTTGTCAACTACATAGATGTGCACTTTGACGATTATGTCGGCGCTGGACGTGGGTATCTGATCATGATCGCCGCGACTGACTCGCGTTGTAGCAATTGAGTTGTGCCCCGACATGAACTGTTTGCTCATTTAACACAGCAGACATGCCATACCTGCACAATGCACATTGAAGGTGATAACCATCAAAACATTACAGGTAGGTACCACACAAATCCATGATGTCTATCGTACCTTTATAGTAAAGATAGGTGCTTCGTTTATAGCGATTTATGTTAAACATACCATATAGGAAGACTTTTGAATGGATGAATTGTGTTTTACGCAAAAGAAGTTTAAACAATTGCGAAACTAATTGACTATTACGCACCTATATTTTGATCTGCGTTAAAAAGACGCAACAATACTTTCGAGCGTTTATGAAAAACCCCGATAGACTGACAAGGTGGATAATTATGCAAAACAATGTAAAACTGATATGTTAATGCGTTGTCCGGACGATTTAGCACCCCTGGCTTTAGTTGGACATTTGTAGCCGTTTAGCGAAGGGTCCTTTATCGTGGCGATCGACAGAGCCTATCTCTGAGGCCCTTTCATCGCGACCCCTTAAAGAACCTAATCACCATCTATAAATTAGTAATTGTTTGTTTTTATCTTGTTAATTGTCTGTTTTAAGTATCGCTAAGTTATGCTCCGTAGGGCTTCATCCCTCTACTTCAGTAGTGGTATTAATTTACTGGTAGCTATTCAGAGTAAATTACAATTTCATTTATTAAAATAATAAAATGAGCAAAGTGAAGACTCATCTCAATTTTGATGTATTTTACTCAGAGATTTAGGTACCTTCTTTAATTGAGCATCATTCGAAATAGATGATGTATGCAAATGAAAGTAACTACGACTTTGAGTGATAAAATCTAATTCATTAGATGCATCAAAAACTGTTTCGTTGGAACCCTTTGCTTATTAAATTTGAATAACATTAGGTTAACTCGTTTTTGACAAGCTGCTAATCATATTCTAAGGTACACCTTGCGGTGTTTGACGTTAGCCTGTTCTTTAAAACAAAAGGATACGATTTAGAAGCACCTTTGAATGTTTAAGGGCCACTTGCAGAAACATATTCTCGATCTCGATCAAATCTCGATTTAGGGTCAAATTTTATATGGATTGACGTTTCTTAAATCGAGATTTGACACTAAATCTAGATTTAAATGTTTCTGCAAGTGGCCGTAAAAGTTATAGCAGCACCGATTTTTGAAGAGCATTTTTTAGCATATTTTACTGAAGCAAATCTCTCAAATCTGCTAGTAGTTGCAAGTATGTGATAGTTTTTTTTAAGAATTGGGAAAGGTATTTGTTAGATAATTAATGATAATAATATAAATAACAAAGTAGGTACACGAGTTAATTTAATTACTCATTATCCTAACATCCAAAAAAATAAAAAAATCTAAGCTACGTCGGAACTATCCGAGTGTTTCTTATAAATAACGAATCTCATAAAATTTCGTATTAAACGACACCAAACAAGGTTTGTTTGGAGAATAGAGTTAGTAAAGGCGCCGTATCACGCTATGTGTCGGATTTACGACTATGTATGTAACTCCAAGCTTCACGTGTGTTCAACTGTACACCGATCACTACACATTGACTCCCGAATAGCCTTTACCCAACATTTTTACACCTCCCGAGTAGAGTGGTCGTGACGGTATCCGAAAACTTGGTCAATTGCTAGCCGTTCATATTATTGTTCGAGGATCGGCCGAGGTTATTGTCTCGCCACTCTACACGGTAGGTGTAATCAGGGTATATTAGAGCCTGTCGAAAGGTCACTGTGGTAACGGAATAGAGAGTGCAAATTTTACACCGTTCAAGAAGCAGCGAGTAAACGTGAATTTGCACGGCGCGGGGGAGTTGCTATCTAACGGTAGGTAGGTACTGCACTAGCTGAGCGCAATATATTTAGGTTTCACTGCTCGATCGGTAATGAAAAACCTACACTAAGCTTTCAGAACAAAGAAAAGCTAGAATGTAAAGGGACAACTGTTAGTGAGTGAAGTGCATCCGTGAAGGTAGTCAACCGTCCATTACCTCGCTATCAGACTACGAGCGACCGACACGCAGACCAAACCAAATTGTTCACAACCAAACAGTCCTAACTACTATTACTATACAGAGTTAAAGCATTTAAGTAGTCAGGAATAGTGGATAGTTTTGCATGATGGGTAAGGGGATGATGGGGTAATTTTGTAGGTGAATTTGTGTATTAGCATAACGATCCGCTCACCCCTTAACGCAGCAAGCCTGGTCACGCTGCCCCAACCTACCCGCAATTTCCATGTGAGGGTTTTCGTGAAAAATCACGTGACTGCTTAAAAAATAGGGGGAAAAGCTAGTTTTAAAGGGTGACTGTGGAAAAGATATTTAGGGAATTAGTCTGCGGAGATGTAAGGTGTGTAAACAGGCAGGTTGAAGGTATTTTTTTGCTTTTGATGTGGTCATTGGTTTTCTATTTCAGTTACAACAGTTTGATTTTGGTTGTCTTACAGAAAATGCATTTATCATTACGTCCCCCTGTTGTTGTGATTCCAGAAATTGTATGGCCAAAAGTTTTTCAAGGCGAAGCTAAGTTTACTGATCAGTAACTAGGTAGTCTAGGTACCTATTACTTAGGTACCTACTTACTAATATATTAAGAGAGCTTATAAGGATTAATAATTAAAATTAACAAATCTTGTACTTAGTAGATGTTACGCATTTTTTTTTTGTTTTTCTTGATTAAACTTGATATCCAATAACGAACTCCTTAATCGCGTGGCACCCAAAGCCTGTCAGCCCAGAAATTACCATTTCATACGAAAATCCAATTTGTGCCGTACGTCCGAAAGGGCGATTCGGCCGGCCGTAATTATTCACGTGTTATGACATCCACTTTGCATATAATGCCTCACGTGAAGCAACGGCCATTCACACAGCCTGCCTATCTTGATGCAAGCAGCCTATGGAAAAGCGGCGGCTAATTAAAAAATAAACTAGCTACGTTGTATACATTTGATGGTGAATTAATTACTGGGCGGAACTACTGTAGCGTGTTTGAGATGTTGGGGGAGACTTGGAGGTAGAGTAAAAAATATGAATTTTAGGAAATAAGTAGGTATGTCAGTAGGTAGTGATTTTATTCAGTGTAGGTAGGTAATATCAGAATTATCCGAAAGAATCAAACTCCTGCAAGAAAAAATAAACTCACGGGCAATGAAAAGGTTCCACTGAGACAAACACTGAACTACTCCCAAAAGGTACTTAATGATGCCTTTTGCAACATTGTAGTACATTTAACAGAGCATCAGGATATAACCAACTAAAAACAATTTTAGTTAGTCAAATGATAAAAACTTTTTATAGTCGGTTAGTTGCCACTATGTACATAATTAATTATAAATAAGTGAACATAAATTCCATTTATATTTTTAGAAACTTAATAAAAACCAAAAAGCTATCCTTTGTAAACTAAAAAGAAACTTTCAAGCGTAAACGTAGCGAACATGTTGTTCAAATTTTTAATTAAATTAAAAAAAAAATTGAGGTCGTTTGATGTCGGCATTTTGTGAGTGGAACATTTTCATTGCCCGTGAGTGTAATTATGAAAAGCAAAATTAAGTGTTCGATAGTTCCACTTAAACATAACACATTCAACAAATGAGATAGGTACAGTTAAATTAGAGGCGAAATGTGTGTGTTAAAGAAGACCAAAGGGGAAGCAACTCAGCGCATAAATGTTTGCCCTTAGAAACCACTGATTTTCAGTTAAGTACCTACCTATTACTTACAGTTTTCTTCAAGTTCCTAAAAGTTCTTAATTAATGAAAATTAGATATAGGTACTTATACCTATATCAATAATTTTGTGAATGAGAAATGTGAATGTAAAAAATCTCTTCCTCATAATGAAATTCAGAGGCTTGTTGCGAAATGGCCGGTAATTATGCGAGCGCAAATCCAACAATAGGCAGATCGATGTAGCTAATCTATAAACGTAATAACGGTTCCCGCTTTATAGTGGCTTTGTGAAACGCAGATAGGATTTCCACGTCGAAAACGCATTGTTTCAAGACTCTCATACTCAATCGTGGGGCATAATAGCTGCAGAGCGACTCTAGCTTGACAAAAACCTAACTAACGTAAATCGCCCTCGACTTTCAACACTAAAAGATGCACATAGCTTTTGAGCCGCTTTTGATGAAATATATCTAAGAACATTCTCAAAATGAATCAAAAATCGGTTCAGCCGTTTGGGAGCTACGCTACCACAGACAGATATACAAATAAAACTACAGCTACACCCCTATTTTTCGTCGGGGTTAAAAAAAAGGTTATGTGAGCATTGCATTCGTGCAAATGCAGACCGAGATCGTGGTTAGTGCAGTATAGCTGCGAAACTGAGATTTCCTGAGCTAAAGTGACCCCTCCTGAGTTATCGGAGCCTAGATCGAACAAAGGCTACTTCATGCGAGCCATTCGTAATCGTCATTTCACATACGAGGCTTCGCGGACGCCGTCGACATGTGCTGTTAAATGGAAAGTACGTACATAGGCTGACCTGCTGAATAGTTGAGGAGCGTCAGCAAAACAGTTATGAATTGGTTTTATGGTTTAGATTGTATTTACTTCAGAATATTGGTAGACAGGTATGTCATATTCGTATAGGAAGTATATAGGTAGGTAAGTATAAAACTTGTTTCAATAACTCAATCCATCGATGACTAACTTTTATTATGTCAAATGCGTTTGAAACCAACAATAGAACGGTAGAGTACCTATAATTAGTAGAGTTTGATAACTTTTGTTCCGTGTTGTCGTTTGATTTTTACACAAGTCTGATGAACTGAACGTACCGAACGAACGAACCACTACGGTTTTACTGAAAACAGTAATATCATGTTTAAGTATAGATACTTAAACTATATTATAACGATATTACTGTTTTCAATAAAACCATTAAAATCAACGTAATTACATAAATCTTAATTATTAACTTCGAAGAGTAGGTAGGTAGTAGGGTTTCGTTCCCGCTTTCCCGGGAATTCCCGTTCCCGGGAATTCCCGGGAAATTTGTCCTTCCCGAAACCGGGAAAAAAATAGCATTCCCGGGAATTCCCGGGTTTGATTTTTAATCAATTTTGTGCTATATAATTACTATTTCGTCTTTATCTATCTGTTTCTCCTACCTTAAACCAAAAAAAATATCGGCAGGTTTGTCGTCTACGATCAGAAACTCGGTTTTGTTGTACTTAAATTATTGGAAAATCATACGTGTTATTGTTTTCGCGCAGCTGCATTGCAAAGATAAATGACTCATCTACATCACTTAGTTTCACCTCTTCCTGATTCAATATTTTCATCTTTATTTATCTGTTGGTCCTCCCACCTACCTAAAACCAAACAATTGATCGGCTTTTACATATATGTGATCAAAGAAGCTAACACTAGTGTGGCACCTGTCATATTTTTTTTTATGTCCCCGTTTTATGTCCGCGTTTATTTTTTATAAATAACGCATAGAAAAAACCAAAATAAGAAGTAGGTTGAGCGATAAATCCATTACCTCAAGTGTAATTAATTTTCTATTTTCAAACTGTTAATTATAATACCTTTGTTATTGTTTAATTTACAATTAAGAAAAACAAATGATTTTCCATGTAAAACAAATCATTATATTATTATGTAATTTTGATTGTTAATTTATCTGACTGTTGCTTTTTTCTACCTATAAAAGTATATTTGATTTAATTGTAAGAGTTTTAATAGACTATTTTATAGATTTTTAATAACAGTTAATAGCAAAACCAAGCATTTAAAATAAATTCCCGTTTCCCGGGAATTCCCGGGAAATCTTCAAAATAATGCCCGTTTCCCGGGAACAGAAAAAGGTCGGGAAAAACGAAACCCTAGTAGGTAGGTAATTACTCCCGCAGAAATAGGTTTGAAAATGATACGAATTTCAACTTGTCAACTAACGTAAAGAGTCAAAACTCGTGTATTTCAAAGTCAATTTTAAACTTGTAGTAAATTTACATTACGATCTATGAAGGGTTACTTTATGAAAAATGGCTTACCCAAAGTTCAGTGCATTAAATTATCTTCCACTGCATACACTGTGAATCAAGGATGTGAGTCTAACTGTGCGGCCGCGTTGGCCACAATGGGTTTCGGAAAGGCGATATGCATACACATGAGTATGCAATATGCACAGTGCATATTATATGCATATACAAGTGTATGCGTGGTAAGCCAAGCGGCCGATGCAAATCTATGAGGCGAGATCGCGAGCTATGTACCTACTTTCGTATTGTTTAAGTATTTATTTCTAGGTAGAGCACTTTTTCGGTCAAGTATTGTCGGACAATACAGCACCTTAGAAAGATATGTCAATGGAGTGAAATATAATTTCTTGAAAATATGAAGATAGTTGAGGGGTAATTAAGTTGTAGCTTTTAAATAATAGTTTTTTTTTACATCATACCTGCCTTATTACTGTAATTACCTATGTTTAAAAAGAGATGATTTAATAGGTAATGTGCAGCAGATATAGGTATATAAGTATAATTATCAAGTACCTATAAGAAATCAAGTCGCAAAGGTATTGAATTGTGTAGGTATTAAACTTATTTATTATTTACCAACTGCTGTTGAAAGCAACTGCAAGTTGCATTGACATATATATTACTGCGTAAGGACAGGGCAAACCACACAAGAAAATGGCACCCGTGCGTTGGCCCTAAAATAGACATTTTAGGGCCAACGGTCCTCAGTCGACAGTTGTCTGTCAAGGAGAGATAGTCTTTGTTTTTTGTGAATCTTGTGATAAATATGCCTAGTTGTTTTGTGAAAGGCTGCAAAAACTATCATACAAAGGTTAAAAAGGAACATAGAATATCGTACCATCCTTAAATTAATAAATAAACACATTTTAAAGTGATCATTATTTTACTAACAAAGTCTACAATGGCCGCATGATGTAACCTTGTACGGACGTAATTTTTTGTTGGCTATCCTCCGCGAACATTTTCTTGTTTCATAAGGTTAAGAGCGTGATTTTCAATTAGTTATAGTTTTACCCGACCTGCACGGAGGATAATGTTTTCACACGTATGTAGTCCATTTTTCTTTGTCACTTGTTGAATATCATCGCAAAGGTATAACCCCATGCAACTCACTCATATTATTATTATGTACTGTCCGGTGACGATGCCGATGACGCTAAAATATGAACGCACGTACAAGGTTGCGTCGTCAGAATAAATAGATCGGCATTGGCATAGTTCAAATAAATTATGACAGATGACAGTTATTTTGTTTGTATGAAGAAGGTTTCAGTAAAATGTACTGAAGGGCGTATCCTTCCTTTTGAAATCATTGGCAAGTTGATAACTACGAGTATTACAATTTTAATAATTGAGTTCGAAGTAATTGATATTAAGAATTGAATGTGAAATGATTGATTTCAGCAGACTTTGATTTCCTTGTAGGTAGAGTAGAAACCTACACGATTTTTGTAATTAAACTTGACCAATTTTCCTGCGAATGATATTATACATAAAAAAACCATATTTCTATGAAGTAGGTTTACCAGCCAAGTTGTTTTGATAGTACCTATTTGCTCATCAAATAATAAATATCTACGCCCGCACCTACATTTGCCAGGAAACATATTGAATAATTATAGATTGAGATATCGTTGAAACTCATATTTTTTCAGCCCATTTGAAAAATATTGATTCTCCATAGATACTTAGTTGGCCACGTGACTTTTTACTTTGGAAAAAGAAAATTCTCAACCAACATCAGCTACATTACCTTCATACAACCTATGCTACGTTTACATAAAAACTAAACTAAATAATATCAACCGCATTCAAAACTGCCATTTACCCGCCTGAAGAAACGCGATTGTTCCACCACCCCTGGTCTCGCCACATTTACATATCCACATAGTGGGGCCAAGCCAGTTGGTCGGTGGTTTTTTTCCCCGTTAATGTATGTAAATGGGAAACAATTAGGCGAGTTAAAACACGGGGTAGGCAGTCTAGGCAGGCTCGCTCGCTCCCATCCGCCCGCCATATGGCTGGGGGCGGGCGGCCGCCGTATACAGGGTGCTCGGTTTTGTTACTGTAGAAAGTAGGGTGTTTTTTCTAGTTGCTGTTGCGGTTGTTGACGTTTTCTAATGTGTAAGTGCGGTTTCTTATTTTATAGGTAGATGTATACCTATTAGGGATTTGATAATTATAGGTCGTATTGGTTAGACGAGGACGAAGCTGGACAAGGTGATGTGAAACTCCTTGGATTTTCTTGCAGATGATATGCCTATGCTTGCGAGTTGTGATGTCAGATTATTTGTAGGTAACTACTTAAATATACAAATTATAGTCGGTTCTTAAGGCGCGAAATAAAACATAGCACGGTCAAGAGCAAAATCATAGATTTTATCATTGTTTCTAGCATTCTAGTTCCTCATGTTGAAGATAAGACAATTTATTTTCGTAACTTGCAATTTTACAGAATGGGTTCCAGTATGTCACTCTACTAACGTTTTTTTACCTTCAGAGCATTTCAGAGCACCCTGTGAACGATAAACAAATTTAATAATTAAAAGGAAAATATTGGTTTAGATCGCTGTGTTTACCATTCCCTTGTATTGAGGGACACAATTCGTTCCACATCTAATAATTACCCATACCCAGGTTGGTAGCATATAGATACCGGGTATTGTCAAAACTTTTTTTTTATACTGGTGAATACTTACTACATACCTATTAACATAACTAAATAAACTTTAATCCACCAGGTAGATACGTAACGTATTGTCTGCAAGAAATAATTAGTATCGTAGGTAGTAGTGTCACTAACTAATAAAGCCATTTGTACCTGGTTTATAATAATAAGTTTTCTACTTAATTGTGTTATTATATGTGGGGCATTATAGGTATATTAATAAAGGTAAGTACTGCGATACCGTTCGTATCACTTGGTGTAGAACTAAATAATATAAAGAAATTACACAGATTATCTAGTATTTTTTTGTATCTGTAGGTATGTTATTTGTTACATAAAAGCGAAATGGGCGAGTTAATTAACTATACTCTTTCCATTATATTATTGGTTTATTAACATTCCAAATCCCATACATATTTAATGACTGCAAAGGAAAACCAACTTTACTTACCAGACATAAGGAAACGTCAAAAATACAATAATATAGAGAGCTCTATCAGATAAATGTTATGATCAAGTGCCCATGCAGATAACTTTTATTGATCCACTGTAAAATGAGTCCTTAGTCTAGTCTGCCTACTCCGATAGTTAAAAATCACCGTTTCTTTATTAAAATGGACATAAAACCACTTATTTCTGTAAGTAAGTAAGTAAGTAAGTAGATTCATCTTATAAAACCCCTCTTTTTCGTTGGAAATCACACCAAATCCAGCAAAGATCGGTAACGAATCAAGACCGTTTGCGATGGCGGCGCACTGAAAATGAAACCACCGGGAAATTACCGGAAAATCCGCCGACTCAGGAAAATACGAGGGTCAAATACATTCGTAAAGTATTCTATCTACTGTTATCAAGCTGTACCCAAAATGTCTAGGGATATATGTATTGCGATGCGATGTAGAGCTTAGGTACTCTATCTTAGAGGTAGGTACTTATAAGTACTACCATCGTCTATAATAGTACCTAAGAAAGCCTATTAACGATATTTTAATTCTTGCTGAAAAGGTGGCCTACTAATTTCAAATTACACGTAACGTTAAGCGGGACCTAATTATTTTTAATTGTCGACATACCGTTGACAGAATTTAACTACCGAAAACATTGTTCAAAATTGTATTATTCCACGTTTAGGTATGTTATTATCACATAATCTGTAATTACCTATTCATGTACCGTATCCTTGTAATAGATGTTTGCATGTATCGTTAATATGGGTGTAGGTACTGCTATAAATAAGTGACCATATGCAGAATAACCCCCAGTAATATTGTGTGTTTTTTCTCAGTAGCGCTAATGGTAATTCGCGGCAGTGTGCAAGCACGGCCCGTGCGGGGAGGGGCTTACGTAAGCCCCGCCCCCCCTGCCCGCGCCATTGGCCTTTTGTAGCCGTGGCTAGATCAACCGTTGCAAGGCCTATTATGCTCGATAAACCTATTTGATGCGCACAATGGGCCACCTATTGTTTCTCTTGACGGTTCGTAAACAATATTGTTGCAGAACTGTGTCAAGATAATAATGTTTGCTGATATTTTTTGTATTGAATGTAGGTCAGTGTATACATTTTTAATTTGGGTTAAGTTTGATAGCGTTGGTATAGTTTCAAAATGATGTTCCCTATACTTACATGAGATATTTAAGACTCTTATAGGCTTTAACGGCTACCATTTCAGTAACAAGAACAACAGCGGAAAACAAAATAAATGGTGCGTATTAAATGATTGACAAAAACAACGTTTAACAATTCAAAATTTTCCGATCCACTAGAACGGATCAGGGCGCACGATCTGAATAACAATACCACTGCTTTGTTCTTCAGGTAGATTGTATGACACTGCGTAGAAAGGCCGCAGTGGGTGGTCCATAGACCATAGAGTTAGGCCAAATATTTAGGGATATTATGATGGAAATGGTCGCGTCAACTCAGGGCGTATGTGTTTTGCCGCGGTGTCGTACCACAGTAGGTGTTAATTTAATGTGTCTGAGTTGAATGCTGATTGCGTTGATTGTGTGACTGAGGTGGGTATTTTTTACCCATCACACTCGATGGGTGGAAATTGTGTGTTTTTGTAAGATATAATTATGAACTTTTTAATTTAAAAATGTGAAACAATTCAATACATATATACAAATATATAATAGGTGCGTAACTTATAGATAGGGTACCTTTTATTGATATATATTTTCAGAGGCATAGGTAAACCTAAAAGTAGGTACCTACCAACCTACCTACTATACTGTAAAAACCCCTCTATACTACATCAGTTATGTAGCTACTGTATTAGACTAAGTCTAAAAATATTCCAATAATTCTCACAATTTCACACTAAACTCCATCAAGCCATCTTCATCGTTCACCGGAGATCGGATAACCGGCTGTATTGGCCGGTCAGTGCACATAAGTACAGGGATGAATTTTATCCGGGGTCTAACTGTAGTATGCAACTAACGAACTACTTAATTTTATACCAGGGACATAGTAAACGCATAGTAAACCAATGTTAGGTACATACTTATTAGGAAACTTCTTATTTATCTGAAATCTCTACCTAAAAACAAACTATGTACTACATACCTAATAACTATCTAGAATATAAATTCGGTAATAAATATTCTAATTATATTTTTTTCTCAGGGAAGTATCCTAATTATCAGTCTACCTACCAACATTCAACCGGCATCAACACGATCAATGATAAATTTCCCCCCTGTATATTCATTACGCGACACCCACACGTTATCACCGCACTAAATCCTGCCTGTATCGGGCCCTGTCAAGTGACAACACTCGATACAACCAGAGTAGAGTCTGATTGGAGGAGCGGCTGATGCGCCGATAATGGAAGGTAATGGAAGCCGCACTCTGGAGTTAGAAAATGTGCTGAAAAGAGGGGTGTTATAAGTTTATCGTGTCTGTGTCTGGAAGCGTAGTTCCCAAACGGTTACTAAACTTAAAAAATAGTACAAAAAAGCGGCCTTATTGCTTTTAATTTATTGTAAAATTAAAGTAATGACAAATTAACGTTGTAGTTGTAGGAGAGCTTCAGTGTCGTAGGTTTACTTTGTAAGTAACTTGGTAGTATATGCTCACTTACCATCGAATTAAGTATCTACTTATCCAATATATAAGTACGTAGGTATGTATTTTCATGAATAAGGTATCACTCAATCAATACATATTTATACGCAAAGCCTTCAGGAGGACCTCTTCGAGATTTAATTCAAGTTCAATTATTATTAAAATAATTAACCTTAAAACCATCAGTTCAAACCTATAATTCTAAACTATAAATAAATGACCATAAAACCGACCAATAATGTCACAACACAAACAAGTTGAAGCCTTATATTGTACGATGGACCGGCGCCGGCGCAGCACAAAGGGTTATTTCCACACGCAGCCTCGCACTTACACAACGATAAATCTACATTGACAAATATCCTCGGGGAAAAATCACTATAAAATAAATGAGATTCCTTGCTTCAAGCGCCATAGCATGGAGAGACGCTGGACTCTTTTTAGGTTATAAATACACTCATGGGCAATGAAAAGGTTCCACAGAGAAAAGCACCAAATTACCTACTTCTAAATGGAAAAGGCAAGCTTAATGAAGTCTTCTGCAACATTGAAGTACATTTAACAGTGCATCAGGATATTACTAACTAAAATAGGTAATATGGTAATTTAATTAATTTTGTTCCAATTTTAAATGAAATCTTTGAAAAAATTGGGGTCGTTTGTTGTTGAAATTTTGTGAGTGGAACTTTTTCATTGCCCGGCAGTGTTTATAGGATCATGGGTGCATGCTTAAAGTAATATCTGTATAAGTAAATTTATTAGAAATTTCCTAATCCGTGTTAAATATTATTATCTAAACGGCTTGCACTAACCTAAAATATATTGCTTTATGCTGTAAGAGAGTGTCTTAACTATTCTGTACCTTGTTTTATTAAAATGTATTTGTATGTTAGTATACAATAAACTGTTAAAAAATACTTTGTTATTCATAACGATACCGATATTTAACTTTTAACTCTGACGAACACCAGTATAGGTGGTTACATTGTATGATCAATTTATTCATCACATTGATGTAAAATGTCTCCAGTTAATAAGTCCCAATAAGAATACAAAATATGTATTTTATCAGAAACGGCCGATTAAAGTGCAGCAATCAAGTGAAACATTCAAAATGTAGTTGAAAAACGGAAAGCGTTTTGTGTCCTAAAAATAATCTCAAAGGACAGAATAAAGTGTACAGAATTCACATGCTATTATCCGTTTATTTATTCACGCCACAGAGCCCCACAAAGGCTTTTATAAAGTGGTAGGTAGATGCCCGACAAAGAATATTTACAAAAGTAAAAGTAACAGCATATTGAATGCACCGAGCCCCTTTGTAAACAGGGAAACTTGCTGCCACAACACAACATTGATTCTGATTGATACTTATTAAGCAGCTAACAAGTAAACGTTTTTGCCATCAAAAGAGAGTCCCGTCATCTGGAGCCAGGGCTGCTCCCGGCGGTATCCTTTCTTTTCCCTATAATTAGAAATAAAAGCCTCGCCCAGAGTGATGCCCCATACATTCGGCATGAAAGAAACCGATTAAACGATCCCGACATAAAGTCGATGTGAGTCAACCCTTCGTAGGTAATTACCCCAGCGCCGCACTAACTACAATTAAATACTTACAATATCAGATTTCATCTGAAAACATTTAATTTTATTGAGTTCCGGCCCATGCTTGCCACATGTCGCTATAGTTTCAGTTACGATGCGATAAAAAATAACACCTATTCAATTTCATAAGACAACGGCGATTCTACGACTCAATTAAATAATCAAACCAAATCACTCGATTATAGAGCCGCCGGGTCGTGCGCTAAGTATGGTCAACTCAGTCGATTCTTGATAAGAAAGCAGTAATTCATTACTCAATTTGTCTCATTTTCGTACGTTGATAACGCATTAGAGAGAGCGAGAGAGCCGTACATTAACACCTTCGTACAAAGTGTGGTAAAAGATCACCTGTGTTCACTACCGTAACTCTACCAGTCAGTACAGCACCTGTCCCTTTCATACGGTGTAAGCTTAAGCTGAACCGAATGAGTGCGAGTAGTAGTCACATTTAAATTCAAAAAGTTGTATGTATAAAATACAATGACACTGTAAAATAACCTTAACTCGAAGCACATAAGGAGCCAAGTTAGGACGGACAAAAGGCAGGTAACAAAATTTAAAAATCGAGGAACGGGACAGAATGCTCGGATCGAATTGAACGCGGCTGTAATTTTGACGCGTTCGGAAATCGAATTAAGAGCGTTAGAGTGAGAGGTGCATGGAGGCTCGACTCTGTAACAGAGGCAGTTTTTTGTTATTGTTCAGCCGTAGTGATTTCCCGAGGCGTGCGAATGGGAGTGGGCGCGCAGTGGGCGAGCCGAGCCAAGCGCGCTCATCAGTGTTCTGGGTGAGCTTCGAGTGAGCGCGTGGTGCCTGCGCGGTCCGTCCTGACATTCGATTTTCAAAATTTGGCGATCGAACTTTTTTACTAGTGGCCAGTATTAGACTGAGTGGTGTGGTGCCGTATGCGTCTTGCATCGAGGTTCAGCTGCACGGAGGTGGCGCGACCATGTTGATATCGGCGGGCAGTGGCCCTACTCCCGAGTTCTCCCCCGCCTCGTGCTGCGCCCCCTGGAAGATGGAGCCGGCGCCCCCGACCAATGCCTCCATCGCGCAGCCCCACAATTTGTCTCCTAATGGTAAGTCTATATAAAAATTATGAAAACAAATACAAAGACTAATTTGCGATTATCATGAAAAACTATTATTTTCTTCACAAAATTATAAAAGTACACAGTTTGACATAATTATAAAAAATATGATTCACAAAATAACATAAAATTTATAGTGCAGAACTTTTTTTTTAACCTCTGTAGATTTTCGAAGCGACGGCAATGTTAGCGCTTTTTTTTCGTTGATGTCTTTTGTAGGGGTCAAAATTTAGACAAATATGCCTACGGCGTAGCACTTTGTAGCAATTTCTAATACGAATTTTGTTACTTATTAGAATTTTATAACCGTATTTTAATTGTTATTTCCATTCCAAAAGATGGTAATAAAATCATAATGAACGAACCGTTGAACAAAACCTAATGCTAACGAAGTGTAATAGAATGTATATGTACCAAGTTAATACCTAATTGAAAATATAATATGAGGAACTAAAAATCAAATAACTATGTTCAATTTTTAAGAGAGCATTATGTACCTAAATATTCTTGTTTTCCCATAAGAATACTAATTTTTATCCTTAATAGGTACATTAGTTATCAATAATTATTTCAAAAATCGGCAAATTGTGAGTCGGACTGGCGTAGCTGGTGCAGGATACGTTTGGTACCAATATCAACATAAATATAAGATAATATTAACATTAACAACACAAATTATAATTTATGATTAATAATATTAATTCATCAACATACAAATTATAAAGCTATGTTTGAGGTAAATTTTAAATGGCAGTTAACTACAACTAGATTACACTATAAACGTCATGTTATATATTTTTTAAATTAATATTATTGAACCGTGTAGGTTATGTAACTGGCCAAATCATTTACTGTACTACGACAAAACTAGTGTTTAAAACCAAATTTTACAGATTTTTTAGGCGTTTGACAACGCTAAACATCTGTTAAATACTGTTTAAGTTTATGTGGTAACACCCTTATAGTCGAAAGTAACGGTAAATACCTTATGAATTTTGAATAACCTGAGACCGGCAATATATATATTTTTTATGTCATAAAGCATCACCTACACTACAGTATCAGCATCAGCATATGTCCAGATCCACACTATTATACGTTTAGTGACTGGAAAGTAATCTGACTGGCTCCACCACAGTGACAAACGCTAGTCCAGTATTATCACAGACATGCTAAGGAGAAGAAGAAGCACACATACACATCCAAACACACACGCCGTATTAACATACACTCGGCCAATTAATGAAAAGCAATGAAGTTCCAGTGACAATAGCTCCTAAACGGAAGAGACTAGCCTAATGGCGCTGTCTGTAATATTGAATTATATAACAGAGCATAAGAATATTAATTAATAAATAAAAGCAAAAACATTTTAATCAAAATTTTAACACAAATGTAAAAAAAAAATGTGTCATTAGGTGTCGACATATATATATACTTAATAGACTGCAAGGATATGGGCTTCATGCAAGACAGAAATATTTGTTTTTACCTAAATCGTTTTCATTGTATTTTTATTAGTTCAGTATATTTGTTTTATATTATGATCAATATCTACCCTAATAATAATAATCATGTTTTATCAGGCAACAAGAAGCCCATATATTAAATAAATATAGGTACACAATACAAATTTACATTAAAAATAATACCTACCTACATATTTAAAATATTAAATCATCTATTTTTTAAACTAACTTAAAACTCTAGGACTCGGGGTGATTAAAAAGTCTTTTGCGCCGCCCTGAACACGATTCCTGCAGGCAAAAATATTTTATAGGTACATAAAATATATGAGGTAGGTATCCTTTATTTCTATTTAAATCTCAATAACAACTACCAGAAATGGAGGCTCATATATTCCAATTAGTCTAAATGTGGTGTAGCAAATTGTTTTTTAAAAGACACATTCCAATATTTTATTGATCACCCATTAGCATAACGTTATTGACGTTTCCTCATTATCACAATGATCTGTTAGGAATAAATTGGAAGTATACCCCATCATTTGTCATCAAGTCATGAAAATCAGCTGCCGCGATGAGTGAGCAAAAACATATCACAGAACACACCTAATCTGATACTGCCCCTTTATAACAACTGTTTAAGGTTTATTTTAGACACAAACACATGTATTTATGATGTGATCATGCTACCGCACAATTAACACGGGAGATTGTTTGCATTGTTGCGACAATCGGACCAATTAATCAAATAGATCGGCGTATCGATTGACCGGTAGCATTTCCGTCGAAAGCCTTAGTATGCAAGTCGTATGTGATACGGATCTTGATACTTGCAATTAGAAATTTTGATCCGACGCTACTTTTACGACATTGATGATCTGTAATTGATCACGTCCTTATTAGATAATGTTATATTAAAATTTATGCTCTAACTAAATATATTCGAAAAATAAACTATTTTTTGTACTAACTACTACATAAGTATTTAATTTACGCTCCTTGATGTAAGGGAACTAATTTAATGTTACAAGGTTTAGCTATCAAATAATTATTATCATCAGTCAAACATAGTAGATATAAAGCAAAGTCGCTTTCCGGGGTGGCATCCCTGCATGTGTGGATACTTAAATTCTTGAAACTGCACAAAGCATTTTGATATTTATGTTTTTTTTTAATAGGTAGAGTGATTTAAGAATAATGTTTATAATATATAATAACCAAGTTAATATTATATTAATGGAATTTGTATTAGGTACTTACTACGAATTTAACACGTATGAAGACGCGGGAAAAAGCAAGTGTTAAAAACTTATGGGTAAATTTGAAATAGGTCATAAGAAATATTATGTGCATTTTTACTCAAGGATTTAGAGCAGTCACACAAAATGCTAATGCAATATGCTCGGCTCCTGCGCAACACAATAGTTTTGTCGGAATGTTTGTCACTCGGTTTGATCAGGTGCACCAATAAATCTAATTACCATTTAAATGGTGATCACGCATAATAATCAGATGGTAGCAAACTGTACTGCCGCTTAATTAGTAGACAATTGTTGCCTGCTTCGAGACGCTATGATAAAAGCAGTAGGTGTACAGGGCATGTAAAATATGACCAAACAATTGGACACCTGTCTACACTGGAAGCATTTGACGCAACCGACAGTAGCGCAAAGTGTCAACATATTAAAAAAACCGGAATCCATAGAGTTGTAGATACACGTTTTTTTGGATTTATTTATGATGATCAGTTCGGAACTGTAGAATGTGTCACCGCTGGACATAAGCCTTTGTCAATCCAATAGCTACAATGATTTTATAGCTTCACACTCTTTGCTGGTTTATTTAACTTAGTTATAACTGGTAAAACACAAACACCGTTTTTTTCAAAAATTGGTTTTTCACTTTCCAATACCCGTTTTTTTCTAAACTGTTTTAGTTTTTACAAAAGTATTATTATCAGCCGTTGAGTACCTAAGTTAACTCATCAGTCTGATTATCAGTATACATTGTTATTTAAATTCTCATTACCTAGCACTAATAAACAATCCCTTTTACACAAACAAAATCAACCAATCTTTATAAAAAAAACCATTACACTTTACAAAAAACTTGTCGCGCACAGTCGCGTACACAAATCAATAAAAATAACAACGTACCGATTCAGCGGCATTTAATCGATGCAAGTTGGCCCGAGTCCTGATTACCATACGGCAAAAACTGACTCCCGGGAGGTAAGCTCATTTGTGCTTCATATTTAAAAGCTCACTTCCGCTGTAGCTTTTCTTCAGTGTCAGTGTACTAAATCCCGGCCATTGCATATGCAATGAACGCAGCAGGCTCTATGTTGATCTTGCCTGGTTATTTAGTAATAAGTCTTAGGTAGGTCTTGTTTTTGCACTTGCTTTGCTCTTTGTGGTACTTATGCGTGTTTGGATGTGGTTGAAAAGTGCTGGCTTCTGGAGTTTTCAGTTTTTAACCGAATTTAAAAAAAGGTTCTCAAATCGTCTGTATGTATATTTTTATGTGTATGTCGATATCTTCGCTGGTTATGGGTCAATCTTAATTAATGCACTATAATATATTATGAGAGAAAATTAAGTATATTAGTCTATATGACTACTATATGGCGAAAAGTGGGTGCAGCAATGCACCTCTGCCTACCCCGCAAGGGAGTACATTAGTAAAAGGCGTGAGTGCGTGTGTGTGTGTGTGTGTGTGTGTGTGTGTGTGTAATATGAGAGAAAATTAAGTATATTAGTCTATATGACTAGAATTTATACATAAAATTCCATGTTTCTTAAGTCATAATTTTATTATTTAATTTCATCATTAATAAATTATACTTACAGATGTCCCTAAGAACACTTTATTAATTCCTTGCAGGGTGGGCATTATGCATCCATCCACCTTAATTAATAATTGATAGGTATATTTTTTCTCGACTAATTTATCATCATAAATGTTCAATTATGACAACTTCTTACATGTAGGGTTTGTATTCTACTGATACATTGCTAACTATCTTGAATGCATTTTTTTATGTTAAAAAACTACTTTCTTTTAGAATTTAATAAAATAAGGATAACGCAAAACCAATTTTAATTTCGAATAAAACTATTTTAGGTTTTGAAATTTAAAATGAGTGCCTTGCGAATTGCCATGATTATGTGAAACTTCTACACATAGGCACTACAGTACGGAAGTGTAGTACACGCTTCGTAGACTATTTACTTGTAGAAACTACGGGTATTGTATTAAATTCAAATATGGTTTTTGTGAAATAAAAATGCTTCCTTCCTATCTACGATAGGCAAATGTTATTTCATAAAAATATATTGAATTACAATAATAGACTGTATTTGCTTCTATGGGATATCTATTGAATTCATACAACAGATAATATAATATGAAATCTAAATCTAGTGTACACCTACACGACCAATCAATACTCTTTTATCTGATAAATGATAACATATAGAAATGCCGACTAAAGCCTACCTTTATTGTTGCTGGAAAGACCATCGCAAAATGCACTAATGTAGAGATTTTACTCAGCTATCACAAACGGAGTCAACTAACACAGCAATTTCAAAGACAATTTAACACGCAAATTGTCGAAACGCGGTATTTTTGAACGTTGGCTTATCTCCATAATTCATGAGTATTTTGAAAAATAAAAATTGTTTGTTGCTTTTAATATAATTCGAGGTAAACACAAGGAGTATTAAGTGTTGTTGCTTACGATCGCATATCGGGTAAGAATTACATGAAAGGTGGCAATTTTCCGCCCCGTGAGGACATTAATAGTTGCGAACACGCGGACGAAGATACCTTTTTTTGCATAAAAACTGCTTTATATTCGTATTCCTGACTGTCTTGTTCTGCGGGTACGGATAGCACATGAATTTGAAAGGAAAATAATAGGTGAAATATTCTGATATCTACATATCATCATCATAAACATTTGGGGACCATGAATGAATTCGATGAAAAAAGTAACGACAATTACTGAAACTTATGGAAAACATATAGGTACTTTTTAAGTATACTTAAGACAACTAGACTAATTTTGAATCTCATTTCAATCTTCGTTCACCCTGGGGTGTGGTCAGATAATGCGATCAAAGTAGGTAGTTATAAGTAAAGCCTTTATTAGATTACGGGTTAGAATAAATTGTAATACCTACATTATAACAAAACATAATTATATTTTTCTTTGACCAGATTAAATCTATGGAATCGAAAACAGTAATTATTTACATGCTGACTGTACTTTGCGTTGTATTCGTTTATTTGTAGTTATGTTGGATCCTCCTATTTGTTTTAAAATATTTGCTTGATATTTATAACATTGAAAATTTAATATTCCATGGAAATTTCATTTCATTATTACATTACAATATTACTAAGATCCTCATATTTCCCATACGATCAGCCGAGATTAAAACTGCCTCTTTTGTTACCTACATTAGATAAGTATGACAATAAAGCCTGAATTGAAAGTTTGTCTGCATCTTATTAAATTCAGTTATATTACCTAAAGTAATATTGACAAAACTCCTCAATCCACTCTGTATAACGTTAATGAAAATAGCAACATCATAAGCATCAAATTGTAACGTAGTTAATACAAAATTATTCGCATGTACCCATATTATATAAGTAGGTTAGTCGATAAATTTATATCTAATTATATCTTACAAGTATAATAATATTGGTTTGAATTTCGCATCACAAAATAAAATTAATTATCGATAAATTATTCAATGTATTGCATTCAAACGATTTTTATCAGCCAACTATGATATATATATCCATTACCAATTAAATTGTAGTGACTCGTGAACATTAGCATTTGCATAACTAATTATTCGGATATCAGCGTCAAAACAAGAAAAACTAACAAACTTGAACCATTAAAATTAAAACCGTAACACGAAATGAAATGAAACATCTCAATTATAAAATACATTAAAACTAGAAGCAGATAAAGGCACACGTACACTAGGCAGAGCGAATGCCAGTCAATACATTCTAATCAGTGATTTATAGGCCCTAATCCTCAGCTCAGCAGAAATAAGCTATCTTGTCGACTTAATGTTGTATCAGCCGAGGCGTGAAACTCCCGCGCACTAAGTGGTCCGTCCAGTTTCCACTCGAAATATTTTAATAAGGCCTCACCGACACACACCCGAATAATGACGCACGCACACCGCCGCACGCTCGTATGCACGCGCCTTTATAAAACCCCACTCGGACAGTCCACTTTATTTATAATAGTAGCGACACTAAGAATCTACATTTTCGCTCTAAACGGTGTTAATTTATTGACCGTGGGCAGATAATATCACTTTTTTTGTTCCATTATTAAAGCGATTACATGAGAAATTATACGTCGATGTCCAGTCCCGGGCTCTCGATCAACATTGGATGTCTTAAACGAATTCCAACTGTAACGCCAAGAGCCAAGGTCCTGTTCAGATCGTCCACCTTATAAAGCCCGATAATACTTTCCTTGACGAAATCGTATCGTGGACTCGCTAATAAAAAGTGTTAAGTTATGGGCAAGTTATGCCACTTGCATTAATTTCGATGCTTAACCTGATAAACAAATTATGGTATATTAACTTAATAGCTTAATTTATAATTGAATGTGTTAAAATGTGTCCATAAGAATGCATTGTTACGATGAGCCTTTAGTATATCTGTTGGTAATGTTTACGACAAATTGCCCGGATAAAGTGAGCGTTGGGTGAAACATTTTATGTTACAATTAGCATTTTAAGCGCTTAGCTTTTTTATTGCGCAGCGCTCGTCGAGAGCCTACAATCATGTTCGTATCGGATATTGACGTTCCTTGTAATTTGTTTTATTTCAAAGGTGTTTTGCTGAAGGCCTTCTTCATAACAAAGTGGCGGGTGATAGGCCGATATCACGGGGTCGCTCTGTATTTACCGATGTGCGAGTTAGTAATAAAGACTTGAGTACGCCTTGTCATATGGGTAGAATAATAGGGTAATGAGTGAGCACCGATTGAACAACAGCAACCACTTGGGATAATTTAGATACGACTGGGGCCTATTCTCATAGAAAATACTGAAATGTAGATACTTTTATACTCTAATACATAGAGTTAAAGTGTCACTTCACGTTCTATTCTATTCCATTCTATTATCTGTGAGGGTGTAAGTACCTGCACCTGGCTCTCTCGAGTGGAACCTTTGTGCATATCCCCAAGGTCTAAACTGCCTTCCTAAGCATGGACCATTTCCCACCACGCTGGTCCACTGCGGGTTGGTGGGTTCACATATCTTTATGTGCTAAATCTAGATATGCAGGATTCCTCACGATGTTTTCCTTCACCGTAAGAGCGATGGTATACATTGTACTTAAGTTAAAAGAACTCATTGGTACATGTCAGCACCGGGATTCGAACCCGCATCTCTTGCGTGAGAAGCGGGCGCGTACCCGACTGAGCTACCACCGCTCTCTTCACGTTATTTTGGTGTGTTTATTGACAGATGTTTCTGGTAGAGTAAAGATACATTATCAGATTAGCCACTATAAAAATATTTCAAACTAGATGATGATAATGGCTTACAAAACGTTAACTTTATAAGCGCTGCTCACATCTTTATCTAGTTGTATTAAACTTAACGACGGCACTACAGCTCTCGTTCGTTTAGTTTTTGCCAAGCGAGTACTATACCCTCGAGGTTCATGTCCCAACCCACGAAACTGTCAAATCTGACTTCACGCCTTTCTTCCCCCACAGTACCCATCTCGCCGTCCTCAGCATCGTCCTCCGGCGGCGCGGGCGGCGCGGGGGGCGGGTCCGGCACCCCCCTGTACCCCGGCGCCGCGTCGCACCCCCTCTCGTCCCTGCTGAGCCAGCAGCGGCTGCTGGAGCTGTCCCGCTTCGGGCTGCGGCACTACGACATCGCGCACCATGTGCTGTCGCAGCAAGGGGCGGTCTCGAAGCTCTTGGGTGAGTTCGGTTCGTATTTTGTTTTTTTTTTGTTCTCTTTTGTGGTCTTCTTCTTTGCAAACAGAGCTGGACTCTGGAGTGACTGTGACGCCGTGGTGAAGCAAGCAACAGTTTTGGAATACTTACCTACTTGCTTTCTGTATCAAAAATCAACTGAAACACAAATAAAAACATACTCAATGTCCACGAAGCATAAGCAGAAACAGCTTTACATTTTCATTCACGACCAGCCTATGAATGGTTAATGAAATCGCAACTTTATAGCTGGCCATCTATTTATAAAGAGTGAAAACAAAAAGAAAACTTTTTCTTGCTTCGAGCAAGATAATTGATAAAACGGACTTTGCCTACCGGGTATCGCTTCCACCGCAATTAGCGTATGTATTATTTATGGGGAGCTGTACTGGCTGTGCGTTGTATTGATTTATACAACCGCTATTTACAGGACACCGCCCGTTATTGCCTACAACTAAGTTATTTTCTGTAATTACTTCACCGCTAGAAAGATCAATAAGAGACCAACTTGTTTGCCCTAATAAACCTGCGACACGAACACAAGCAGGTACATACGTAACACTCAGTATCATATTAATTCATATATCCGAGAGCTAAAGCAGTAAATCACAAGCAAAAGGAAGAAGCGCCCAAACCGTACGATTCCAATTACAGAATCACTGTTATTAACAAACACGAATGGTATCAAAACAGCCATTGACAAACGGCAATTTGTCCGTCCGGATCTGTGTTTAACTGCGCACTAATAACATGGCTGCGGCAAAAATCTCAATTGCCATTAATCATCGATAAGCCATCGCGGCCGGATTCTCAGCGACGAAAGCTGCCATTGACGAAAGCTTAGATCCTAATCGATTCATAAAAGTTGCAGCGTGTTAATTATAAGCCACCGTGCTGCGATCGATGCGAGCTCTCGCCGCGAGCACCGATCCACGATCCCATGTGAGAACATATCACCGACTCGATACTTTATTGCGATTAACCACACATTTGACAGTTTCCTCCCCGATCCGCAGCTGCCGTGAGTGGGCGAGAGCATCTAGATAAGAAAACAACATTCATTCGAAGCTTGTAAACTGAATGTTACTTCAACTATCGTCTTACATCGCATCCCGATAATAACGTCATTTGAATATTTTTAAACACTTACAGATAATACGAGTATTGGAAATAACTGCCATTAGGTGCACATTAAATATTCTTGGCCGATTGCTAATGACAGTTGCTAAGTCAATTATCAATACCTTGGGGACAAAAGTAGCTCAGGCCGACCTGCAATTAAAACCTTCGTCTTTGTAAAGAGCAACTAGCAATTTGAATGGTCGCTCATTATGGCAAAACAAAGCAGTGATGCCAATTAGTGAACTATAACAGGTTGTTTCATTCGAAGCGGAGCGTGAGTGTGTATTGCGCGGGACACTTGCTGTATGCAGATAATTTCAGGAAGAACTCAGTTATTAGGACACATGCTTACTTTGTGTTTGCTCAAGATACTTGAACGGACATGAGGCAGTGATGCGTTCATTGCAAGTTTGAGGGCATCCGTTGTGCTAGGAGTTTAATAACTATAGCGAGCATCCAATTTATGGACTGCCACCGCGAAGGATAGAAAAGAAAAATAGAAGTTACCTATATTTATTTACATGCAAGGATGAGTCGTCACGCTGGCTAATTTCAGAAAGACAGTTAAATATTTAGTAACTGTTAGTAAAATTTGCTACCCTCTGATTTAAAAAATAAACCTATTGTACTATGCAAATATATAATGAGCTAAAATAAGTACTTACATACATACATATGAAATGGTTCCCTATTCACCATCAAACACACATAGTAAAGTAATATCTGACATAGACATCAGGTAGATATTACAGTTTACAGGGTGATAGCTCAATTAAACTGATAGACTAAATAGGTCTATTACGACACGAAGACATCACTGCCTGTATTACAGTATTGCAGTTACTACTTAAACACAACCTATGAACTGTGGTGTCAATCAATTTCAGCCCGAAGGTACCTTCAGTGCATTCAACTAACCATGTCCTTTGTCGTCTTAGTGTACAATGTAATCGTCGCCTCTATTGCTGCGGTGTAAGAGTGAGAGATATTGGACAGAGTAGCGTTCAGGGGACAGTTTGTAGTGAGGTAGGTAGGTATAGGCGGGTACCACGTGAGGGTTCCCACGGAAGCCACGGGGCGCCCTGGGCCGTCATGCGCCCACTTACGTATTTAACATACGTAGTCTTAGCTTCGTTAAAACCTTATTATGTTGGCCGTAAGCCGAAACAGTTTCAAACTTGACAGGTTGGAAATGGGCACGCATACTTGAAGTCCGCGATTGTAGTTAGATATTGAAATACTGTTGCCAATCCCGCGAGGGTTGTTTGTGGCTGGGTAGCATGAATGTTGCAATCATGAGAAAATATGAAGTAGTTGTCACCGTACAGGCTATTCAGGCTTGCTTTAATATACGCACATTGGATTTCTGATCGCAAACTGCGAGTAACAATTCTTTTGAAGAATAGGATAATATCATAAGAAGGTTTTTTTACCTATCATTATTCGATTCAAGCAAATTACTCGAAGACTGATCTTAATTCCATTTGTTGGCAAGTAGCAACGAACTCTAAAAAGCATTCGAAATCACGGACCGAGTAATTTTATAGTAAACCAGTCATTTTATTCCGATGTAAATTTGGAGGAAGTTAATGATATCTACTCTCGGAGATTGTCCGCGGATCGCCGAGGCCACTAATGAAGCCATATTTAGGCTTTGGTCCTATAATCAAAATTGAATTACCTGAGTTGACATTCTTGCTTCACGTTTCTTTCTTTTTTCTGCTCCAATTCATGCTGGTCCGTTTGAATTTTTAATGTATTCCACCGACATCTATTTTTAAATCAACAACCACTCTATTGTGTTTCTCTATCAATTCTATTGTAATGATACGAGTATGGTGGAAATGTGAAATGTTTATTTGTGTGTGAATAAAAAAGTAGGATGAAAAAACAAATATACAAAAAATATGTACGTTATATGTCGATTTTGATTGTGGAAACACTCGAAAATATAATAATCATGACCGTTTTCATTCCGAGTCCCTCACGCGGCATTGTCGGCTTCATCCTTTGAGAGGCATCACAGACAAATCGGCAGGAAAATGCGTGTACAGCTGTGACCAGTGTCTTTTAACCTTTGTTTACCCCTCGGCTTCCCCCTGTGAGGTCGTCGGGCAGTACAGGCGCGGGGGGCAGGGGGTGTTTGGGTCCCTGGCTCTTGGTCTGCCGCTGGATTAGCATCACAATGGCGGTTGGTTCCACACGCCCGGCCACGGCAGCGGCGAGGTGTAAATGCACCTAAAGACTTGCCATGATTCAGGGCTCTTCTCTCTGTAATGACTTGCTTGTGTGAAACGGTGTACGCAGCAGGTGTTTTTGCGTTTCTGTCTGGATGAAGTTCCTGCTGATTAGAAGGATATCTCAGTTGACATATGTGCCTTATGCGTTAGAATCTCGGCAAACCGTCAGTCGCGTACATAGAGTCCCTTTAATTGAACTGTAAGAGTAATTTAGGTAATATTGTGTACGTACTACTTCTAGAACTACTTATTCACTTCACTATACTATAAGATTTCACTTTCATTTCTCCTGAAAAACTACACTTCCGCAAACAGCGGCAGCGGCAGCGGCGTAGGCTCTAATCAGACATCCACTAACTTTTAACGTGTTTCTAAAATCGATTAATCATCGAATCAACGATACGTGGGTCCGCTTACTGCAGCTCAAACTTTAATAAATCAGCCGTCGTCGGTACACTTCGGCCAGATCCGATCTATTAGCGCCGTGACGCAGCGCAACCGAACAAGCGGTTAGCGCCAACCAATAGAAACACCCACTTTAATACAAATTTAATTAACTAACCCCAGGCCCTTTCAGTGCATCGTTTAAAAAGATCATGTCCCTTTTTGTGCACCCCGAGTAATGGCTTTAAACGCCCATAAACGACTGTTGTATGAGAATTTATTAACCAGCACTTTGGGTGTGCATTGTGTCCTTTATAGCTTTCCTTCCTTAGCGGTAGCTGCGATGATTAATTGCTTATTTTTATTTTGCAACCGATCTCACTGCAACCTGTAAACAAAAACTGCTACAGTGCATTCAACACCTTGTTAATGTCATTGGATGTCGCCACTTCGGTAGCGACGCTTTCTTTTATGGATTGGTGTTTGTAAACGGCTGAATTTGTAAGTCATTGGCATTATGTAAGTGAAATTACATTACAATTTGCACAACGCTCATCTTCGGTTATGAAGATGGCGGAAAAACTGCAAAACTTGCAAATTCTTTTCATAATTAATTTGCATAATTGCTTGAGCTCATCATCAAAATATATTATCTATACCTGTATGTTTCAGTGAGTAGCTCTAAGCTACAAACTGAGCAGTAAGTGAGCACGAATTCGAGAGCGCGACGCGGCATGAAGCGAGCGGTGCTGCGTACAGACTCGGCTAATTGCACCCGCAAGCGCAATAACATTTGGAATAAGTATTCGCAAATAACATCCACCAGTGCACGCCGGGAGCACACGCGTGCGTTTCACGCAAATAATACACGTTTAGCTACAATTTCTAGGGAACCTCACACGATCAGCCGCGGCCAGGTAACGCGGTAATTGCCCCCGGTCATGCGATTACGTTTCTAGCCGATTTAATTATCGCGAAATGATCGGTGGGCCGGCCCCAGCCATTTACCTATCAATCAAGCGGAGAGCTGAGTATCGGCGCTGGACAGTACCGAGTTATGGATTTTCAATTCCAGCAAAGTACAGAGCCCAGTGAAAGGCGATGGCTGTGAGCGCCTGAGGGCTGCACCTGAGCGGTTGACATACTCAATTATTATAATACTAGCCACATACCCACATAGGCTACCTAAGTGGACTCATTACGGACGCTGACACAGTTCTAAATATTTTCTTACCTAAATATTTTACTACATTTCATGCTGATTAATGGTACGCTGGCGCTTTGTTAAGCACTACACAAAACACTTAAAAGACCTCCTGTATTCAAAACCTCGTCGGCATATTTTGATTTGAATCTTAATAAGATCATGAATATTACAAAGCACTAAACCTTATTCAGCGCTGAAATTAAAACTTTTTGTATTCGGTCATTGTATTACAATTCTAGGCCACGCAAATTGTTTCGCCGGTAGCGTTTTCCATAACCGCCTCGTTATTAACGTTAAAAGCGTCCATTAAATTGAAAAGAAAATATAAATCAATAGCGGGCTGTTATTAGCGTTCGAATCTTGATCAGTATGACGTGTGAACTTGGATTTTTTGCGCGCCACTTTTGGCTATAAGCTTTACTTTTATCAAGACATAAAGACCCGTATAAATTTATCGTGAATGGCGTTGACAAAAATGTGAATATAAATAATGTGTTGAATAATTCAGCGTGGTATCGGTATGGCGGTGCGGTCGCGCGGCAAAAAACCCGCCGCCCGCCCGCCCGGAATGCTTGCCGCTGCGTTTTTGTGTAATTGTGCGGCTGCACTTCTCCATTATCTAACTGAATTAGGAAGTGGAATTCATAATAATTTTTTTCTAGCAGACGAGTTTTTCAGCTTCGCCTCGTGACAATAATCGGCAATCGGGCCATGATTGCGCAAATATGAACTTGGACACGAAAAGTTTTATTTCGTTGAATTCTTTGATATGTATTTAGAGATAATACGAGTAATATTAAATTTCAAAAATATGACTTAGCAGCAGTATCTAATATTACAGCCTAGGTATGATTTTACGTAATCAGTTAACATAACCGGCTTTATACACCCGAAATAAATGACTATCTATCTATCTATCTATCTATCTATAACACATAATACTGAAGTTTGCAACTTATATAAGTTATATTATTAAATCAACAATTTTTTCAAGTTAATCACAGCTGAAAACTTGCAAATTAGCGGTTCAGTAAACATATTTTCAGCCATGCAGGTACCGTGGAAATACTTTAGTTTGATATAAAAAGTTAAAAACACTATAAACATAGTTCAGCGACCTGCAAACAAAATGAACTGATAATTTTTGCCTTGCGCCACTCGTTCATTTCTTAGCCATCAATGACTCCGTAATTGATACTAATTGAAGTTTCCATTATTGTTTCCCATACTTGACTATAGTGTTTTTATCAAATCATAACTAAAACATCCTGTTCGAACAGCCAACCAATTCTTGACTTTCTTACTGTGGACTTAAGCATTTTAACGCAACAATAATAATGGTTTCTTAATCGTGATGCAGTGTAGAGGGTAAGAGCGTTTATTGTAATTGGAATAAGGTTGATGACGAGTGCAGTGAATGACATTGTCATCGCTGGAACAATTTCGCGACGGATGGTTCGCGGTATCTCACGTTTGGTGCGGAATGGAATGGCTCCTGTACGGTTTGTTTCACTTTGCTGTGTGCCTGAAACACCTGCAATTGCAAGTCTGGCAAACAATCATGTTCAAACTCAATGAAATATTCTGGCTTTAGTAAACCTTTGTCTATTTGAAGGTAACATATTACTAACAATATTAAAATGATCATTCTATTTAAATTCCCTGGTACTTCAAGTGGTCTATATTATTTTAAAGAAGTTTAGTGGTGAAAGTGCATACATGTAATACCTTCTTTTGTTTGTAAAATGAATTAATCGTCTGTTGTTTTAATAATGTTCATAACAATTTGAATAAACTGTTAAAAATTAAATACCTGCCCTTTTTGATGACGTAAAATTGATGAGTGCATGAGGAAAGAAACATTATTTCCCCAGCAGCGGGTGAGGTCGCAAGTGGAACCCACCAGCCCAGTTGCTCACGTGTCTTCATCGCCGGTATGCTATTGAGGCGCACAACTTCGCATAGGACTTTTATGTATTTAGTATGATTTCCTCGTACTAAAAGCACCTTGTCTCCGACCAGAGTTGGTCACGCGTGTACTGTAATTGGATTTAAGTTGATGGCTTCTTGGTCATTGGAGTTTTTAAAGATTACGTTGTGTGTTTCATCAATGACTTTGAGTTGATAAAAACAAGAGATACTCTGGAGACCATTGAGTACCCGTGTCCGCGTTGTTCTGTGCTGGAGACTCAGTGAAAAAAATAGGTTATCATTCCCTTTATTAAACCTATCATACTATTTTTTGGGCATAAGGGAGGGTATAGGTATACTTTTAACTATAATTACATATAAAATTTGAAAATATAAATGGAGATGCAACAATAATTTATGATAGAATTTACTACCATAAATGATTGTTGCATTTCCATTCCATGTCATATTCTTAGAAAGAGCATTGTCTTCAATTTACAAAAAAAAACGCATCTTAAAAATAGACCAACTACCTAAGTCATTTCAGCTTACTATTCCTCTCAACACCCTGTATAACACAAGTTTCCCCTCGCAGGGACGCTGCGCCCCCCAGGCCTGATCGGGGGGAGCAAGCCGAAGGTGGCGACCCCCGCCGTGGTCTCCAAGATCGAGCAGTACAAGAGGGAAAACCCCACCATCTTCGCCTGGGAGATACGGGAGCGGCTCATCTCTGAAGGTTAGTGATATTTTTACATCATCATTCATCAAAACCCATTCATGTTTCCACTGATGGGGCACGGGTCTTTATCGAAGGAAGTGGTTTAGGCCTAGTCCATTACGGATTGCTGGACATAGTCTTCATAATACATATGGAGTGTTTATAATTTACGTTTGGATTTTCTGCGCGCTGCTTTACATATTAGACACAAGATTTCAGTCTCTTACGATCTAGCTGAATTTACTTTTAGCCGTATCTTGCTGAAAAACCAAGAATTTCTGTATTCATGGGTATAAATTTTTTCATGGAAAACATTTATACGCAAGTCGTACAGTCTTCAGCAATTCTTCTATACGTACCTTCCTACATGTAAGTAGCTTTACAGCAACAAAACAACTGCTCCAAACAGCAACATTTACAATGCGTACGTACATTTAACCCCTGCACCATTCCTAGAAAAGTGGCCGCTATAATATCTTCAGAAGCATGCGTATTGTTGGGGGTAATGCCTATAATCTCATGTGCCCAGAGCGATCACGTCTGACCGCCGACTTTTACGGGGGATTACTCTAACTTAACATAAAACGAACGAGCTGTCATGCAACTGATGCAACCGATAAGTTTAATAAATACAACAGAAGGGCTAGTACGGGGCGCATTTAAGACATGACAAGAGTTTTGCATCGCGCAGCCTCAAGAGCGAGCGCGACGGAGAACTCTTGTCACGTCTTATTAGCGCCCTGTGCTACAGGGCCAGGAACTTCGTATTTTGTCAAGAAAGAGTAGCCCCCCAACCGCTCATACGGCGCTGCTCATTGTGTCGTGACAAGCGCTCGTTGCGTGGCGTGGCGACATACGGGACACCGAATGCGGGGTATGTCGAGGAGATGTTACATGACCTGAAATAAAATAAATATGATTATTTTCACCGTAGCGTTGTTAATTAATTAAATAAAAGATAAATGTATCTTCTTCTTATCGTATTGGTGACAAACACTAGAGCTAGACTATGGTTTGCCACCGTGGTGATAGGATCGGTCAGTCAGATAAGCGTTACTCGCTGACTGCTCAGACAGCAGAAACGGTGCGCCAGACGTATATATTATATAGGACCAGGTGGTACCTACGTCACTCGAGAACGCTCCTTTCGTGCACCCCAATAAAATATGTAAGTATTTATACCTTACATTCATATTATTTGTTTTAAACTGATAATACATAATAGGTATTATTAAGGGGATTGCATTGCAAGTATTTGCGTAGATATAGCTACAACTTTAATATAATATATATAATTATTGTTTATTGTCACTCAATTTTCTTTAACTGCGTCAAACCAGAGTCATGCTCCGGTTTTCTAAACACCGATATAATTAGTTACTTATAAAATATCATACATAATTGTTATACTTAAAATAAAATGTTGTATCACATCATAAGTCTGTCAATCAATCACTGAAGCGTTATTATCTTCGAAGAAATCGGCATTTTTATTTTAATAAAAATATAGTAATAATATGAGAAAGCCGTGCGCGTAATACCGGTGCGCTTGCGATGCGTGCGCACGACCGCGCGCCGCCGCCGCCGCCGCCGCCGCCAGCCCCTACTGGAATAAGTAGCCATTATAACTTTCGGATTATTTTACTTGTTTGCTTGAAAACCTTTGTTGTTTAAAGCCACAGTGTATCATAGTTTTTTGTAAAACCATCATTACATACATCAGGGCATTATTCAGTATAGCACGGAGGTTATATTCGTTCGTAGCTGAAAAATAGGTTAGCTTGGGGGTGTATATTGCCTACACTAGCAGTAGGTATAAGTTATAATCCCAAAAGCAATAACCACACAGTTGTTGTAGAGGTATTACGTACATAACACCCACTAGTAGACACTCTACGTAAAGCGAAACAAACTGGATAATTCTCGAAAATTCGTGAACAAGGTCAAAAGTCGGTCTCGTCGGTTACGTGCGATATCCAATTATGGGATTTGCTTATTTGAGTAGTGAACTTTAGGTATTCCGTGTCAAACCCAATTAACGGGTCAGCAGGAAAAGCCATGAAAGTGCACGCCCAAAATTGTGTCTCTACTTCGAAACTTCACCGAAAACAGGCGATGTCAGCGGATATTCGGTAATCTGAGAACAGATTCGGGGCTGACTCTAGCCGGTACATGTATCCTATTGTCTATCGTGTAATCAACACCATGTATTATATAGCTGTGAAGGTTTTGAGCAGAGCAGGCTTCAAATTCGGGGATTAAGTTACTAGGTGTAGATAGGTTAAGTTTGTTACATGCAGACAATTGTTTTTTGTTAGTGGACATGTGAATAATATTGTTATGCCATGTTTTTTTACGACGTAAAATTTGTTTAAGTACCTATAGATATGATATGATATCATTTTGTTATACCTAGTTCCTTTTATTTGTGATAACACTTACTTATTTGTATACGATTTTATGTAGTCTCTACTTACTTTTTCCTTGCGAGCTTCATACCATAATTCGCGTAAAATTTTATTTATTTTCCTATATTATCACTATGGAATTCAAACAGTTTCTCAGCATGTGTGCTTACATAATTATGAATTTTACTCTCATTAGATAAAGATCCATATGTGTACTCACAGTGGAACTAGGCACATGAGTTGCCACCTTCCATAAAATTATAATTTATATGATATAGGTACGTCAAGGTAACAAATATGCCACTTACAAAAAATAAAATTAATTGATGTCGTGTGAACTTAGATAATAATCTTCGGATAAATTACAGTTAGGTAGGTTCCCAATAGTTACCCAATGGAAACTTTAAACCATGTCACACTGCACCCAACTCTCTGTGCCAACACGCAACACATTTGGACATAATCCAGACCATACTTGTAAACTCATTACCTTAATCAAGTTAGTACTACTTAATGCGACTTAACATAGAAGGCAATACATGCATTCTTTCTTAACTAAGCCAATTAACTTCACCGACGCAAACATGCAAAAAACTCTACGTTTCTATGCGCACACGCAGCGCAGACAAAGAAGGATAGACGAAGTGCACTGTGGACTCTTTACTCTGTGTACGATGGGCGGCTTCGGAGGCCAACGGGCCAATTGCGATAATTGTACTAGCGACACCTATCCACCACATGCGTGACGATAACCGGCGCCCGCGCGGCCCAATAACCACCTAACCACCATCACAACACCAAACAACAACCCATCTTATACCCACCGCATTAAGGCCTAACTCACTCAATTAAAAACTCGAGACAAAACATGCATTGGAATAGTTCCACCGAACTGGTTCCAGGCAATTCTGCTTTACGATAGTATTGGGACCGGATTCGAAGGCGATAACGGGTAGGAAACACTGTGCTAAATTAAGACGTTCAATCGGTTCACAATCATAAAATCCGCGGGGAGCGTCGTAACTTAGAGCGGTTGATAGAGCAAACATGTCATAAGGATTCAGACTTCATTGCGTTATTTTTATGAACAAAAAAAGGATAAGCTTCAAGCAGTTCAATTATTTATTTACCTTTTTTAAGAAAATACTAAAAAGGTACAAATTTTTACAGTAATGCAGTTTAAATATATTTATATTAAGTGTTTGTAACGTTTTTTTACTCAGGTCATAAGGGATGGCTTTCTTGTAAGTTCTGTAGAACTCTATGCACAGCAGAAACACAATAATAATTATGTTCTGGAACTATTTAGCTAAGAACTCAACTGTGAACTATGCCTTTTTATATTGCTTCTATCCTATAACCCTAACTGAGACGTGAAATGGTCTATTTCCTGTAATGATCGCGTATTTCTTTGAAATTCGAATAAAATTTTAAATTAGTTTGCATAAAAGTGCGAAGTTTATTGAGACGTCATAAATGGATAGCTTATTATTTTATTATGGTCATTAAACAAGAAGCTCCTTAGGAGTGGAGCTGTGGTTGGTGTCAAAAGGGTTTCCAGTTTTTGGTGAGCTGACATTACGAGCATTTGTTGAAATGTGTTTAAAATAATTGGTCGCGCGCCTGCCCCTGTGTGTGTGAATTGCACGCGATGCCTGCGCCGTGTTTCGCGTAATTGCTCACATATTTGTCGTAAATGCCACACTTTTTTGAGTGAAAACTTGTTTTAAATATTGTTAAAACATATTTTTTTGAGTCCTCGCCGATTCCAACGGTTTTGAGTAACCTGCAAAGAGCTGCGGGTATTAATAATAACTAATAAGCAAGCTGAACATAAATTGGATTTGTACAAAGCCAAAGCCACAATACTATTGTTCCTTATCCCAAAAGAAAACAAGAAGCAAAAGCCCATTAAACCGATCACCTATGACCCAAAATATCCCACAAATTGATAATTATCACAATTAGTTCCTCCGAACTGATTGATTTGATTACAACTAGCGACAGGCGGACGGCGGCGGTGGCGGGGTTATGATTGATTCCATTAGCTCTTACTAGTGATGTTATATGACAGATATTTTGAGAAATCTGAATCCAATTGAATGAAATTATATGAAGGAAGGCTTCCTCTTAAAGTTAGTTTTATAAGACGTTTTATGGCGAACAAAGTAAGTGACCTGAATTAATCTTTGTTTTTTATAGATATGATAGATAGATGATATGATAGATCTTAGTGTAATGTTTTTCACTTTTAAATAAGTTCTAAAGTCGCGGAATATTACTAAATAAATCGAAAGAAAAAGTTTGTAGCGAGATAAAGTTTATTTAAAAAAAATTAATGAGGATGTTTGAAAATAAATAACTCTACAATATTAATTTATTTACACTTTATTGCACACAAAAAACAATTTTTACATGGAAACATTTAAAAAACATAGCTAATAATTTGCGCACAAACGCGGACTTATTGCTAAATAGCAATTTCTACCAGCCAACATTTGATTGGTGGTTATCGGTCGTATGTAATATTTACATACAATATTCATAACGTTTTAAATATTACACATTTTATATTAATTGCCACTGATTAATTAGCATCAAACTTTTCCTTAAACGGAACGGATTCGAAATGTTTCCCATCACTAGCCTCGATGACGACTCCGTGAATCAGAGAATGGCTGCCCAAAGACCACCTGCTGGGAAGGTAGCCTCACCAAAAATTATTATGACCAAGACCAAAGACCATTGTGCTATTAGACCAGGAGGAAATAGCAAATTAGTTTATAAAAATAATTTAAGTAAATTACTGCCTTGAGATTTTAAATTACCAGTTAAGTATGAGTACCCGCGATCGTTAAACAATTACCTGAATATTCTAGTTTTGAATTATATTCAAGGTTCAACTATAAAGCATAAACTCTGTGTCTCTTCTGCTTGCTGTAAAATTATATTTAAAAAAAACAGTTAATATTATCTAAACACAATAAAAGGTACTATAGATACATTACAATCATGAACCTAGCCAAAAATAGATATTAGCTTCAATATCATAGCTCTATGGTAAAATTACTAAAGAGGAATATGTAAGTAATTGAATTTTAATCAAATTTACAATAAAATGATCGCTCGCATTGTGTTGTTGATGCGAGCGCGTGCTACGGCGCGGGCGCAGCTTATGAAACCAACTGAATTGATTAACTTTCATAACTCAACACCAAAAGATATTCTTCTCACTCGTTTTTTCGTTACAATAATAAATGACTGCTTTAGTATTCAATGCAATAAGTTTAGTGCCTGATATGATTAAAGTTATTAGGCATGTATTTAACGCGCCGAATTGCGATAAAGGATTTACAAAAAGTTTTATTTTAAAATGTTTACAAAAATTGTAGGTTGGAAGCTAGCGTGAAGTGGTCTTTGATTTATACAGTATTTAGGTAATATTCGCATAAAATTTGGGCCTCTGTTTGGCAGCTTAAACACTCATTCTTTTTAGTAGCCTTTTGAGTGGTTAGTCTTTTCCTTTAAACCCTGAACGTAGATTTAAATTACGCCGTCTTCAATTAACATGATATTATTCGAAGACCACAACAAGAATTCATTTAAAATGATTATTATGTGTTTGAAGATCAGAATAAAATCGATCATCAAGACGGTCAATAAAAAATCCAATAGATATTCTCAACACCCAATTTTCTTCTTCAAACCAATATTTACCAAACGGGCGTAACAAAGGGGTCTGTCAGGCCGCCGCACCCACTCGAAAGGGATACGTTTATCGAGCGCTCTCCAGGGTTGCTTATCAAAACACAACGCTCATCGCAAGCGTCCAAATTTTAATAAGGTGCCCACTACCGCTTTTGTGAGCGATGACGAAGCAGTTTCTTACAATGGCTTGCGCAACTTATCGGGTAAAATCGATATCGCTTTACGAAGCGTTGCGGCCGCGCGGCTACTGCCTGCTTTTGATTAATAGCATTCTTCACACAAGCTCTGCGCATGCGCTTTGTGTCCGCCCCGACTCAGCGCCCGGCGCCGAGTAATTAGCACAACTGATGATGCCCCCTCTCTATGATGACTTTTACTAAACGCGTGTAAACCTAAAAAAACAATTTAAATAGACCCAGAATAATATTACAAATTTCTATTGGATTCCGTTCGTTAATTTTATGTTTAAACACGAATTTAATAGCCGCGAATCCTGTTATCTTATTCAAATCGAATTCCACGGAACGGGTGTCGGAACGCGACCGCGTCAGTTAGTCAATCGTTCAGGCGGCACGGAGCACGGAGGCTAATTCTCTATTTTTTTGACATTTACTAACAAGGCCTCGTACGTCTCCTTTGTAAGGTTGGAATAAATCAAATCGATCGCTTCAAAGCTCCCAATAAACCGATACATTTATTGATTTGTTACAGCATTAAATTGGTTCCCAGCAGCGCATCGCACCGTCACAAAGACACTTGTAATTGTAAACGGTGGACCGGTGGTTAGGACACACACAGATACACACAGACACAGCCTCATTATGATTTATAGCAGTTTGTAATTGCACTGTGTACAAATATTAGGTAGGTACCTATACATTTTTCCATATTCCATTCAAACACATTGGATATAAATTACAAAACTTAACTAATATATACCTATAGGTACCAACACTACGAGTCATTATCTTGGATAGCTAATCCATAAACATTACAAACCTATAGACAGGATACTAAAACTTTTTAACTTTTCTAAGTATCCAGATCCCAACATCCACAAATGTGTCCCAAACCGAATCCTACATACGTTAAATACAATCATTTAGCGCTCACTTGCAACTTCCACTTCACCCAACTTGCACCTTGCATTTCAAACAGTCTTCGCAGCAAATTTCTTCACCTAGAAAGCGCACGCCATCTATTGAATGGTAATTGAAAATGTTCGGGAGCGGACCCCCCGGTGTCCGACACCTCGCGCGGCTCTCTCCGCGGGTGTCGGCTGATTGCCTCCGCTCTCATCGTTTTATGTTCCTCATAAAGCCAACAGTAATTCATTTAGACGACGTGATGCCACTCATTCGTTAACTGGGGCCCTGTTCTGGTGGTGGCTTGGTTTTGGGCAACAATGTTTTGAATGCCTAGTGGCGTTGGCTAATATTAGGTTGCGGAAGTTCAGTGGGTTTTACCAAATATAGGGATTATATATAAATATTTAGAATTTGTTGCTGATGATGAATATTATTCCGTGTGTCCGAAGGCACTGGCTGAAACAGCCAACTAATGGGGAGAAAAATAAACTAATGTATGTTATTATTAGTATTATTATTTAGTTATAAAGTCCACTTAAAGGAGACATGACATCAGATCTGTCAGAGTGTAAACGCTGAAGAGTCGATCTCATCAAAAATAAACATTATTGATTTAGCGGAAACGAGCCCTGATTTGATGCGACGTGATTTTTTGGGGAGCAGTTTCTCTGAATTCTGAAGGTGCTTGTAAAACGGGTACAAAATTATGTGTAGCTGTTTTTAATTATTTAATTAAAACTTTACTTTAAATACATCATGTAGCTTCCACAGTAAATTGGGTTTTTTTCTCACTTCACGCGTACCAAGAATTACATACAAAGTAGGTTGTTAGACTTTTGATTTGTTGGAAATAAAATATTTGTATACTTATTTAAAAATAAACAAAAATCTTTTAAATTACCTGCTATTAGCATGATGTATGAACACACAGTGTCATGTAGAATTAAATTAATAAAAACTCAATACTTAATTCATAATTCATCTAAAAGTACCAGGCGAAAATAATATACCTATATCTAATACACTACTTAACTCACCTACTTCAAGAACTTTCAAATTTTCCCATAAAACTATTAAATACATAATGAGATAGTCAAACTGTTCCATGACATAAAATTTAAATATTTATGCTAAAGAGCCGTAAAGATTAAGATATAAAATCAAGCATATAAAACTAGCACCACTAGTCTTTGAATCATAATCTGTCCAATTATTAACTGTGGATGTTCTCAATTTAGCATTTAATGATGGCATCCTCATTAGAAATGCCAAAGCTCAGGCAGTAGATTCGGGCAGTATAGCGATACTAATTAGCCAGACTGAAGCCAGTTCGGAGCCAGCCGATGAACCGGAATGTTTAAAACAAATAAACAAATTCATTCCGAACCATTAGGCACGAGATCGGACTGTTAATGTCTCAATTTAGAAACGGGCGTAAATTATCAAAGGCGTGACAATTACTGTTACTTCCCGGCAATACAAACAAGAAGAGTTTCCGTCAATTATCGATAAATTAAACCCGATTAACTGGCGGGCGGCGAGGGCTTATCTCGAGACACGCCAGCTCTTAGCCAGGTCATTTTGGACCAACCATTCGGACCACTAGGCGCCTCTTCTCTCGAATACTTGGGACATGTGAACTACATTGTGTAGGTGTCAAATAAGTATAAACCGTAGTCCTAACCACGTCTAACGATGGTATTAAAGTTAATGGAAACGTTAAAGTTACTAAAAAAAATCGGTAGATTTTTTGGCATTTATATGTAGGTCACCTCACCTTAAATTGGATGGAAATTTTGAAGTAAAGGTATAAAATGAATTATATTTCCGAGTTTTTGAGTCATGACGTTTATCTGAGTCGAATAAATTTAACAAATATATAATGAAACAGGCTGATGAACCACTGTACTCATCAAATTTTAATATCTCATTTATTTTTCTCACCTATACATTTATGAGAAACGTGTCAGGAACAAAAACTTATTACCGAATGATAAAAAACTATAAACTTCGTAGGCTTCAAAGTAAAAATTCATACAAGAAGCTATTAAGAAGACCGTGGCCATTGTGGCTAATCATGATTAAACGACTTAAGACAAATTGCATGATGATGACGAGGCAGCTACGGGCGAGCCCGAAACCATTATAGGAACAATTATAGATATCGGAGTATTCACCTGCAACGCCGGATAATCATCTCCCACTTTAAACAAACATTCTAACAATATTTTTTATAATACTTTTAATTGATGGTTAGGGTATTGTGATAAATTTAATGTGTGTGATTTTATTCTTGAGACGGTTGATATTATAGCACCTGTCGGTGACATGGGATAAAAGATAGAAAGTCAGTTCTTTGCAAGGTGCTTACAAATATAGAGAAACTTTATAAAGATCCTTTCAAAATTATTGTCCACCGTAGCGTGAAATTCAGTTAGTGGCTAAATAATAAGAGCGTACGGCATTTCTATTGTCTACAACGATGATGGGACAAAAACCTCTTTTACAGTGGCACCAAAATCAGAAACCAATTTCACCGCATTGTCAGAGATCATAGTGTGTAGTTGTTTTTGTCAAAACTAAAGAGATCGATATCTCGTTGCTCCCACAGAACGATCGAATTTTCAACGCTTCGTTTTCTCTTTTTTACCGTGCGCTTGAGTTCCAATGTAATTAAAGATGCGGCTGGTAAGTGATGACTGGTCACCATTATAGAGTCAGTTGATGTTGACTGCAGGAGGCGATGGCGGCCAAGCCAAACAAATCGTGAGGAAGGCCTCATTGTGCCCGCGACATGCTAACAAAGGGCGAGCCGCGCAACCGATCATTACCTTTATACTCTATATGGATTTGTGTTTTGAGTAAATTATAACAGCTCGCTTTATTTGATGCTCCAACGCTGCTCTTGAGTGCGGCGCAACAATGCGGCTTCATTACCAACGGTGACCGATAGCAAATCCAATGTAACAGACTCGATAGTTTCGAGCACACATCTTTTATTCCACTAATTGTCTGCCGAGCTATGAAACCTCAGACATGGAGGTTCTATAATGGGGCGGCAGTTATTAGTGACAAAGTTCAACAGGAAATCTTTGGTTAAGTAAACGCGATAGGTAGGTATCTAAGCAGCGATCATTAAACAATTACGAGTATTATCGCTGTAATTGTTTGACTGTAATGACCAATGCCATTGAGTAGGCGTGATCGATACTCAATTTAAATGGGAGTAAATTATTCTAGCTTCATGCGCAGAACTCGCAGGTACCTCGCTGTGAACTTTGCCAGTCAGTAGCTTATCATAAAAACGACTGTGTTATTTGTTATAATTTTCTGTAATTACTTAACTATTCGTTCACGCGTGCAATAGGGCAATTTTTATTTCACAATTGTCTATTAAACATGGTAACTGGTATAAGTTAATCGCTTAAATGTGGTCCTTCGGCCGGCGAGTGGAGCGGATTGAAGGCGAGGCGCGGGAGTTGGTTATTAAGCGGAGTATGAGCGAGTAAAACTGTGTTGGTTGCGCTTGCGCAGTAGCCGCGCAACGAATCCTACGACGATTACACTCGGACAGGCTATGATTAAATTATGGCACTTACTCCGAGTGTTTCCTGCAAATTACACGGGATGGCTCGGCAAGGCTGCGGCGACACGCGATCCGCTGCACGCATAAAACAATATAATGGCGAGCGTTTTTAAAACGCGAGCAATGACGCATCGGTTTTAACGTTACCCGCTCATTCTTTTATGCTCGCACCGATACTACACTTGTAATTATACGTTGCCAGCCTGTTTGTTGTTACAGCATAAACGTTGGAATGTTAGTCGTGTTGCCGTCGAAGTTTCACTGGAATAACTGTTCGATATTCCTAATGTATATCCGGCATAAACTAGCACCCAACACTTCCGTTCACTGTTTTCGCACAAGGCGATTTATGATTATTACATTATTATGAAAGTCACAACGTTTAAGATATTCATCGTTGACGTAGTTTTACTCCAATTATAAAATCAAAGTTTTTCTATCTCATCTTACCAAAGTTCTTAAATACCCTCAAAAACATAATATAATGTTTATCCAATGTTATTTATAAAGGAAGGCTTATCTAACCCACCGTCTATTGTTTCAGGAGTGTGCACCAACGCGACAGCGCCGAGCGTGTCCTCAATCAACAGGATCCTGCGCAACCGGGCGGCGGAGCGCGCGGCGGCGGAGTTCGCGAGGGCGGCGGGCTACGGGCTGTACGCCGCGCCGCCGCCCTACGCCGGCTTCCCTTGGGGCGGGGGCGGCGTGTGGCCCGGCGGCGCCCTGCCGCTGCCCCCCGGCGTGCCGCCCCCCGGCGCAGGGCTGACACATGCGGACGTTAACCAGGGGTATCTGACGTCGCCTGGACGCGGGATTATCGGTAAGTTATTTTTTAAGAAAGTATGTTTTCATTGGTTGGTTTTTCGTGCTAAGAAACTTTATTAACAAGTGTATGTAACAACAGATGTTGATGGCGACGATTCCGGCTCGCTAGACGGTGAACAACCGAAATTCAGAAGAAACAGAACCACGTTCAGTCCAGACCAACTGGAAGAGCTTGAAAAGGAATTTGAGAAGTCGCACTACCCGTGTGTGTCCACGCGGGAGCGACTAGCGTCCAAGACGTCGCTCTCAGAGGCAAGAGTGCAGGTAAACATAAATTCTAATTAGCTAATTGAATATTTATAAAACCCACCGTCAAATTGTAAACATTTCAAATAAATATCGGCAGAGACAGACATTTACGACTTAATCAAATCAAAATCACCATTAAAACTTCCTATTAGAATATATGAATAACAAGCATACTAATCACATTTGTTTACCGTTACTGACAGGTTTGGTTTTCCAACAGACGAGCCAAGTGGAGGCGCCACCAGCGCATGAACCTCCTGAAGCGAGGTGGCGGCTCGCCCCCCCGCCTGCCCCGCTCCCCCTCCCCGCCCCTCTCCCGCTCGCCTTCTACGTCCCCCGCGCGCGCGCCCTACCACCCCGCCCCGCAGATGGGTGGCGAAAATAGCGCATTTAAGTCCCTCTCGCACCAAGACTCGCACGCACTGAAGGCTTTGTCGCACCAGAACTTTGATCCGTCCGCTCTGAAGGCTCTGTCGCAGCAGTCGTTCGACCGGGGGGCCTTCAAGCCGCATCCGGCTCTAGAAAACAGCGCGTTTAAAGCGCTCGTGCCGCACTCGGCCGCCGCCGCGCTGCTGGCCGCGCAGTCCATCCAGCTGGCCAGAGGGTACGAGTCACATTCAGACTCGGACGAGGAGATCAATGTGCACGATGAGAGTGAGGACGAGGGAGAGAGACGGAAGCGCGCCCGCTCTCGCTCTAGATCACGAAGCCCCGCGCGCGCGCCGCCTAGCGACCTCCCCTTGCAACTCACCAAACACGATCGCTAATGCCGATATTTTTATCCTATCTGATGGTCTCCAAATCTAAATTTATTTATTTTTATAGAAATATAAAAGCACGACAGGAAATTCAAATTAATTAGGAGGCAATCTAGTTGGACGATTACGTTGTACCTCATCATTAGATTAAGATGTGTTGAATGCTATAATTTAATGGATTTGTGAATACCTATATGTGGGATGTATTAATTTCAGGAAATGATAATAATGTGTGTGTTTATGGACATCTCCATCTTTTGTAACTTTGTACTTGTCAATTTAACAAACGACAATGTTTGAATGAATTAAAGCTAGTTTTGCGAGTGAAATGAAGCTAACTGTATTTTTATAACGACTTAAATTTCAGCACATTAAATTATACCTAATGAATGTAAAAAATATATGGTGTTTAAAAACCAAAGTACCTATAAATGAAAGAAAATTACATATTGTGTAATAAGTACCTACATAATAACTTGTATTTATTGTGTATAGTTTGGGGAAATAAAAGTTCCTAAAATGCTATAGAGCACAATATTAACAGTAAATTATTAGTATTATTACCTTAAAATGAGCTGCAGAAGCCAATCCAATAAACATTTATGTACTTATAGATGCAATTAAATGGTACGTAACATTTACAAGTACCTAATGTTCATAGAAAGAAAAAAAAATATTCCTTATTCATTTTCTTTTTAAGTAAAATTTATCAAAATGAATTTGTGGTTTATGCGATTCGATTGAATAATTAGGATTCTATGAATGTGTAAATAAAATGAAATCTGGATTTTTTTATTATAGTTATATAGATAAATGCCGTTGCCCGCTATGTAAATATATAAAACTCCTTCATTGTGTACCTATGTGAGCATTGTAAAATTATTTATTGTGTAGCTAATTGTAACATATTGTAAATATTTATCTTAATGCTAAATGTCTAGAATAAAATTGTAAAATATGTACTAGAATTATTATAATAGGCAATAAAACATTGATTAAAGAAAAATATAATGATGTTTCAAAAGAGTTTTGTTTACATTTCCTTCCATCTATAATAATTATAATTAAATATACATTAATAATATTAGCGTTTGGTAAAAGTGACCCTAATACCAATCTTTTTACCGTGTCGGTGATAAACACAAAAGTTTAACCAGGGCTTGTTACTGCAGCTTACGTGGTGATAGGATTGACCAATCATAGCGTCAAATTCGGTACTAATATTTCATAATGCCTATTTGCCTATTGCCTATTTTATGAATATTTCTGCTTTTATTCTGGAATCCTCGGAGAATATTTTAATGCAAAGATAAGGCTACGGAAAATAGAGAAAATATCTGATGAGAGGTCAAAGTAGATTATGAAGCAAACTGCATTATAATGAATTCATAATAAGACTGTAATGGTAGCTGCCCTATTCATGGCAACTTAAGTGATCCAAAGTAAATAAGATTTCTTAGTTACAGGGAGTGACATAAATTTATACGAATAGGGTGGGTTTTTACTCTTGCTGACAAAATAACAAATTTTAGTTACTTTTAATACAATGAGAATTAACGAGATAGAGTCTTCGTAAGGCGAAACATGGAATATGGCTACCAACTGAGTAAGTAAGTACAGTTTAGTGTTTTCCGGAAATCGAAAAAATGTAAACTCACACAAGAATCAAATTAGCTGAAAAAAAGCAAAGTAGGCTTATACACTCACGGGCAATGAAAAGTTTCCCCTTCACCAAATTACTTCTAAACGGAAAAGGCTAGCTTAATGCCGTCTTGTGCAACATTGAAGTTCATTTAACAGAGCATCAGGATATTACCAACTAAAATCGGTAATATTTTGTTCCAATTTTAAATTAAATCTTTGAAAAAATTGGGGTCGTTTGTTGTAGAAATTTTATGAGTGGAACTTTTTTATTGCCCGGCAGTGTAGTAGGTGGGTAAACTGCAGGCGCAGTTGCATTTACAGTTTTACACCCAGGTTCATACTACTACATAGGTACATCATTATAAACACTACCGGGAATCAAAGCTGAAGCATTAAACAATGCGGACTCGGGTGTACCTTACATATCTATGATGAAGACCTACTGTTACGGTTTTACCACAAAACTAAAAACGCACTAAACATATGTTTAACGCTGCCAAATACAATAAGTATGCATCAGTTACATAAACCGAGCAAGTCAAGCCTTAAACCTGGTTTACATTTTTGGGGTACGACAGCCAGTGCCCTAAATATCGAAATCCAGGTAGCTTTCTCCCGTGTGATTGTCGATATCCGGGATGGATTCAATCAGGACTCTTAATAACAATGGGGAAAAAACCTAATTGCCGTGCATGATATGACTTTAAATTTAAATTATAACGTTTAAGTGAAAGGATTGATAGCCGGAATAGGACGCCTTGCGATTTATGACGGCTTTTGAAGTAGGCTGTGTGAACAGGATATCCTATACAGTGTATAGGTACCCCGTAATTGATGTTGACATGAGTCTGTTGTAAGAACCTGAGAAACTTAGTTTGGCTTAGGTATCCTTAATAATATTAGGTCGTGTTTACCTGAGGACGGCGACGTCTTGGATACCTACTAATAATAAATACTCAATGATGATTATGTTAAATGATGTTTAAGTCTCTTAATATAATCATTATCAGATCTCTTGGCATAATTTATATTATATCTGTCTAGAAGGAAGGCTAAGGTACAAATAATGCATTCAACTTATATACTCATTTCGTAACGGCTAATACCTAACTACTTTTCATGGAATTACAGTTGCTAGGACGATAGTGAGGGTGAACGGGCTACAAGGGATGATACCTTGTATAATTTATGGCAGATTATTTTATAGTCAGATAAAAGTTATATGAGGAATAATTTTATTTATCAAATATCATTTATCTGACTATGAAAAATCTGCCCTTAGTTAAGTAGGTATTTCATCCCGAATGAAATCCATAGATACACACAAGCCATTCTAGATTAAAAATAAAACCGTGCAACTAAAATAATATAACGCATTTGATAATTTGAATCCGTAAATAAGCTCACGAAACGACCTTACTTAATGCAAATCAAGATTAACAACATAAGTTGAGAGTGTAAACTGCGTATGGTAGATATTACATCGATACGTAGACTTTATTCGTGTAGTTTCGTTCCTATCATTAACAAATTGCCCATGGTATGGCTAGTTTATGAGACTGCTGCGGGGGTGGATTCTGATAGCTACGCGATCCTGTTGCATTTATGCAGGCTTGTATGCGTCTCTTTATCAAGGTATTAGGTACCTATATGATCGTATAATAATTCTGAATGGTATATTAATAGACACATTAAAACCCAAAACTTTTTATTCACTGTGTGTAAAGACAATGATTTAACACCTGTGGACAAAATAATGTCTGCATAGAAGAAAACAGATGTTCACATTATCAGAGACCGTTCAAATCAGAATTCCTACCATTGCATTGCCTAAAAAACCGAAACAGTATTGCAATAAAATCCTTAGCCACAATGAGCGGGGTCACCAGAATAGGTGGGTGCTCCGATAAAGTTGTAATGTCGTGATAGCCGTGGAGTGAGGATGCGTGTATGCGAGTCCGACCAATAACAATAAATTTTGTGTGTCGTTTGAGTTGCGCCCGCGCCGAGTGGCCGGCTGCGTATTTACAAAATACCGCTGGAGTTTTAGGGTTTTATATATACAGCCGTATTTAAGATTGCTTTGGACTGTTTCTGTTTGAATTGGGGGTTTTTTAAGCCCTATCTAGGTTTTTGTAATGAAATTGAATGGTAAATATGAAAATAGTAATTTAATTTACCTACTTTTATTGAACTCGTTCTAGTTCCATAGCTTTGATTATTTCCATAGACGGTTGAAGGTAAATAAACAAAATTCGCACCAAATAAATAAGTACTGCTATAATATATTTTTTAAGTTTATTGTATAATATTACTTATGTTTAAGCAAGTATATATCCTAGTGTTTACCTAACAATATAGATATTAAACAAATTATACTGTCCGCATTGTCTTTCGCACTACCTACCACTTTTTCCACAACACCCAAGGTTAACTGGAAGATAATGCTTTTACCATTAAGTTCGCCTATGTACAAATTAAAATATGTGCAATATAGAATTTAATCATAATAATATGTGCATCAATTTATCTAAATTTTTACATTCATCCACTCTAGATTTTGCCAATACGCTCCGGGGCGCCTACCTCGGCTCCCGAGTCATGTGACAGGCGCAGATACCCTCGATGGAGACGTCTCCCGGTGGGAACTGGCACTGCCGACCGGAGCTCGCATTTCGACATCCAATACCGACGATTTTTAACCGCTCGTCAATAAAGAGAGGCGTTGTAAGTTGGTTATGTTAAGTGTCTTTGAGTTGGTTGTGTTAAAAGTTTGACGTTGCAATCTGTGTATTGGCGTTTCTATGGCGTTCACTATGAGTTGGTAACATTCCTATGGGCGTTGCACAGGGTGGAATTTTATAATGCCACCTGAAGTGGAAATGCTTTTAATAATGTAGATAGAAAATTAAGATAAAGAAAACTTGTACTTTGTATTTATCCCGTACCCAGTAGATTTATACTTGTACGTGCTTCGAAACGACATTTAATTCTGCATTCGAATATACTGTTTACTTACTTCCTATACGATCTACGGGTCCCCAAATAATTAAAGTGATAACATAAAAGTGTTTTTTTTTTTAAAATATTCCATCCAAATAAAGCTATAAATAGGCACTAATACTTACCGTAAACAGTGAAAATATGAAATTCTTATCACATTCGCAAAATTAATTTCACACGGATTCAAATTTTATGCACCACGGTAAGGGAACATGACATCATTTTCACATAAAATCTTAAAATCTCGTGTAATTCTTATGCAAATTGACTGAGCAATCATATCAAAATGCCTTTTACAAAATGTAATCCGGACAAATACGAAAAGAAAACAAACAAGAACATAAAATGGAGATAGGTACTTACTGAAATTATACCTTTGTCAGCTATAAGGTAGGTTTTTAAGTTGTAGTACTAAAACAAAGTAACCTTTATTTATTTAAAGGAAAATGTCGTATTAATAGACTTTATTGTTATACTTTTGTCAAAAAATAAATGCTATAAGTAGGAAGGTGATTAAAAAAAATACTTGTTATTATATTACAGAAAATTTATAATGAAAGTTGTGCATTATGATGAGTACATTCACTTGTCAACGGGATAGCCACTAATAAATAATCACCCTGTATATTATCAGGTAGGTAGGTGTAAATATTAACGAAAAATAAAGTAATTGAGTAGCTCGTAAAGGAATGGTCAGGTTTCCGAGATAAGTTTTATACTTACATTGAATCGTAATCAAAGAAATAAGTTTTATGACACTACTTTTATAAATAAAATTAAATAATTTGGTAATGGCTATATTGAATTAGCCTATATGTTGCTTGAATATCCGGATAAAATTATGGGTACGTACGTAGGCAGTTATCATCATAAGACAGTATTTGTGGTATTTGTTGATGGCAACACAGGTATATTTTTAATTTATTGTTTATGGTTACTTCCGTATCCTATACTGTTACAATAATACTGCTGTACGGTGCTCTTGTGTTGTGATAAAATAAAATACTGTCTCACTGTGAAACTTTGGTTTTAATGAAGAAGACCAGCCAGCCAAAACTACAGTCCACGCAACATACATTGGTCCATAACGATCCGACGGAGTTTCCTGTGCGAAAGGACAGCGAGATAAAATTGCACACAGGAGCCGCAATGCGTGCATGCAGCAAGAACTAAAAAGGCGGGAGGATCAGTATACTTGCGAAATCAAGCTATCAAGTATCTGCGAAATCATCCGAACGTCATACAGTGATATATTTTCGACAACTTCAAGATAGGAGTTGTTGCAATAAATAAGAAATAGCATCAAAATAATAAACCAAGAACAATTCCCGCCATTCCAATTCATATCGCGGCAAGAGAGAAAGGGAAAGAAGATAGCATCGCAGTGTTGCCAGTGGCAGATAGTCAAATATAACACGAATCAGATCAAAAAGTAACATTTTCCCGAGAAAAGTAACATGACCTTTTTAAATAAGGAAAACGACACAATACTTATTATGGCAGTTTATTATACAAAAAGTAAAATAATGTTCTTATCCTATTCGGTAAAATTTTAAAAAAGCAAAAACATACAGTCAATGTCACTCAAAACTTATTTTAGTTGGAAACACGACTTGTTATTAAATTACTGATTCCATATAAAAAACGAACTCATTTATTTTTATTGGGTTAAAATAATGAATGCAACATTTACTTAACAAATCACAACGCAAATTCCAAAAAAAATAACAACGACACATAGGTAGGTACTTTGAAAAAAGTACCGAATGATCGATTCGCTGCTAGCCAGACAGAACTCACTTGTTCGCACGCCAAGAAATCGGGATTCAAGATTGCGAAATACACTCGACTCACGCGAGTGAGTGAATATGCGGCACGATGAAGTTGAAAGATTTTCACACCGTTAGTCAATTCACAAAATCAAGTACAAGCCAACGTAACAAACAAAAAAATGTATCATTCTTGGAGGCGTTTCATTAAAAAAAAAAAAATTCCTGTAAAATCTAAAAAGTAACGCAAATATAACTAACATATTGAGTCGTGTAACATGGAGGTAACACAAGAGGGTCAAAAGTAACGTAAAATGTTACTTTTGTAACATTCTGGCAACGCTGTAGCATCGTGCCAGTCGTCCCACTCGAGCGGCGAAGACGGAAGACGGAATCAACAACGAGACGTGGGAAGCGACCATCGTCCAATCACGTCGCGTCAAAGAACTCCGAGTCTGCAGCGGACGAGTCTCATTGGTTCATACCATACGTCAAGTAAGAATAGTTAGGTTGGCAAGCCTGCGCTGCGTTTGCGAAACTTGCGCCCTCTAGCGGAACGGCGTATGCGACGTCAACAAATTCGCCATCTTATTTTATTTGGCGTGGTGGTTGCAACAATTTGTAATTTGCTTTCAATTTTCGATTTCTAGTGCAAGGTTTAGCTGTAAATAACTGTAATTGTAAATAGCTAACATTAGAGTCGCAACAAATACGATAAATTGTGTAATTTAACTGTGTATCATAATGGAGGAACAACTAAAAGCTCTAAAGGCCCAGAGAGGCTATGCAAAAGGTATTGTAACGCGATTGTTTTCATTTGTAAATAGCGAAAATTTTAAGTCAAGTGAAGTGGAGACTCTCATTACAAAAAGAGATAGGTTGACAACCACGTTTGCTGATTATGATCAGCTTAATAAGGATATTTTGGCATTAGACTTGTCAGACACTGAGGATGTTGGTGAAGTCGAGGATAAATATTTTCATTGTTTAACTGTGTTAAACCAAAGCATTAAGTCGCATAGTAGTGCTAGTGAAACCCCGGAGTCAGGTACCAGTAGCATTTCTAGTAGGACAAAGTTACCAAGTATAAACATTCCAAGTTTTTCAGGTAAATACTCGGAATACGTAACGTTCATTGAGATTTTCAAGTCAGTCATTCATAATGACAAATCCCTAGACAATGTACAGAAATTATACTACCTGCGATCTTACCTTCAGGGTGAGCCCTTCGACTTAGTAAAAAATTTACCACTTAACTCAGCGAGTTACGAGGAAGCCATGCAGTTGTTAAGCAAAAGGTTTTACAACAAATATCAGATAGTAAACGAGCATGTTAACACCCTGTTAGACTTGGAAAAGTTGCCCAAGTATGCAGGCGCTAACGATTTAAGGACTTTTGTTTCAGTAGTGAACCAGACTATGAGCGCTCTCACCAATCTACAGGTGAATGTCGATGACAAAGACCCGTTTTTACTGGGTATTCTGCAGCGTAAGTTAGACACATACAGCTGGAGGTCATATCAGCTGGAGAGAAACCTGGAGAATGACCCAACAGTTCAAGATTTCCTCTCCTATCTGGAGAGGCGAGCTCTTGCTTTGGAGAACACCGATCACAGCGAGACAGCCACATCTGGGAAACGGCAGCCGGCAAGCTTAACAAAGAGTAAGGTTACTCTGGCAACAACAACCAATTCTACAATGGAGTGCTTATACTGTAAGTGTACCAATCACAAATTATATACTTGCCCAAAATTTAAATTACTAGCTACCCAAGACAGAGTGTCATTTGCAAGAAAAAATAACCTATGTAACACATGTTTAAATATACATCCTGGCAAATGTAAATTCCACTTTAGGTGTGGGCAATGCAAAAAAAATCATAACACACTGCTCCACCTCGACGAAGAAAGTGGCCCAGGATCAGTAGTTCTCCTTTCTAGAGACTCTGCAACTGATATATTAATCCCAACAGCACGGGTCAAAGTATTTGCGAAAAATGGACAGGAAGTTCATATAAAATGTATCCTTGACTCCGGTTCACAGGTGTCACTCATTACAGCAAGAGCCGTTGAGGTCTTGGGCTTTACACCCGAGCAAAACAATCTAAACCTCATCGGAGTGGCTGGGAACAATAATAAAGTCAGCTATTGTTTACCATTGCAAGTTCATTCATTGACAACTAACTTTAGTACCCTGGTGGACTGTCATGTGGTGGAAAAGATCACATGCAAATTACCACAGTCACCAGTAGACTTAAAAAACTTGAACATCCCTGCTGGTATCACCTTGGCAGACCCGTCATTCAATCAGCCATCCGAGATTAACATGCTAATTGGTGCTGGTGTATTTTTCCAGGTGTTGCTGCAGCTTGAGGAGGCCCAACGCTCGCCTTCAACCAACCATCAGCTACCATCTTCATCTCCAAGCATCATCAACACTAAGTTTGGCCATGTCATCGCCGGAGCATTAACAGATACCATTATAAAGGATCAGGTTGTATCTCTTTTTTGTGCTAAATGTGAATCAGATGTAAGTGACAATATAAAAAAGCTTTGGGAAGTGGAGAGTGTGCCGGAGTTACTAAAAGAGCGGGATTCAGAGCAAGAGTTGGCAGAAAAATTATTTGTAAGCTCAGTAAAGCTTGAAAACAACAAGTTTACTGTTGACTTACCTTTGAAAATAGAAACCGGCAACATTAATGAATCTCTAGGCAACTCATTTGACCTAGCATTACACAGGTTTCTCAGTCTAGAAAAAAGACTGCAAAAGAACATCAATTTGCTTACAAATTATCAAAAGTTTATTGATGACTATGTAGCCCTGGGGCATGGGCACTATGTAGATATTAACTCATACAATTTCAATGAGGATCCAATTTATTTTGTGCCGCATCATTCGGTAATAAACGAAAATAGTAAAAGTACGCCCATGAGGGTTGTATTTGATTGTAGTATGAAAACAAATAAAAAAATATCTTTAAATGATATTTTACTCAATGGACCTACAGTGCAAAAAGAATTGTTTGACATTGTGCTATTGTATAGATATGGGGAATACACTTTGAGCTCTGACATTAAAAAAATGTTCCGCAATATACTGGTAAACCCGGAGCACACTTCACTTCAGAACATTCTGTGGCGCAATAACCCTAGCCAGGCTATAAGGTGTATTCGTCTTGATACCGTCAGTTATGGTATGAAATCTTCAAGCTATTTAGCTACGCGCTGTTTATTTGAGCTTGCAAAAACCCACGAGCATGACCTGCCTCTAGCATCGTTTATAATAAAAAATTGTACGTATGTCGATGACATTATATATTCATGTTCGGATTTAAACCAATTAATTGAAGCAAAACGGCAGTTGTGTGAAATGTTAAGTTATGGGAGCTTTAGTTTGCATAAATGGGCTTCTAACACACCCTCTATATTGGCTGACATACCAGAGGCTGAGCAGCAATTTAGTCAGCTTGAACTTCAGAAAGGTAACTATAGTATGAAGGCTTTGGGGCTTAATCTTGATGTACAGAAGGACTGTTTTATAATAAACAGCCCAGTGCCTTTCAATGAGGAGGTCATAACGAAGAGGGAAGTGCTTAGCTACATATCTAAATTCTATGATCCCTTAGGTTTTGCGGGTCCAATAGTTATAAAAGCTAAAAGTATAATATCAAGGATTTGGTCTAATAATACTGCTTGGGATGAACGTATTCCAGCTGAGCTAGCTGATGAGTGGCTTCAATTTGTTAGGAGTCTAGCGGCTATGCAGCCTATCAATATAAATAGGTACATTCCAACGAAAACAGCAGTAACTGAGCAACTAATAGGTTTTGCTGATGCGTCCAGTACGACGGGATACGGGTGCTGCATTTATCATCGTGTGGTCGACAAAACAGGTAAGGCTAAATTATACCTACTCTGTTCAAAGTCGCGAGTTAACCCACGCGCGAACCCCCTAACCATACCTAGGTTAGAGCTAAATGCTGCCTTGCTTTTGTCCACTTTAATGGAGAGAGTGTATAACACTTTGCATGAAAATGTAAAAATTGATGATGTGTACTTATTCACTGATTCTAAAATAACTTTGGCTTGGATTCAAACTGAAACAACTAAACTACAAGCTTATGTATCGAACAGAGTAGGGGTAATACAGCAGAAAACTAATAAGTGGCCCTGGCTGTATGTGCCATCCACAGCTAACCCTGCTGATCTCATAAGTCGAGGTATAAGTCCTCAGGAGCTTCCGAACAGCGCCCTCTGGTGGGAGGGGCCAGAGTTCCTGCAATCAGAGTACAAATTTGAAAGTAAAGACTTAGATCTGCCTGTCAGTTTGCCAGAGATGAAGAAATCCAAGACCACACCACTGCCTGCTAAAGTGGTACTTACTACAGGTATCGAACAGGACATATTATCTGAAATTTTAAATAAATATTCAAATATAGATAAAATGACTAGGGTGATAGCTTATATCCTTAGGTTTTGTAATAACTTAAAGAGCGGTACAAAAATTCATGACAAAACACTAACTCCTGATGAGTTACAACATGCGTTGCATTTAATAATAAAGCATGAGCAATCTATTTATTTCTGTGATGAAATAAACTCATTGCGAAAGGGCAACTGCGTGCGAGGACCCTTGAAATCTCTACATCCTTTCTTAGATAAAGACGGCTTGATCAGAGTAGGGGGGCGACTTGATAACTCGGACATACCGCTATCGCAAAAACATCCTATCATCTTAGCTCAAAAATCACGAATAACTGAACTTATTATACAAAGTGAGCATAAAAGGTTATTACATGCCGGGCCTAAATCGCTTCTTGCTAACTTAAATCAAAAATATTGGTTAATAAATGGAATGCGACAAGTAAAAAAGGTAACTCATAAATGTTTGGTTTGTTTTAGGCTCAAAGCTTGTGCAGCGAAGCAGCTAATGGGATCCTTGCCTCCTCAGCGAGTCACACCATGCAGACCATTCCAGAAAATAGGCATTGACTTCGCTGGGCCTGTCAAAGTAAAAAATTCGCGTGTTAGAAAAGCTATTATTAGCAAAGGTTATGTATGTATATTCGTGTGTTTTGTCACGAAGGCAATTCATTTGGAATTGACCTCTGATCTCACTACTGAGGCGTTCCTTGCAGCCTTTAAACGATTTTCAAGTAGACGAGGCCTGCCCAGCGAGGTATTCTGTGATAATGGTGGTTGTTTTCGAGGAGCAAGGAACCAGCTGGTGGAACTGTATAAACTTAATAGTTCTGCTGATCATCAGGGACTTGTGCAAGCATATACTGCCAAAGAAGGCATAAAGTTTCATTTCACACCTAGCTATGCACCGGTGTTCGCTGGGCTTGCAGAAGCCGCTGTGAAAAGCATGAAATATCATTTAAAGCGCATTGTGTTAGATGCTGCATTAACTTATGAACAGTTAAATACTGTATTATGTCAGATAGAGGCTGTGCTAAATTCACGCCCTATTTTGCCCCTCTCTGAGGATATAAATGATTACTGCTACCTGACTCCGGGGCATTTCCTTATAGGCACGTCTCTAACTATGTATCCCGAGGTAGATAATTCTGAAACTAGGAACAATAGGCTAAGCTTCTGGCAACAATGTACACAGTTGCAACAAAGGTTTTGGAAGGCTTGGTATAAGTACTATTTAAATACTTTGCAAAATAGAAGTAAGTGGTGTCAATCTATGCCTAATGTAACTGAAGGTTCACTAGTTCTTATGAGAGAGCCCAATTCTCCACCTTTGGTGTGGCCCATGGCACGGGTCGTGAAAGTATTCCCTGGAAATGATGGCAAGGTCAGAGCCTTTCAGTTAAAAACAGCTGATGGTAAATTGTATACTAGGTCATTGCAGAGCATAAGCGTTTTACCTATTGAAAAATGATAATAAATAGATATTTTTTTATGGATTTAAGATTGTTTCATTGTATGTCATTGATACTACTAAGACTATGTCTATTGTTGTTATGAATAGGTACTTATAGTTAAAAATTAGTTAAGTTGTTTGTATAATGTAAAGAATTGCAACCTTAATTGCTAGATAAACGTTACTATAGTTAAATGTGTGCTTACCTTATATAAAGTTTTACTACTGATTAAGATTTAGTAAAATGCTGTTATATACTTACATACTTGATTAGCATTTAAGATGCAGTTAAATAATATTTTGTTAAATTAAAGTATATGCCTTACATGTGTGTTTACTGTTGAAATTAGTTACATTTAGGTGCATAATCGTTATAGTTAGATTTACTATTATATACTTAAGTACTCTTCTATATGGTTATAGTAGGTATTCATAAAATATGTTGGTTAGGTAAATACATAAATTAAAAACGGTCAGCTTTGTTTATATAAACTTTATTTTCATAACTTGTTGTTCGATAGGTATCTTTCAAGTTAGAGTTGACATAATATCTAATGTACAAAAAATGCCTAAGTAAATACTATGTAAACTATGTTAGGTATAAGTGTTTAAGCATGATTGCACTTTATTTGGTCATACAAATGTTATCTCTTGAGTTAATTTATCGTTTGCTCTTTCTTGGGCGGCAATATGTTGATGGCAACACAGGTATATTTTTAATTTATTGTTTATGGTTACTTCCGTATCCTATACTGTTACAATAATACTGCTGTACGGTGCTCTTGTGTTGTGATAAAATAAAATACTGTCTCACTGTGAAACTTTGGTTTTAATGAAGAAGACCAGCCAGCCAAAACTACAGTCCACGCAACATACAGTATTAATGGTGGGTTCCTTATTTTCATCACAAGGAAGAACAACAAACACTCACACCTTGTACTAATGTACTCCCTTGCGGGGTAGGCAGAGCTGCATTGCTGCACCCACTTTTCGCCAGTGTTATATTAGTCCCAATGTAATAGGGGGCGGGTCTATTGCCATTTTACGGGCACATTCTAGACCCGCGAACAAATATTTGTGTTTAAACAAATATCTGCCCCAGCCGGGAATCGAACCCGGGACCGAAGAATAATGCAGTTTTATTAGGAACAATGCTCATGAGTCTCACGTTCACTACGTAATATTATCGTAACTCGTAATTAAGTGAGATTTTCTATAAGAGGTGCCTTTTACCTAAGTTATTCAGGGAAATCGAACCATTTAGCCCAAATATATACATGTCGCAGGCATCTGGTTTAATCTCCTGTTCGATTGAACCGCTAGCCCGTTCATTGGATGACGCTACTCAGTTGAATGACTAAAGAACAACTCGTCAAGTGGTTGACTGTAACGTCCAACGTCTTGACTGAACGTTATTCAGCGAAGTCGTTAAATGGGATATAGTATAGCAACTTTGTAATGGCTGGTTAGGATGAACATGACCAGACAAGAGTCAACAAAAAGACTATGTTACAAAGCTCTCATCTCAAAAATTCACTAAACAATAACAATAAACGTACCTTGATATTGTTGTTCATAATTTTCAAGTTTCAGCACATTTTTTTCTTTCAAAAAATATCCGCCGGCGGTGTAATAATAGGTAAATCCATGTTGTACGCACGCACTTTAAAGCTAATTTATTTGCAAAAAATAACAATACAAGTGCTTTTTGTGTCAGCTGTTCGCTGTTAGACGCCATATTTGTTTTATTCACCACCTGACTGATTTTAAGTCCGCTAACTAGTTGGACGTTTTGTGACGCTTGTACAATCAACGTTCGGCCTAGTCATACAACTGAATAGCGTCATCCAATGAACGGGCTAGCGGTTCAATCAAACAGGAGATTAAACCAGATGCCTGCGACATACATAATAGGAAAAGGTTTTTTATAACTGCTTAATTGATTTAATTGCATTGAGTTTGATTTGAGTTTGATTTGAGTTTGATATTCGTTACTCCCAGCTTTCATATTATCTTGTAAATGTAGATTCTACATCATACCACATATAATAAAATTATAAGTAGGTATAGGTGCCTACATTTACAAATTAGACACCTTATATCAGTAAAGGAAGTAAAAGTCAACCTCATTTTCGTTCTCCCTATAAACAAAACACGACACGCCTAGCCACCTCTTCAAAAAGTCCACGGCTAGAAAAAAAGATCGGGCCATAAAATCATGAGTAAATTCGAAATGTAAGCACATTAAGTTATCTCTGGAATTATCGGTGAGTGTGCAACAATATTTATTTGTTTCTCGCGCGGCCGAGGTCGGGCTTGTTTCTACCCAATTAGGTGGTTATTGACGCTTTACGGTTATCTGGCTAATCTGGACCCTTTTCGGCCGTATTCATAGTTGGGAGGTAAGTATTCTTTAACTAAAGTAGTGGCCCACTGTCTGTCGGCGAATGTGATCATAGCCGTAGGATGAATTAAGGTTACAAAGGCTAACTAATAGAGAAAATCATATCTTCTTTTCTAAAGCGTATTATAAGACAAATTTAATATTCAAATAACACCTCAATTAGGCGGTAGACTACAATTAAGACACCCTGCAGTGAAACATGATACCTAAATAGATTATTATTTGATCATGCTCGTACAAAACTGGTTTCCCTTAATTTTTACGATAAAACTTCGACCTTTTCTATCGATTTTTAATGATTATGTTACTCGCTGATGATGGTGTAAACTTGTAAAGCACCGTTATTTGTACAAATTAACTTTTTCTTTACCCACATTTGAAAAACTGGAAAATTTAACAGACATAACAACTATGGATTCGGTCCCAATCCGAGAGAGTCAAAAGTGAACATTTATCCCGAAAAGGGGAAGCTGTTAATAGAGTCATTCAACGCAACCGGCCGAATTATCTACAAAGAGGCTGTGTCACTCGGAAATATAAATATATTGTGTGTTGTCACACGAACTGGGCGCCGCGCCACTATCGCCGCCTAATCTTGAACATTGGCGTTAAAGAATTTAAATTATAGCCCGATACAAATGAACGCCCGACATCGACTTATTAATGGCCTTAATCCAAATTATATTGACTAGTTTTTTAGACTCCAAACACATTGTCACATGATTGGACCTATTTATGAAAGCCGTTTATAAAGTGTTCACGTTTTATCAACCATTTTATCGGACTTTATTCGGTTTTTTGTATTGCTTGTTATATGAATTGGGCTATACGTGGCTAATGGTCTCCCGTGGAAACGATAAATAAGCGTTCGAACCGCAAAAGCGACTCTCGTGACGATAATGTGTGAATGTTGATAATTTTGATGAATTTAAAGCAGATAGCCGAAATAACTTACCGTCTTATTAAAATCACATCGTAAATTTAAGTAAAACTAGCGATACACGACAGATAACTATGGAAATTGAGATTGCTAACCGAGCGAGATGTTAGCCTATTGATTGTAAATAATACTGATAGGCAAGAATTTCCAAGTAGCACTGCGCGGGAGCATGAATGAAGTCATCGCACCCCTTATATCAAGCGAGGCGTCAAGCTGCAGGCCGTAACATAAATTCCAATTACTAATATTTCAATACTCTTTGCTGCGCACTAATTAAGCTTCGCAACCAATTCACGCACCGCGGATCCGGCCGCGCCTGCAGACACCATTACTCTTGTTCCCTCCACCTCTTCATGCAACTGCCATCCTGGTAAGTGCCTAAGAAGTAATTTCACCTACAGACATGCAAATCAAATTGGCTATAATGAAATTAAATTATAATGCAAATTTTTTACAGGCTTTTCCTACAGTAATAATTATTTATAATATTTGTTTGCCCTTATAAATCGAATCTTGATTTTTGCAATACCTAATAATTTAGCAACACGCATCATAGTAAATTCTAAACTTCTTAAACTCTATGGTATACTGAGAGATTTATTACTGGACATCTCCATCTTAAAGCCTACTAATACGAAAGCAGGTTCGCTTTATCAAGCCGATGCCCTGAGGATAGGAATAATTTAGAACAGAAATGAATCTATGTAGCACTCACCGCAAAACATAAGTTGCAATGACTTAGTAGGTGACCAAGTTTCGATTAAAGTACGGACCATTTTTTTATATATTTTATTACTAAAAATATATTTAATTCACAGGACAACACTCCAAAACGGAAAATAAATGAAGAACTTTTAACTACTTCCTAGTCATTTGGATTCTCAACCTTCGTTTTTCTATCAGAATTTCTTTAAGTTGTAAAATCTCGGCTGAATTACTCACATTTGTCTTCATGGCCTTTTCTTGCATTTGTTTAGTAAGTTTATCATACCGTTTTGTTTCAGTTTTTTCCTGTAAATATTCACTCACAATTTTTTTTGTGCTTTCCAAGTCATTTTTGGATGCTATATTATTTTCTTTAATAATTTGTCTCTTTCTTTCCAATTCTTCATTTAGGCTTAGTTTCATAGCAACCAATCTCTCTTGTAATTCGGCAATAGACATTTCACATAGCAAACCCAATCCAGATGATTCTGTTAAGTCTATAATTTTTGGTACTCGGGCTTGTTTTGCTATGGACGCAATTATTTTAATTTCCTTTATCATATTTACACGACGTTTTAATTCTTCATTTTTAAGTTTAAGAACTTCATCTCGAAGAGTATTTGATTCTTCTTTGATTTTCTTTGCTACTTCAGCATTTCTGGCTGAGACATTGTTCTTGGATTCCAAAACCTTTAGCTCATTAAATGACAATTCTTCAATAATCTTTTTGTTCTTTTCTTCTTGAAGCCTCTTCCATTTTTCAACTTCTTCGTTCCATATCTGCTTCTCTTTGAGAAATTCTTTATATTTTATTCTATTGTCTTCTATGACTTTCTTTTTTGCAATGATAGCTTCTTCATAAGAAAGTTGACCAAACAAATGTTTTTTTTCAATTTCAACAATTCTTTGATTTTCTCTTTCTTGTCGTAATTTATCAACAAGTGCGTAAAAATTTGCATTGCCTGCACAATTTTTCATTAGATTATCAAGCCATATTAATTCATCTTGTTCTTCCATCTGGATTCGTTTCTTATATCGTTTTATAGTTAAAGTAGTATCTTTGACTGGTATTGAAACTTTTTTACTGAAAGATTTACGATTACTCTTGCATTCTTGTGAAGAGAAGACTGGTGCTTCCGTTTCTTTTATAGATATTTGGTTTGAAGATGTATCTATTGTATAGTGTTTATTCATATTTTTTACGTTGTTCAGTAATTTTTCTGCGTTTATTCTATTTTTTTCGTGACTCTGCTTGAGTTTTTCATCAATTTTATCCTTGGTGAGCATTTTTCTGATCACATTAGAAGGTTTGATTAAAGGTTCTATTGAATCAGGTTTAACAGGAGCTTCAGTAGATTTTTCTATTCTTTTCCGTGCAAGTACATTTGGTGTTATTGGTATTGTAGGTTGTTTGAGTTTCCGTATTTTCGAATCTTCTTCATATTTAAGAAAAGTTCTTTCCATACTATTCATGCACGGTAGCCATAAAAGTAATGTTTTTTCAATATTTTCTTTCACATATTCTGTGTCATAACTTATTTCAGCTATTTTCAATATTTTATTTATAACATCTTTATCTCCGAGAAAGCATGTTATAATTTTAAGTAGATTTTTACTACAATTAAACATACATTTATAAAATGCATCCATGTGTTTTGTATTTAACTGAAAAATTACGTTATGAACGAAGATAATAAAATAGTCTTGCTCATCTTCAGACATACCCTTTGATGATTTATCTAGAACTTGTTTAAGAAACGTAGAATGCTTGTGCACACCTAAAAATGTTTCTGTGATCCAAATGAGTTTTTTGTAACTTTCATCGTTGGAATTTTCTATGTATTCTTTAATAAATTCACTTGGAGTTATATCTGTAGTTTTATGGAAATTAAACAATAGCTTCCTAACTATTTTAGCGTTTGCAGAAGTAGCATAATAAACCATTTTAAGTATTCATAAAATGTGAATTGATGTGTATGCAGTAAACAAGCAGTAAACACTTACGAATGACAAAAAATATAGATGCTTCAATCTTGTCCAGAAATTGTTTTTTTTCCTTGATGCAAAAAGTTCATGTTTTTAAAATAATTTATAGATCAGAATAATAACTCTTTGATCCGCTTAGTTCAATAATACATTTTACTTCGTTTATTAAAATCTATTTTAGTACCTACATATCTTATCGGTAGGTACTTTTACATTAATTGACAAGTAGATATAACAATAGTTAGTTGAACAACATTATAATACAATAGGTGCACTGAATTCATAAAATTTGTACAAAGTGGATTAATAACAGCCAAAACTCTACAGGAAAACTTTTGACTTGAGCATTGCAAAATAATCTCGTGTTATTTAATTTATATTTAATAATAATTTCCAGTTCTAATGTGTAGTTATTCTCATCCCACTATTTAATTAGATAGCATGTCTGTTTTCGCCGGGCCGTCATTAATCAATCACTTTTGTTGGAGGCCATTATTCAACACCTCAAGCGAACTCCCGGGCCGATACGCTCAAAGTGCAAGTCACATGAGACCTCTTAAAATATAATAATCGTGTTAAACGCAACCATAAAAGCCATATTCGATTATAACAATTTTAAATGAGTTCCCGTCTTGTTATCTTGACGGCATTGTGATAGTAACTAGCTGTCATGTGGATGAATGTGGAGTTTTGTTCCAACATAGAGAGCCGCCATTGTAATTACTGCGGTGGTTCGGTAGCTGGAGGGTTACTTTACCTTAATAAAACGAGAGCTGTTATGCTATTTGAGCGTTAAATGCTAAGAGATTATGCCGTGGATATGACAGAAGTTCTGAAACTTAGTTTTTCGTAAGCTGGAGTAACGCGTACTGACGCGTACTGACGGCTGAACCGATAATTTTTGTGGGTTTCGATCTACAAGATGATCCTGATAATGCTGACAATGACGAACAGTTGTCTGGGAAGAAATTGCGCTAGAGATGATACTGCTGCTGTTGTTCTTATCACATATTGTGAGTGCGATTTTTTCTTTGAATAGTAGGTTACATTAAGATCTTATTGATGGCCAAACGGTGACCAACTGAGGAATTTAATATGAAAGTGTTATAAATTAAAGGTGTCTTTGCATTTATTGAAAGCAGTAAAGTATAACTGATTTTTTATGATTAAAAACTGGTTTTTTTTCCAAAGCTAAAGGCTCAGATAAGAAGTCTTCATTTAAAAAAAACGAACTGTGTAAACAAGGAATATTAGCACAGTCTCACATAGAATGCTAAACAGCATTGCTCAGTCATCTCATCGTTCTCCGTAGCCGACGCGCCATGAGAAGTTGGCTTCAGTTGGCTTATTACCTCTGTCACTATTAATTTGAAAGTTGAACACAATAATATCATCTGTCAAGGCCCGTCAAATTACCGATACTAAGGGTGGCTGTTACGAACTTCTATTTAAATACTACATAAATTTATTTAGCTAATTTCGTTTAATGCACTAAACAATTTTATCCTAAACATGTTTAGCTTCATAATTCACCATGGTATTTCGATTACTATTTAGTTAAATGCGTTTAGCATCCTGCGATTTGTTATTTACGTTCAGTTCCACATCTTTTTAATGAGAGACTTCATATTTTTTATTGAACATTCGAAATGACTCAGCGTAAAACGGAGTCAATCTATCAATTTCAAACATAGAGAAAATAACACTACTTATTTCAAAACAAAACCTATTTCGGCTTTCACCGCGTGGTGGTGTTTGTATTTATTTGTTGTTGTGATTTCAAAGTAAAATGAATAGTCAAGCCACTTCTTCTCGTGTTCGTGCCCCTAATTTTACAAGGGAAGAACAAGATTTATTGTGCAATGTATTGGAACCATACTTGCACATTATAGAGAGCAAAACGTTGTTTCTGAATGGTATCAGGAGATTTAATGTATTTTTTATACAATAATGCTATTGCATGAGTAACTCTATGAATGATTCTGCAAGCTGTTGGTTCTTCCACACCTATCACATCTCCACAAGTAATTAACTGACTGCCAGTTGCATAATATCGGAGTGTGCATAACAACTGGTTCATTGGAGTAACTGCATTATTTCTGTAACAATAATTATAGGTATAAATAAAAGTATAAGATAATTATGTAGTCAGATAACTTTATTATTTCAATACCTTAGCTACTTACCTGGTGGAAATAAATTCAAGATGATGTTGAATTTCTTGTAGTATAAGCGATACAGTTTAGCGAGCGGTGGTAGCTCAGTCGGGTAAGCGCCCCCTTCTCACGATGCGGGTTCGAATCCCGGCGCTGACATGTAAGTACCAATGAGTTCTTTTAACTTAAGTACAATGTATATCATCGCTCTTACGGTGAAGAAAAACATCGTGCGCATCTAGCACATCTAGATATGTGAACCCACCAACCCGCAGTGGACCAGGGTGGTGGGAAATGGTCCAAGCTTAGGAAGGCAGTTTAGACCTTGGGGATATGCACAAAGGTTCCACTCGAGAGAGCCAGGTGCAGGTACTTACACCCCCACAGAGAATAGAATAGAATGGAATAGCGATACAGTTTTTTTTGTCAAACGAAATCTCCTAACAATTTTTTTATCCGGTAGTGTCTCAAATAAGTTAGTTCTTTCTGCAATATAGCGTAATGAGCGAGGTCTATTCATATAGAGAAGTAATTCTTCATCATCGTCATCAAACAAAATATCCCACAAATCCATTATTTATTAGATAACCTCAATAACCTCTGAACAATGACCTCTGAATCTCTCACAGACAACAACTAGACATCACTGAGGAAAAATGCTAGAAATGGAAAAGTTCTCTTGACAGCCGGTCGGTCAGCTGGTCGCCGCGACTGACGCCATGACATGCGTAGTAGATAAATGTGTTTAGTAAAGTTAAATAGCCATTTGACCGCATTTAGGTTTAACAGATTACTAATCATATTTAAGTCGTGGTAAAAGATGTTTTACGAAATTTAAATAAAAATTGTGTTTAAATAAAAAGTTAAATACATTTATCACGTTGATAAAAGCCACCCTAAGGGTGGCTTTTATCAAAGTGATAAATGTATTTAACTTTTTATTTAAACACAATTTGGAATTAAATTTCGTAAAACATCTTTTACCACGACTTAAATATGATTAGTAATCTGTTAAACCTAAATGCGGTCAAATGGCTATTTAACTTTACTAAACACATTTATCTACTACACATGTCATGGCGTCAGTCGCGGCGATCAGCTGACCGACCGGCTGTCAAGAGAACTTTTCCATTTCTAGCATTTTTCCTCAGTGATGTCTAGTTGTTGTCTGTGAGAGATTCAGAGGTCATTATTCGGAGGTTATGTTGAGGTTATCTAATAAATAATGGATTTGTGGGATATTTTGTTTGATGACGATGATGAAGAATTACTTCTCTATATGAATAGACCTCGCTCATTACGCTATATTGCAGAAAGAACTAACTTATTTGAGACACTACCGGATAAAAAATTGTTAGGAGATTTCGTTTGACAAAACAAACTGTATCGCTTCTAGCGCTTCTACTATAAGAAATTCAACATCATCTTGACGAATTTATTTCCACCAGGTAAGTAGCTAAGGTATTGAAATAATAAAGTTATCTGACTACATAATTATCTTATACTTTTATTTATACCTATAATTATTGTTACAGAAATAATGCAGTTTCTCCAATGAACCAGTTGTTATGCACACTCCGATATTATGCAACTGGCAGTCAGTTAATTACTTGTGGAGATGTGATAGGTGTGGAAGAACCAACAGCTTGCAGAATCATTCATAGAGTTAGTCATGCAATAGCATAATTGTATAAAAAATACATTAAATCTCCTGATACCATTCAGGAACAACGTTTTTTTGCTCTCTATAATGTGCAAGTATGGTTCCAATACATTGCACAATAAATCTTGTTCTTCCCTTGTAAAATTAGGGGCACGAACACGAGAAGAAGTTGCTTGACTATTCATTTTACTTTGAAATCACAACAACAAATAAATACAAACACCACCACGCGGTGAAAGCCGAAATAAGTTTTGTTTTGAAATAAGTAGTGTTATTTTCTCTATGTTTGAAATTGATAGATTGACTCCGTTTTACGCTGAGTCGTTTCGAATGTTCAATAAAAAATATGAAGTCTCTCATTAAAAGATGTGGAACTGAACGTAAATAACAAATCGCAGGATGCTAAACGCAATTAACTAAATAGTAATAGAAAGACCATGGTGAATTATGAAGCTAAACATGTTTAGGATAAAATTGTTTAGTGCATTAAACGAAATTAGCTAAATGAATTTATGTAGTATTTAAATAGAAGTTCGTAACAGCCACCCTAAATGAAAGGTTTCTTTCTCACGTATAACGTATAATTAAATACGTAGATTGTTGAATTATTGAAAGGATTCCCTATTGTTATTTTTGCTTTTGTATTAGTCGGCTCTTTGCATATTACAACTTACAAGTCAGTAGTAAAAGTTCATCATTGTAATTTAAAGCTTGTGTCTAATCACGTCTGTTTACTTTTGATACTGGTACATGGGCGGCCGACTAGTGTAGTGGTTAGTGACACTGACTGCTGAGCCGAAAGTCCCGGGTTCGATTCCCGGCTGGGGCAGATATTTGTTTAAAGACAGATATTTGTACTCGGGTCTTGGGTGTTGATATTTACACTTAATATGTATCTATCTATATGTATTTGTGTAGATATATCAGCTGTCTGATACCCATAACACAGGCTCTGCCTAGCTTGGGGTCGTGTTTGAGATATAAAAAAAAAAAAATTGAACCTGATGGTAAAATTATTCGTATAAACATGACAAAAAAGCAGTAGTTTTCCCGGGCAAAATGAAAGACGATAATTATGCTACGAATAAACATGGTAGTATGTAGTATTGTTATGTACATGTTTTACCATTGACTTATATATTACTAGCGTAAGGACACCATCGCGTTGGCCCTAAAACCTCATAAATCTGTCATAATTTGTATGAAATTAGGGCCAGCGCGCGGGTGCCATTTTCTTTTGACAAAACGTTCTGACGGGCGTATCCTTCCTTTTGAAATCATTGTGTTTTACGGTTGAAGCGGTTAAGAGTGTGCGCGAATCTAATAATTAATTACATTAAGTAGGTACCTATTATAATATTTTATCGTTTAAACTACAACAATTCCACTTGCACTGTTCTTATAAATAGACTGATCAGCTTTACATACTTACTTATGTTCTATAAGTACTTAGGTATTTAAAATATAATTACAATACCAGAATATGTAAAAAGGGTTCAAAACCTGTACAAATGATAATGATAGGAAGTAATATATTGGCTTATAAGTAATTTTGTACAGCGATTATCGCCGTCGGAAACAATTAGCAAGCTGTAGTGAGGAGAAGCGATTTTTCTTCTGGTCGTTATGAACACCTTGTCGTTTTGGCAACAATACAGAGCCGAATACTGATGCGATGTAATTAAAGTAAGTTAAAAATGGTTCAGGAAGACAAAAAATTGTGGAATACGTTTTATGCTTTTGGGTGTCTTCAATAATCTTTGAATCTATTCATGTTCTTTGAATCTCTTTGATTATATACAACCCTAGATGGACAACAGTAACCCCGATTTAGGACGCAATTGCTTCTTCTAAGGGGAATCTAGGGTTGTATATAATCAAAGATTATCCTTTGACATTAGAAATACCTAAAGATGGAAATTTTCGAGAATGGTTATCAAATTAAATGCGATTTTTTTATTTAAAAAAAAACAGTCTAAGGGCTGATTTTTAAATGCTCAGATAAATGTTATCAGAGGAATAAAATTGTTGTCTAATGCAAACATTCAGTCGCGACAGCATCAGAATTATACCTCAGATAACTTTTATCTGACTATTGAAAAATCAGACCTAAAAGACTTATTGAATTTGTTAATTATTAACTATTATATTTATTGAAAAAGTTAAATTATTAACTTTCAATTGATTCAAAAGCATTGAAATGGGCCACCTAAGGAGACGACGATCAATCTCAGTGGTCAACCCTTAACAAAGAGTTATGGCTCGTTATACCTACTCGCTACTATGTAGACGAGTTATTACTCAGCCATTAAATGGCCGCACCGTGATTAGACAGCCTTCCCTTACCCATACGACTTTATTACATAAATTAATAAATCTTGCCAAGAATGTTGCCTGTAAAAAAATAATCTACAATACACGATTCTTAATCCCTCTGCACAGTTCTTAATTCCTGTATTGTAAGAGTTAATTTTCAACTTTATAATACCTTTAGTATGACTTTCACTGTACTGTATTTGCTCCTTATGTTTTTCTTGTCTGAATGAGAATGTTCTATAAAACTAAACATTTGAGAGACAGGTTTTATACCTAGATAGGATGTTGGTTTATCGATCAACTATCGGATTTTACAAGCTAAATTATGATAATCTTATATATTATGTACATCGTTTGTCATAACTTTGAGACTGGTGTGAAATGGTGTGATAAGATGTCTTGATTACGATCGGTCAAATACTCGATATTTTTATATTCCGTTTCGTAACTACTTTAGATTCAGTTTTTTTTTAAAGTTTTTTTGTGCTTTTCATAGGATTAATTTTTAACTTAATTATAAATTGAAAAATGTAGTCCATGATTTTAAAAAAATCTCACGTTTACTCGTAAGTTATTTGAAACCACAACCTCGAACTAAAATAATGCTAAGGTTACATGAAATTAAGGCTGTAAAATTGCAATATAAACTCATCAGTTTGCACGATCATCATTATAATATTATTATAATTATGTAGTTAACGTACCTACATTAGAAGCCAATTGTACCTATCTGTTTACGTAACAAATACTAAATACAGTAGCTTTCAATTAAGCAAAAATCCTCCTCCTGAATAAAAATTACCACGTGATATAGGTAGATAATTATTGTCTATAAGAATAGACAGAAATCCAATCCAAAAATTTATAAAACCGGTAAATTTTATGATTTAATCTTGTTGAATCTCGACTACAAAGTGGCATCGAAGTCCACTGATGGACCCATCCGAGTTCTCAAGATAAAGTTTGATGACCATCCATGTTATTTATTTGTTTAGTAATTTATATAAGGTTAGTTACTGTTTTATTGGGCGTATTAAATCAAGCCCCAATAAGGCAGTCATTCGTGTTTATTTTTACGAAGTTTCTGCTCGGAATGTCCAATAAATTATTGAGCTGGTCACTTTTATCACAGGTCCGATGGTAACATTTATCGGTCTACGGACTTAGTGTGGATACCATTTTACATACACTCACGAGCAATGAAAAAGTTCCAGATACATAATTATGGAACGCCAATGGTAGGTGGAACTTTTTCATTGCACGGGATTGTAAATAATAACATTGCATTATTATTTACCTAATTTTCCTAAGCTCATTGCCATAGGAGAGTATTACAAATTTTTTTAAAGAAGTATTTTAAAGTTTGCCCTATTTTATCAATAATTAATCAATATCCCGTGCTCTTCGGTGTGTTTGTAGTGATTAGTAGTGAACACGCATAAAATATTGTACAATTCAAACGGTGAAGTAGGTCATAATCTCATCAAACTAATTATAAAATCAGCACGTAATATATTGTTTATTTAAGAAGTATCCACATTTACCTACCGCCCAGGTCACCGCGCTCGCCGTGATCAACACGGGCAGGTTATATTGATTGACAAGCGCAGCCTTCGATTAAATTCTCGCAAGTCGCCACAAGCATTAGCTTTACAAACAAGAGACAAAAAAAGAAAGAAAGAAAATTTGCCATTTCAAGCCATTTAGGCTCAAGTTCATTAGCGGATAAAATAAATAAAATTAATCCTAATGGCCGTCGCGAATGGAAACCGATGACATCGTTTAACTTTACTGTTGAAAATAAATACATATATTTGCGACCGCCATCGCCACAATAACAAGTTTAAAGGTAAGGTAAAGTGAAATAGTAAAAGTATTTTCGTCCCTTTTATTCCTTGTTTCTATTCTTTCTGAATAAATATGTCACATGAAAATGGACTAAATCTTAATTTTGCAGCAAACATTGTTTTCTACTCATAACGATTAGAATAAAAAATTTCAGTTCCTAACTAAATTAATTCGTGTTCGAATTGGAGTTGAATGAATCTAATAAGGAGTTTGTATCCACCCCGGGCAGAAGTCACTCCGTTCCTATCAAAGCGAGCATAAGGGTGCTTTTCCACCAGAGATGTGCTATGCTACGATGCTATGGATGCGTTTGATATCAACCAATCATAATTATTGGTGCACATAGCTTAGCACTGGTGGAAACGGATTCAACTAAGATATGTTTTTTGTATGGAATGATGCGTGCTATGGATGTGTGCTATGGATGCGTGCTATGGATATGTGCTATGGACCATCGCGAGTGGTGTAGCTATGGCGCCGCCGCCCCCGCCGTTTCCCTACTATCGATACATAGCATAGCTCGAGATGCGCATCTTTCTCGCACAGCTACTTTGCGGCGGCGCATCTTCGTAGCGCATCTTCCTCGCACAGCTACCTAGCGTAGTATTGGTGGAAACGGTCACATATTTTCGTAGCGTAGATATCACATCTTCGCAGCATAGCTGCATAGCACATCTCTGGTGGAAAAGCACCCTAAATCTGTGGTAGTTTTTTTGTAGCCCCAAAGTTCTGGTCACGGGGAACCTTGCGTGTGTAATTGGGTTCAGGTATCTCATAAAATATGAGTTCTCGTCTCGGTCGCGTTTTTATAGAGAACATAAACACTTTATTGTGTTTTTGTCCGCCTCTCTTTATGCCTCCATACTGCGATACAGTGTGGCTCGACTCACACCAGAAGGGCTAGTACGGCGCGCATTTAAGACGTGACAAGAGTTTTGCATCGCGCTCACTCACATCGCGCAGCCTCAAGAGCGAGCGGGACGGGGAACTCTTGTCACGTCTTAATAGCGCCCCATGCTACAGGGCCAGCTAGAAGCTTCACGGTTGATTGAAATTATTTATTTATCGCATACTATAGAGAAATATTACACACTTCACTCTTCATTGATTTATGGTTACATTATAAAAGGTGGTAGCTTTTTAACTCTCTATCTTAGGTTTAAGTTTTTGGATTCACGATACATAGAACATAGATTAAACTCAGTAAGATCTCTGTGAAATGAAGTGAGTCTTCCGATTTGTGATAATTTATAGGTATTTTCATAAGTATACAATATCGTTTTTCCTATCAGTTCATAATTTAACTATTACGAGTGCCTTCACATTTAAATATTTTACGACTGGAGAAATTAGAAAAATAATTTATCTGTGGGGTTTGGAACTCAGAGGAAGTGTCTATGGTGAGGAATGACAGAGAGTGAGAAAAAGGAAGAAGAGTGAAAGACGAAAGACGTGTATTATTTGGATTAATTTTAATAGAAAACTGAATAAAAGCCGATTAAATCTAAAAGCCAGTATTTTCAATACCACAATTACATTTAGACTAGGCTAGGTTTTTTTATTTATCCCGGGTAAACTTTTTAAGGTGAAGCGTACACGATTAGTAAAATAATAATGTTGGCATATCGCATCATTCTCTGCGGAGCACCCACCTAGGTATGTGTAAACAATAATAAAACGATTTCCACGCCTGCGCAACAGGCTACTTTGAGTTTTCATTACGTGCAGGGTTGTGCTGATTGTACCTCTATGGTTGAACCGTCTCATTCAATTCTTAAACTTTTTATATATAGTCTTTTTTAACTAATCATAACAGAAAATTAATAAAAGCTTTTGAAAGTTCGTTTTTTAAAAAAGCTAAAATTTTACCACCGGATTCGATACTACTAATCTACACGAAGGGTCACTTTTACCAAACGCTAAACGTATTTAAATCAAATTTTAAATACATTTTGTACTAACTGACAGACGTATGACAGGCTACTAAATACGTTTAGCGTTTTGTGAAATTCCACCTAACATATGGAAAAAACAAATGTCACTTTTGGAACTAACTTTGCCTTACATTTTGACAGTGACAGTTTACAATACGCAACGTTAACGGAGGTTCGAAACTTGTGCTCGCGACTCTGAAATGTAACACAATATAAGAATTCGGGCAGCTTGAAAACATCTGACAATTGGGTTTCCCACTTACCCGACAACTTACTCAGCACAAGCTTGCTTGTGTTCCATCAACCCGCACTAAATAGGCCAGCGTGGTGGACTACGCCTAAAACCCTTCCTTCGTTGGAAGGAGACCGGTGCCCCAGCAGTGGGGTCGTGATGGGTCGTGATGGACTAGGCTTACGGGTCTGATCTTCACATCACACCTCTTCTTCTGCCTCGTTGATTGAAAATGTGCGAAATATCACACAACCTTGATGATGTTCTTTACTTTATAACGACTTGTGCAGTAGCTCTAACTTTGTAGTTTTATTACGGATCGACATTTCAAATCTGGCTGGTATCAGCAACGATGTGTAGATACCTATCTACGTATTGTAATAATATTATTTTGCGTACATTAAAATAAATGAACCTAAAAGGGGCATGGAGAAACCGCAGCCGTAAACCCAGCTGCTTTGGATCTGACATCTTCAACAACTCTCTACGGGTAGTCAGATTTGCAAGAAATTGGTCTTCTCAGATTATCAATTTTACAAACTCAAATGTGTTGAATTAACATGGGATTTTGACGAGAACCTGCCACTCAGGCACAGCGCTCTAACACGGAGGTAGAACATTGACCTTTTATACAAAAAAGTACCCAGAAAATTCGAATAGGTACATTTCCGCAATATCACATGGGCAAAGGGGTGCTGCATAACTGCAATGAGCCTCAAACAATGACTCTCCAAATTTCCTATTCAAAATTAACTACCAAGTTCCAGTCGAGAAGACCTCGATTAAACCATAAAATTACATTGTCTAGAAGACATTGTGAGATGCCAATGAACTACACTTAGACATTAAAATCGCTTTGGACGTTATAAATCCGTTTCATTACCTTAATTAATAAACGATGACGAAGACATGGGACAGCCATTTTTCTCTTGCACTTTAATTATGTAGATAATGCTTTTACGAAAGAGATACCTATTTAATGGTGGTATACTGGTAGAAATGATAAGTACAATGACTTCTTCTTCTTTTACGTTAAAATGATACTTTTAAACAAAGCTCTGAACAATACCGGGTGCCATCATTATCTACTACTCGTAACTATCGTACGGTCACTTGAAGAGCGGCGTCGACGAATGCAATACCTTGTCGGCGGATAGCGCATACTCCTTCTGCCCACTTGCTCAACCCATGTAGCGGAAATACATTTTAAATAGGTACCTACATACTAGATGAAAGAAGAAAAGAGAGACATAGATACAACATATTTTAAAATAATCTTTGCCTTGGTTACACCTTCTTACAGTTATCTCCCAAAATAATACGCATCTGAACTTTAATTTTTTTTCTTTCAATACCGATTAGTGGTCAAAAAGCCTCTTAAGCTTATGACGAAACTAAACTCAACAAAGAAGTTCAAATGATGGTTCGCAGGTGCAATCGATGTGCAAATTAGGTAATTACATACATGAGAGTAACACGCCAACGAGGCCAACAAAACGCTAACGAGGTGAGAGTAATTACTTGGGAGATTCTCCTCTTGTGTTCCTCTGACAATGCTGCATCGATCCTCCTTTACACGGTGCCATTGTCAATCAGAGAGACTAAGCCCACATTTTGTGGTTTAAATAATAACCCTTGTTAGTGAGCCACAAAGAGCTGGGAGATATGTAAATTCGAGAAAGCACGACCACAAAAAATCCCGCTCATATTTTTAACAGGTGTGCCTTTGATTTCTAATAGCAGGATCTGAGCGTAATTCTAGGGTTTACAATGCGGTAAGGATGACTCTTGCTTCGGGATACTTTTGATTTTTATAAAGTCTTGTAAAGGACAGTTGCTGATGTCGTGCGTGCGTGTCTCTCGATAGGAAGTGAAAGTATGACACTGGTTATTATTAGATGGTTCAGTTGAACGAAATAACAAAGATGTATTTACTACACTCACGACTCACGAGCAATGAAAAAGTTCCAGTGACATTTTATGGAACATCAATAGTAAGTAAAGTAAAGTAAAATATGCTTTATTGCCAACATAAAAATGACCTTACATAACTTATTCTACATTATAACCAATAGCAGCTGAAACGTTTTCATTGCACGTCAATGTATCTAGCAAAGAGGAAGATAGCCTGTCGTAGCTTCTTTATCTAACCTTTTAAAAACGCATTATGTAAAAATAAAGCCCCCAAACTTATAGTCCCATTTTCATATAGGTTATGTTTTATGTTACACAAGTGCAGTCTATTCTGATGACAGCGGCAACAGTAGCGGCGCGGTAAGTAACCCAGTATCGGTCACACCCGCAGCGCCGCGGCTCCCGATGTGTGGGCGCAGATTTACGAGCGGTCCCGCTTTTATTCTCTCCCGATAGCTGTGGCGACCAATTGTATCCCTTTATTGCTCTGGAGGGTTACTCTAGGTATAGAAAAAGGTACGAACGAGAGGTGTTTTGCGGACTAGCACAGTAGCGCTTCGAAACTTAGTTTTTCTCGAGTGACCCCACTGCACTTTTATGCAATTTTAGTATATTTTACTCTATGATAGCAGTAAGCAACTAGTATGCAATTTTAGTTATGTTTTCGATGAGTATTGTGATGTTTAAAAAAATATTTTTTGTTTTATGAAATTTTTCTTTTTGTTGAATGGTCGATGGTGGGTTTTTCATCTAAGACAGGCAATAGATTAGGTACCTATTTAGGTACGCCTAGAATAATTTCTTAAATGCAAAATAGCAATATTCCTATTGGCGGCTTATTCCTGGTAGGTACGGAACTAACTATCTAATAAGTCCTACCTAATAATAATATTCGGTTAGTGGAATGGAACACTGGGAGAGAACAAATACGAGTACAATACATTAGCAGCTGTTGACGGTCGATGAACAAAAACATGCAATCATTTAATTAAATTATCATAATTGATCCCTAAGAACGCAGCGAAACTTTCCCAAATTAGGAACTCCTAAAATCTTTTTGTATTATGCGAAAACTATCATAAAAAATAAATATTTGTAAATAATACATAAGTATTGTTTTAGGAAACATCCTAATCTATCGTGATTCGTGTTGAACGCGGCTACTTGTTGATTGCCGCGTATTGTTGCAGAGAGGTGTAGGCGGCGTGCGGCGGTAGCCACAACGAGCTTTGTGTGGAGGAGGACACGTCCAGGAATCTACTCTACAACTTGCGTGAACAATTATTATTATTATAATTATTGTGTGTTTACTTGATAATGGGAAAAGTTTAGGCTTCTGGAATTATAGGCACTAGTTACCTATTTTCTTAAGTTAAGTTCTATAGCCGCTGTAGTTTCAGAAATGATAAAGAAAGGTAACTGATTTTCGCTCGTCATAAAATCACGTGATGAAACAAGTGCCACAATATTTTGAAGATGTGAGGTGTGGTTGAAAATGTTCCAATAACTAGGGACTCATTATAGTAAGTAAGCTAGAACTTACCTCAAAAATCTAGGTTTATTTATCTTTTACTGACTTATCTTAGGGCTGATTTTATTTAACCATTGAAAAAAATGCCATAATAAAATAACGTTGGCAAGTTGTCCGGTTTCCGAACGCAACGTCCTATGGTCTGCACTCTACAGTAGCTGTATCAAGAGACACTCTAGGCCACTCTAGGGTATATTATTTTGTCTCGATAGCACTTTTGATTTATACGTCTTACCGCAATTATAGGTTCCTATCTGCATGATAGAAATACTGTGTAGCTTACACTGTAGTGATTGTATCGTGATGACGCGATCTATAAACTATGCTTATTTATTTTGCCTATGTTTACAGCTAACTTTGTTGGAAGTTCTTTGGATAATTTGCTGTTGTGTCTATAATATTGATCTTCTGATTGTATCTTTTAGCACCGATGGATCACCATAACACGAGATCTCGGCCCGATTTGATTATTGACAGTTATTTGGTTCGTAAATATATCTATTGACATGCAAGTAAGTATATAATTTAGCACAGAATAGATGATCAATAATATCAAAAGCTATTTAAAAAAAAACTCTTTTATAAAGGTTAATGTTAGATCTGAAGCCTACCTACCATTTTTTAATCCCTTAATCCCATGGGAATACTTTTAAAGAGAAACGTTAGACCAAGGCATTACTAACCAATAGGTATACCTAATATAAAATATAGTCGTTTACTGTTCAAATAATGGGTGTCGAGCGTGTTCCAATTTAGCTTCGGTCATGATCATTCCATTTTACGAGATTCCACTTAGAAATTAGATGTCTTTTTGCTTTAAAAATATGCCTTCCTGTTGAAAGCACTATCTTGGGAACTCCAATATTCAATGGCCGTGTGATTCGCAATAAAACTTGGACCTGAGGTCAGCAGCTCTTGATTAGCTTGTGAATAACAGTGCAATACGGGTAGGTATAACAGCTGTAGGATAGTGCGTTATTAGGTATAATATTACTCAATTAGGTACATGGTTTTCAGAATCAGAATCAGAATATATTTAATAAAAAGAAATAACAACACCAATTACAGTGGTCTCCACACTAGGCTAAATGCCTGTATAGTTTTATTTTGCCTAATCGCCATCAGAAACATAGTTTAATTTGTGTTTTTTTATTTCATGTACCTGGCTAAAATAAGATATCTATACTTGAGACCTGCATTACAGCTTTTTCATTGCATTTATAAGAGATCTGTGAGCACAATCACATAATAGGTACTTTGTGATAATGATGTGTTTATGGTCATCCTCTATGTAGTCTATGGTCATCTCAATTATCATCTCATCTCAACCTAACCCGCAAATACTTCAGATAAATTGGTGGTAATCACGGAAGAAATGGCTACAATATTTTCGACAATAACCTGATTCTTTGATACTTAATTCGTTAAGAACTTCTTTAATAATTCAACACATTTTCACATGAAAAAAAAGTCTAATCGAGCACCTACACCGTGAGCTAATGTTTTGATACGCTCCAATTAGTAGTCTTCGCATCTGCTTCCAAAAAAACCTGGTAAGTACCTACCATAGACACGTATCTAGGCGGAACATCGCACGGGCCGGCGTGACGCCTCAACCCTCTCGCACTGACGTACTCAAACCGTTAAAATGAGTAATGGCATCGCATTAGACCACTGGTTCTCAGGTTGGGGTGGGTATGGGAAAAGTTGAATCAAGTTATGATGGGTAGTATTCGTTTTTGGTGATAATGCAAAACACAATCATGACATAAGAAGCTTCTCATTAACAATTTATAATCGATATAAAAAATAAACTGATCAGTTTGAATAGCAGGAAGGTAGGTATATAACGCATGTAACCTACCTCAATGTATATCTATAGGATAGTTATTTTTATTATTTACCTACCTACTGAAGTGCCAATCTACTAAATTATAAGTTAAGTACATACATTTGAAATGAAAAGAGATTCGATTTCCCAAAGTTTGAGGAACCACGATTTCCAACTCTTCCGAAATGTACTTATTAGAGCCCAAATTCAACTAAGAAAAACCGGCCAAGTGCGAGTCGGGCTCGCGCACAAAGGGTTCCGTAGCAGCAAATATAATTTACAGTTAAATCAACCTATCTCAAAAACTATAAGAAATACTTTGATCAAACCAAAAATCGTTGAAAGAGTTAATTAGCATGCATCACCTCTATTTTTTTTAGAATTTTATACCCCGTAGTTATAAAAATAGAGGGGGGGGGACATACTTTTTACGACTTTGAGAGCTGATATCTCAAAAACCGTTCACTTTAAGAAAAATGTTTTTTAGAAAACTTTATATCATTTTAAAAGACCTTTCCATTGATACCCCACACGGGAATGTACATCGAAAAAAAAAATTTCATCCCTCAGTTACATGTATGGGGGGCCCCACCCCCAATTCTTTTTTTTACTATTTAGTGTCATATTTTTGTAGCGGTTCATACAACACATATTCCCATCAAATTTCATCACTGTAGTACTTATAGTTTCCGAGTAAATCGGCTGTGACAGACGGACAGACGGACAGACGGACAGACGGACATGACGAAACTATAAGGGTTCCGTTTTTGCCATTTTGGCTACGGAACCCTAAAAAGTGTGTGATTATCATTTAATTTCATAGTTTCTTAGTTCTTACCCTTATTGATTTCGTTGTGGAGGCGCGTGCGTTAGCACCTGCTTCCGCCCGATGGGGTTAAATCAATATTTACACTAACTTATTCAAATTATTTGGAGTCTTTTGTCTTTTTGCATCCGAGTGAAATGATGGGATCCGCTTCCATTAGTATAATATTTGGATTACGGCTTCTATCATGCTTAAATTATGCTGATTGCTGTAGGCTTGAGTCGGGGAATTTAGACTCGTTTGTTCGCCGTTGAAGCTTTTAGACGTAGTTATTGTAATTGTTTTAATCTTATATGAATACTGAATTAAGTAGTACAAGTATGTTTTTATTAGTTTCAGGATTATGTTGAAGCTAGTTACTGTATACATTTTACTTATCATAATAGTGTATTTGAGTAGCTAAAGTAAAACTGTTTATTCTGTGTATCTGTCCTGTAATAGGTATAAATTAATGGCATTTATTAAAAAAAAAATATTTGCTAAGGAGAAACCAACAACTACACACTATAGGCAATAAGAAGGTTAGTCTCCAACTCTTCATGACAGCATCAGAAATCATCTCTAAAGCGGTTCCCACTTGTGACAGCTTTATAACTAAAACATTTATTAAGTAACAAGATCACAATAGATGATCATGTCTGATTGGAAGTTAAGATTTTGAGGATATCCATCAGTCTAATGTCACAATGGCGGGCTAACATTCAACGCAAAAAATATCAATAAAGATATATTTTTTATCTCAGATTGATTGGTTGATCCTGTGCTCTGACCCTCTGAGTTTTTGTGGACCCTTGAAAAAGTATCAGTGTTTATTTGTGACAATTTGCTTTGTCGGTTTCTGGTTATTTACATTTGAAAGGAGGATTCTAAAAAACCGTGCAACCTGTGAGGTGCACGAACACTGGCTGGAATGAAAGGAAGCTTGTCGTTTTTCATTATAGACTTTCATCTTTGATGCCTTTATACATTTCTGTTGATCTTCTTCTTCAACACAAGTAGGTAACAGTAATTATTAATGAATTACCTGAATTTATTATGTGATTTTTTAAAGTGCCATTTATTGCCTGTTTTTTTTCGACCTCCATTTTATAATACTTACCCCTAACATTCAATAGCATAATGAATCACCGACGCGTACGCGACAAATGTGATTTATTTATAAACACTTTATTGTATAATGATAGACACAGTTACAAAAATGGACTTAAAACTAGTAAGTATATACAGAGGCGGGCTTATTGCCAAGAAGCAATTTCTTCCAACCAACCTTTGTTTGGTGGAAAACTAAAGTTCTTAAACTCCCTTAATACAATAAAAAGCTATAAGTACCTACTTGAATCAATTTAAGCAAAAAAAAAACAATGTGGAAAGTACCTAAACTAAAACAAACTACAAACTAAAAATACAAACTAACTAAGTACCTATTTAACTTACATAAATAATAATAATACAAATACACATAATACCTAAATGACAAAATAGACTTAATATATATCCGCTATATTTATATAAATACATATATAACTATATAATATAATACATATTATTTACCAACCTAAGGTTTTATAAAAGTGATCCTTTACGCGCTTTTTAAAGGTAGCAAGTGAAGGTGAAAGTCGCACGTCTACGGGCAAGGTGTTCCACAAACACGCCGCCTTCACAGCGAACGAGTCACTGTAAGAAGCAGCGTTGCGGTCAGGCACACTCAACATCTTGTTCTCTGTAGATCTCAACGCTCGGCCGTGGGAACATAGGAATGAAAACTTAGATCGGAGATAATGGGGGGAAGTAGGGTTATTCAAAACATTGAATAACATGTTGAGAATGTGGGTATTCCGGCGAAGGCGAATTGGGAGCCACTTCAATTGAGCACGATACTCTGAAATGTGATCATACTTACGTAATCCAAAAATAAATCGGATACATAAGTTCTGGAGACGTTCGAGTTTGTTGAGTAGCTCTTCAGTGAGGTCAAGGTAGCTTACGTCAGCGTAGTCGAGAATTGGGAGCAGTAGAGACTGTGCCAGCGTAATTTTAGTGGAAAACGGTAGGAAATACTGCAAGCGTTTAAGGGAGTGGAAAGATGCATAAAGCTTCCTGCTCACAGCGTCAACTTGCGGGATCCAAGAGAGAGTGCTGTCCATGATCACGCCGAGATTTTTTACTGAGGCTACATATGGTATGTCTGACTGGTCATACCTGACTTTCCTCACAGCTGAAAAGTTAATTTTGTTTAACATTCTGGAGCTGCCGAAAACAATCGCTTGAGACTTACTGGGATTAAGCAGCAAACCAAAAGATTTCACCCACTTGGAGATAATCTCCAGGTTGGTGTTAATGAGGCTAACAGCAGAGTTGAGGTTTTCAGGAAGTGCACTAGTGTAGAGCTGAAGGTCATCCGCATAGAGGTGGTAGAGAGAAGTCAGTTTGTTGGCTAAAATGTTTATAAACAAAGAGAAAAGCAGAGGAGAAAGAACGCCGCCTTGAGGGACACCAGCAAGTACTGGACACCAAGAAGAACTCTCACTGTCGGTACGTACACACTGCTTGCGTCCCTTGAGATAAGACTCGAACCAACTGGTGACTGCCGGAGATACGTTAAGAGAGCGTAAAATTCCAAGGAGTAGATCAAAATCGACTGTATTGAATGCGTTACTGAAGTCCAGCAACGCCAGGACAGTAACGTGTTGTTTATCTATGTTGCTGCGAATGTCGTCAGTAACTTTGATCAGAGCGGTAAGAGTACTGTGGCCTGGACGAAAGCCGGATTGGAAAGGATTAAGGAGATCGTTGTTGGAGAGGAAACTGGAAAACTGTTCAAAGACAAGACGTTCGAGGACTTTTGAGAGGAAGGGTAAAATAGAAATTGGCCGAAATTGCGACAACGATGTAGGATTCGGGACTTTTGGTAGTGGAAGAATGAACGCATTCTTCCATAGGCTAGGAAAGGATTTGGACAGGAGTGAAAGGTTCATGAGATTGGTTATGTGGGGCAAAATAACGTCCAATATTGGATTTAACATGTAGGCACTGATGTCATCAATGCCTACTGCTCTGCTAGTTATCGCCGAAATACATCTCTTAACGTCACGGCCAGAGACAAGTTTGAAATTGAATGAAGGGCAGTCAGGGAACGGCATAGTAGAAAGATGACTCAGAGTTGTAGCTTTAATGTGATCATTCAGAATCAGAGGGGGTGTTGAAAAATGCTTGTTGAGAGCAGTGAGGTCAGTGTTGATGTTCGAGGTTGCCTTGGTTTTCCCTATGCCCAGAGTTTTGAGGAAGTTCCATAATTGTGCATTGTCACAGTTTTCAATAGATTTATGGATATGTCGGCGTTTTGCATCCCTACACACTCTATTGCAGCGGTTCCTCAGCTCCTTGTACAGCCTCTCGTGCTCCTCAGTGGGTTGCTTCTTGTAGCGAAATCTGGCGTGATCACGTTTGGACATGAGCCTCTTTATCTCATCTGTGAGCCACGGGGCAGGCAGCTGTTTAACATGGACTGGACGGAGGGGTGCATGTTTATCAAAAAGATCGGTGAGTAGAGAATTAAACAGAGCAACCCTCTCGTCAATGTCGTCTATGTCGTTCAGCTGTGCCCAGTCAACAGCCTTAGCATCTTCACGCAACTGCTGCTCGTCCACCTTCTTAAAATTACGCTGGAGAATGGTACGCTTCTTGGGTTTGGGAGTACGAATTTTATATGAGAGATAAATAAGGTCGTGGTAAGAAAAACAGTCAGCTGTTAACTGACCATGTTTAATTACGAGATTCAGCGAAGACACAATAGTCAAATCCAGGAGGGTTGGGTCTGAATTAGGCGGATGGTGGGTGGCATCTGAAGGTAAGATGTGCAGATTTTTAGAGGTAACAATAGATTGCAATGACCTAGAACGAGAGTCGTTTTTCAGAAGACAGGTGTTAAAATCGCCCATGACTATGGTATTGTCAAACAAAGGAGTGTAATCGTCGAGAAGTTTTTCAAATGAATCAAAGTAATTGACAGTCAAAGAGGGGCTATAGTAAACTCCGAGGAGAATCCTGCTGTGGCCGAGACGAACTTCTATCAGAAGATGTTCTGCCTTCCCAGAATACTCACTCGGAGACTTACTGATGATAGAATAGGGAATATGGCTGCGAAGGTAAATTGCAACCCCACCACCGCCTTTATTGATCCGATCATTCCTAATGAGCTGGAATCCAGGTAATGGATAAAGAGAGGAGTCGAGTGAAGGTTTTAACCAGGATTCTGAAACAAGAACAGCATGAATGTTGTTGTTATCGAAGGACGTAAGCATATCGGAAAAGTGTGCCGGAATACTCTGAGCGTTGATATGAACTACATTCAGAGATTTCCGACAGTTCGAAAATTCTGAATTGAGACTAGATGAGAGCTGAACATACGACAGATCACAGCTACTAATGGATCCAACGGAAGAGCAAGAAAGGAAAGAATCATCATCATCACTGTTGGCAGAGTCATATGTACTCATATTATAATAAATACTAAATATAAATAAAATATATATTTATAAGATAATAATATACTATGTATTATACCTAAAATAAGAAAGAAATATACCTACTTTAATAAAAAAAAAAACTACGAATTCAATAAAATAATATTGATTGCACTATACACCCCTACGTGCTGTATAATATAAATGTCACAACAAACATTTTAAGTAGAACGAAACGTAAATTAATAGGTACACAGATTAGAGAAAAATAAATAAAAGTGTTTGACATTTGGCAAGTAAAAAGTATAAGATGACAGATGACATCATGACAGTGACAGTTGACAGACAGATAAAATAACCTAAAACTAAAGCTGCTGTACATGTGTACTCATCATTTCTAAAACATGAAATCAAAGTACAACCTTAAACTAACAATCCGTAAGCGGCAAAATAATTAAGAAAAACAGCACAACACATCACACTAACGCTTGGCTGAGACAGTGGCCTTGCTCCTGGTCACTGGCTTGCTGGGCTTGGGCACGGCCTTGTCACCTGGAGTCTTGGCGGCCGCCGCCGTGGTCGTCGGAGCCACTGCAGGATGCTTCCTGCAGAGCTCGTCCAGCTGCGCCGCCGAGACGATGGTCGCCTTGTTGCCGTCAGCGAGTTTCACATGCACGGCGCCATTCATCGTCCAGCACGCGCTGACTCCGAAGTGTCGGCGCGCGCGGGCGTAGTACTCCTGCCGGCTCTTAGTGAGGAACTCACCGACCACTGTGCCGCTCGACTTCAGCTGCGTCTTTCTTGCCCATATTGAAGCCTTCACAGAGATATTGGTGAACTTGGCTAGGATAGGGCGTGGCCTTTTTGGATTTTTGGCACCAATCCGGACGCAGTGTTGAATCTGAGACGGGCTGAAATCAACCAATCCCATCTTGCCTGTCACAGTGCCTGTGATGACTGCTGCCAAGTCCTCTCCATCCTGCTCCTCAATGCCAGAGAACAATAGGGCATTGCGCCGGCTGTGGCAGTCTATCTCCTCGACTCTTCCCGCCAGGCTGGCCACTTGGTCTTGGAGGAGGCGGAGAACACCTACAACCATCTCCTTGAATGATGCGAAGTCTTTAGCCAGGGCCCCGAGATCTGACATCTTGTCTGCTGAAGTAGTGGATGCAGCGAGCTTCCTCTCAAAATCATCAATCCGTGATGCAATCATGGACTCTATGCTCATCTGCTTCTCAAGGATGTCCTTAGCAGTGGCCATTGTATTTGTGAAAGTGAAGTGCAGTGGTGTGAGCAGTAGGTAGGGCCAAATTAGGGGTCAATGTTTATTGCAGCATAGAGGTGCAAGTATGTGCAGATAATAATAATTAGCTTAATTTGCACATATTCCAGTAGTAAATATGCCACAAACAATGTAAATAGAGTATTATAGCTATATTTAATTAAAAGAGTTTCTTATCTTAATTGTTGTCTTTTTTCGCTCCTACCCCCGAAAAAAAAATGATATTTATTCAGTAATTTTTCAGCGCTCACGTGTTTGCATAATACGATATCACCTACTTCATATAACACATCCCCTGGGGTTAGCGTGAGCCCGCGATATCTCAGCGATTGATGACTTCTGAAGACTCGGGAGTGTCGGGAGCGGTAGACGTATCACCAATATTAATGAGTCGTTTGTTAACACCCATGTCATGTGTGTGTCTCAGATTCGGTACCGATAGTTCAATCCACGGCATAGTTAAATTACACTTAAGAGCAATGAACAATTTCCACTTGCCATTACTACTCCACATGGCACTTGTATTAATTTCCTAGGTAGGTAGATAAAAAAAAAAAACACGCACTCACGCCTTGTACTAATGTACTCCCTTGCGGGGTAGGCAGAGGTGCATTGCTGCACCCACTTTTCGCCAGAGTTTATGTTAGTCCCAATGTAATAGGGGGCGGGCCTATTGCCATTTCACGGGCACATCCAAGACCCGAGAACAAATCGGCTGTCCCATTTTAAAACACAGTAACAGCCATGAGACAAAATGTTCAGGAGAGCCAAAAAACATTTTTGTCCCTTCATTTCAATGCCCTGGTAAAACTATGACAGATATCTGAACAAATGTAAGCTTAAAAGAAGCGGCAGAACCTAGGCTTTACATACAATACTATTTCATTTAAATATAACTAAAATTGTTGCTGTAATGCACAAAAGAAAACACTTACTAGGTTTTATATGGTTTTCTCACCCTAAAACCGCCCTCACTGACCATTTCAAAACCTAGTAAGAGCCATTATTGTGTAATTTAAGACAAGTTAAGTATATTGAAATTGCAATAATTGCGTAATAATTTCATTTTTTATATGTTTGGGATCCTTCACATATTATAAATCCAATTTTGCAGCACTTTTACACGACGGCACTATAAGTAATAGCTGAAATACGGGCATATTTTTATGTTTTTTTTTTGTTTTGTGTAAATGAATTAAATAGCCATATTAAGAAGGCTCTAACATGAAAATTATTTATGGCTGCCTTCAATTAGACAATATTTCCTAAATTTCTATCTAAAAATCAGTTTTCTCTTATTTATAACTTGTTTTTTTTTTGGTTTATGCAAAATAGGGCTAGTAGAAAGGTTCTGACGAGAAAGGTCTCTATGGCTTTTATTAAGAAGACAAAATTTACTTATGTTCTACTTTTAATTCAACTCTCTAGGTCTCATTGGTGCAAAGATACAGGTTCTGAAATGTCTGATATTTTGTTCGAAAAAAGTGTTAGTAATAATGTATGCCATTTGTGACTTACTAAAATTAACGGACGAAAATTGTCCTTTGCTGACCATTTCAAAACCTAGTAAGCGCCATTGACCATTTTAAAACCTAGTAAGTCATTTTCACTTACTGTGTTTTAAAATGGTTGGTGGCTCTTACTATGTTTTGAAATGGTTTTCGTGGCATTTTTGATTTCGCAGGGTGGAGTTACTAGGTTTTTAGAAATTTTATTTTCGTTTCTAAGCGGTTTTTTGATATTCTGACAATGCAGTTTTGTGCGGAATCGCCTAAAATAATATATAAATCAAAGACCCGTTTTTTTTAAAGTTGGCGGTTACTGTGTTTTGAAATGGGACAGCCGAAATATCTGTATTTAAACAAATATCTGCCCCAGCCGGGAATCGAACCCGGGACCATCGGCTCAGTAGTCAGGGTCACTATCCACTACGCCATTCGGTCGTAGGTAGATACTAACCCCCTTATTCATAGAAAAGTTACGATACGTTTTAACTAATAAACTGTTTTGTCCCTCTCTGTCAAAGAACAAATTGTCTCGGAGAGGGACAAAACAGTTTATTAGTTAAAACGTTCTATAACTTCTCTATATGAATAAGAGGGTATGACTATGCCGCTACGCCCAACTATAAATTGTGGCTAAGATAGGTTAGCCCAACTAGATTATGGTTGCATCAGTTGCATGGATTCTTAGATGTGCATAATAATATAATCATTATAAGATTCATTTATTATTCTTAGATCATGTAGTAACATATACATATAGATACAAGACATTGTATAGTTTATATACCACCCTTAAAACTCTACATTGGCTCTTCACGGAGTATGTAGAATTATGTAGGTATATAGATGTAGAGATGGTCCATAGGATCATCGTTTCCACATTTTTTTACATTTGAACATGTAATGATTTTTGGTAGTAGGCTTTTGTCGCGAATTCATTAAACTATTTATATGAGTAAACGCGAATATCTGAACTGTTAATAATTAATAACCGTGATTAGTACAAACATACTAATCACGGTGACGAACTGAATATGGGATATATCATAAACAAATTAGTTACTTAGTATCACGCACACGTGATGACCGATCAGTCTAATAACCTGATCGTCTGAATGTCAAGGATAATCCTGATGTTCTTAGGGGTTTCACCCCAGTGGCCTCCAACCTCCCCTATAGCCACCCCGTGCCTCGCTAGCAGGGTTGTTCCCTGGGACTGATCACATGGGATTGTTTCCCTAGCTTCTTACACTGATCACATGGGATTGATTCCCTAGCTTCTTACACTGATCACATGGGATTGTTTCCCCTGGCGCACTGAATATCTAATCTATCTATTATCACACGGTACGGGTACGGTATGTACCTCGTACCTCCTTTAAACCTTACATTATTAGCTCCTTAGTTTCCTTACTCATTATAAACACAATTGGTACATCAAGAAATCAAGTGTAGGTATAACTTATCAATCATAAACGAGATATAAAAGGTAAGTGGAAAGGTCACTTAGCTGCGCACTTGCAGTAACTGGCTGTTGTCTGAATCGGCTCCGCTCCGCGGGGTCCTCTCGCACCCACGACACTGATAACTCCCTCACTCTCCGTCTGCTCACCGCGCTGCTCGTTAACGTGGATAAATTAGTCTACCCTCAACTCGCCGATATTAATATTAAGGCTCGTCTACACTCAGAATAATTATCTTAATTATTCTGTGAGTCGAAATCGGTACAACTCCCGATAATTCGGGACACTCCCGCCGAGAGAAAAGTTTCTATGAGTGAGACGCTTTTACCTATTCTAATATAGGTCATAAGTATATGTATAGATCAGCCACCGACAAATTAGACCCTTCTCAAAATTTTCGTGTTTTGATTTTACGTCTATATTAATGCCTGTTTCATTAATAAGCAATAAAGCATACATCGGTAGCAATCTCTAGTTTTGGCTCCTTTGCTACAAGTTCCTCAATTGCACTTCTCCTTTCGTACCATAACAACATTCCAGTAATTCAAGCAATTTTCTATTGCAAGTTCTATTTGATACTTCTACTATGTGGCTTCTATTACAAATAATAGTTCATCCTATTTTTCTATTATCTTTTATTCTTACTACACCTCTTCTTTTCTTACTACACCTCTTCTTGCATTTACATTTATTACTGATATCTGTCACATAATACACAATTACACACGACTGTACTGCAATTTTCTGCTTTTAGCTATTTTTCCTGTTGACTTCAGCATGTAGACACTTGAACACTCTAAATCTTAATACTCAATCAACGATAATCTTAAATCAAATAAGAATTAGCAAACAAACTATTGTGACAGTTTACTCGGGAGCTGTGGCTGGCCTAGCCGAAACCAAGGGGAAATGCACAAAGGTTCTACTCGAGAGAGCCACGCACAGAAAAATCGCCCCCTCTCTGCACAGAATAGAATAGAATACATCTATTTCAACACACAATAATGTATTCGGTGTCGACACGTCCCCCATATAGCTAAATTAACGCTTCAGACTAAACAATATAATCATGTCATATTCTTATCATTTATCTTTATTAATATTGTATTTATTGTTTGCTATTCTAAGGATATAAATATTAGTAGGTATCCCAAATGAATGTTCAATGTACAACAACTATATTAATCTCTTCATCTATAACCATACTGTAACTCAATTTTATTATTCTATATGTATTTATGTTTTGGTATAAGTGGAGTGTTAGCTACTACAAGCTATTATCTTGAACTACGTTCGAAGACCCTCCCCGGCACAGAAAAACTATTAATTTGAACATCTAAGCCTTAGCTTTTATTATAACAAGCATTAGAGTAAATTTCTGTGTATTGTAATATTTTACATTCTGTAACCTCCATCATTATTGTTATGCTTTCATATTGCGTTTGTCAGTTAAAATGTTGAACCAACACATACATGGTTCAAGGGCAAATATAGGAAGTTAACAGCAGTTCAAAGTTAAAAATTGTGATTTGTATTCGACTTATTACGTCGTTGCCCTATGGCAAGTCTTTTATCCTTACGACTATTCGTATAAAACAGTGCTAGTTATTATAGATTGGTAATGATAATAAATGCTAGCAAAACAACAAAATCCATTTTGTTACTGAAATACCTAGTGAAAGCAGGTATACTTATGTACGTCTGTCTGCCATAAAACATTAGCTTAGTAGTCATCAGACTAATTTTATTGTATGCCTGAACTTAAGGAGTGCTATCCTGTCTTTTCATCCCTTCATATTAGGATACCATTAAAGAATCTGTCTCTTTATCATTAACAGATTATGATATAAGTTTGGAAACATTCATTGCAACAAGTATTTGTAATATTTGGACCAAGTTGCTGGGAATATTATGTGATAGTAAACCCACATAAAAGTCAAGAGAAGTCCTGATCCTGATCTTGAATAAGATACTTTAGTATACCTAAACTGAGGCTAACTCTCTCTTGGTCTGACACTGGACTTGGTTATTATACAGAGTTTGATGACACGGTTAGTGATACACCGATACTGATGCTGATACTGGTACTGGTACTGATACTGATATGCAATTTTATATTCTGTCTATAGTTCTGTTCAACGTTCTATGAAAGTTCAGATGTATGGGTAGGTTCATTACTTATAAATTAGCTCAACCTTTCCAATTACAACGGGCACTGACTTTGCCACTGGCTCTGACTGTGACTCTGACAGTGACTCTGACTGTGACTCTGACTGTGACTCTGACTGTGACTCTGACTGTGACTCTGACTGTGACTCTGACTGTGACTCTGACTGTGACTCTGACTGTGACTCTGACTGTGACTCTGACTGTGACTCTGACTGTGACTCTGACTGTGACTCTGACTGTGACTCTGACTGTGACTCTGACTGTGACTCTGACTGTGACTCTGACTGTGACTCTGACTCTGAATCTCACTCTGACTCTGACTCTGACTCAATGACTCTGACTCTGACTCAATGAACAAGTATAGTAGTACCCATTCACTATAAAATGCACACAGGTCATCATTTGCATATCTGTTTATCTGCATTAGGGCATGCAGCACCGCAATACCGGGATCCCGTAATGCTGGGATCTCGGACAAACTTTACGCTTTGAAGTAACACCGGAATAGGACTCTTTTAGGCTATAAATAAAGCGATTAAGATATAGTTAGCCTTGTGTTCCTATATACCATGAAAGCCCTCTTGTTTCCAACCGTTTTATGCAGTTTTCGAACGTTGGAAATCTACTGTTGTCCATGCGTAAACGAAAATCAATGTTAAAAAATATATATTATAAAATATAAACTCTAATACTCAATTGTTGTAAGAAAAACTAAATTATTGCTTTTCTTGTTTAATTTGGTCCTATACGACCTTTAAACACAATATATGCCATTTATTACAATGAAGTCTAATACCGGCACTAATACCGGAATCCCGGTATTGAGTTGTAAACCGGAACTCAATACCGGCATTGAAAATTTATCCGGTATTGTATATGCCCCAATCTGCTTACCTTGCACTAAGGTTTTCTTATCTTATCTTATAATTACATAATATTTCAGTTACATCCCCATTGGGCCTCAAATATTCATTTCATGTATTGACACTAAAACACAACAAACAGCAACAAATGACTATGTACCTCATGTACCTACATGTTGCACTTATTCTATCTATCCTTCTTCAAGCCTAATACATAGTACGTAAGCACCAGTTTGCATATCCGTTCTCTAGTTAGGTAGGTACTCAATATTTAACATGGACATTGTTAATCTTTAATTTTAATTGAGACTTAGGTACCCTTTTGCTTCAACACTCACACTACTTAAACTTCTGACTTATACGAGTACAACGTTCTTCTGATATAACATCTATATGTTAAGGAAACATAAAGAGGATTACCGTACATCTGTCTATTGAATTCTTCTTCCATTTGGTGACGTACGTACGTACCCATGTATATCTAAATATAATTCTGTTCTTACGTAGGTACTTTACTTTATGAGTACCAATACCACATGCTAGTTAAGGTCATGTGCATTATATGTATACAATTATACATTGTATACCACACATAATTGGATGCTAAAAATGATATAAAATCTAAAAATATTGCAGATCTCAATAAAAGGGATGTGTTTATACTACTTGGTTATCCATACTATTTACCTATGGCAAACTTGTTTTGAAAACTATTTTGGATCCAAAATAACGTGAATCTGAATTTTATCTTTGATGACTGATTTAAGTCTGTGGTAGTCTATGTCTTATATCTAACGTTTCTCTATATCAGATCACGTTTTGTAAGGTAAAACTCTAAATTAATAATCGATCTACTGTACCAACATGATATGTATCATTAAGATTTTGATAGTTACTTTGTAGGTTTTCCACATTGTCAATTAGTAGTCTAGATTGACTTCTTAACTAGATCTGAATTTTTATTTCTTAATAGCAATGCTTTTGCTGCAACTGGGCTATTTTACGTGCTAATACTAGAATGTTATAACATTAATCATAGCAGAACTTTCATGAAAATGGCAAATTTTACGACAAATTTGAATATTACCTAAATAACTCATTTTAAAAATATGGTGAATACCACATACCACAATGCAACGTTCTGAATGACTGATTTAACTTGGTCTCTCTGTATAGGCAACTTATTGTTACTGATAGGTCATAACATGTAACCATGCAAGTGTTGTCGCGCTACTTTATTACTTGTGTTATAATTCTAACAGCTATAACGACACTAATCAACTTCATCTCACATACAAGTTTCAACTTTGATGAAACTGAAACTACTTATTTTCCTCTCGGACTCATTGACTAAAACTTCTGAGATCACTCGTGATCCTTTAAATTATATGATTAGCTCCTTAGTTTCCTTACTCATTATAAACACAATTGGTACATCAAGAAATCAAGTGTAGGTATAACTTATCAATCATAAACGAGATATAAAAGGTAAGTGGAAAGGTCACTTAGCTGCGCACTTGCAGTAACTGGCTGTTGTCTGAATCGGCTCCGCTCCGCGGGGTCCTCTCGCACCCACGACACTGATAACTCCCTCACTCTCCGTCTGCTCACCGCGCTGCTCGTTAACGTGGATAAATTAGTCTACCCTCAACTCGCCGATATTAATATTAAGGCTCGTCTACACTCAGAATAATTATCTTAATTATTCTGTGAGTCGAAATCGGTACAACTCCCGATAATTCGGGACAGCTTTACACAGAGAACTGTACACATACCTACATTTCGAAATTTTATTAGTGACATTACCTTTGGTGTATGAATGTAGGTATAGTGCCACAAACTTATCTGTTCCGGTGAGAGCGAACTAAATTGGTCCATATAATCTATGTCATGTCAATATGAAATTCATTAGTAAGTAATGAGGTATGGACCAATTTAGTTCGCTCTCACCGGAACAGATAAGTTTGTGGCACTATACCTAAGTACGTGCCGGTCATAAGTAACTCAGTAAACCCTGAGGATGCGAAAAAAATAGTCATACCATACATTCTGTTCAGTTGGTATTGAATTTTATTATGAATCAGTTTTTCTTTGCAATTTCAGAATTAAGTAAATATTTTTCAGATCTGAACAAGTGCACAGGTTATTTCTGGCTTCTACATCTTACGCCATCTAGTTAAAAAATATTGAACTTTAATATATTTTTCACAACAATGCCATCTAATGCAACTCGATTGCAACACTAAGGCATAGTGGTCAACTTTTATGTAACCAAAGGAACGAATGTAGAGTATTTTCGCTAGATGGCGCTTTTTGTTGTAGCATACTGATGTGCGTTCATAGTTCTGTAAGTTAAGCATAGATGGCGTTAAAATAAATATTGTAATGACGTATAGGTGGGTTCCGCTCATCTGGCATAATCTTTATTGACCAAAACTCATTTCGCATAACTCGTATGGTCTAAACTTTTTTGGCCGAACCATCACTTTGCCAAGACTTATGTGGCATAAGGCTCGTTTCGTCTAAAACTCTTTAGGCACAATCTTTAAACACCTAAGTTCCGTTTGCTCAAATTTATGTTCGCCTATACCTATGTATAATCTTGTTTCTCGTAATGTTATCTTAATAAATAATATATTAAGTATGTAGTAAATGTACAAATTGTGGTATTTTTCTCCTACATCCTGAAAATCACGATATTGTATGATCAAAAAATCGAAAGTTAACGACCAATATAATTCTTACAAACCCCATGAGATCGAAACCTAAAAATAGGTGCGACGACGAGCAAAGCGAGGAGGAGCGTGTTAGGTACACATGTTCATCAAAACCAAAGCGGAGCGCAGCGAAGCGGAGCGGAGCGTTTTCCAAACAGCGGAAACAAAACAAGGCACTAGTTTGCGCTATGTAGGGAGACGCTCCGTCAAAGTTAAAGCCAAACGAATATTATTACTTTGTATAAACCTAATGAACCTATGCCATAGCATTATTAGGCTATTCAAGATTTGGTCATACCATTATTAGGCTAAACAATGTTATGCAAAATAACTTTTTACTAAACGAGATTTATGCCATACGATTTTCGGCGTAACGAGACTTTGACCAAACGTTACTATGCAATACGAGATTAGGCAAATAAATCTTATGCCAAAAAAGGTAGAACCCGTATAGGTGCTACGCTTGGATTAACGATATCGTAGTAGGTATTGTCGATTAATCACTGAGGCCTTATGGCTACTCTCCAACTATTATTATTATTTTCATAATATACATATAAAAAAAGTTCTTAAGTAAGTAATTATCTGAATTACTTACCTTAAGTACCTTACCTTATAATTTGACAAGGTACCTACACTGTTACAGAATACAATAAATCTAAAATTATTATCCGAATTCCAAGCTCGGATATTTTTTGAAAATATCAAGGATTGCGTATATTTATCGTTATCATTTGAAAAACCATGATTATTATTAGTTTATAAGGTACCTACTTCACAGATTAAACGAATGATGCATGGAATCCCTAGAGGTTCGTTTCCAATACCGATCTTTCTGGTACTCACTTTTCCATTCACAAAGGTTGTCCCGTCGATTAAGCGGTGTCTTGAATACCTAATGCGATAGAATGAGGTTTGAGACTTGCATGCGAATCCCTATTCCCGAAAACAAAACTATTTGATTTAGGGACCCTATATCGCGAAATCAAAACGTAGTTGTCAAATTCAATACATTTCGAATGCGAAAATGGTTGTCAAAAAAGATTGCGATATGCACACTAAGTTAAGGATAAAGCAGGATAAAGTAGGATTATAATAAATATACCTATTATTATTTTATTATTACAAAGATGACTGAATATTTACCGTTTATGTTCTTGTTTCAGTCTTCGAACGTCATTGGTTGATTTAGCAAAACCTCGATTGGTTCGCATTGAAATTGCTCTGCAGTTTTGAATCAGTAGTTTTCAGGTTCTTTTTGCTATCGGTTTGTTCGGTGTGTGGAGAATTTGAGGTTTTACTGCCAGTTTCTATAACTCTATCTATCTATAACTGGTACAAAATACAAAAAATACAAAAATATTTATTTCTTTAGCCATAGGTAGGTAATCAATTACAAGGTTGGAATCTCCTTTTAAGTGCACTAAGCACCTGTAGTTACTTTCATACGATTTTGAAAGATTGTTACTTTTGATTATGTCAAAATCGTATGAAACTAACTACCAGTTATGGATAGATAGAGATTGTATAGAAACTGGCAGTTAATCCTTTTTACCTAGCTATAGTACCGACCGTTCTAACGTAGGTAGGTACTTACCTACGTTCTACATAAACAACGTATCTTATAATATTATCTGTGGTTAAATTTTAATGAGTATTTTTATTAATCACATCATTTCTTATCAGCCTAGTCACAAATTACTTACCTACCTGCAAAAATAAAACTTTAAGCTACCTATGTATTTTACCTATGATTTTTTTAGACAACTAAATAATACCTATTCCATTCCACCCCATACTTTTATGTTGTCAGTGCTGGCCCCCGTACTCTACCCGGCTGGTTTCCCGGCAAAAAACTCCAACAACAATGAATTCCCAGCTTCGTATAAATTAGGTGGCCCGCACACGAGGCGGCCGCAAAAACTCCGATCGGCGGAAAGTTGGACGATTAAGTCGCGGCCTGCCAGCGACATCTAGTGTTATAATCCGGTAAACTTTACACCTTCGTCAAGGTGCGATTAATGGGAACGCTTTCTTTCGCAAGATTTATGGAAATTAGGGGAGGAAAAATTCGGTTATCGAGTTAGGTGGGGTACCGAACGGTATTGGTGCCGAAATTCAGTAGGCAGTAGGGCATGCAATACCGGAACAATTTTCAATACCGGTATTGAGTTCCGGTATTACAACTCAATACCGGGATCCCGGTATTAATACCGGTATTAGACTTCCTTGTAATAAATGGCATATACTGTGTTCAAAGGTCGTATACATCAAAATAAAACAAGAAAATGCAATCATATTCTGTATTTTGTAGTAGATTTTTACGAGAATTAAGTTTTAGAGTTTAAATTTTAAAATAAATTATTTTTTTACATCCGCTGCCGGTTTACGCATGGTCAACAGTAGATTTCTAGCAGCCGAAAACTGCATTAAACGGTTGGGAAAAAGTGCGCTTTCACAGTATATAGGAACACAAGGCTAACTAAATCTTAATCGCTTTATTTATAGTCTAAAAAAGTCCCAATCCGGTATTACTTCAATACCGGTATTAACTTTCAATACCGGTATTGAAAAAAGCGGGAATTTTGTCCGGGATCCCGGTATTACGGATACCGGTATTACGGTATTGCATGCCCTAGTAGGCAGATATTTATATTATTTAAGAATATATTCACGACTTAGGTACTTTATTATTCCCGGTACTTCTCACTGAACCAAATAAGGTAGTCTCATATTTTTTTACTTATATACAGAAAAAAAAGGAAAGAGACCATACATACAGTATTCGACTAAGCAGCTTCTACCAGCAAACTGCCCGAAGACTATTTTCAAAATCCTACAGCATAATGAAGTTAACGTGAAATTTCATAAAGCTCAGAGTTATAAAGGTGTTATACTAGGGAGTTATAATACCAACACTATGTACCTAGTTGCTGTAATTAATTATAAGAGCATATGCATTTGCGGCGCCGCAGTCTGATAGAATTAATTTGCATCCTCTTCTATGCAAAACCCTCTTAACATGTTTGCATACATTTTTAATCATTTTCAGTTGAAAGTGCTTCACAAAGATAATCATTTTTAATAGAGTAAAATGAGATCAAGATCTTAAGCTGAATGTTACAGTTCTAATTGTTGTAAGTTACGATCGTTTCGTTTACGTTTCATGGTCCTTCTTCTTAGCGTTTCGTTGGCAAAACTAGACCTGCATGGGGAGTGGTGGCAAGTTTTTACACAGTTAGATTAATAGTTGGTATGCGAGTTTAAATCAAATTTGTATTGAAGGGTCGCCATCTAGCAGTAGGTAGACGCGTTGCTCTAGCTCCGCCATTTTCCGACTGCTACACACTTACAGTTGGCCATCGTCTAGGGTAAAACTGTGGTGAAAAGTCAAAGTCTGGTAAACCTCATTTTTTTACAAACTCCGTTTGAAAAAGAGCTCTTTGTTTTTGGCGAAAGGATTATTAGCCAGTCCGATTAGTTGTCAAGTCACAGGTTCGTTTTATTCATGCACCCCGTGAAGTCTCTTACGAGAGAAAATACCAGTACATACCTACATATACAATCCTTTCCTTAAAAATATATCACAGTTTTCTGAGAGGAAGTCTTTAAACAAAATAAATAACGATCGTCTAGCGTTGCAACTAAAAGCCTGCCAAGTTTAAAATAACTGTTTGTGCGCCGCCCAGGATGGCGAGGTAAAAGCCTGATATTTTGAAGGTTATGAAACAGGACGGTTCCACAGAGGCTTACAGTCAACGAGAACCTTTATGTGACTATGTTTCTTTTTAGCACGTAGAGTCCAACTAAGCTAACTTTGGCAACTGAAAAAAGTGCCAACACTAAAAAAAAGTTTATTAGATATTCTTTGCGATTTTTGTCTGACTGAAATATTATCTGAGGAATAAAATTGTTGCCGTCACTGTCTAATACAAACATTCAGACTCTCACTTCACAGCATGAGAATTATTCCCTAGGTAACCTTTATCTGACCATTGAAAAATCAGCCCTGAATTTACAACATGAAGTACCTAAGTTAATCCAGTACAAAAAACGTTGTTAAACAAACCTACAAACAGAGATTGAGAAAAAAAATACAAAGTTAACAAGCCACGAAAGAGGCTTACGTTAGATGTGGTAATAAAGAGTGGCAACAATTTATTTATATGACACTGCTGGGAGAAGTTAACCAAAGAGCGAGCGAAGGTGAAATCAACTTGATGCGAAGAGGAAAGAATAAAATGATTGTAAAGACTCAGAAGAAATGGGACTACCAGCGAAAAGTTTTTCTTTTTGAAATGAATGCATATTATGAATAGTAATAAACCACAAATTTTCTGTAAGTCAGCCACCAACTAAAATAGGGCGCATAGGTGCTGGAAATTGCGTAGATTGGTGATGATAATATATGGAAGCTAATATGACAAAATTACAGAAGTAAAGGAGATACCTACAGTCAACTCCGTAAGTATGTAATTAATTAGCTATCTATACCTACTGTGTGTTAGGCATGTGAGCCAAAATTCGAGTAATGAGATGACCCTTGTAAACTAATACAGTTCGTTCTATAAATTCTGAGAAAAGAAGCGAACCTCGGAGGTTTCTCACTTTATAATGTTTTTAACCCTAGAGTAGTCGCGCCTTTTTGTGTGACGCGAGTGCTCGCGTGGCGGCATTTTGCCGCACGTATTAAAATGTTTTTTTTGGACACTTAATAATTACGAAATCTTATAAATGTATATAATTTGAAAAGATTCAATTATATAGTATTAGAAAATGTAATATTTATAGTTTTTATATTATAATTGTTCATTATTTGAGCTATCGTTCATGCTTTGGAAAAAATTGTGATCTTTTAGGTATAAATTTGTCATAAGTCACACAAAATCAACAAATCTCAAAATTATTAAAAAAATTTGACGTTATCGTCATCTACAGCATTTATTTCAGCAACACAGTCCTGAAACATGAACACAAAGTATTCGTTGCACAGTAACTTTCTTCATGTATTGTACCCTTTTTTGACCTGCTATTTTTCTTATATGGACATAGTTATAGGCATGTACCCTCTCTTCTTTAGGGTGTTTTTTGTTGGTCCGGTGGTACAAAACGGGAAATTTGTACCACCAGACCAATAAAAAACACTTATGTACTGTCCATATGTAAGATTTGATTGTTATACGTGGTGTAGTTATGGGCAGAGCTATTTTTTCCAGGTAAATTCGTCGTAAAATTAACTCGTTAGTAAATTAACAATGTTATATCGTAAATCGAATGTAAACTGAAATAGATACATACCTACATTATATTTAAATTATTATTACCAAAAAACACTGAAAAACTAACAATATTTTATAACAATTGTAAAAAAAAATACTTTAATTTTACTGACGCGAGTGCTCGCGCGGTGAGCATTTTGCCGCCCCGTGCGACACACTCTCTTCAATTCTCTCTTCCTGCTGTAACCTGTGCACTGATTTCCTCCAAATTTACGTAACATGTAGGAGAAGACCGAGAGGGCAGCTACATAGGCGCTGGACCTCGAGGAGTGCATAGTTCACAAAATAATAAACATTCTTTGCTGAGGGCGGCAAAATGCTCATAGCGCGAGCACTCTAGGGTTAATAACATTATAATGGTTAATACACCCAATGTATTAATTTGTAAGTTTTATGAATATTATTAATTACCTATTAATTAAAAAAAACACGCACTCACGCCTTGTACTAATGTACTCCCTTGCGGGGTAGGCAGAGGTGCATTGCTGCACCCACTTTTCGCCAGAGTGTTATGTTAGTCCCAATGTAATAGGGGGCGGGCCTATTGCCATTTTACGGGCACATCCAAGACCCGAGAACAGGCAGAGGTGCATTGCTGCACCCACTTTTCGCCAGAGTGTTATGTTAGTCCCAATGTAATAGGGGGCGGGCCTATTGCCATTTTACGGGCACATCCAAGACCCGAGAACAAATATATGTGTTTAAACAAATATCTGCCCCGGCCGGGAATCGAACCCGGGACCATCGGCTCAGTAGTCAGGTCACTAACCACTACGCCATTCGGTCGTCTATTAATTAATTAGTAAAACCGAAACTGTTGTTGTTTTATCAATGCTTATACTGCTTATGCTTATTGTTTGGAATTGCTTCGAGTATTGATCACTTATTATTTCAATGAGCAATATCGTCGGAGGCAATCGTTCATAAAAACTGAACGGTCGCCTGCTCATACTGCATGCTGCATACAAGGGATTAAACTGACGAGGCTATTCACGAATATTTGACAGGAAAGTTTTATTTGTGAATGAAAATATTACTTTCCCGATGTGGAAAATACCTAAATGATTTTTACACTAGTGATAATGATAAACCTAGTAGGTACAGGACTAAGGTTACCGACATAGCTGTAAAAATATGCAAGCTGAAGTGGCATTGGGCTGGTCATATCTGCCGGAGAACCGATATACGTTGGGGTAGACGAGTTCTCGAGTGGAGACCACGAACAGGGAAACGCAGCGTGGGACGCCCACCTGCCCGCTGGACCGACGACCTTTGGCGGGTAGCCGGTAGTGGCTGGATTAGGAAGGCCGAGGACCGAGTGTTGTGGCGCTCCTTGGGAGAGGCTTATGTCCAGCAGTAGATGATTATTGGCTGATGATGATGATGATGATAGTAGGTACAGATAGAAATGATACGGGTTGTTTAATATTTTATAGGTAATCCATGAACAAATAGTCTTCTATTCTTTCTTGTGTGAATCAGGAAAACGCAGCGTGGGACGCCCACCTGCCCGCTGGACCGACGACCTTTGGCGGGTAGCCGGTAGTGGCTGGATTAGGAAGGCCGAGGACCGAGTGTTGTGGCGCTCCTTGGGAGAGGCTTATGTCCAGCAGTAGATGATTATTGGCTGATGATGATGATGATGATAGTAGGTACAGATAGAAATGATACGGGTTGTTTAATATTTTATAGGTAATCCATGAACAAATAGTCTTCTATTCTTTCTTGTGTGAATCGGTCAGAAGTCTGAAGAAACGGTTGCTCTGAAACTTGTTAAGTCCAAAATGTATTTGTTATAATAGTTTAGTAAACTGTTTTTGATTATCTAGTCGATATAAAATACTGACTAAAAACTAACAATAATTTTCGAATTGTGCCAAATGCCGCGAACAGGAATTAACAGCTGTTGGCGCTAACACGCGGATTACGCGGGTCGGATTGCTCTCCACACTGTGGAGTTAGGGCGTTCGGTTTCGATCACATAAAACTATGCTTTTTCTAACTGTATCTATCTACTTATAACAAATATATAATTAAGTATGATTAGGTATACATGCAAAGTTTTGAAAGTTATTCATCATAGATGGCTAGATAAAATTGCCAATTAGATTTCTGATATTTGGATTGATTTTCAGAAAATGTATCTCTTGGTTTCGTAGAACTTACAAAGCACATGAATTCACACACCTGAATTTCAAATGCTTTGTGTAATTTAGTCTGAAACTTGCAAGATCTAAGCAGCATTACGAGTTAACGAGAGCGTGATAAATTGATATTGAACTTATGTAAATTCTTATCAAATAAAATATTATACATCCAAAATCACCCCTACGCTTAAGCTTCACCTATCCGCGTATAAACATAGGTATATCAAAACAGCCTAAAATATTCAACGTGGCCTAGCCTAGCAGGATGGCGGGCAAACGGGCCATGAAATTAAGAATCTGTTACAACGGGCGGGAGGCTGCAACCGCGACAGACAGATGGCAAATAGGTACTATTTGTTTACTACCCCATCGCATCGGCTAGACTTAGCGAGATTGAAGTTTGATTTTCAAACGGAACGGACATTTTGGTGCCAGACCGTGATTGAATTACCATGAGGTGTTTTTTATTAGATAAGATGAGAGCAATGCTTGACCGTGATTGCTGTAACGTGAACGTAAATAAGAAATTACTATGAGGTGTTTTTATTACATACCGTGGTAGCAAATTATTCAGGATAGGATCAAATTGTTATTCTATAGCCAGGATTTTTTTCCAAGCCTAACAGTTGCTATATAAGAAAGAAATCTATATACACACACCGATAGAACCACTACAAAATATCAGCAAAGGTGGTAGAGAACCCTACACAGGGATCCATAGCTTCCATCTTCAGACACATTTCCAGACATACTGGTTCACTTACTCACTATAGGTGTACAATTTAAACCCACCTGCATACACGTGGGTATATAAAGTTAACAGCTAAACGAACAAGTTAAATATTTAAGTACATACGCAAGTTACCAGCGCTGCGAGTCGCGCGGTCCCGGAGGCGCGTGACAGGCGCTGCAGCGCTAGAATATCTAACACTGGGTAAACCCGGTAAACCAATCCATTTCTAGCGGTTTGCGCTGCGCTTCTGTGTTCTAGTACCTCTAGCGCTAATTCTCTAGCATTGGATTTTGCACATGAGCGTTTCGTGATGTTCTTTTGTCTAGAGATGCTCATCTTATGATAGTCTTCTTGACCGAAAAGGAACATGAGGATACAATGGGATACAAAGACACGTTTGAAAGTTTGCCGTGTCTATAGTGTGTAGTGTACAGCTAGTGTAGGCTTCATAGTTCAAACAAGGTTCAAAGATAAATGCGCTTTTTTATTATATTTATAGGATATAGGACACAACATTTTCGACAGCCAGTTAATAAGAAGATGTTTTTATCGAGTGTTTATTAGATGGTTTCGATTTCCCATGTGGAAGTATCCGCTTCTCCGCGAAGGAGCAAAATCTCATTAACTCTTTGACGTATATGTATTGGCTTCGGCGAAGATTATTGCCATCTTTATTCATTGGCTGAGTTGATAGTTTTATATTTGTTTTTTGTATAAGATGTTGGAATTCTGTTAAGAAACGTTTGCGATAAATTAATTTAAGATTCATGGAAATTCATCTTTATCGTTATTATACCTTAAAGCAGGGTATATCGATAATTAATCGAGTACCTATTATTAATCAGGTAGTCGCTGGTATACCATCATGATGTTCTTGTGCAACATGAGGGAATAGACGTCACATTTATTTATTTATTTATTTATACTTTTATTGCACAATTTACAAAAGTAGATGTACAATGAGGTGGACTGAATGCTAAGAGCATTCTCTACCAGTCAACCTGCAGGAGGTTCAGGAGCAGAAAGTAGGGAAGTGGAAAAAAATAACAAAAATCACAATCAATCAATGAATCTCACAAAAAAAACCTACACAAAATCTACCACAATTATACCTACATATATATAAAAATTTTTTTATATAAACCTATACCTAACATTCTAATAATACATTTATATATAGGTACTTATACTACATATACATACACATAAATATATAACACTAAAACAGAGGTACATGAAAAGGCTGTAATTAATTATATCCTAACTTGTTGAGGTAATGAGACCGAACTAAGGATTTAAAAAGTGCACATTCGTCTTTGTCTGTAAGTACTTAGGTACCTTGTTTACAAAAAAAATCGCCAACTGTACCATCCACATCGGACCTTGGCCCACGTCCACCACCGGCCATCAACCGCAAGCAAAAGTGACTCCCGAAATAAAACAAAAGAAAACGTAAAAGTGTCCAACCGGCCATCAGTCGGGCACGCGAGCCCGCCGGGACCTTCCGACGGTCACGTATAAATTACAAAGAGAAATGCCGTTTTCCTTTTGTCCGGATAAAGTTCCGTCTTCTAAAGCTTAAATCCCGACTTGAATTACGTGGGGCGCAGTTTAAAAACACCTTGCGGATCCCGACAGTAAACTTCTGTGGGAAAACTTACGAATTCTATTAAGAGAGGTTAATAGTGAGCCGTGCACTGAATCTAGATGTAGATTTTGTGTGTACTTACCTGTATTATAAGCTTTTATATACATCTTAGGTGAAGTATAGATCCAAATGTGCCATAAATACTGTATATACCGAGTACAATGTATGAATGATGTACCTACTTAGGTAATGCTGTATCTCAAAGTAGGTCCCAAAATAGAAGTTGCTCATAATATCGGGTACATTGAGTTGGCAACGGGCATGTCACAAATAAAATCCTACTCCCTAAATTTAGGTGTAGTAGGTAGGTATTTACCCTTAGTACAAGTATGAAGCAGCTGATTGAGTGGTGAAACTCCATCCGCTATACGTTTTCGCCTCTATATTTGTAACGGTCAACGGTCTGTCAGGGCGTCATCGTTCATCTGCCCAATAATGAGTGTCAGAGGCGAAAAAACATTATCTTTGTAAGTTGATACTAATTAACTGTGGATGTTATGAAAGCGATATATCAGGCGTCCGTCACGGCGCGCCCAACAGCCGTCAAACCAGCGTTTTTGGAGCTTTCGTGTTGAGCGCAAACACTGAAACGTTTCATGAAATATCTGTCCTTTGTTCAGTAGTTTTTTATGTGATTTTATGTTTTCTTTAGGCTGATCTGTATCAATAATATCAATATAAATAGATAGGCTGGTCAAGCAATCAAATTTACCTAAATCCATACATACATACATATTATTATGCTCACTCCTGTCTCCCAGAGGGGTAGGCAGAGACTATGGATCTCCACGTGCCACGATCCTGACATACTTCTTTCGCTTCCTCCACATTGATAAGTCTCTTCATACACGCACGTCGGTTTCGGAAACTCCTAATTTGGCTCTTCTTGAGTATGTCGCCTATCTGGTCGACATACTTTCGCCTAGGACGTCCTCTACCGACACAACCATTCATCTCCGCACAATAAATTTCTTTCGTCAGTCTTCTTTCATCCATCCTTTCAATGTGACCAAACCATCTCAACATTCCCTAACTAAATCCAATAACTATTTAATGTAAATATATTATTATGTACGATGCCATTTCATCTGATATACATAAATATTGACAAAAAAGATAAGAACAACATTATTGCAAACACGGAAACAAACGTACCAGAGATCTCAACAATTTGGCTGAACAGAAAAGCGTATTCATCAGATGAGTTAATTTGCGCTTGCATGCGGCAGAGAGCCATCCGTCATCTTATAGTGTTGTCTACAACACGTGCCAGGGGGGTCACTCTATACAGGGTGATGCAAAAAGGGTTCAAAACAAAAATTGTTCAGAATGACCCCCTAAGTCACCCCCTTTCGGCTTAGTATACCCTTTTTGAAATCCCTGTATATGAGGAAACACTGAATGATGCGCAAACCACAACACTATCTCGTTTCACGGCATTTCACGGCAGCTCTCGTTCGTTCGTTTTTCGTCAGTACAGAGTAACCCTCATGTTATTACTTTGTCACGAGACAATTTTGAGGGACATCACTAATTAGTAACGCGGCTTCGCTAGTTTGAAACGGGTACTGTGGAAAAGCGACAACCTTTGGTAGTAATAAATAGAAAACGTTATAACTGATTGTACCTAATTGAATGTAAATAATACAGTTTCTGTTAGATTAAGATGCAAGAGAGGAAAAAATAACTGAATTTACCGCTAAAAGAATCTTTAATAACCCAAATTATATATGACAACCCGTAAATAGATAAACGAATCTCTCTTTATTAATACTCATTAGTATACAAAGTATAATGTTTTGATAGGGATTAAAAACCTTAGTGGGGCTGTTGCCGTAAAGGTTTCACGGTGCTTTTACGACATAACGCAGCGAGCGGCATTGTCCGAGCCTAAACGGAATTTCGTTATGCCCGTATTACGTACGAGAAACGAACAACAAAGTGGTAAAGTAGGTATTACTATACAAAGCCTGGGTCACGTGTAATCTTTAGATTTGTTATCTGGTTCTAGTTGTATTCATGAAACTATCTTAAGGATAATGTGGTTTAAAGAGTTAAGTTATATTTTATGTTAATCTCAGTGTTTAGAATCCTTATAGGACATTCTATGTCGTATAAAAAGGTGCAGCCATTTATGTTACAAAAGGTGTATTTTGACGATCACGTAAATTTAAGTTTATATTGCATTTCCCGTTAACCTACAACAATGAAATTAGGCAAGCAATGAATCAAACATACATATTGAGGGAAAAATCTAGAAACTATGTACCTAGACATTAAGGTATGTGAATGTTTATATTCTTTTCATCATAATTTATTAAAGGAAATACACATTATAAATATTGGTAAGCCAAGCAACAGTGCTGTTTATGTTACAAGGGTATGACCGCTAAGAAAACAAATACGATTACGTATGAGTGACTACCCATACGCTGTTTATTTAAGCCAACAATAAGTTTCAGCCTCATGAAAACCTTCAGGCGATTTGGAATAACTTAAGGCAGTTGGTTTAACGTCGGGTTTACAAGGCAAAGGTCAACAATAGGTCGAATATCAATTTGTTAGACGTTTATCAAGATTATAGTGTAAGTAAATCGCGTGGGAAATATCGTCTTTGATTTTGATGTAGGAAAATTACCGCCTAGTTTATGAGTGTATAGACCTGACATTAGTTGGGTATTTAAAAAAAAACAATTTATATTACACAAGTATATTATGAAGTAACTTGAAGTAAGTAATGACTCCAGAAATTATGAGTGACTGTAAAATTATTGTGTAAATCACAATTTTTCTGTACTGTAATATTATTTCTTGCTAAACCTAAACTTGACTAAAGGGACTACCACATATACTGGTTTATCAACAAATCGATAAACCTTACACCTAATGTTTTTCACTTCGGGTATAGTTTATAGAAGTCCCGTTAGAAGCTCATTAATTTCCCTTTTCCCTGGAGACGGTGGCTTACTGTGCGACCCTCACATAAATTTCCAGATAAGTTCGACTTGGGTATACAAGTTCAAGTCCAAATAAGAACAGCCCTGTTATGCGTCCCGGGGGGTAGCTAGTACCGGTTAAAGTAAGCATGCTTATGCTTATGTGTACTCACACTGTTCAGTTATTAATGTGGACGGCGAGGCTGTTGCATGTCAGCATAAACTAAAAATTACGGTACAGGTACAACCTGTGGTTACAACACTTTAATATTATGACACGGTATGTCACGATAAACTACACGATTTCTGGCATAAGCATATGGGTCGGTTTCTGTTACTTAAAAAATCTATATTTATTGTTGCTAATACTTTGATTTTTATTATCTTAGTAGATATTTAGAATTAGTGAAACTCATTTGCAAAAAATATTCAATATACTCTCCACTACTGATACTAATGATCTTGTTTGCGTAGTTATTTTAAAATAAGGAAAACCGATAAATTTAATATAAGTACAAACATAGTAGCTACCTGCAGGCTCTCGAGCACAAGTGTTTCAGCACTATTCCGTAAATAAACTCATTTCGTAAGTATACGTACAGTCAGCTCCATTATTTACTTTAAGTACTTAAAAAACAGAAACGGTCTTTAAGACGTGCACCTTTACGATTACCTACTTATAATAATATGACATTAACTATGATAAAGGTTTCAAACATTACAACTTAAGTTTTTGTATACTTTTTTAATACGTTCATCAGAATTATTTCGATCGCTATATTTCAGTACCGATATATATACTTCAATAATTAATACCTTTACAAAAACTTTTTAAGTCTAATCATTTTCAACATAAATGGCAATTGTATCAAAATCTTGAGAATTTGCTATATGTCATTGAACTCATTAGACTAACCATAATTATTCCCTCACGGGCAATGAATAAGTTCCACTCGCAAAATCCCGACACCAAACGCCCCAATTTTTTCAAACATTTAATTTAAAAATGTATCATATTATTACTGTTTCTAGTTGGTAATATCCTGATACTCTGTTAAATGTACTTCAATGTTTCAGAAGGCGTCATTAAGCTAGCTTTTTTCGTTTAGGAGTAATTTGGTGATTTTCTCAGTGGAACGTTTTCATTGCCCGGGAGTGTAATACGCCTCAGGTGATATCCATCCGAAAGTTAAACAAAAAGTCCTGAATAAACTACAACTTTAAACAATTTTTAGGGGAATTCTATTTAGCAATAAAACAGAAGAGGGGTAAGATAAGTAAATTATTTTTTATGTGTATTCTATTTAGCTATAGGTCAGAAGATAGGTAAGATTTTGTACCTAAACGATACTGCACCGGAGTGTACATCGAAGCGGCGTTCGTTTAAAGTTTTAATCGCTTTGGAGCCGTGATAAACAAATTTTAATTAAGTTTTAATATCACCACGTAATTGCTGAGGCGGCCGCTATCACAATATCTCTGTTTATGAATATTTAGCCTCGTTGCCGTTTGAACTCGGATTAAATGGGATTGTTGGTTTTGAAATTTGATAACTGTCTCGATTAACTCGATATCTATCAATTCGCTAAATACCTACTACAAATTGTAGGTACTTAAGTATACTTAGAGCTGATTTTTCAATTCGAGTATTGAAAAATCAGCCCTTACTGAAACGTAAAACTAAATGATCATCTGAAGAATTCACATCAAGGAATTCGATTCAAACAAAGTAATTAGTAGTAAATATTAATTACCTATGTCACATGGTGATAGGTACATTGAGCAAGATATGATATGATTGCTGAATTTATTAAACAGTATGAAAAAAATAAGTACATCATACCGAATGTTTTGAAATGAAAAGTGTATGAATTCATCATTCATCATCACGACCCATTACGTCCACACTGCTGGGGCACGGGTCTCCTTCCAATGAAGGAAGGGATATAGGCCTAGTCCACGTCGCTGGCCAAGTGCGGGTTGGTGGACCCCAACACAAGTAAGCTTGTGCTGAGAGAGTTGTCTGGTAAGTGGGCAACCCGACTGTCAGATGTTTTCAACCCGCCGAAGGCATCTGACTAGGCTTAACGACTGCTGCCGAAGCAGCTACACGTCCAGAAAAGAAACAAGAAAAGAACCACTTAAAATCAGTCACCCATCCAATGACTGACCGTGTCCTTAACCTCAGTGATCAGTTACGATCACTGAAGCCTGCTAGACTACGGACGCTTCGTGTATGAATTATTGAGTAATAAGTATTCAGCAGTTATTAGAATACCACGTTAATATTTTTACACCACACGTAGTTGTACCTGGAAATACTTTTATAGTGAAACGAATATTGACAAAACTTTAGTAGTGAGCTAAGCAGCAATCATATCATGTAATTTAAAACGAACAATGCAGCAACTTTTACAAGAACATCTTCACGATTTTGACAAGTGAGATCTGGATAAGGCTCTCATTTTTCATGGCAGTGTACGATCGCGACTCTTTCCCTACCATAGAATTCCAAATTACCAAAAATATCTTGTTATCTAAAAGCGTTGAAAGATTGTTTATTGCTCCATGTAATATTGTTTAATCAGTACGGACTGCATCGTCTTTCTACTAAACAGATTTGTTATGACATAATTTCGATGGTTCTAACCATCTGAGATAACTTAGCAGTTATCTTAATAATCCTAACTAATCCTAACTATCCTAATCCTAACTAATATTATAAATGCGAAAGTAACTGTGTCTGTCTGTCTGTCTGTCTGTCTGTCTGTCTGTCTGTCTGTCTGTCTGTTACTCTTTCACGCCAAAACTACTGAACGGATTTGAATGAAATTTGGTATGCATATGGTCTAGACCCTGAGAAAGAACATAGGCTACTTTTTATCCCGGAATTCCCACGGGAAAACTTTTTAAGGCGAAGCGAAGCTCGCGGGAACAGCTAGTTTTATATAAGTCTCAGACAGTATTTAGACCAGGAACACAAGAGTTGCGGCACACCATCCGGCTATTGGTTTACTTCTAATGTTTTTTTTCGCCACTGACAACTCTGGTGAATTTTATGTCTATGTCACCAACGGATTGCACCTCGGGGTATGAATTTAATCTTAGAATTCAGCTGTCAGAATCATAACGGACCCATTTTTGCTCCTCTTGAAATCTTGTTTGTTTTTATGAGTCCGTCGAGATGTCTCATCTTGAATGAATGTGTTTTATATAAACGATACCACATGGCCCGATGGTTTTCTATGAAAAAAATTAGGTATTTCATTCGTTATCTGAAAGAGAATGCATACAAATTCATTTATAAATGTGTAATAAATACCTATTTTTTATAATAATTATACATAGTTATACTACTTACTATGTACCTTCTTACATATATTTGTATAATTAGTATACTTACGTATAGTAGTAACTTCATTTTATTCCCCAGTGATTCAGCCTCTTTCACTAAATTAACTTACCTATAAAGAGACTTCTACTCCGCGCTGAGCAAGGAGAGCCAACACAATCTATCAAAACATAAGTGCATTAACGAGCTGAGGCGCTTCGTTAGCAAAAACAAACGCTTCTTTATACATAGTTGAAGGTGTAAAGCTAGTGCTAGTAAAGAAATAAACGGGTGATTAGTGTTCGTAAGTCGATAATATTTATGTGAAATAAAAACAAAGTCATATAAACTAGACATTCTTAAGCTAAAAAGGAATGGTTTCATATATCAAAATGTTTTAATATCACAGTCTACAATTCTGTATTTAAAAAGTAAAGTTATTGTTTGATTTTCCATAAAACAAACAACCATCGGTGAAGGCCTCAACATTACACCATTATGGAACTTTTTTCATAAACAGCACTCCTTGTAATTCGACAATCATTCGTAGGTTTATAAGAGAGACAGAGATAGAAAGAGATTATGTATTCATTTTTAAAATAGCCGGTTCTAGTGAGCGATGTTAATTAATGCGAGGATTAACCGAGGCCACTGATACAAAGAGTCCAAGTATGCGTAGATCTTGCCTTTTACTGATTTATGATAGATAATAATGATAACATATTACTATCACGGATCATGACTTTATATTATTGTGAATAAATTATGACGACCGAATGGCGTAGTGGTTAGTGACCCTGACTACTGAGCCGATGGTCCCGGGTTCGATTCCCGGCTGGGGCAAATATTTGTTTAAATACAGATATTTGTTCTCGGGTCTTGGATGTGCCCGTAAAATGGCAATAGGCCCGCCACCTATTACATTGCGACTAACATAACACTCTGGCGAAAAGTGGGTGCAGCAATGCACCTCTGCCTACCCCGCAAGGGAGTACATTAGTACAAGGCGTGAGTGCGTGTTGTTTAAATTAGGTTCTTTATTTCATGAATCTTTTGTGTCTTTTCATACTTTCTGTCTTTGTATGCGCCTGAAACTGATTTATGTAGGTACTATATAGTAAAATTTAATGAAAACATCACATAACATTCAAAGATTTAATAAATCAATAAATTCATAAACTAATTTAATTTTGTTCACTAAAGTGAACTTTGCTACGAGATCGCTACAAGACTGCTACGAAAGCCTACGAGCTACGTCTTCGTAGCCACGTAGCAAACTGAAATTTTATGCATTTTCAATGGAAATACAACCAAATTATTTCGTAAAAATCTTGAATTTGTAGTATATAGTAGGTATATTTACTCGAATTCGAAGTTTTTTTTTTACAATTTACATTTAGTGATGTATTAATGTAGCGCATATGACGGTCTCTTTATAGTATTACATATTTTCAGTATGAAGCCATTTACACAAAAGTGTCCCGACACTGGAAATCCTACAAAATACATTATCCGAAATTATTCAAGCTCGGAAAATGTTAAACATTAACTTAAATAAAATATTTTTGTCTAAAGTAGGTACTATTATTTGTGTATGAACTGAACTAAAACAAAAACTAATGAAATAAATCTAAATGCGAGTGGACATGAATTTTCTAGGACTGATTTGTATAGCAAAGGGATCAAAGCTTTGAATTGTCCGCATGCACCCATCCCAGTCTAGTATTACAGTACACTGTTCCCGGAAAATATACGACAGTAAAAGCTTTTTTTTTTTTCGTGAACATTTTTATATTGCATATCCGGCGACGTCGGCCGGCCCGTATCGTATGCCAGACATATTGAGCATTAAAATACAGGCAGCTTTGAAATTTAATTTTTGTAAAATACACGGCGCTATTAAAAATAAAAAGTTATTTTCGAATGCAGAATTTTTGATTGGCTCACGCACCGGAGCCGTCGGAAACTTTACATAACGATTTTTCTTTCGTTCACATAATTAATATAAGTAACTTAACTATTTTATAGAAGACAGAAGACATACATTATCAAATTACTTTATTTATTAACGTTCCAAATGGCAAACTGTTTTCCTCCCAACCATCAAGTTTACTATCCTGAAATCCATGTTAATCCTAACCCCACCACAATCTCAACTAACAACAAATTTATGTCGCCATGAACGGCAGACGGGAAGTATCAAAGATATATCTATTTAGTAGCACCGATCTCCTCCCATCCGCGTATTAGGTTCATACGATCGGCTCACCACTTTACTCCTTCGGTCATATTCAGCCCCTATTCCTAAGATATACGGTAGATTTTAGCTGGAACTGGGGTGTAAGGATGTTGGTTGAAACGTATCGGTTTTGGAAGGAAATAGCCACGTTATGTCTCAATGGGATCAGAGTGGTGACATCATCTGTTGCGCTGTCGATCGATTCACGTCTTCTTTTTACTTTCATATTGTATTCGATTTCTTAGGAGTGCAGTGTTGGTGCGATTGTATTGGTGTTTTTCGTTTTTGGGTGGATATTTCATTTATAATTTTGCTATTTTCTATTCAACTGTAATAAGAGCATGTCAAAAAATTGAATGCCAATTTTATTTATATTTACCACTTTTAACTATAACTAAAATACAAGAAAAAAAAACGCTAACACTACAAGGTTTGTTTTCAAATTGTTGTCTAATAGTCGGCATTAATTCATTTACGCCGTGTCTGTCTGTAACCCTCATCAAGCACTACAATGGCGAATGAAACTATTTAAAACATTCCCTCCCGGGGTACCAGGGTTACATGGTTACATAGCATGTTTCACGCGCTCATGCTGATTACGGTCTGATTTCACTGTTTTGGTTGTAACTATTATGCTTTGTCTTGTTAATCGCTCACGGTATTGTTATTGTTTAGAATTTGGACTAGGTCAGTCATGAGAACTTTTACTAACATGCATAGAATAAAAAAAAAAACAAATGACGAATATATTTTTCGATTAGCATAAAAATGGTATCACAAAAAGCGATAAAAGAAAGAGAAAATCTCACTGGGCGACCCTAACTTTTAGGCAAAAACTTTTTGATGCTACCCTAAAGTTTATAGTCAGAAGATATTTGGCCAGATCGTTATGTTAATAACAGTTGTTGGTTCGACAAAGGTGCTTCGCAGGAAACAGTGACTGTGAAAAAGGTTCGTTCTTACACTAATGTTCATTGTAAAGGCAACAAATAACCCCCAATCAAAGTAACGCCCGACCGCAATTTGTTTTCGACGAAGAAATATTGGCCCACTAAGTGTGTGCTAGGCGCATGTGAGGGCTTTTAGCTGCTTCTAATGTTTATACGAGGAATAAACTAAGAATTTTACACATGGGTAAAACTTCTAAAAATAGATAAGGGCTGATTATAAAAATTATGTCCTCTTTGATCATAAATATCCGTCCACCCTAAGGTTTTCTTTAAAAAATCGCTTTAAGCGATGGAGCGATAAGATTGCCATTTTTGTACATATGTGTTAGCATTTAAGTTATGTAAGTTTATTTTATGTGTGTACGTACAAATAAAGAATATTCTATCTATCTATATTTTAAGTGGGATGAAAGTGATCTGATTATTGTTTAATGTTGTTGCTGTTAATAACATAAAGCTATACTTATATGCCTTATAATCATTATAAAATTTCGCTTATTCAAGTTTTTTTTCTGCCCGAAGGTAAAGAATTTTCTATTATAAACGACCAAACAGTATATTAATTATATTTGTGAAATTCAACACATTAAACAACCGAAACAGTTTAGAAAAAGTAAAGTAAACAATAAATTGTAAGCGGCAATTAAGGCTCTTTTACTGCTAGCCAATTAGCCGTATAATGCGGTGGTGTTGCTGCGAACTCCTGTTGTCCTGGTACCTATTGTTACACGGAGGTACTGGACCGGTAAGTTTCACTGCTTTATGGATAGCATTAGTTCCAATTTGGTCGCTTTAATTGAACCTAACCTAACACATAGTGGCTGTGTTTTATTAGACTTGTTTACATTGTTTGTACGAGTATTAACAGTAATATTAAAAATACATATATATGAGTATAGTTATGCATAGTTATGTTACTTGGTCATGCAACCACAAGAGTAAAAAAGACACTTGACGTCCCGCCGATCAAGTTACAAATGATCAATAATGAAATGAAAAAAAAAATAGTCACTTCTATAAATTGAATTTAAATTACCATTTTAATTTCAGGTTGCACTGTTCGTCAAATCACCACATCAATAAATAAATAAATAAATATATTATGAAATGAACACAACGGCGGGTCGTCACTTGTGTCATTTTAATTAGAATCAGCGAGAGCCGGTCACTTTGCGGGCCATTTGTGCAGTTCGCGAACTCATTAGGGCCGGCACAGACGGACGGCGACGTCTGATTGACACGGCGGAAATGATTCTCCGCCGGCCGGCCTTATCTTCTGACGCGAACATTTGTTGCGTATATTTGATTCTGTGCCGATAGCGTAAACAGGCTGGCTGTTGCTTTGATGAACCGCGGGCTGGATGCGAGGTGATGGAGTGGTGTCACGATGTAGCGGTATTGTGTTTAAATTACAACTGTCACTGTCAAAGTTTTATCAATTTCTAGAATTTCTATGGCTAGTTAATTATTTGTTCTGAACAACTTTAGCTGTACAAATAGATTGCGTGACTCCTTTTGGCGTATAACATCATTAATTGTGTTATTCAAAATTAGGCTATAAGTACGTTGGTTGTTATTATTCCGTATCCAACCCTCACTTCAGTTTACACCGGCTACTTTTTATCTCCATAAAACCTAACAAGTTTACATAAGAGTCTCTTACACATAGAGCTAAATCACAGGATGATATTACGAATTCATCACCCAATCTCACATGAGATGAGTGAGCGTGTCGGAAAGAAGCATAAAAAATTGTAGGAACAATTTGCTTAGATGAATCCCCCGTGTAAAATAACCGTTCACGAAATTATCTACAAGGAAAATACAAAACTTTGATGACCGCACTGGTGCTTTAGGATTATATTACTACCTCAGCTTAGTTCTATGTTGCTAGGTCTAAAATTATCGGTTTAATCAACTCAAACCGCCCCATGGATAAATACAGGGGGTCATATTGAAAATACTACTATCGTTTTATACTTATTGAAATCAAATAAAAGATAGGTCTCTATCTAAAAAACACACACACACACTCTATCTATAAAAAATAAAATCAAATATAGGTACCTACTTAAAAATTATATAAATTAAACTTTGTTATAAATAATTTAAGGCAGCTTTTTTCAAGACAACAGAGAATCCTACAGACTACAGTGTACTACCAACTTGGCGAAGCGAAATGAGATTTCCACTGAGAGGGTGAACATCAACACTTATTAAAAGGGGATTAAATCATTTAAAGTACGATTAAACTTCTTTCTGATGTTGCCAGCCGCGTTCGCGAGTTTACATTGGTTGAAACTCTTGTTAGTGCTTGGCTAACATACTGTACGAGTATTAGTTACGTTTCGTTTTTATTTTGTTTATGTGGTGGGTTAAAGTCGATTTTGATCTATGGATTTCTAAACTATTCTGAATGATTATTATAATGATTACTGTAGTATAAACCAAGACATTGAAATAACGAAAACCATAATACCTCCCTATTAAGAACCCAAAAAACCGAGTCTACGATTTGTCTCAATTAGTTTTCTACGATTGTGTACTAAGTTATTCATTAACTTAACAATCAATGAATATCCGCCAAACCAGAAAACAGCCAGTACCAATTTTACTGACACTAAAACTAACTAACTAACTAACTAAAACTAAAGGTACTAACACGATGGCCGACCTCCTTACACCAAAGAAGGCTAGTAGGAAACATTAGGTTTCCATCAGTGGCCATATTTTTCCGGCCCAAGTGGAATTTTCAGGAGGCCATCGCTCGGCCGGCTTGTCGACACGCCTTTGCACTTAGCACGAGCAGACTGCACGGAGCGACTGGCCATCTAGAGGCTAGCAGATGTGGCTTAGGTGTTCTAATTTCAAATTTTAAAAAGTAAAACTTGACTGGAACAATATTTGTGCATTTTTCTTATTTGATTTTCACGCAAGGGAGAAATTGTTTAAGAATATTATTATTATAAATGTCTCTGTGGATATATAGTAGGGAAGGAAGAGAATTACATATTAACTATTTTTCATAAAGTTATTACTTGAAGTGTACATTAAAATTATGTTAACAAAATAATTAAATTAGATGTCTGTCTGAAAGGTTTGTAAGTCTATGTCGACACAGTGTTGGTATTTACACATACTTTCACACTTTAAGACTTGGTGGAGAACTAAGCGTGGGACCTAAACTGGAAAACTGCTGTAGGGAAGAAGGCATATACATAGAACGAATGATCATTACTTAAGTAGTAAAGGACTTGCTGAAAAATTAAAGATATTACATAAAAAAATAAGTAATTACAAGGCTTGATTGCAAACGTTCGAGTTTATATTCTTTTTTTGCGATAACCTCTACTTAGGTACCTACAATGATGATGATGACCCACTGATATCGCAATGATAAAATCTCACTATCTTTGTGTTTTTTTAGAGAATACTTTTTACTTAAAAAAATATAAGTACTTAGTTTTTTTTCATTTTACAGACAATTTTTCACAAAAAGACACGTTATGTCGTTGCAGGTGCTCGTAAACAATCACTCCACAATCCAGCCATTACAAGCTACCGGCCGGAAAGAAAACAAAAGAATCTCTGCAAACTTTTTCGTTTTAACAAAAAGGTCATAATTCGGGGTCACTCAGTTCGGAATGACACCTTTGGGCGTCTTCCCACTGCCAACAAACGTCCCGTGAAATTGAAACAAACTCTGCCGTACTCCGCCGACCGCTTTAGAAACACTACACGAGATTCTTTCCTAGATTAAACCCCGAGTAGGTATGGCGAAAATTCGGCCCATTTTTGGCATAAAAATATTGTTTTACAAATTCTGTTCTTGCCGCTTGTAGGTTTAGGCTGAGTTAATCTATGCAAGCATGGAGTTTAGTACTTTAAAACGATTTTCAGGCGATCAGAGCAGCTGATTTCTTTTATAAATAATTATTGTTTGGCCTTGTTTTCCTATCCAATAAGAGCTTACTTAAAGAAACATTAAAATTATTATACAAATGATGATACTGTAGTTCCCTAAATACGTAGTTAATGAATGTGAAGCCGCCGATCCATCAGAATTAGAAACGCCGCGACGTCTCACACATGATCGATGTCCGGAAATCGAGACGATATTCTTCTAAGAGCCCCACAGCATTATTCATAGGGTATCTTGAGGTGCTGACGATGGCGATCGCTGCAAATATACGCGATAAATTTATGTCATGGCAATAGTAAAGCTAGCATAATTGAAACTCGTAAACAATACTTTTCATTACTCATGCTTGCAATTCCCTGAAAACAGGCATGAAATAAAGTTTTGGGAATAACACCACTTTCTATACATTGTAGAGAGTTCTTGTTGCGTCGGCGGGGTAGAAGGGGAGCACTATATACGTAAGATTCCTAATATTTTTTAACTAAAAATCTATTCTAAGAAAGCTTTGCAAGTACAATAAACAGTGAAAAACAAAACACATAGAAAGTAAAATAAAAACACACGTAGAAAATAAAACAAAAACAAATAAAACACACGCCCAGCCAGCCATTAACACTTGCACTAAAACCGTCACGATCCGGAATTTTCTTAAGAGAAATTGTTTTCCATGATCTGGCCAAAGATACTGCGAGAATAATTTATTACCGGAAGGATTTTAAAAACACATATCGCCCAAAGAGCGGGGATAAAGCTGTTTTAAGAATATATGGGAACCTTGCCAGGTGCGGGCGGTGGTATGTTTTTTTAAGCTCTCCGCACATGAAATATAGGTTTTCCTCTCGCCGTAAATATTATAACGCCCCACTGAAGTGTGATTGTGCTGATATCATATCGATACTTATGATAGATTAGCGCTCGGATGTAAATTTTATTTGTTCTTGTTTTAGGATTCCCGTACCTAAAAAAAGTAAAACCAGGACCCTTATCGGATTATTTAAATAACGTAGGAATATTAATAATAATAATATGATCACAACATCAAAATACCACTAACCAAAATCACGATACTTATAAATAAAAGAGCTTCCATTAGTAATAACACAATAAATTTATAAAAGCATTACCAATAACTAATAACCATTCGCAGTTGCATCGGTATTAAATTCCGGCTGTGAGCACCAGTATCTCAGCTAAGGGTACTTGAGAGCTAGAGAGCGTAAGGGCGTATACACATAGAACAGACAGTTCGTTGCTGGCAACCAGCTTCCTACGTGTCTACGCCCTTAAAGTGTGATATTTGAAGCATTTCGCATTATACTTCTGACGACATAAGTTATAAATGCTTTTAACGGAATTTAAAGTTGTAAAGCCTTTTTACCAATAAAGGCAAGATTAAAATATTAATGAAATTTTCAAATGTTACTGAGAACAAACGTTTATTCTTTGTTACCAATATTGTATAGATTGTGTGGTTTTCAAAGATATATTTAAAATACCTTTATTATGCAAGTACGAGCAAGTAGTGATATTTTTATGAAACAGCTACCTAATACTTATTATAAATATCAGCAACTTTCCAAAAGTCACAGAACAAAAACACTATTGTATCCTCACCCTAACAGTTGATATTGGCGTTTATATCGCAAGAGGAAAACGTTATAACGTTTGCAGAAAACTTGAGTACTCCTGTCGATTGTGGGTGGAGCCTCGCGGCTCGCACTATCCATATTGTGCTTATTCAGAGATGTCGGAATGAAGACATGGAATATCAGAAGGAATAGTTACATGCATGTTACGTATTTTAAGGCTTTTTAGTTTAGATAATGTTAAAGTTTACATATTTGTGATGGTGTTTTGGGAGAGGCCTATGTCCGATGATGGCGATGATTGGGTATAGGTAGCTATCAAAATATTTATTTTGAAGAGCTTACTATGTTCGATTAAAATATTCGTAAATTTATCTGGAATTCATAATGTATTGGCGAGTTGGTAATTTGGTAGTTAATGGTAATCAGCGTCCAATTACAACAAAAAAACTGTTGAAAAATAATTGAAAGCTTTATATTGTTGTTTACTAGTTTTGATAAGACCCATGTCGTGTCTAATATATATTTTTTATTCCCTTAACTTGACGTTCTGACATGTAATATGCGATTGTAAAAATCTATTATTGCTACTAATTATAATAACATATCACAGGAAAAACACAAATGTAACGATAAATAAGTGCACCGTACTAGTTAGCGAACTGAAAGACATAAGCAGAGCGCACTTCATTTCTACAAGAATAAACTTTTATGACGAGTCATATAGTAATTGGCTTCGTTCAGACTACGTCAACTTTGCAGCGCGTATAATTCCTGCTAGGATTAATTAGCTAGCTCCCAACCTGGATCCAGATTCTACTAATTCAAATACGCACATCTATTAATAGTATACTATTATTTTGATGATAGCTGGGATTCAATCGATAGAGGTGCATGACTCTATCTCTTTTTAATTCTTTTAAATTTTCTCATTGTACCATGGCAGTTTTTATAACTATAGTTCTGAGGTTCGGACAAAAAACGAAAAGCAAAAGCGAAAGATACGCAAGGGTGAATTTATCGTAGGTCATCAATGATGACCACAGTTTTTACCGGAATCGACCCTTTTGCAACTTTTAATCTTCATAATGCACCGACTGAGTATCGTGAATGTGAATTATATGTTGAAGCAACACAGCCAACCGAGATTTTTCAATCTGGCTGCACAGTGGGACGACGCCGCAAACTAAAACAAATCGGTTATTTCGACGGCCTTCCCCGCCCGTTTGTAATGGAAAACGTAGTATCGGCTTAGGATCGAATAACTAAAATATTTGTGCAACCGATGGCATTCACTCGTCAATCATCAGCTACAGGGTGTAAATTTCGGCCCGTAATCGAATCCACGCTGCAACTGAAAGCTACTTTCTGGGAATCTATTTTGTTCAAATGCATTTTTAATTTCTTGGCCAATTTTAGGTCAGCGCAAATTGACTTTTGAGTTATGTGCTTCTAAAATTACTATACTGAACGAACAGAAAACAGTAGGTATATTTTCCAGACATAGATATTTCATAATTGTATCTAAAGTTTAAAGCATTCTGCTGATTTACTAAGTGAGTCAGAGCAATTACAATTACTCATGTATTGTGTTATTTTGGTAGGCTTTATTGAAAAACATGACTACGACAACTTGACATAAGTCTTTTTTATGTTGTCTTCAACATCTAAGTAGGATTTATAATTCCCAAAATACTGTAGCTAATCTAAAATTTTCACAACCCAAATCCGGTACAATATTGAAAGTAGATATAGTCTGCCTAAAGGTAGGCGGTGCCATTAATAATGAGTTGTAGTTTGAAGCAACACCTACGCGGTCCGCGCCTCGCCTCACATAAATCCCCGATAGTACCCTCTTGCGGCTGCCGGCTAAGTACGCCCATTTGTTTACAGACTCGCCGATTACAGCGCCGCAAACACGGGCCGCGGTTTGGTCAGACTATGAATGAATTAAAGTAGAGTAGTCAGGTACTGATGTTAATCTTAAAACGAATAAATACAACTAGTTGATTCGTTATAGGATTATGTCAAATTAGTAATGAAAAAGCGTTCGATCTCTTCTCACAAAATTACCTACTTATATAGATTGATAGTCAGAATCAGAAAATCAGTAGGATGAGTGCATTAACTTGTAATTTTCCCCACAGCAGCCATTGCGAAGTCGCTGGAGTGTTACTCTATACTGGCGAAAAATGAACAAACGGGAGCTATCGTGCAAACGGCACGTTTAATACAACGAGAGTTGTGACTCGCTTAGGAGTAAAATTAGCTGCTTTTGGCACAGGAACTTTTTCATTGCTAGTGAGTATTAACGCATAAACCGATGATATTGTAATATCAAAACCAGCAATACAATAAGCACCTCACTAATTTACCCCACAGCAGCGGCATTGCGAAGTCGCTGGCTCCGCTTCGACAAATAAGCGATGTGCGTCGAGTGGTGCCGGGATTCACAACACGCGGGATGGAGTGCTGTGTCAACGCGCCCGCTCTATTTGCTGCGATCATGGCCGAAAGGTCGTGACAATCAACATTTTCAATGTTTGTCGAAAGCTAATTTGACGAGGTTATTTAGAGGTTTGTGCCGGTAATTCCCTAGCGTTTTGATAGGAAGCGTTCGTCCTGGTTTTATAGGTGTTAAGTTAAATAACGTGGTTAAGTTATTAACTCATTAAATGTTCTCGTACTGGACGCAACGCAATTCTTACATAAATACAAGGTTTGTACTGTGTGATTTTTTTCCAATCACACGCCCGAGTGCCAAATTACATTTAAAGTATTGTTCCAAGTACCTAGGATGTCTTTAAACTTATCTAATATCTTTATCGATACAAAATTCAATTTACTCGATGACAGTCCAACGATACTTTATCTTTGCACAGAAGGTCTTTTTATTTGATGGGCTCTTTGGATACTGCTGTCCCTATGAGATGTGTATACGTTGGCTCAGTGTGGATGGTTTCATATAAAATTATTGTATTTTTGTTACAATGATTTGTTACCTATTATTTAGCCTTGCTATTATATGTATTTAGTCTGTGCTTATAGGTACCTACAAATATTAAACATAAGTAGGTACTTAGTTTCTCTTTATATATAAGTACCAAGAAGAAAATATTAAGTAGTAGTCTTAATTAAAGATAAGTTTTTTTTTTTATGGCAGCAACAAAAACAATTAATAAGGCCACCTTGCTCCATCTAGAACCTTCGAATAAGGGCTCAGAATTTAAATAAAGGATAAGTACTTGAATGAAACGGCGTATCATTGCAGACTGGACGTGTTGAATATTCATCACATTTAGATAGAGAGCGAGATAGACCCACATCAGAAAAACATCAAAAATGCATCAAGCGGAAATATTTTGTCTGCGAGGCTACATCACGTCTTGGACTAGGCTTTATTGGATCAGCTAAAGTACCTCCTGGCCGTTTTATAACAATTTCTCTCTTGTAAAACGTGAATCCGATTTGTAGATTCAATTTTATCGGATAAAATATTGATGTAGCGTAACGTATTCGGACTAAAAACTATCGGTTTACTCCACCACATAAATCTACGCGCAACTGGTCGCAGTTACAAATCGTTTTTTTTTAAATAACTATATATATTTTATTACAAAAAGGAAGCTGTTATAATTGCGACTGCGGCAGACGTTTCAGCGATATATTTTTCTATAAAAAATAATTCTTCATACATATGAATATTTAATGAACAACAAACAAACACTACTGCCAAAATCCTTATCAATAGCAACAATCATTTTACAGACAAACTTGACAAAAGTAAAGAAATTACCCGACACAACATAAACAACATCGTTTACGTGTACAAACAAAGTTATGGCTGTACAGACACACTGTCGCATGCCACACGTCACGTTCACCTTAAACATTTAATGAGTTCGTGTCCTCAAGTTTCCTCATTAGCAATTTAACATATTGTTTGGAAGCAGAGATCGGCTGATATAAGGGTTCACTTCAGTGCGAATATATTGCTGCACGCCATATGACATCATTGTGAAATTTATTTCGTATGTCATAGCACAGCTTCAATATTGAGGGTGTTGGTATAGTGCATGTGAAGGTTTGTGGCTTTGTATCAATGTGACAAGTAATTATTTGTGATAAGGATTCTGACTAGTTTAGTTACAATTTTACACAATTAAATGATTGAATTACTAAAATGAACATTAGGGCCCTATCAGAAACAAATTCTATAGTAGAGGTAAATATGGGGACCACATCACTAAGCTAATTTTACCACCATAACTTTTGTGTCATCGCATTTTATTGTCGTACCTACTTAATCCCTAGACAGAACATTAACGTTTATGGCTTAAAATTTTAATAAACGTAGGTCTTATGTGTAGGCCCGCCCCCTATTACATTGGGACTAACATAACACTCTGGCGAAAAGTGGGTGCAGCAATGCACCTCTGCCTACCCCGCAAGGGAGTACATTAGTACAAGGTGTGAGTGCGTGTTTTTTAATATGTGTAGGTATATGATTTTTTTGTTTTGAAAAGATTGTTTCTGCTCCACTGTCCATATTGTTCTGTACTAGACAAAGCGGAGTACGCAATATCGTCTTTGGTTATGCTTTCTTGTTCACGAATTAAGAATCACAGAGATGCCATTACTATTACCACGTCCTACATGTTAACGAAATCCTCATTAAACATTTAATATTATGTAATATTGATACTTAGTAAAGGAAATAAAGAATCTCCATTAGATCAGCATAGTCCAGTAATTTGATGGATCCTTCAGTACTTTTTCAGCTGAGGATAAAAAGAGGCTACAAAATAAATATACCTATTACCTTCGCCTACGACTAGCTACCTCAGTCGTATTACATGGCCTACTGAGACAATGGGATCACTAATATACTCTCTACATAGCAGATTTCCACCCCGCAACAGTACAAAACATGCACACATGAGCCGAGCCGAATGATTATTACTTCTTATGCAATATTCGTAAGCGAAGTTTTTCTTACTGCTTTTCTTTTGTACCTGACTGCGGTGGGGTACAACTGAGTACAATGTTCTCATATTGAGTTCAGTTGTAGGAATGCATGCGCAATATGCACAAATTGAATATCGTAGTTTACGGCTTAAATTTAAGGCTGATATGAAAAGTTTAAGTGGTTCGGGCCCGAAATAGAAGCAATATTGAAGTTAGTTCAAAACACTTCAATGAATATTGAATTTGATTGTGAAACGGGTATTTTGCATATGGAATGTTTTATAACAAATACTTGCGTACCTAAATAGGTATCAATTAAGTATTGATTTAGCCTCTGAGACGATTATTAAACTAGAACAAAATAATAATTGTGTAGAGCATATTCAAAAAGCCATAAAACTGCGAATAATAACTCAAACAGTACTCTACAACCTCATTACAGAAACGGCAAGTGTAGTAATTCTCGTCAACACAAACAAGTCTATAGCCGACGATTACTTACAAGTCGTTAACACGATGCGGTGGGGGATGATAAACTATTAATAACATGCACGTATCAGAAAACCGCAAAATCATGAAAATTAAGTTCATCCGAACATTGAATAAAAGAGAAATATCTCTAAAGAAAGATTTTTTATTTTATTTATTTATTTACAGTAAGTAATAGCTATAATCTCTGGTGATGTCGGGTTACAGAAGCTCATGCGTGTCCTACATTTATTATTATTGCCGGTAGCTATCCTTTGTTTGTACTTTTACTTCTATTCATTTAAATAACTATGTGTTTCCATACCATCGTTCATATACTTTTCATTTGTGGTATAACTCAAACAATACAAACCAAGCATTCTGCCCATAACCTACAGTAAGAAAATATAAAAAAACAACAAATTTAGGCTTTAACATTCCCATTCCCCTATTTTATTGTTCAATACCGGGGACCGTTCGGTCACCTTCACCTATTCATGTGGGATAGCATCGATGCCCGTCGCCCGACCCCTCTAAATTATTTATTATGTTAGTTGTGTCTTGTTTGTTTATGTTGAGAGCAGTTTAGCGGAACTGCTACCCTAACGAGCCTAATATTCATAAGTCAATTTACCAAACCCACTTTATTTATGTTTTTGCCGACCAGCTGTATTTATTATGATATTCCAAGTTTATTTTTGCGTAAGTTCGTATTGGAGTTATTGGTAAATACTTATTTATTTACTTTCTTTGTCTGGTCAGATAAATTACTTACTACCTATCTGCTTGATTTAAGTATTATAATGCAATATACACGACATACAAGATTCTTTGAAGGAAACATACAATGGAATAACATACAACTATATGTAATATACAACTCATGAGATGAGCGATGGTGATGGTTGAAAATTTTATGATTCCTAAACGACGACGCGTCGCGAAGGCCTGAGGGGTTCGTATTTTGTATATCTACTTACACAGGTATTAAATTAACTGGATTTCTAAAACTATACTTTCCACAACAAATTCCACTTTGGAACAACCCGTATGGAAGCACGCGAGCAAAACCTTACCTACTATACCTACCTACACTGGCCGCAATTTGGATGCAAGAATCTTTTTGTCCTCGCTATCTGTTGCGTCATGCACCGGACGGGCGCCGGACGGGCCCGGCCCGGTATCCGGATGCCGGAAGACGCGCGCACTTGTGCCGGCAACCTTCAAGACATTCTTAGTTCTATTCTGAATGTAACCTTTGCTGTGCCACCGAAATAACTTAACCTTCACATGGAAAATTCAGGTAGAAGTCTTCGACTAAACAATCGGACATAGTTTGTATTGTACCTAGTTATAATAAATTGTAGAGACATTTTTAGGGCTATGTACTTAGGTATAAATAATAGGTTCATCACACGTTTAAAGATGATCAGCTAATATGAAAGCTAGCATTTAGGGTGACTTTATGTGTCATAATCGGTATTTACACCACAGAACTTGTATTGTAAGGAGCATAAATCAAAACAGTTTCGAAATATACACTGTAAATCAAATAATACTCCTGTACTTTGAGTTGTATATAGACTAATAGGGCGCCGGAGTGTCGTATAAAGTTATTAAAGTAACATTTCCAAGACCGACGTCGGTTTCTAGTGAATTATAATGTTATTATCGGTCAGCAGTGCCGCGTCGTGCTCGACAAAATACTCCAAAGATTGTGATCTGTAAAATAGCTTTCGTTATTTGTGAAAATCTGTAATGAGCATAATATTCTAAGCTGGAAAAATGGAAATGGTATACTAGTGCTAGGGTATAGTTATTTTTGGAGCGGTGGAAGCCCATCGAATGTCGTGGGATTTAATGTATCAATTGCCTTAGATGTTTATTTTTATTCTGTATGCAAACAAATGACATACAATTGGACTTGTAGGCAAAATTTAAAAGTGTAAGACGAAAGAACAAAGTAACATTACATTTACGACACAGTGAGTGCAGCGTAAAACTCGTAAAAGTGTCGCATGTGTCAATAGCTGTTGAAATATGGTAATGGAAATGGAATATATAACAAAAAGCAAAGTATGATTAGTGAGTGCGGAATGTCCCATTGCCAAGTTTTACAACCGCTGCCGCTCGCGTTATCCATTTTGCTACGAAAACGTATTAAATTATGAAATACAGAAACGCCTTTTACATTATTCAAGCTGATAATAATATGTTGTTGTATCTCTGTTTCCCGTCCGATTAATTTGCTTCTCCAGTTTGCTACAGAATCAGAATTGATCAGGAGCGAAAGGTAGATTAATTGAGAAAGATCCGGAAGAAACAACATTGTTTCTTCTTTATAATAACATTTTAAAAGTGTCACCGCGACGTCCGCGACCGATGCAATAAATCGAGAGACTTTTAATTTTAAAATGGGAATGGAAGTTTTCATCCGGGGCGGACATAAGACCGCAAATGCAATCACAATGGAAATAGGAACTGTCTGGTTAGCCGACGGTTATTTGTTTCGAATAAAAACCGGACGGACAAAGCGCGGTCTTCTACTGATCTGCCCACGGCCGTGCGGCCCTCATGAAAATGAAAACCTTTTTTTTATTCACATTCGAGGCAAGTTGAATTTGTTTCACTTGTTTCTTTAAGAATATATACCTATATTGTTGATAGAGTGCGAGACTTTGAGTGCGAGTTTCGCATCCACAAGAGTTTCTCGGGGGATCATTTTACCATTTAGGTATCTCTACGGAAAATACTGACGAGTTGTAAGATTTGTATAAGACAATTTATTTATGAAGTTGTCTTACAATAATATTGTGAATAAATAAGAAAATGACACTGAATCTTGAAACAAACACATTAGCAGAGGAAGAGTTCCGTCCGGTGACAGGTCAGGACGTGGCGCGGGGCGCCCCACGCTCCGGTGAGATTAAAAGTTCACAAGCATCGCCGCCGCACGCCCCTCAATCCATATGCACCCGCCAGCCTGTGTTCGTTATGATTAATGCCCCGCTGTATTCACGGACAAATAAATGTAGCCTACACGGGGAAAATATTGCACCGTAATTTCAGGTTTCGTATTCATTTGTCTATTTTGTGCGGGATCAAAGAGCGTGCAGCCTTTTGCGAGTGCTCACGGCCCGTGCCGTGAATGGCCACTCGATAATGAGCTATAAACACCTGTGCTGTAGTACACTACACTGGTTATTGCTCCAATTATCTTAATTTGATGGGGTTTTTCGCGTAGGCGATTTCAATGGGACGATTGTGCCGTTAAGATAATTTCAGAAGCTACTCGAGGAAATCTACATTTGGAAGTACTTATAGCTAAACTCAAACTGATTTTATTGGTTAGAAATAGAAAGAGAACTTACTAAAAACTATTTTATTAATAAGGAGCGATTTTGGCATACGCTCCGAGGGCGGTGAGAAGATTTATGCCTTCGACCTAACGACGGCGGGCCGCGCTGACTGATGCCGTACATTTGTTTCAACTGATTTACTTCCCTTCTCTCACATTTGCACCAATCAACGGCCGGATTTATCGACCTTGCTTGACCCACCGTTTTTGCGAACCTGTGGATTTGCCAAATGGCAGTTCCCGTGTTATTTGATAGAGACATATTTTATGCCATATTTTCCGGCCAACCCGTTACGGAAAAATTGCTACGTTATATTTTTATAAGCCTAACATATTTTGTGTGTAAGTAGGAACTAAAATATGCAGATAGGTGGTAAAAAGTTAGGAGCATATTTTTACGTTGAATCCAATTTAAAAAATCACATGTCACCAGTAGCGTCCGGATAGTGCCATGCGTTGCACTGTGCACAGCGTGCATATTTAATTCAGTTGTTCAAACAAAACTTTACAATCCGGGCCAGCACAATCGTGAGCTGCTGCGGTTCGGAATGTCATCCACATTTTAATGCGAGGTGACAGATAAATCGTAGAAAATGAGGCGTCGGGGAGCGCCGGTAACCTCCGACGAAGTTTTCATTAACAGCGGCCCAAGTTCGCGGCGAGCATGCGAGGGGGAGCGCTTGTGCAGAGCTGATAACACAACAAACAACTTGTTACAAACGTGTTTAGTTTTAGTTATTGCCGCCAGTTCGACACTTTGACTCATTGCGCCCGTAATGAAGAGCTCGCATTGTAATTAACTTCTGAATGAGGTTAAACTTTTTCAAGTATTTGTGTGTGTTTGTACGAGCTAGCCAGTGCAGTTTTACGTCACTTAAGTGAGTTAGTATGCTATGTATTTTGTGTATGATTAAAAACCTCATTTAGTCTGTCCTAGCAATAATCAGGCATTACAATTTACAATAAATATGTTTATATATGTAAAAAAAACGACTACTTCTGGATTTTAAGTTTATATGAAGGCAGTTTAAATGAAAAGTTTGGTTCTATATGTACAAATTATAGACCTATTTAGTCATCGGTATAGGCTGTTCTACAGATTGCGGATCAATTTAGAAAAACTTCGTCAAATCCAAGATTAAATTACGTGCCGCGGGCCGCAGCGACAGCGCCGACTGGCAATCTTTTATTTTGAACAACATACATCCGTTTGGACATCAAACAGATTTGTAAACCAGAAACGGATTCAGGAATTTATGTGGTCGAGCTTGCAATTTTAGGAATTTGTTTTTTGCTCGTAAATTAAAATTCGGCGCTAGTCACTGACGGGAGCCGAAACTTGATGAATAAAAGGAAGAATTGAACTGATTCTTTTTAAAGAGACATTCGAATAAATTGGTTTTTGAAACTCGCACTCGCTTCTTTCATATCTATTTTGATGGATCTCTAGACACTATTATGGTGAATGTCTTCTTTTGCACGGATTTATTTTACTGGATCAATAAACAAACGCAGTTGAATAAGAAGAAGAAAAGAAAATGAAAGAAATCACAAATAGAGACTCTGTTTTAAAGGTTGAGTAGTAAAATAAAGTTATTTAAACTTTAAGGGTCACTTGCACAAATTATTTAAGAAATGACGTTTCTTAAATAATATCCATATAAAATTTGACACTAAATCGAGATTTAACACTAAATCTAGATTTAATATGTTGGTGCAAGTGGCCCTAAATAAATATAAGTAGATTAAAGATTAAAGTCGGAAACTTTCACACATTATATACTTACACGGCTTTGTTTTTCTGTTAAATATATTTTTAAAGACTAATCCATGCTCCCTATCTTTGCCATGACATAAACCATGCGATTATCCCAGTACTTACTAGTATTTAGCAGTATCCCGGCTCGCACTAGCTACACTAGCCGCACTAGCATCCAGAGTCAAAAGGACAGGAACGGGAAGCTGTTTCTCAGCGCAGCTCCGGAACTTGCATACGAACTAGAACCTTATTGAAACAGAACTGTTACCAACACACCTGGTTCAAGATAGCACCCTGTGAATAACCAACCAAGTTAATATAGCTAGTACTGCTCGTAACCTAACTTAAAGCTTATAACTTTACTGAGTGCCCCCTAATTATAATGTTGTGTCAATTTATTAAAGTGATTGATGTATGTGAATAATTGTCAGGTTAGACTCTTGGGACGGTAGTAAACTCGTGTTCATCTTGTTCTAAAATGAACTTAAGATGATAAAAAAATACTTTTAATATGGTGGCAATCGTCACTTATCCCTATTAATACAAAATATAACTATTAACCGCTAATCACAAAAATAAATTTAAGGTAAAAGAAGTGAATAAGGTTGAAATTAGATTTGTATCGAATCTATTTCCTACATGGTGTTTGTAGTACACATATCTGGTAGAAAGCAATCAGCTTACCTCCGTATGGAAAACCATTTTCGAGCAATGTTTTCTAAAGGCTACGTGATATGAAAATTTTCTTGGGCTATTCTGTCTAGGTAGATGGTCTAATGCATTGTACTCAACTGATACTCCTTAGAAATTTCTGAGTAACTACATACACTTTACTTTCATCCAGTAACAACATTTAATTATAGTATTTGTATTTTCGTTTGGATTTGATTGTAATAAATGTAATTTTTAGAATATTTTTAGGCCACCACATCCTTTTTATCTACCTTGCTAATAAAAAAAATCCAATCACGCGTTTCTCTAAGTAACTACCTATATTTTTTTTTGTAAAAAAAAAGTTTTCAGTAGTGGTGGTTTAAGATACTATTACGAGCAATAAAAAAGTGCAGAATAAAAAAATAATAGGTTCATTTGTTGTTGACATTATGAGTGGAAGTTTTTCATTGCTCGTCAGTGTATTTTAAAAACGACAATTTTAAGATCACGAAACTTCTAGAAGTATCAGCTAGGAAGCCGTCAGCTGCTCTCTTGGCTATCTCAAGGAAATGTTTTGCCGGCTTTGTCTCCTTTGCACACAAAGACCAGACAGCACAGACCTTGAGGGACCGATTTTAAACAAAATTATTGGTATTCTGCTCCTTGGCTTACAGTTTTAAAAATGGAGAATAGTGGTTTTATCTAAGTGCACTCAGATAGTTAAGTTGGATTTGTTATTTGAATTTCCTGTAAATTCACGTTTATCTGTGGTATAGTTAGGTAGGTACCTATACACATAAACATGTTGCATAAGTAGATTTACTAGCAATGCCACGTTGTCGCTGCTACGGGGCTCTTTCTACTTCTCCGGTGCTACGCAGTCGGTAGATCGAATCATTTTCACCGCACTGGATGCTAACTTCATTCACAAACCATTGTTGTTCATATGACCTCACCATCGCATTTAAAAATAACTAAAACTTATCACATTCCTTAAAACGAAAACCGGACGTATAAAAGAAATGTTATGAAAAGTTCGCGAAAGAAAAAGAAAACAGAGAGAAAATTAGCGTTCCTCGGAGGTGCGCGTAAATGTCTGCCCGAAAGAATTACGAGAAAAACTAATGATGCCATTTCCTTAAACCTGAACCGCAGTGCAGTAACGCTCCTTCGACGATGGCGGCTGGGAGATACGTGTTTTCGTTTGAACTCTACACTTAGTGATACCTTTAAATTACTTATTTTTATAGTTTACTACTTTAAACATGACCTAAATAGTTCTTATCATAGTCGTTTTCTTATTAAAGGGAGTGAGTTAACATTTTCTGATGTACAAATAAATGTATTCTTGAAGTAAGCAATAACGTAACATGCAGCAAGCGTGATAGTGTGACAACCGCCTAACACGAGATCGGTTCAGACAAAAGTGGATGGCTAAAATATTAATGATTGCAGTTACACTTAGTAGCAGTTATTTTGTTTAGTGTGTACTACTTATTATGTTTTGACCGCCATAAGACTGTTTATAAAACAATCAACTGCATATTATAGTCAGTAGATGTATACTTAATATTGGTATGCATGACCATAGATAAATATAATTTAAAAAGATAAAACTAACATTATGTGATTCTTTTTTGTCTCGTTTTCGTGAATTATTCAGAAACCTTAAATAAGTCCAAAAAAGGGTATGCTTTTAAAAAAGCAACAGACACAAAACAAAAACCTATCATTGACGAGCGCGTACGCTCCGACACTTATTCCTCGGAACACTTATTCCCCGTCTGTCTTCGCGGCTGTTCCAAGCGTGCAATCTCGCTTAGGGCCCGCGCACATTACGGGCAACGGGTAACGGGTAACGGGTAACGGGTAACGGGTAGTGGGTACTAGGGTACTCCTTTGGGAGAGTAAGTGGTATTTTGTTCCACAAACAAATACTCCGTGAAATTAACTGCGGCGCCGGACCGCGTTTCGGGCGATGGACGTTGCGCTTTATTCGTTTTCGGACCGTTGTTTCGTGGATGTAGTTTAGTCGTACAGGGTGTTGCGAAAGTGGGTGTAAGGCGAAATGGGGTAACTCGGGATTATTCTGAGCATTCTACTACGTTTTTTATCTTCTTTATAAAAAAAGCATACTTTTGATATATTTCTAAATATTTTTATTTATAAGATGATCATAATGAGTCACCATCTTTTAGATCACTATGCCACTTTTATAACAGCCTGTATACTTACGTAGTCCTAATTAACATTAACGTGTGATTACGTAATAACAAATAGGTATTTTGTAAAATATTATTTCTTGAAATTGGGCTTTCATCAGTTGAGAGTTTTGTTATATAATCTAGTAGCTTAAAAGACTGACCGCTGAATAATAACACAAAAAGCTATTGTCCACTGAAAAAGACCTGTAACTCCACCGTTCTACTGCAAAATCGGATACCTATAAATATCCAATTACAATACAATGCCGTTACAGTAAACTATAAGCTTCACGAAAAGCTCCTCTATAACTGCACTTACGAAAGAATAATAATAACACGTTAGGGCGCATTAAAGTCCAAAATGAAATGAGCAGCTTTAGGTCACAAATCACAATAGATCGGCCGGCGGAGGCTGTCTGAGTTTCGTTTAATTAACTTTTCAACCAGTTCCACCGAGGTGCAGGGGGGTCACTATATCTTACAAAAAACTAACCCCCTTATTCTATTATAAGAACAATTCGTTTTTTTGTTTAAGAGGGACAAAACAGTGCAATAGCTAAAACGTCATATAACTTATCTTTGAACAAGGGGGTAATTTTCAAACCGCTGCTGGAGTAGCCACGACTCTATCTCGTTGCATTAAACGTACCCATTGCTCTAATTTGATGTCTCCCGTTTTTTGTTAATATGGAGTAGCCCTCCAGGCTAGTAATACTGTAAGGAGGCACGTACACTTTCTTACATCTTTGTTATTACCTGTCTACGGATCCAGAACCCAGGGTTAGTTAGGTTCATATAGAAAGAGTTATTTTAGATATACTAATGACTGTAGTAATTTCTTATGTGGATTCAAATAGGTTATTCGAGGTGGGTATATTATTATAGGTTTCCAAATACCGTATAATTTTTTGAAATCTACCACATTTTAAAGTACGTATTGCAAAAAAATCACGATTACCGAAAAAAGTAATGCAATACTATATTTGACTCTGTACCTTTGTACAGAAAATGATAAAAATAAAATTGCAAAGTAAATCATAGGGACAGAAAAAGTTATATTATTTATTCAAGCGACTGAAATACGAGTATATTTCGCTGTCAGAGTGATACATGCAAGTCGGACCCTCGTCAAATAACGTACGGGCAGGTGCAATATAACGCGTCTTTTATTTGATCACAAGCCCACCCTTATTAAGTATTACACCGTTTGTTTATTTTTAAAATTAGCTTACTATGGGTGAGATTCATTCCTCCTACTACTAGAAGTCTAAATCAGGACTGCAGTGGTTGGATTAGGAAATCCAGCGTTAAAGTTCTAAGGAAGAGTTTGGCAGAGGCCTATGCTCGACGATAAACGTGAGAAAATAATTATAGTTTTATTTATTATAGCAACACACACACACACGCACTCACGCCTTGTACTACTGTACTCCCTTGCGGGGTAGGCAGAGGTGCATTGCTGCACCCACTTATCGCCAGAGTGTTATGTTAGTCCCAATGTAATAGGGGGCGGGCCTATTGCCATTTTACGGGCACAATCCTATAATATTTATTATAGATACCTACTAATTGACAAAATACCCACCATGAATATTCAAGAGTTACAGAAATAGTACATTTCTTTTGTGTTATGTGTAGGGCCTACACTACATCCCTTAGCTGTTACCAAGACCCGAAAATAGAAAAATAACTTGGATAATTAAGCCCAGGGTCGAAAAACCGCGGGCAGTTACACTAACTTTGATTGTAACCATCATGAAACATTATGATTCCCTCATAAATACAAGTCAAGGTTTAGTAACGTACTCAATCCTCAGTTCACTGGTAGGTGCATAATTAAAACAGTACGTATTTGTTAGTAAACAGTAGGGCTACTCTAGCACTACAAAAAACGGATGAACGGCAGCTGTAAAGCAATTTGTACGTATAATACAACCAGATAGAGTCCTGGTTAGTGAAACAGCGCTCCGAAATTTGTTTTTCGTAAGATAGAGTGACCCGTAGAGCTGGGTGGCGGCAAACAAAGACGTTTCGGTTCTGGCGCGCTGATATTTATTAGGTGCGGGCACGCGACTGCGCCATAAGTTGCCTCGCCCAGTTTGTTACTAGATAACAATTATAAATCTTGTTAATACTTCTTACTGTCCACGCGGCCTGAAGCGGAGTTTTAGCAAACGCATTCGGGTTGTTGAACTTTCCTTGATTGCACAAGACAGACAGAGCTTTTTTCACAGATAAGAACCGCTAATTTGTCAATTATGACTGAATAAAATATCTTTACCACTACTGTTGTACTTAAAATCAGTATCCACTGTATTTAATGGGCTGTATGAGGAAGCCGAACGATAAACGAAGATTTTTCATTTTGAGAACGATGTTTCTTATTGAAAGTGGCCTATGTTCAATGGATAATTTTAGCCATAAGATGTAGATGAACTAATTTTCCTGTAATATACGTTTATATATTGTTTCCAGACTGTATTACTTCCTATACAAACTTGCATGCAGATTTTCGCAACTCTTTTTAAGTAGGTACATAAGATTTTCAGAACTTAATATCAAAGCTAAAATTAATGTATTTTATCGCAGAGATTGTGTGTATCCTTAAGCTCAAAAGGGATATACGTATACACAGAAGCATTAAATCTCTTTAAGAAGAAAAACCGCCTCGTGTAATGTAAGGGAATATTCGCATCCTACACTCTGGACACATCATAAAGGCATCAAGAAGCCATCAGAGCCCATAACAGGTTGTCCTCAGACGCCTCTTATTTCTAGCCATTTTGCATGATAAAACACCCATGTGGATACGCTGCTTTAAAAATATAAAAGTAGATTTTAAGATGGTTTTTGTACAGCCAGAATAGAAACCATTTAAAAACACAAACAACACACAACCTCCTTGTAAGTTCAATGTCAATATGTTACTGGCGGTAAACACATTTCTCTAAAAGCATATTTTGCTTTTAAAAAATAAAAAGTTTTAAACATCGAACGTTTGCAGCGTCTTAAGTTCAGTGGAAACGGAAGTGTTCCCGCGATGACTGCGCCCTCTCCCGGGACGAAGCATAGCATTTTCCCTCCGTCTGAGATGTTTATATCAGTTTAAAAGTCGAATGCGCCGATTCGAACGTTTCCTTTGCGACAGCATAAAGGAATTTTAGAGAAATAATGGCAATATTTGAATACTGGCTGGTTTTCAGAGAAACGTCGAGACTACGAGAAAATTTTGTTGCTTCCTCTATGTTCGTGTTTGTAAATATTTTAGTATTTATATTCGATGTAAATATACAGGGTGGTACTTTATCAGTGATTTCGGTGTGTCGAGATTTTAGAGTAAGTCCTAATGTAGATATACATAAATAGAACCTTTGAGTCTGCGTATAATTAATAAAAATACTGAATTTTATTTTGGTCTACCATACATTTTTATATAAATGTCAATAATATCTCTCCTCTTTATAATTATTAGTTAGTAGGTATGATGTTAGATACATAAATATACCTACAAAAACTCCAAGTCAAATCGGACTTCACTGCCAAGACCTTAAATTTCCCAGAACAGCATAGATATTTTGGCAAGAAAATCACGCTGATACGGCCTCTTGCAGCCGAGTGTGCCTCTTATAAAGGACTTTCGAGTTTCAAGTTGAAAGTTCACTCTCATGATAATAAAGTACTTGTGGCTCCCCCTTCCTTTCCCACTTGTACACTCGGCAACGTTATTTAGGTATAACTACTTAGTTACTTTCTTGTTCATTTTCCTATTTCGCAGTGTTACTCACACTGACAAGTAAAACTTTTATAATTCAATTGATTAATTTATTTCAGGTTTTAAAAAGTAAGTAAATATACTTATACATTTTAGATTCTAATTCATAAGAGTCATAATTGCATCTTTTCACTTTTATGGCTAGGCGCCTATAACATCTTGTTTTAAAATTGATTACAACGACATTTTTTTAAACTAAACTAATACCTATTATGGCTTTGTGTAAATGTTTAATGAAAATACCTGTACCTGAGACATACGAGCCAACACCTTTCTTTAGACTTAGTGTTAGTACCTAATGGGTAAGAAAGTTACACGGCCAAATGTTGTGATTGTTATTAGAAATAATGGAAGAGATTAATTTTACGATACTTTTAAAGTCTGGTCAAATAATAGCAGCTACTGTTCATCATAGAATAAAAGTAATATTTTAGAAACCACCACATTGATAGGAAAATAAAGTTAATAAAATTGGTTATTTTAATGACAGCCAAAAGCCAATACGTATCATATACTCCTTACTAAATTGATTGTTATGCTACCAGCCCATTCCCCGGCGCGGCGATGGATGTGGAGAAATGAACATCACTCGGGCCGATATTGAATTATTTATAAACAGATTCGAGTGTGAATGGCGTTGGGGGAGAGTTCTGACACTCTCCATTGACTGCATACTTTACTTCTGTGACTGATGTCTGCCTTTGTGCGAACATCCTTTGTTATTTATTTTTCTTTTCAGGGAAATCTCGGTATCGATTTATTTTATATAAAATACTAGCGATATATTTTATTAGAAAATTAAAGAGAAAGACGACCAAATTTAGTAGCGCAGTTTCATAACAGATTAAACAATATTTGCCAGTTTCCCTTTAAATTAAATATTGTTTGAAATTAAACTACCTTGCATTTAAAGTTACGACGTGAGGAAGCAGAAACAATAGATCGAATATTTTTACCTTACTAGTTGATCTAACCCTGAGGTTCTCGGAATTTAAATATTTATAACACGAACGAAGCTTACCGCTCCTGAGGAAGCCTCTTTGTTTTCTCAACGCAAAAAGGTCGAGTTAGTATTTTAACCCTTCTTAAACTCCTTTATCGGATTATAATAAAGCAGAATTTTCCAGCCAAGATTAATTTGCGTTTATTCTAAAGAGAGAGTGAACCTGCAGAATAGAGCATTATTCATCTTTGGCCCGCTTTTTTGGCGTGAAAAAGATGAAAAAAAAACTTTTCTTTTTCGAATGAGAGTGCGATGTAGCGTGTGAACAGAAGCAGGTGGTGATCCATATTTTTTCTTCGGACGTTGAGAGTGTGCCAATGCGCCAAACTAGTGACCCTCGGGCCTTCTCGCTTAAGTATTCAAGTGGAAAAAACACGTTAAGAACAAATTCATTCGGAAGAAGTTTTTAGGAACCTAATAAGTGAGTCGTGGAGAAAATGAAGAATGTTTTTAGTAAAAAAACCCACTCACGCTTAACACAATCGTAATGAAAATCCGTATTTTAATGGTAAGTAGTTACATACATGCAAACTTAGTAGTTTTATTTCCAATTTTTATAATTATCTTAAACTATCTTAAGAAAGAAGCAGGTAGGTATTCATGAGCATCAGTTTAACTTAAACTAAACAAAGTGGACCTATCGGCACTGAAGTAAAAAGTAGAATACTTTATTTCCAAAGTGAAGCATGTTTTCAAGCTGACACCGAGTTAAGCGATCGAGAAATGCACAGTAAGTTGTATGGCGACGTGACTCCAGCACTGAATCACAATCTGCAGACACGACTTGAAAACTACATCCTCAACTTCACAACACAATTTATTCTCCCGATATCTTGTCAACGAATCAGGGAACACAGAGAGAATCCAATCCAATTTTTTATAAACAAATCTAGCGCGTAAAACCGAAGCCAGTAGCACTATGATCGAACCGACCACAAAATTCAATTACCTACCTGCATACGAAACAAAAAAAAACACAGTATGGCAGCAGGGACGTTTGTGTGGCTGAAAAGCAAAGCAGATAGATACCGTACCACCACTGAAACATTAGCAATTAACAATCCATAAGCAGCGTCTCTCAACTGTCAAACATCTGTCAGATCCATACAAGTTACGTCAGATTGAACAAGCGAGCGACGCTGTTGAACATAAACGTAGACACTAGCGCCATGGAAAAATGTTCTAATTATTTGTCTAAGTCTCAGATTCAATTCCATTAGACTTTTTCGAAAAAAAACACATTGTCCCAGAACGAATATGAATGTTTTGTCCCTCGTCCATTTGATCCAGAAAAATGCTAGATGAAAATTAATATTTCACTGTCAAAAGATTCCTTGTGAATAATTCTATTATTTGTGAGCGCACTGTTGTCAACGTCTGTAAGAAATGCTAACAATATGAAACAAAAGAAGCGTTTTGCATTGTTTTGTTGAGAGAACGTCTTTTAAAGAACGCCATGTCAATGAAAATAATGATATTCGATTTCTGAAAAACCAATTGGAAATATTTATAAAAATGGAAACCCTACTTTGTTTTCTTAGTGACTTGCTATTATCGAAATGAGCTCCTACTCCTAAATTTACAATATTTTACTTCTTATCATTCTATTCGCCCTTAGTTTGTGCTCAACGTGGAAACAAAAGAGAAACACAAACTGCCAATGTTATAGTAGAGAGATATTTTTTTTCGAGTGTGTGTAGGTATGCAAGGTACTAAGAAATGAAATGGAATGTGTATGTGTGTGAGATAAAGTATAATTGTAGTTGCATTGAAAGACTCAGATGATTAAACTCCTAGCAATGGCTAACATTTTGAATTACGTCAGGGAAATAATAGCCGTTCCAAATAATGTGTGCAATACCGTCGTGCAGTCTCAACGACTGACGTTTAGGCACTATAAAAGTTTATTCTTTGTATTATTATTATTTATTTATTTATTATAAATTACACAGAATTTCATTTTATTAAAACATACAGTGACCGTTTGGGGTGGCGATCGTTAGGAGAGGCCTATGTCCAACAGTGGACTACAGAAGGCTGAGAGAGAGAGAGAGAGAGAAAACATACAGTTACAGTGTGACAAAAACCAGTTTAGGTTTAAATTGAGGTAGGTATGTAATTGAGGTTTAATTTGAAGAAAACTGAGGCACCTAGGTATTATCCTTCTAATCTGAATCTGGTATACTTAGTAGGATGTGTAACTGTCTGTATGATGTGTACATAAATAATATAATATTGTATATTACCTATCTTAGGTAGGTGCAGCCTGCAACGGTAACGAACATAGGTATTTTTTAAAACACTTCTAAATTGGGGTTACCAAAGTAAAATTAGATATTTCTCACCCAACTGTAGGACGAATAACTTTTTTATATTTGTTAGTTTCACCTTCCAACAACCGCATGTATTTTTGTCTACCAAAAAACCGTCTAATTTATTTGGGACAAAGTTGAAAACTTTTACATTACATCGTTTTTAAGCGCCATTAATTTAAACTGTAAGTTGCTATACAGGGTGCCTTGTACTGGGGAGCCGTTTGTCTTCTACCTGCGAGATGTCCGGCGAAATCCTCGAGTTAATTTCACGGGGTGTTTCTTCAGATGTAAGGGCATTCTGGTAAAAGAATAAATTCACGCCATTTTTTTGGATCTACTTCCCAACATTTAGAACCTAGGATGTAGGACTTAAACACATCTCCGACAGAAACAACTGTTTTTAGATTTAGTTTACTTAGCTTTACTTTAACTTCTACATTCTAGGAGCTGGGTATTCTGTAGTTCTAGAATTGGAATTAATATAACGAGGGCATAAACGTGGTCTTTTTGAAAAAAAAACTGTTTAAAATGAAAGTTACCTACCTTCACCTTAAACATATAAAATATCTGTCTGCTCATCTTTTAGCAGAACAGGCTCCGCGGGAAGAAAACGGTTTTTGTTTTAGTGCACTCTTGTGTAAAACTGAATTAATACATTTTCTTCTGAAATCCTACACGTACCTTCTTTTCGAGAGACGGGGGAGTGTAGAGAGCTAAGGAATGAACAATTACCCCTCGCCGCCGCCGCCGTAAACGTGCCGGTTTCAGGCCCTGATTTTAAAATAAGAAGTTATAAGTTTAGCCATCCTTTATATAATTGTGTCTGTGTTGTGACTGTAATAGTTAAAATGTTTGCTTTCAAACCAATACGCATGTACTTTTATTTATCATAGTAAATTTGAGCGTTTTTCTCTACCTACCTACTGAGTTTTTTAAATATTTTCAGTTTTAAAAAGTACCATATTAGTTATTAATCCAGCCGTTTCACCTCCTGCAATCGTTAGCACGGAAAAACCGGTCTCCGTGTTATCTTGAGCTCTCTGCTTGAATACTTTACGTTGTCGGCGGGCGTTCATAAAAAAGACAATTTCCCTTATTGCCACAATCTGTTACATGTGTTCGCGCGCCCGTGTAGGCAGCGCCGGGACATTGTGGCTGGGGTTGCCGGTTTTCGGGAAAATACCCGATTTCTGGGGAAAAAATTTAATCGTGGGTAATACTAGGTACTCTAGTGGCATTACTAGATATGTGCCCCATAGATACTGGGGGCTTTTGGGCTACAAATTTATAAGATTTATGGGTGTAACATATCACGATACAATCTTCCAAGATCCAAGAGCCACAAAAAAACCATAGATTTTCAATGTTTTATTGTTCTATTTATATAGGTATAATTATTTTTTTATTATGAAAATCTCATTCTAACGAATTTCTCATATTTTGTGAATATTTACCTATATATTGGAATATTTTTTTCTTCAGAAGTAAACACAGGGCATGTCTGAGCCTCCCTCATAAACGACAAAGTAAACCGTAATTTATTGCACGAATTTAAGGTCAAATGTGAGCCTCATACACTTTGTGGGAATATTCTTCCTGTAAGTAAAGGGGCAGTTACAGATCGATGCCATAATTCAATTGTAGGTAGATCTTTTATGCATAGGTAGTAAGATTTATATATTCTATTATATTCTATACTATTACACAGAAAATTTATTATTCCAAGATAAAAAAATATGTAATCCCCTGTAGCTTAATTTTTCGGTCAGAGAGTGAAGTATTTAATTAAGCTTATGTAGTATCTTGTTACTTTATGATATTAGTATCTAGATAATTATATTATATCACATACACACATTTGAGAAACTATGGCACTCAGGTCTTGGAATCCATCCTATTATTCCCACGAAATATCAAGTTAAATTCAAATCTCGTGAAAAACCTAGGTTATAAAAAATATCCAAACCTTTTAAAACGCGCAGCTACTACTCTCCTGATTGCCTCGTCTGTGCCACAGCACGTAATGAACGAATCGCATTAAAACGCTCAAGATGCATCAAATGCATAAGGTGGACTCATTCATAAAACATAAAGGATGCTCTCAAAGGACCTAACTCGCTGGAACGTAGTTTATTTTGTTAGGAAAGAAAGCCGGTACACAACGAGAACGCCACATGTCAGAACATGAATAAAAGACGAGCAATGCTTCAGACTTTCAAAAGTTCGCAGAGTATTTTTCAAAGCAATCGCTATGTTTCACATTTCACGGGCTGGGGCGGTGTGGGTTATGGTAAGTCGGTGTTGTTTCTGACTTAACCTGGCTGAGCCGGGGCGATCGAGAATTGCGGAGTTTTCTGTTCACTCGATCTGGAGGATTAGTTCTGTTCAGGTCTGTACAATTAAAATGTGCACTCATGAGATTGTGTTTTCATTCGTAGCGAATCAAACTGATATATTATCGCTACAGACTTATTTTTATATTAATTCATCACTTTATCGAGAACTGTGTTTCGTTTTGAACTACTTTTTGATGCTCCATGGGTGCTAAAATTTCCTTTCTTTTATTTGATGTGTACTCACTACTCATCACCGTAATTAGCCCGTAATCACCTATTACTGAACCTAGGCTTCTGTAAAATAATGCTACAACGTACCACAAAGCTATGACGTACGGCGTCCATGCTATACCTTGTTTCACGTAGAAAGTCCTCTGATAGGACCCTTACTGTACAGCATTTAAAATCAATAATCGTTTGTCATATGGTTCACAAATTGAATAATGTATAAGTTTAGTGTCTGTTACAGTCTACCCCAAAGACCATCGATTTTTCAGAAGATCATACCATTGCTTTTTTATTTTATAAATTTGAAGAGCTGTATGCCCTAATATTCTTAATAATCACTTCATTCATCATACTGACAATCCTTCAGAGAATTCCCAAGCATAGCGCTATTTAATGATTGTGCATTTCAGTATATTTGTTTACTAAAAACTTATCTTACAGGTAGCTTTGGCTTCTCTCTTATTAACATTTCCCGAGACAAGCCTCAAGGCTGATTGAATTTTGTCGCCAAGACCATTATCGTGGATATATTTCAATACAATTCTCAGAGCACTAAGATTATCCCCTCCACTCCTCAAGTCATGTAGGCAGTTCTCTTTGTCAAGAAAAACTATAGCCGTCTCTTTCACTCCCGGAAAAATCATCGCGTCTTCCACTGTATCACGCAGTTTTTGTCCCGTTATCATTAACCCATTTGAAGCTCTTTGCCGACCTAAAAAAGACTAGTTCCGCACAGCGTACAAACCGAACGCACTACGTTTCGGTGCTACGGCGTAGCACCTTCTAAGTTTCGAATTCGGCCTACGTCTTTAATTGGCCAATTCGCAAACCAAACTGAGCTTAAAGCGGTTGTATTAAGATTTAGTATGAAGTGGTGCTATTGTGCGACTTGTTGCATTTGGTCCTACGCGGGGTTGGGAAACTTGAAAGGTAGGCAAGCCAAAGTGCGACGGTTGGAGTGAAATGGTCCCTTCAGTCGCACCGCGCGCATGCCGGCGGGAGCACGGGCCTCGAGGTAGAACCTTGTCGCTTTTGGCGGGAACTTTACAATAACTTACGTATTTTATCACGACTCCGAACAGCCCTTGCTTAGTCCTTGTTGTTTTTTTGGTAAATTATATTTAAAGTGAATACAACGCTTTGCTGTAAGATGTTGCGTTGCTAAAACGAATGCTTAGTTGTTAAACAAGTTACAGACATTTTTATATAACGCAGTGGAAAAGTTAAGTTGTCTCTACACATTGATCTTTTATTTATTTGAATGGTACGTTACTTTTATTTAATTTAGATCTCTCATCTAGGTACTATAATCAGAAAGCTTATATTTCATGGCAATACTTAAGAAGGCAGGTATTTTAAATTCGTGTAACAGTAACTAACTATCATTAAATTTGAATGCAATAGTTTGTACATTTACGGGAGCTTTGTACTAGCCATTAGTCAGTCGCAGTTGTGAGGAACTGGGCTCAAAGCAATTAAATGCAAACTGTGTTATGTAGGTACCGCGACAAGTACTGAAAGTTAGTTTGGTAGGAATTCCTTTACTATTACAACCACAAAATAACTACACTAAATTAATATGTATTATTTTCACAAGCACTATGAATATAGCAATATAAACGTGTTCTATTATTAAAAAGTTTTTTGTAGTAATCGCGCTCCTAAGCCCGGTAGCGAAATATGCAAAATAAAGTGTGGCGTATATTTTACAGCTTATAAACTTTTTATAACAGCATAACTCTACAATATATAAAACCTGCATAACTTCTAATGCGTGGGGTATGGGGTATGTTGGCCTCCCTGATGTATCAATTTTGTACCTTAATATTATTTTAGTACAAGTCCGCGCACCTTGAGCACTCTGACCAGTCAGCAACTGACAAATAGAATCTAAATTTTGATACCATGCATTACTAAAAACGACGTCTGTTCAGTCATCAAATAACTGTCATGTATTTAAATAGACTATCCCGCAAACTACATCGCGGTATTAAGTTATCTTTTATGTTAATGACCCTTTGTAATATACCAATAAACATGAATGAAGAGAGTAGTACTGTAGAGTTCTTAGACCAGCGGGTCTGAAAAGGAAGTTCAGACCCGCTGGTCTAAGAACTCTACAGTAGTGCAATTATAAAATAAAATTTAGCATCATCTTATGTCTCCTCGATTAAATATTAAATACCTATATAACTTCTGAAATTTCGTGTATATAAGGTTTTATCATACGAATGTACCTATATAAAATATAGCACCACAAAATTATCTAACTAGAGAAGTAACTAACTAGCGTGTATGCAATTTAGTCATTCAAACTCTAATGCATAGTCGTTGGTTTTCTATGGGTACATACAAATTTGACCAGCCGTTTAGGAGTGAAATAAACCGACCGTAATATTTACAATAGTATCGATGGATGCCCTCCAACATCACAATATCTGTCACGAACTCCGCTCATAACATTTGCCGAAACGTTGAAAGGGATCAGATTCGCTGCCGTCCGGGAATATCACGAAAATATTTTCAAAAGCGCAGGTTTGAAAGCTCGACGACGAGCCATTGAATGCGTTTTAATGAAAAAACATGCGCCGATTCGCAACAGCCAAGGGAATTAAAGCGCCACGGCGGCGCGTCGCGGAAATACGAAATGCTACGGTCGGAATTTGCATCGGGTGCTAAGACACCTGCGCTATTTGGTGAAGGGTTTTTTTTTTGAGTAACTGATGTTTATGGGTGTAGGTATCTTTTTTAGATAGACAATAATTATTATGTCGAAAAATCGAACGTTACAAAACTTCATCATTTAAGAGATTGGTTATTTTGCACTCAAAATAGTCGATAAGTATATAAAACTTAATACAAGGGTTTCGGTAAGTTATTAAATTAGGTATTATATTATTTAAAATTTTAAGCTTAAGTTTCAGCTCATCAATCTAAACAACATTAAACCAATGACTTAAAAGTGATTTTATACTTTTATGTTTTATTTTTGTGCAAAATAACCAATTTCTAAAATGCAAAAGTGTAATAGCACCCGATTTTTCAATATATTTTCTCTGAGGTATTAGTTTCAAGTCACTCGTTTCAATTTATGACAACGCTTCGATTGGTTGCCTATGATTTAGCGTTTTTTTACCGTAACTAGTATTTTGTTTTGTTTTTAACGGTTTTTGCGTCGTTTCGTATGGTATTTGCGGGTATTTTATGTAAACATTACAATAATTATTGTTGTATCAATTACAGAGAATATCCACAGTGATATTGTTAGACTAATTTGTTGGTTTTTTTTTTTTTTTTTTTTTCGTAATCATTTATTGAAACTGTAAATATCTATGTACACAATACAATCTAAATAACTAATATAAAATTAAAATTAAACTAAAAATTTGTTAGGATATTAACTACCTACTACTTCATGCTAATGAAACACTTCAACTCCCACACAAATTCCAATAATCGCGCTAAATTAAAACAGAGATATCTAACTTCAACAATTATCCACTCACGGCCGCCCACCACCGTCCTTATAGTTTGAAAACCATGGTTATATTAACCCTTACCTCTCCATTAGATCATGGCAGTGTTAACGACTGCCTCGCGTGTATGCACCCTACTTTCCACAGCTTATACTGTGGATAAGCGACCTCAAAATCGACATTCAAATTCTGTAAGGACACGACCTATCTTAGCGCTGTTATCACGAACATTATGTCTGTAGGTATGCTATTTTTGAATAGAAGTATTGTGATTTTATTTTCTGTGTGTAGCTTAGGATTTGCGTAATAATTACCCTGTTTTATTTCCCAAGAAAGTGATGTTTTCAAGGTGTATTGATGAATAAAATATATTTAGATTTTTCCTTCTTCATTTCAGAATTCTCATTCACATTTTATCGTGGAATTTATTTAAATAGAGTAGGTTTTAACGGATTTTATAGTGACAATTTCTTGGTAAAGTTAAATATAGAATAGTAAGAAAGTAATTGTAAGAATACCATTTTAAGATTAAATAGTAAAACATGTTTTTATCTTTTGCTACACCTCATCACAAAGCTTAATCAAATAATACTTCTCAAGCGCCATAATGTTTTACATCAACAGTCTTACACAAACTTTTAAAAATGTAGTCAATCTTTTACCTGTAGGTTCTTCTGTTACTTTTGCCAATCTCATACGAAGATAAACGTTATATTATTACCTAGGTACCTCTACAAAATATCTGCTGTACCAAATTATATAATAACATTTTTTATACAGCAGAGATATTTTTAACGAGGCAATGGAAATGTTATCGAGTTCGTATCATTAATTATTGGGCAATGAACATAAATGGTTCTGATTTGGGCTGATACTGTGTCCACGCGTGTACCAATACGTATTGGCGTGTCAAAGCCGGCTTTGTACTAATCTGACAGCCAGTTTGAAGCTTTAGTTTTGTGTATAGTGCCACAAACTTATCTGTTCCGGTGAGAGCGAACTAAATTGGTCCATATAATCTATGTCAATATGAAATTCATTTAGTAAGTAATGAGGTATGGACCAATTTAGTTCGCTCTCACCGGAACAGATAAGTTTGTGGCACTATAAATTAGGCCAATATGTCATTTTATAGATACACATTGATGTTGATTCTGAAGGCAGAAATTCTAATTTTAACGCTGTCAAACTTAAAAATTTGCTAGCATAAAATGACATTTACGGAAACAATCATAGAGTCAAATTTTAAACAAAGAAATTAAGAAAAAGCGCGGGAATCATTGAAAAGACCAGGCGGGATTTTCGAAAAATTTATTAATAATATTCATTAAAACTACTGCAAATACGTAAATTACTAATAAAAACCAATAAAAAGTTTGTTGCATACATAATAAATTAAAAAATAGCAATGGGGAAGGTGAGAACAAGAAAAAAAAGGAAGAAGGATGATGAGGGTGATAAGTCCGACGTCGATACGACGTCCTCCGAATCAGAGGTCGAAGTTTTGGATATTTCAAAACCTTACTTAGTTACAGATTACAAGAGGCGTTACCCAGAGGATTCCGGAGCTGCAGAATTTGTAGTTTTCGTAGAGTCGTCTAATGCGGAGATGCCCATCGGAACCAGAGACCTTATGTCCATATCGAGTTGCATTAAACGATTCAATAAAGGGGTAAAATACTTAAGATCGATGAACAAATTTAAAATTGCAATTTATTTTGAAAAGGCCAGCCTTGCAAATGCCTTTCTGAATAACTCCACGTTTCTAAAGGATTATCAATTTAAGGCCAACATTCCAGCACAAAGCACAGAAATTACTGGTATTATTAAAAATGTGCCTACCAACCTGACTAACAAAAAAATCTTCACCATGCTGTCTAGTTACAAGAAGATCATATCTGTAAGGAGATTTACAAAGAGGACAAAGATTGACAACAATTTTATTCTACAGCCCCTGCAGACTGTAGCCATCACCTTCGCGACGTCAGTACTTCCAGACTACGTCGACTTGGACGGTTGGCGGCATGATATTACAGCGTATGTTCCTCCAGTCAAGCAATGTTTCCGGTGTCTCAGGTATGGCCATTTAGCAAAGTTTTGTAAGAACTCGGAACGCTGCTCCATCTGTAAAGAAGAGCACTCTTTCAAAGTATGCACAACACCTATTGAAAAGGCAAAATGCTTCCACTGCGATGGCAATCATGTCAGTATCTCAGCACAGTGTCCAATCAAACAAAAAAAAATCCAGGAAAACAGACAGAAAGTTAAGCCACCATCATTTGCTGACATATTCAATAATGAAAGTTTCCCCCCTCTAGGTCCAAAGAAGCCTCTTGATCTTCTGTCTTTATTGAAAAGTAATGACAAGGCACTAAACCTTTTAGTGCAAAGCATCATAAAAATGATAACATTAAATAAGACCCAAGATACCCCAATATCTTCTAAAAATGTGTTAGAAGTATTGAATGATATTTGCAACCCCAGTGAAACAAAAAATATTAGTTCCAATTCACAAACAAATTAAAGATTGTACAGTGGAATGCTCAAAGTTTGCTATGTAATCGACATATTTTTACAAAATTTTTGTATGATAATAATATTGATATAGCTTTAGTTTGCGAAACATGGCTTAAGCCTACACAACGCTTAAATATTAAAGGATACTCAATAGAACGCAATGATTGTGGTAATAAACATAATGGTGTTGCCATAGTCATTCGCAGTAGTATAAAATATAATAGATTAAATACATATTATGATGACTCACTCCAAAATATAACAATTAAAATAATATATAATAATCTCTCTCTCACCTTAGTTAGTATGTACATACCAACAAATTGCACGCCATCTTTTAAAAAAAATAAGTTAGTAAATTTAATTGATTCCTTACCTAAACCATGTTTTGTATCAGGCGATTTTAATGCTCATCACACCATTTGGGGCTGTCAATCCGTCAGTGCTCGTGGAAGAGATGTCCTGGACTCTATAAATGATTGCAATTTAGTTTTATTAAATGACACTTCACCAACCACAGTAGGAACAAATAACTGGAGACCAAATGGTTTAGATTTGACAATAGTTAGTCCTTCTATAGCTCTTAATTGTAACTGGACAGTTCATGATGATCCCCTGGGAAGTTATCATCTACCCACAATAACAGATATTCTATATAATACAGTTAGCGATCCATCTTTAAACAACTTTACTTCTCAAGATTACATAAAAGAAGTAAAAAGACCAAACTTACGTCTAATAAATTGGGCAAATTACTCAAAGCTAGCCAATAATTTAATTAAAGAATTTAATGTTAATTGTTCCGATCCTTTACAGTGGTAGATCTATCTATGTTTAGAACTAAATCCCATAATGTAAATAATAAGAGTAAGCCAGCAGGAAACCATCCTAAATATCGATATTCTCCTCTTCCATGGTGGAATGAAAAGTGCGCTAATGCTGTGCAAAAAAGTAAAGAAGCATTTATTGCATTCAAACAGGATCCTAGTGAATCAAATTATATTAATTTTAAAAAGTTTCAGGCTGAGAAAAAACTAATTATTAAGTTAGAGAGAACAGATAGTTGGAATAAATATTGTTCAGACTTAAATAGATCGACTCCTATTTCAAAGATCTGGCAATCTATGCGTAAATTTAATAAATCTTACAGTAAAAATACCAAACTTCATAACAATAGTGAATCATCTTGGATTAATAACTTCTTAAGAAAATATACACCTGATTTTGTCTCACAACCACTGCATTTAAATAATACCACAATTAACCCCACCAATAGTTACATTAATAATCCTTTCACTTTAGATGAATTAAAAGCAGCAATTAAATCACGTAGAGATACCACCTTTGGCTTAGATTGCATTTCATACAAAATGTTACAGAATATTAATACAGATAGTCTACACAAATTTTTACACATTTTAAATTTACTTTGGGATAAATCAATAATTCCTAAAGAATGGAAGCAAGATTGCTTGGTTCCAGTTCTTAAAGCAGAAAAAGACCCAAATGATGCAGATTCTTACCGACCAATAGCTTTAACATCCTGTTCAGGCAAACTCTTTGAGCAACTAATAAAACAGCGTCTTGAGTTTTATATTGAAAGTAATCATATCCTTCCAAGAAATCAATTTGGGTTTCGTCGTGGTCGATCAGCAAGAGAAAGTATAGGTCATCTCTTCCATGATATTAACACTGCCATTAACAGTAATAAACATCTTATATGTATCTTTTTTGATATTGTAGGCGCATTTAATAACATTAACCATTCAGTTTTATGTACAACTCTTTCTTCTTTGGGAATACCTGAAAAATGCGTAAGGTGGATTCATGAATTCATTAGTGGAAGGGAAGTTTACGTAAAAATTAGCTCTAATTCAATTTTTGGACCCAGATTATCTACCAAAGGCGTTTGTCAAGGTGGTATTTTGAGTCCTCTTTTGTATATACTTTATATCCATAGGCTAAATGAAATGTTAGGATCAGAAGTAAACAATTTACAGTTTGCTGATGATTTGGCTATTTATTGCAGTGGTGATAACATCTCAGACACAAGTAAAAAACTAAATTTAGCTTTAAAAAAACTTCATAGTTACTTTAAATATTTAAATCTAGAAGTTAGTCCTACTAAAAGTAAAATAGTTGTATTCTCAAAGAAAAAAGTTTCAACAGTTAAGATACAGTATAATAATAATTTGATACCCATTCATCCATATGCAAAATTTCTGGGAGTAATATTTACTCATAACCTGTCTTGGTATAAATATGTCGATTGCATAGCAGAGCGAGCTCTACGTTCTACAAATATTTTGAGATCTTTGGTTGGCACTCAGTGGGGTGCCGATTCCAAGATTCTTTTAACTTTATATAAAGCCCTAGTTCGAAGTCACTTTGACTATAGTTTTTTCTGTTACTGCATTGATTCAAAATTAGTAAATAAACTTGAAAAGATTCAAAATATTAATTTAAGATTAATTTTGGGTGCCTTTAAATCAACTCCTATTAACTCAATGCAAATTGAGTGTAACTTGTGTCCATTAAATATCAGATTTAGTCATTTAAAATACAATTTTATTCTAAGATTGTTGTCTGAAACTGACAATCTTCTTCTTTCCAAACTATTGAAGTATAATTCTTATCATTTCCTATGTCATAACATCCATCAAATTTTAACATTTAAGAGTGAATATAATATTCACAATAGTACCACTTTGCCCTGCTATGGGGGAACGTATGGAAGCAAATTTTGTAGCCTTAATATTGAAATAGATAGGACACTGACTGACAAATATGCTGTTTACAATAGATTGGATGAATACAGAGACTTTAAGCAAATTTATACAGATGGCTCTAAATGTAACGATAATGTCTCTATGGCATATTATGTTCCTGCTTATAAATTGGGTCATGGCTTAAGATTACCTTCTAATGCAAGCATATATACAGCAGAAGCTCAGGGCATTTATGCAGCCTTAGAATACATAGAAGCAACTAACCTTAATTTCAAGAAATGGTTGATCATTTCGGACAGCATGAGTGTTTTAATGGCTTTATCAAATCCTTCTTATAGTAGTGGCACAAATTACATCATATACAACATCAGGCAGATTTATAGCAGGCTTTGGCTCAATCAAGACAGAGAAATCCGCTTTATTTGGACACCTTCACACATTGACGTTTCGGGTAATGACCTCGCTGATAAACTTGCCAGCTCCATAGTAAAAAATCCCAATATCCAACAAATACCTATTAAAAATATTAAGTTGCCAGGTTCAGACTGCAAAGTTTTAATCAAGAATATTATAAAAGACCAATGGATGACTCATTGGCATGAAACAATCCAAAGTAAAGGAAAATGGTATAGCTCTATCAACTCCGACATTACTCAACCCTGGTTCATCAAAGGAAAATTTATAAACAGAAACTTTTATTCAACTATTTGTCGTTTAAGACTTGGACATGGCAGATTCAATGAACACCTTTTTAGATTAAAAATGATACCTTCCCCAAATTGCACATACTGTAATAACGATATAATTCAATCCCTGGATCATATATTTTTTGATTGCTCTGCATTTAATCTACAAAGGATTATTCTTATTGACAATTTACTGGATTTATACAAAGAAGCCCTGGATGTCCCGCGCTCTATTCAGGATCTTCTCAAGAATACGGATACATTCTACCCCATTTATGAGTTTATCAAAAATACGATTGGAGTTATTTGAAAAAAAATAACAAATACCGGAAAATACACAGTACCCTGATATAACGATACATAACGATAGACAAGGCTATAAGCCTCGACAATATAATACTGAAGACTTGGTTTCGACCTTATATTTACAAGAAAATTTGAAGATTACAACGAAAGACAAGGCCTTTGGCCTCGAACAAAATCACATAGAAGACAAAATTAAATAAGACCAGGCGGTATGGGATAATGCCCTTAGCCTTTTCCGTGAAAAGGAAAAAAAATAACCAAAAAAAAAAAAAAACAAAGAAATTAAGGTTTTGACATCGCTAAATTTAAAATTTCTGCCTTCAGAATCGATATCATTATTCGATCTATTTCTCTGGTTGGTATTTACTAGTTTTAGCCATAACGGTTGGCTGTTTTGAGCTACATAATCTGTTGAAAAACTAATAAGAATGTCAAAGTTTTATTTCTATCTTGTGGATTTTCTTGTTAACGGATTTGTCTTGTTTTTGATAAACATAGGTATTTTCAGATTCCCTTCTTCATCAAAAGGTACAAATTCGGTGCATGAGTTGCATGACACATACTACGGTTTTTTTTAATTCAATGTTTTGTTCAATATTTATTTTAATAAGTCATGTATACTTCTTTTGTTTCAGGTACAAACAGCCATGCGACGAAACAGAAGACGGTGCGCCCACGCAAGGAGGTGCCGATAGTTATATTTTCAAATAAGATGAAAAGTTGCGGTAGTACAAGGAGTATTTAATCCACACGCTCGATGTCGCGGCCTAGACATAGACAAGACGGCTGAAGTAGACATGAGCGGTCTCCTAGCAGCGGCCACGGCAACTGTTATCTTGCAAATACTCTTTTCCTGTTCCGGTAAGTTATTCATCTGTTTTTTATCAAATAAATGTAGAGTGAAAAGCGGGTGACTCGTTTGTGAGTCACTTCTGACTACCCCTTCGGGCATTACAGTCGTAAGCAATTATGTATGTATATCCTCCTGACGCCCAGCCGTTATTTTATTTTTTAGGACTATCTGCCCACGGTCCTCACACAAGGACTATTGCGTTTACCTAGCTTACTGCCCAGAAACTTAAACTTGAATAAATGTCGCAAAAATTATTATATAGTGTTCCTAGTAGTATGTACGGGTAATGCATTAAAAAAGGAACCAGTTTCAATAGGTTTAAATTCGAAAATCAATAGTCCTCATGTGAGGACCGTGGGCAGTTAAAAAAAGTTTAATTTATTGGTAGAAAATATATTTATAAGGTAATTTGTTAGAAATAACAAAACTAATGAAATAAGAACCACTTAGGAACACATTTAACACTTAAAATCAGTCTCACATAAGTTTAGAACTTATATTTATTCTAGATAAACTCACACTTATCAACTATTATAATTATTGGGATCAATATAGGAACAAAATAAGATAAAATGAAAGGCTCAGCTAGCAGCTCCTGGATATCATCATCACAAAATTCAAATTCTACGGGTTCATGGTGAGTCATTTATGTCGTCATGTCATCGTCCTCCGAGAGATCTATGTCCGACATAGCTAAATATGCTTCAATTTCTTGGATTTAGCATTATATTCTGTAAAAAAATACAAAAATAAGTATATCTAAAATTATAGTATAGCGGACTAAAAGTTTATGTAATTGAAGACCACGGTACTCAGACGAGTACTAATGTAAATGGATGATCATATAATATTATTTAGAACCTTAATTGATAAAATATTAGTATTCGTCTCTTGCTAATATACTTAACAATAAGGTTTTATTAAAGTTATTTAATTAAATGATTAGATCACATAAGTAAAATAAGATTACAACTTACTTAGTCGACGGTGGCCCCGCCATGGTTCCGTTTTTTGACGTTTTTTCAATGAACGATTGATTATCCTCAGATGATACTTAAGACAGCTGTCAGTGATGGAATGTTAAATCCATAGATGCAATCCCAAAAAATAATTGCGGTAAATTCAAATATGGTTCAAACACAAAGTATTCGTCCTCGGAGAAGGACCGTGGGCATTTAGTCCAGAAAAAATATAGTATAGCTTGGGCAGTAACAACTATACTCGTTAAGTACTCATAGAAGGACCGTGGGCATCAGGAGGATATACTTAATTATATTATGTTTACCTGTTTAGTACTTTTGTGAGGTCAATTTAATGTTAGACATATTAAAAAATTCAAGACTAAAAAGTAAAATTCAGAACCAAATTTAACAATCCTTTACGATACCAGATTTTTATTTTCTCCAGTCATAGATATTTCCAGTGCTTTCCTCATCCGAGCTCCGTTTTTTCCCACTCGTTAGTGCTCTACAAAAATTAGATTACCACGGCTACCAACGGAAACATTAAAACAGCATAGCAATTAGTATTTTTATCGTCCCACTACCTGTGGGTGCGACGCTATAATATCCGGCTTGAAATAAAACTAAACATCTACAACACTAAAACAGGGAAATAAAAAGTTATACTGATTCGTGAATTTACACTGAGCTCATTGTTTTTATTATTTAAAGATGTTTTTTTTTTTTAGTTTTTATAAATAAAATTATACTTAGCTCTTAAATAACTCTTTATTTAGACGCAATGTTAGTTTTTCAATCAAATTATCAGTTATAAATTTGTCTGTCTCATATTACACCAGTTATCAAAATGTTTACTATAAAAATAAGATGGTTAGTGTATTAAATTATCATAATGGGTTAGTTAAAATCCGTTGTGATTCCTCGGAGACCCCGTGAATTAATAGCATAAAGCACCAAGTTACGACTGAGTTATAAATTATGAGCATGTTTCTTGGTATTTGCTAGTGAATAAATACAGGCTTAATATCGCAATATGTAAATTAACCATAGCAGTTTAGAGGGTTTTCATTATAAATCTTTAAAATGAGCACAGTATCTACTATACTACTGATCACTATTAAATTTATTTGAAGTAAGAAAGTCACGCTAACAATAAAATGTGCAATTCGGTTTACAATACAATTTTTGCAATAGGTTCCCAGTAGAAATACAGGCGGCATTATTAGCCTCGGTACGGTCCCGGCTGCTACAGCAAAGCACACACACCCAAACGATGGACGATTGTAAGAGGCTTACGGCATAATGTCATTACAAATTCAGTTTTAGGACAATATTCAGTGTAGCAAGTTAAATTAAAGTCGTACCAGGATTTAGAGGTGGCCTGCAACGGCTCAAGACCGCTTTGCCGGCGGGAAGCCACCTGCGCTCCAAAACCTAGCACTGAAAAGACAATTTGTGGGGCCACGGCTGGCCTTCGTGACCGTTTTTATGCTATGTCGTTCGTATTTTGAAAAGTTTTTTCTTCTTTTTTTTATTATGCGTCGTTGCCGTCCGGTATTCTTTTGTTTTTACATGTCTATAGTCCACGGAGTTTAGTTGTGTCCAGTTTGGACCCGGGCAATGAAAATCATGGCGAATTTGTTTTGACTGCGAAACGAAGACAATGGTTAAAGGTACTTGCTTTGTTTGCACGGTTTTCACGAGATAATACCTATATATATTTATAAATGTAAGTACACGTTTGTATTGTTTTAAATTATTTTTAACCGAATTCGAAAAAAGGAGTTCAATTATTAAATGTAGAGTGTTGTAGAGCCAGGCACGTTCGCATCGATACCCGGGCCAATCCCTGTAATGATTGTTGTGTGAAGAAGTTTTAATTTGAGTACAGTGAAGTACTCTAAGTTAAGAAACATGCTCTCCGGGGCTCGCCTCACTGGGCACTAAGTGTGCTAAACTCGCTGCTTAACCACCAGAGGTATTTTCACTTTATTAAAAAAGTACTCAAGTGTGTCGTAGAATTTAAAATAAGAAATACCTACTTATCTGTTATACATTTATGTTGTAACTATAACATAGTTACTACCTAACAAGAAGAGCCAATAAGGAGTTTCCGAAACCGACGTGTGTGTATGAATGCGGAGGAAGCGAAAGAAGTATGTCAGGATCGTGGAACGTGGAGATCCATAGTGTCTGCCTACCCCTCTGGGAGACAGGCGTGAGCATATTGTATGTATTTATGTATGTATAACATAGTCTAATAAGAATTATATATCTCCTAAATGTGGAAGCGTAAAATGAAATACTTGTAACATGTAATACAGGACACACATGTAGGTACAACGAAACATCAAAGTGTTGACTCGTCGCAACACTGTCGACACGACACAACATTGCCGCTCACCTATTGTCTCCAATTTAAAAGGCGTGTAAATAAAGGAGTGTAAGACAATGGGAGGAGAGCAAACAGGGGGTATAAAGCACGTCAGAACGTGGAACACGCCTATAAATAATCAGCTTAGTGATAAATTGGCAAACAGCACGCGACCGACACACAGCTGCTTCCGCGCTTCGACGCCTGTCTTTGTCTTTACTTAGTCTGTGGCAATACTGTCGCGCTGAATTGAGGTAGGGTAGGGTAGGCGCCGTGGACAGGCTTGATGTTTGAGAATACGCTTTTTTATTTTCATTTAGAGATTTATTATGAAGTTTTTTAGACATGTTAGTCACTTTTATTTCATTAGAATGCTTGACAACATATTTCATAATAATGAAGTCTAAGCCTTTCCAATAACATACACACTTTAGGTTCTTCAAAGTTTGAAAATTGTCTGCAAACTTTTAAATCTTGTTAGAGTTAGCGATAGGTAGACTCGAACGCCTTCTGTTGGCAAGTCTCACTAACGTCGGGCAACTCTTAACGGTTGCGCTTGCGATACAATAATATAATACGAATGAAAAAGTCCACAACAATATTACGTTTTAGAAGTCTTTATAAAATATGCTCCGTGCTGCACAAGGTTGCTGGCCCGCGCGAGTTACGACCAAGTATAATTTTAAGGTTGCGGTATTTTCTTTGTCTTCTGAAAAATGTTGTTCAGCATAAGTAAATTCAGCTAAAAATACGTTGTCTTTTGTCTTCATGCCGTGAAAAGTTTGCCGTGCACGTACAAAGTTTACAAAGAGAATATCGGAGGTGCACCTCGCAAAAAGCGCAGACTGATATCCAGTGCGGATGACAAAAATCAGCGCCGGTTCGATTAAATTATCCGCATGAGCGGAGCCATTGTTAGGCGGCGGCACCGCACTCGCAAGAACGACCAATGCACCGTGAAATTGCCTATTTTCCGAGTGAATTTATTTATTTATTTCATACTCCGATGACACTCCCACTCGTTCCATTGCGGTTCAGCGCATCGGAAAATCTGAATCGTACCTGTAGCGGTACGAGGCTAATATTATTTATATCGCGTGCCTTGAACTTCGAAGTTCTCTAATAGATCCTCAACACTTAAACATTCAAGAACTTTTCCGCATGCATATGCATTTAAAATGCAGGAATGGCACAATGTGTCTCCGCTAGTAAAACATCCTGACTGCAGAGGTGTCGCGTTGTAATTTGAGCTGTATTGAGATTGTGGTAGAGGAGCAGATGGAGTGCAGGTAAAAAACGAGGGATATATCATTTGGTTCACTCAAAACGGATACTGATTCATTTCCGATGCATGGCTGCAGCTCTTTGTGGAGTTCGCCGGCTGCGAATTGCTCACGTTTCAACATTTGATTGCGACATCAATACCTTTGATAATATATGACAGTCGTTCTTTTTTAATGGTCTAGTCGGACCAAATTATTGGCGCGATTACTGAAAAGTGAACGGATAAATGTAAGGTTTTCAAGATAAATCTCTCGCAACGAAACAAAAGTTTTTGCCACAAAATAAAAAAGTAGAATGCTTACTTAATTAAAAGTAGGTAGCAAAATTTTAAGTTTATTGTTTACCCGTTTACAAGAAAAAACTTGAGCATAATATTTATTCAGTAAGTAGTTTGAAGAAAGTTTGGTTTAAATTTTCATCTTTGAAACAATAAAGTGGCTTTTAAAATATGCATAGGGCCGCGGCTATTTGGTGTGTATACGTAGTATTGAAAATGGTAAAATGTAGCTGCACAATTTAATCAAAAGAACTATTTAGCATTATCTAAATAAAATTACGGTATTAAAAGTACAGATATATCGTGACTGCTAGACATGACTAACCCTCGATCCAGAAAAGATTCTAAACACTAATTTGTCATCTCATATACCTATGTACGTACATTTAACATTATAACAGCTATATAGCCGCCTTGTTTATCCGACGTCGGCCGCCATATGTGATCTATTGCCACGCAAAAACGAGAACGTACACTATTGCGTCACCGGGATAAATCGCGTGTGTCTCTACACGTTATTACCATTTAGCCGGTGTCCGGTGTTGTTCGGGCCGCGGCGGTGCAGCTCAAAACGCATATAAATCAATTTGGATCCGAATGCAAGTTGCATGCGCCGCTAGCGCCATTGATACACAGCGTGCGTGCCGTGTGCACTGTGGGTGTGTACGAGGTGGTTTTTTATCAGTGATCTAGGTATCCACGGGTGGCGTGTTAACAGTGGTCTATCCTAATGCAGGGGAAATGAAAAATATGAATTAATGTCATCCGTATTACCTGTATTTTTTAGCAAATATAAAAAGTTAATATTAAAAATAATATCTACTGCAGATATTTAGTTGAATGACAGATATTGATGAGGAAGATTGTGATTTGATATAGCTAGTACCTAAATATAAAATAGTATAAAATATCTAATATTTTCTTGGTCCAGTGAGAGAATATGGAGGACCTCTATTCTTGGAGGAGGTCCATATTCTGAAATATAAAATTTAGGTGCAGTGCGTTTTTTTTACTTGCCTTCGAGTTGATCACTTACAAAATGCTACTCTGTGTATAACAGATGCTGCACAGTGCACACTGCACGGGGCGTATTGTTTTTTGTTTACCGCCGAGTGCGTGTGTGTGGCCACTGCCCAGTGTGAAAATATTTTGACATTTGGTTTGTTCTTTTATGGTTAATTTAAATTTACTTCGATAAAAATACTTTTTCAATTTTCGTACTCGTACTTGTTTAAGGCCCTGTTTCACAATCTCTGGTTAGTGGCTACCTGTAAGGTAAAATACATGCTGTCACTCTCTGTTATTATTTTTTTGACAGTGACAGCATGTATTTTATCTCACAGGTAGCCACTAACCAGACACTGTGAAACAGTGCCTAAGTGTTGGTTATTACTTTATACGTGAAGAGTACCTACTCTCTACATACTGCTTATAGTAATTTGTTACAAAAACTTGTTAGATCATTATTTTTATCATTTTTATATTCTATATCAAAAAATCGTCACATTGCATTAAAAACAAAACCTATTGATTTTTGTCTCCTTTAAATTACGCAGTCCATTTAAGTAACTCTCTCTTTTGATGAATTATTATTATAATAACCGTTTTGGGAAACAACGATACCCTGGCATAATCATGATGCGAATAAAAGATTGCAAACATATTTTACTCAACACTGTCTGCCATTTATTAAACTGAAATTCAAGCATGGAAGATTTTAATTGGGAAAGGTACATTTAATAAGTATATGTGTAATTTCAAAGTAAATTTTCGCAACATATTGTATTTTAAATTTCGAGTTTGCTCCAGCCATTTACAGTGCATTATATAGAGGATGCAGGTACTGTTCTATGTGTAACAGCTAATAAAAAATACAATATTACAGTTTTTAAAGTATTTTAGGTAGTTAATAGCAGTACCTAACATTAAAATACATTTAAGCAGTTAGTACTGCTTTTAGTTCTTGTTAACCGTACAGATAAAACCGTTCACAGCTTCGTAACAGTTAAGTAATCTGTGGTAACAGCCACATAACCATTACTACCAGGGGAGCAGACACTAAAGAAACTTAAAAGTGGCACGAGTATCCAGTTGGAACTTTTGCACAGTTAACTAATTCATAGATTGGATACAATGTGTGCCGCTACCCAGGTGGCGTGTGCAGAGGTAAAGTTGCATTAAGCCGCACTGAGCTCCACTAAGAGTGTACATGCAGCGAATGCACACTTAATGTTATCCCTGTTTGCGAACATATAAAGCAAATTGCCGCTAACTGGTTTAAGTTCATATTATGAGTTTAGCAGCGGGATAGAGGGACAGGTGTTGGAATAATAATCGTAATCGTTGCATTTGTTAATAACGCAATTGAAGTAAGTTTATGTGCAGTTTTCGAAGTCTCAATGAAGAGGTGAGATGGTCGTATAGTGCTCATGAACCAAAAATCATTTGTGTAGTTTAGATCAAAGTTTCGAAGTATCTAGCTAGACTATGAACCGGCAAACGTGGTTACCTAGCGTAGGTAAAGAGGTAAGGTGAAGATTAAAAAAAATAAAAAAACAATACAGCATAAATCTCGTTTAAATCTTCTGTTAAATTATGTACTCACAATTTTGTAATGAGAATTAAATTAGAAGACTAGACAGAATATTTAATTACATTTAAATACTAAGTTAAGGTACACAAGTAAGTACAGTATCAAAATTCACAGCCAAATCTTAATCCACGCCCAAATTTCCAATCTAATTCACAACAGCGAAGGTTCAATCAAAGTTGAGAGCCGCCAGCCTCCCCGCTAAAGCCACAATCACATGTATCGAGTAAAAGCAACTTATCCTTTTATAATCAAACTCGCAGAGGGAGCTAAAACTTTGTACAGCAGCATTAAAAGATTAAGGCCGTATTTCGCATCGAGTATCGAGTCGAAGCGATTGGCCCGCGATACACTATTTGCAATGCAGGCGGCGCGCGGCGGCGAACTTTGCCGAATGCAAAAATTTAAATTAAAAACATAAATCAGACGTATATCGAGTAACTTCTGTATCGGTGTATGTTCGCTGACTGCGCGCTTTCGTCCGCATTATAAGTTCCGCAGCCTGTGTTTGTTATTCGTTCGACTTTATGACTGTTGTTGTTCGCAAGTCATACTTCAAGAAGTCCGAGTATGGATTTGCCAGCTCGCGGTGGCGCTGCGGCAATAAGCGGGCCACACTTGGCCGCTCTCGTGCGGTCGGTGGTATTTTGCCGACCATTCTTAACCATGAAAAACTTATTTCCATAATAGGAATGATAATAAATCATCAGTACGCCACTGACCTTCAACTTCCAAGTTGTTCCCCTCAAGGTGAGGCTACCTATTAACAGCTATAAATCAGCGGAGCTTTAAGTAAAGGGAGGTATTAAAATATTAAGTGGAGAGGATCTTTCTAAGACAATCTTCAGATAATTACTTTATTTATGTAAGTATCTCGGGTATTTTTAAATTAATTGGTCCGTAATATAAGGAGTACAATAATCTCATAATCTTAATTAAGAGAACTTCAAAAAGCTGAAATTTGAAATTTTAATCTGCTGCTAAATCCTGCCGCTCCCGATCCCGCTGCGAACTCGGTTTATTTGTGGGTCTGAAGCTTTAGTTTTTATACCTGAATTTAGTATGTAATAAAAGTTTTGTAATTCATTCAATAAAAGAGGAATACAGCCTTTCAACTGCATTTTAGTTTAAACTTTGGAATAAAGCAAGTACCTATTGATTGATAGCAATACATATTGGGATAGATTATGTACTTACGTAATATTTTTTTATAATCTCATTATGTACATAATCTTTCACGTTCTCCTTTAAACTTTTGTTCACAATCATCAAATTTTATGCACTATTTCTTTAAAATATGAAGTTTATTAAAATTTAATAGAGACGAATCCCTTGTCAAAAAGTAAAATATACGATAGTAAAACAAAGCTAATAATTTTATTTATCATCGCACGCCGCGAACAATGAAGGTGCGAGAGTGCCATGTAAAGGGAAGCGTTTTGTTTCATATAAAGAAAATCGCTTTTCCGTTTCGTTAGCTCAGTTATTTCATTCCATTGATTCTCCAAGGCGTAGAACACAATACTCTTGTATTATATTATTATACTATTATAAAAATCATTTGTTTTTGGCTTGACAACTTTTTTGTGTTTTGGCTTTATATTACGATTTTATAAGTTAGTGTTTTTTTTACATAAGGACATCAATAGGTTATTATTTATCATAATACAATCAAATAACTAAGTGTAGTATATTAAAATACACCTACCATTTAACGAACCCTTGGTAGATTTATTTCAAATTATTTCGTGTAAAAAAATATCCATGTTGACCTTTTAAGTCGAGCCTTAGAAATGCAATAACTACCTACTTATACAAATACTTAAATCTGATATGTACAATTGTACAAGTTTTTCTGACTTTCGGATAAACATGAAAAATAATCTTCCACATGTAAAAAATAATGTTAAACTTTTTAACTATTGCAAAAAGAAATAGGTACGAGTAAACAAAAACCAATCTATGTTTTTATTTACCTAAACAATTAACAAAATCTTCGTACCCAACAACAATTCCTAAGAATCCTCAACCATTGAACATCTCATGTCTAGAAATATACCGTCTCGAATATTCGTAATTAGAATGAAGCGAGTTAATTAGAGTTGCTTTGATTGCAGCCGTGAGCGGCGTCAGCTGGGAGGAATGGTGGACCTACGACGGCATCTCAGGTGAGTGTGCTCTGGCCTCCTTTATTACGAGTACAGTCTGGGCCGAAGAAACTGATCCTTTTTGTAGCATTTTTACTCTGAGGTCAGGTTTGTCTGCCCCAGACTGTACAGTCTGAGTCCGCAATGGGAGTTTTGCTATGACTAAATCACTACCTACCAATAATTATAAAGTTTTTTGTCATTATCTAACTAGCGTTACAAACCCCTGACATTCAACACCAAAAGACGTATAACTTAAACTTATAACACCCCTATTTTTCAATCAGTGGTTAAAAAAAGTTACCTAATGTCGTCGATAGTACCTACCTTTCTAAACCTGTGTACGTTAGTCTGTGGTACTCACAAGTACATCTGCAGGCAGCGGCTGCGGTGAACGTGCGAGACACGGCGTGTCTGTGGCGCTTTGCGTTTGTAAATGTGTATGTACTGTGGAGGAATAAAGTTGTATTCGCAAGAATATGCTGCATGCGTGCATAAAGTCACTGGTTTATGTGCTGTGCAGAGATATGCACAGTATCTTTGATATGTGCGTACATAAACTGTACTATGAAACAGCGTTTTTCTGTATTTCGGAGTTGGTCTGATAATTAAAGTTGCACAGGTACAATGTGGGTACAAATCACATGTTATCGGGATGGCTTTGATGAAATTACTCAGTATAAGTACACTCGAGAGCAATGAAAATTTACACCCATAAAATGACAAATTTTCATTTTTATTTTAGAATTCGAACAAAATTTAATATTTAAATTTTTAGTTGATATAACATTCTGTTGCGCTGTTAAATATACTTATTTCAATATTGCAGACGGCGTCGTTAAGCTAGTATTTTCTATTTAGGAGTACCTAATTTGGTGCTATTGTCTCTGGAACTTTTTCATTGGTCGTGAGAGTTTTTGATTTTAATTTTGATTATATACTACTTAAAACATTACCACTGTAAGGCCTGGGTCTCCTATTTTCGCTGTAGGTCGCGTCCAGCGTCGCTCCGTGGGCCGCGTCACGATGCTCACTATAGAAATGTACTGATGCGGTCTCCCTCACACGCCGACGTTGGCGCGTAGACGCAGTGAGCATTGTGACGCGGCCTACGGCGTGACGCTGGACGCGATCTACGGCGCGTAATAGGAGACCCGGGCCTAACCGATAAAAAATTGGCTCAACGACGTGACACAGAAATATTACGTTCGATTTATCTCTGGTTCATATCGCGTCACGGTGGAATTCAAGTCGTTATCGCAGTATTTTTCTGAATAAGTATTTTTCTTGAATTATAATACGAAATGCAAACTTGATACAAATGCTGAAATCAAAATTATTGAATTAAATAGGTACATACTTACCTAAATCAGGGAAATGGACATCAATGTTTTCGTTAAATACTATAGCTGTAGTAGTGATTGAAGTATTTAATGTATATAATGTACTAATATTAGTCCAATGGTTATGGTGCTATTCGTACGTTTTAAAAGTGGTATAAGTATTAAATAGTTTTTTAGTTTTTTATTTATTTTCCTCAGGGCTTTAACGGAAAAAAATCCCCTAGTTGGCTAACAAAATACAAAAAGTATTTTTGCATTAAAGGAAAGTTGGCGTGAACACATACCCATAAAGTGGGGCGTAGCCACAACGCCGCCGGCATACGGTGCAATTTTCAAGGTCATAAATAATACACCCGCGAATGCCAACCAAAGCGCTTTGGCCAGTTTTACGCGCGCCGACTATACCATGCTACTGTATTTAACGATACTTTTATTACCATTACCATTACTTAGCAGCTTAGATATTTTGGATTCAGACTGATTGGACTTTTTATATTCAGGGTGGAGTTTGGTCATTTCCGTTGACAGGAGAACGTCCTCCTAAAAGTAGGCAACTATCATCATGGGACCGACTCCGAAATCTAAAAAAAAATACCGACTGTTTTTCATTTACCTTTAAAGTTTCTCAGTATACTTACTATGTATGATGCGTAATTTACCGGCAAACGGGAATGTCACTAATAGAAATCCTCCCTGTATCCTATATAATCCATTCGCCGAGTCATTACGAAATGTAAACTTTTCCAGTAAATTATCTGATTTTGATTCGTAATTATGATATACAAAGCAGCAAATCGTTTGAAAATGTAATTATGAAATAGACGTAATAGTAAATGAGTTCCAATTTATTCATAATCCTGGCGTTCAGTTATTGTTTGGTGTTTTAGCCGTCCTGACAGGAACGATAATTAACTATACATTATGCTTCAGTTTGAACAAACACTACACAACATTTTATATACCTATTTATATGGGAAAAATGTTAATTCAAAGAATTAATTAAATTTTATAACAGTGATGTTCACATTTGGCAGTCGTGTAGCGGATATGCGTTATGTAAAGGTACAGTTACTTTATAGAATACTTTATTGCGCATAATTAAATTTTACACTAATACAGTATGTACATTTTGCAAAAATATACAGGTTTTAGAAACATAAATTAATTGCATTGCATAAAGTTTATGAAAAATGAAATTATATTTTGACGACACATACCAATACCAACGAAGGCTAACTGATACCCTGAAAATAGGTATGGACAGCATGAAGACAAGCATGAAAAAGGTGTACTATCGTTTCGAGGGAAAATTAATTTCATATGTTATCATGTAACATTGTAAATGCACTGAATTAAATATTTGAAAAAAATAGGGTCAATTTGGTTGAAGTTTTAAAAGTGGAACTGTTTCATTCACTGGCTCATGAGGTTCGTGTAGGTGCTTAATCTGACCCGCACTAGTATAACCCGACCCGTCTCCCCCCAGGTCCGGCGTTCTGGGGTCTGATCAACCCGGAGTGGTCGCTGTGCAACAAGGGGCGGCGGCAGTCCCCGGTGGACCTCGAGCCCGACAAGTTGCTGTTTGACCCCAACCTGCGCTTCCTGCACATAGATAAGCATCGGGTGAGTCATTGGATGAACAGGGTGTTGTGAGAGCCGTAACCAAAAGACTGACTAACTTTTTTGTTCACCAATCTGACTGACGCGTCCTTTCACCACGGTGACGAACCCTAGAGGAATTTTTGTGGTTAAAAAAATTGCAAAATGCGATGATTGGAGGTAATTACTTTCATGTCCACGTAATTTTAACACAGTGTAATTTACAAACTGTTAATATCGGCCATCGATAGATAGAGTTATTGAAACTGGCAATAAGCCCCAGAAAACAGTACCTATCTACAACAACCGACTTAAGTATGGTATATCACTTTAATCTTACATAAGTAGGTACTTCATAAATCTTCATAGACAACCAAGTATTTTTCAACTCTAACCAAAGGTATATCAGCCATCATCGTAGTATCTTATTAGTGAGATAGCTTGTTACTTTGTGCACGTACTAGTTTTATCGCATGCTGTCTGGGAGTGGCTAGACTAGTTCTAGACCGCTAGAGTTTTTCCCTATTTCATTAAATATTTCATCAGTCTTAAAACCTCACCGCTATTCTCACTTACAGAATTTTGTTATAACCTAGCGGTTTTTTTTTGTATTGGGATTTGCTCAAAAATAAAAAGAGTCTTACTTTAATAATAGTACCTAATTATTATAAGTCGTTTTATGTGTCCTTTTATTTGAAAACGTTGTTAGTGATGATGCGTTATTGATGAAATCTGTGTAATGGTAGACTGTATGTATTATAGAATAAAAAATACTTAACTGATATCGTAGCTATATGTATATCCATCCAGAGGTCATATTAACTAGCTTTGGCGTACCCGGCGTGACACCTGGTTCTTGCTGGCCAGGTGCACAGTTAATTCGCACGATTAGTATGTTGTGTATTTATTATTGTGATTTCAGTATTTGTGTTCAATAAAAAATTATCTATCTATCCCACCAGATCAACGGGCTCATCAGCAACACGGGCCACTCAGTCATCTTCACGGTAGAGAACGAGACGCGGCACCACATCAACATCACGGGCGGGCCGCTCTCCTACAAGTACCAGTTCCACGAGATCCACATCCACTACGGCCTGCACGACCAGTTCGGCTCCGAGCACACCGTCAACGGGTACTCGTTCCCGGCTGAGGTGAGTGACCGGGGTTATACAGGGTGTGCAAGATTGTATACACATACAGGGTGTTGCAAAAGTGGCATTAGTATAGTAAGACGAAAGGGAATGACGCAGGAGGACCTTCTAAACAAATTTTCTGGCATGGGAAAATTTGTCACATGACTTTTTGGAGCTTCTTAACAACAACAAAAATAAGCCATTGGCTTTTTTTTTGCTTTTCCATAGTAAAGGCTCTTTAATATAGGGATTTGACGAGTGGTAGAGCTAAAATTGACCAGAAACACCCCCCGAGTCACCCGCTTTCGGCTAGCTTGTATACGAGACGCGGCTCCACATCAACATCACGGGCGGGCCGCTCTCCTACAAGTACCAGTTCCACGGGATCCACATCCACTACGGCCTGCACGACCAGTTCGGCTCCGAGCACACCGTCAACGGGTACTCGTTCCCGGCTGAGGTGAGACACTGGGGTTATACAGGGTGTGGGAAAGTAGTGTAGTAATCCGAAAGGGGGTGACTCAGGAGGACCAACTAAACTAATTTTGTGATATTGTTTTTTTTTCTTATCTATAGAAAATGAGTTAGCTGGCTTTTTAATACAGTCACTGAGGTTATACAGGGTGTTACATAAATGCTATAATAAGCCGAAAGGGATGACTGAAAAGGACCAACGAAAATAATTTCGTAAAATTGTTTTTTTTAATTATCTATAGAAAATAAGTTAGCTGGCTTTTTAATACAGGGTTTTGATAAACTGTAGAGCTAAAATTTTTCAAAATGACCCCCCGAGTCACTCGCTTTCGGCTAGCGTGTGAACGAGACGCGGCACCACATCAACATCACGGGCGGGCCGCTCTCCTACAAGTACCAGTTCCACGGGATCCACATCCACTACGGCCTGCACGACCAGTTCGGCTCCGAGCACACCGTCAACGGGTACTCGTTCCCGGCCGAGGTGAGTGACCGGGGTTATACAGGGTGGGAAAAATTGGTGTAGTAAGCCAAAAAGGGGTGACTCAGGAGCTCATTCTGAACAACTTTTGGCAATTCTTGATTGGCTTTTTTGTATGTTGTATTGTACCTGGGGGTGTTAAACAAAGACAAAACTAAAGAATGAATTTGTCCAGTCAAATCTTCATTTCAAAAGGTTAACTTTTTGGTCTTTTCAAGTATTTTTATTTGAATTTTTAAACAGTTCAATTAAATTAGATTCCAGGGCACTAATGTGGCTCTCCTCTGCACATGCTTTATATTATTATGTTTTAAGGGCCCGTACAGGGTGACGTGCCGCGCCAATTTTGGGTTTTCAATGCTCTTCACACAGCACACGCAGTGACACGCACACATGTAAGTTTGCACAGTGGGTCGATAAACTTTTACTCGCCAACTTTATTGACAATTATGTTCAAGTACATTTTGGGTGATTTTAGGGTAAGTAGGTAAGTATAATTCTTACTTACACTGGTAGGCACCAGGAAAGAGTAGAAATTAATAGGGGTGCCACTTTACTCTATACTCGGAACCCGATTAGCTTTCTCAAACAAATGTGGTATTTACTTGTAGAAAGGTAACTACAAGTATTAAAGTGTAGATAATAAGTTTCGGGCATCCTCCAGCCAACTGAACCCCGATGACAAAGCAAAGTAAATACATAGTGTCGCAAAAGGGCTATACTAAGCCAAAAGGGGATGACACAAGGGGTCATTCTGAACATCTTTTGTTCTAAGAGATTTGCAAATTCGCGAAAAAAAAAATTCATTTTTAACCGACTTCAAAAAAAGAAGGAGTTTCTCAATTCGTCGGGATCTTTTTTTTTATATTTTTTTTTATGTATGTTCACCGATTACTCCGCCGTTTATGAACCGATTTTGAAAATTCTTTTTTTGTTGTATTGCATTGAGCTCCCAGGTGGTCCCATTTTTTTTTCAGAATTTTATCTCACCCCCAAGGGTGGGTAAAGGGGTAAAAACAGGGTATGAATTTCCATTTTGGGCACATGTTAACCGATTCTAATGAAATGAAGAACGTAAATATAGTTCTTATAACAAAAAAATATGATGGTGACCTTGAGCTGATCTGATGATGGAAACGGAAGGCAGTCAGGGGAACTCCTCAACAGTATATAGCAACTACTTCGTGTTTAGGCTTGAATGATTCGTATTGATTAGTAGGACTTTTTGGTATCATTTGCACCTTACTTTTGATTGAAAATTATTGCAAATAAACTAAAAACTATAAAATAAAATAATAAAAAACAAGACTTCAAAAAACCATTAAAATGTAAGAAATAATTTAAGGTTTACACAAATTCTACTCGTATGTGACAGTACAAATATACCTAAGGAGGAACTGTTCTTTTTTGAAGTTGGTGCCATATTTTTTCAGATTACTTTGTCACCGCACCAACATCAAAAAAGAACAGTTCCTCCTTAGGTATATTTGTACTGTCACATACGAGTAGAATTTGTGTAAACCTTAAATTATTTCTTACATTTTAGTGGTTTTTTGAAGTCGGTTTTTTATTTTTTTAAATTATTATCCATGGTAAAAAGTCACATGTCCAACAAAGTTTCTAAAAAAATTCAAAATTCAAAAATTCAAAATACAAAATATTTTATTTCGTAAACTTACTTACTTGTTACAATAGTTGATGGGGTATCCTTTTAAGTATAAAGTACCTGTGCCAGGATACCCCGCTCTTCCATATACTAAGTACATTTTAAACAGTTTCTATGAAAAAGGTTTTTTTTTGTTAATTTCCAAAACTCGTAGAGCAAAAGTTCAGAATGACCCCCTGTCTTACTCCTTTTTACCCGACTGCCGAAGGAGGAGGGTAATGTTTTTTGATTGTATGTATGTATGTTTGTCTGTTTCTTTGTTCCCTCCTGTAGCCTAAACGGCTTGATAGATTTTGATGTATGAGGTATTGTTAGAAGCGTATTAATGGCGCGATGGTTATAGGCTATGTGACGTTCCATTAAAATGTACATAGCGCCCTCTAGAGGACATAACGTGATGATCGAAAAAATAATAATTCAACTTTGCCGTGTAAGGTATCAAATGAAAGGGCTTGATTTTCACATTACAAAAATATGCATATTGAAGGTATTTAAATAACAACACCAAAATTATTGAAATTAAAAATGATCATGAACTACTGACGTAAAATTTCATAAAATAAAAACAACTAAAAAGTTACACATAAAAAAATACAATTATAAACAAACGAAAAACCCGACTGTACGCTAAAAACATGAAAACAAGTCCCAATGTTAATGGAAAGTATCGCAGGCGGGGACCAACTTGACCGCCACTCAAGGCCGTTTTCTAAGTAACATTCAGCTAAATGGTGAACCCTCTGCTGGTCCTCACCTACGATACTTTCCATTAACATTGGGACTTGTTTTCATCTTTTTAGCGTGCAGTCGGGTTTTTTGTTTGTTTATAATTTGTTTAGTACTATATACCGCTTTTTCAATACCTGTAAAAGTACATTTTTTGGTAGCAGCATAATATTTTTACTTAATTTTAGGGTTTCGAACGTCAAAAGAAAAAAAGCAACCATTATAGGATCTCTTTGTTGTCCGTCTGTCTGACTGACTGTCTGTCACCGCCCTTTTTCTCAGAAACGGGTAAAGATATCAAGCTGATATTTCGCATAGATGGGGAGTACCCCAAAAAAATATTATGGTACTCCCTGTCCCACACAAGTAAATTGGGGCTTATATTTTTTCCAGTTATTTTGATGTGTATCCTTTTTTTTCTTTGTTGTATTGTATAAGTATATGTTTCTTTTCTTTAAATCTGTATTTTTTGTTGTTGTTGCTGTCTATGTGTCGAATAAATGTATCTTTATCTTCAAATCACGCCATCTATCGTTTGTTTTTTTGTGGCTACTGTCTATAGAAGAAATTCCGTCATTGACAATTTTACGTTACGAATTTATTTTTATTTTTACATTTTCGTGGAGAACCAACAGCATCTTGTTAAAATAAATATAATAATAAAAAATATAAATAATTATTTCTTATGAACACATAACAACTTGATGCCATTAACAGAATGAACTTAGTAAACCCAGTAAACCTAACACATCCAGAGGAAAAATAAAATCTCTTTCTCTCTCTCTGAAAAACATACTTAATAGCCCAAACTCGATGCTTTTAGCTATTAAATCTTTGATATAAAATTCAGTCACCTCCGTGTTACTGCCCTCATCAGATCCTCACGAGACCATGCCTCTCATGGTGAGACTGTGTTTTTGAATCCTAACCTAATCTTCCTACGTATTGTCATCACTTAGATCCATTCACTATATTCCTGCTCCTCATCCCAGGGCCGTGGGGACCGGAGGCACGTCAGCTTTTTAAAGACATCAGCAGCAGACTAATAGAAGTCTCAAGGGACCCTAGGGCTGGCACTTACCTATCACAAAGGCTAAGCATCGCTATATAGCGGGGTAACGCGGCCAGCGTCTTGGGTACCCTACCCGACAGTGGCAGCGATCTGGCCAGCATCTTCTTTTTAGTTTAATTTTAATTTTATATTAGTTAGTTTTAGTTAGGCATTAATAATTATAATTTAATCAAGAAGTACCATGGACTTAACTAATAAAAAACATTATCATTTAATTTATTGAATATAGTATAAGAATTATGCTTCCTCAATTTCAAATCAAATTATGTTGGTGTCATAAAAGTTGAAAAAGTGCAATGACAACCAATGTGCAGTGATTTTGTGTCTGTACACAATTAGATCGCGAGCTGTCAGTGCCGCCTAAACCGACGTGACCCTTCTTTGGAGGCCACCGGCCGACTGAGTCAAACGTCGCTTGTGTTTATGATTTTATAACACAGAAAGCCGCCATAGATATTTGTATGAAGATTTGAGGGAAAAAAATTGCTCAAGTTTGGGATTAATTTACACAAAATAGGTGTGTGTTTATTAAAAAACAAGATATTGAGCGCCTAGTCCAAGCATTTATCTTTATAATTTGATAAGAATCATATGAAAATTCTTGATAATTACGACACAGTTGTTACAATACGGGAGTGTGATTTACTGGTTTTTCGTAATTAATTTACAGTTATCCATAAGCATTTACTTAAATTCGAATGATTCAGCACCTAGCTAGACTCTTCGGCTACCTGTGTGATTTTTTTCAAGGCTGTAGAGCATCATTTACTACATAATTCTATGACAATGCCAACCCTCGATTGCCTATTGCGGACCCTTAACATAAAGAACATATTTAAACTATTCAATTACTGTAGACATTAGACAACGTGTCATGAGCCAGTGGTCTGATAATTATGATTTGCGTCAAATTGCGGGTAGCCGCTGGACCTAGGTCGTCGGGGAAAGCATATTTGACCTAAATAGAGAACATAACACTAACCAGATAAAGTATATTAATAATCTGCAGTTTTCGCAGTAAAAAAATAAATTAAGTCATGTAGGTATGGCTGTAAGTAAGTACTTGTAAATAATTAAGATATTATAAAATACGCTACAGTTATGTAAAGACTTGTACTTCTTGCTAAGATCGTTGTAATGATTGTTAACAAAATTCAAAGTACCGGAAAAACAAGAAGTTCCAATATTTCTCGCTATTGCCGTAGCTACGTAAAAATCAAATTCCACATACCAAAACGTTCGCGAACCGCCCACTTTGCGCCCAAAGCAACAAGATTACCGTAACCCTCAGGAATGTGTTTCGCAAAAGTAAATTCTCGTGGATTTTGTAAAGTAAAGACGTGTGTAACAGATGTTTTCTCACGCGCCGCGACGCTCGGCTAGAGCCAACCGGCGTCGCTTTGCGTCGACGAAATCCCAAACGTAATCTCGGACTGCGAACACCATCGTAGTAAAATGCGCCCAGAAGGGTTACTCGACCCTTTGTGCTTTGTTACAAATGTGGGCTTAAGAATAGAAGGGATTTGATTTTGGGAGTACTATCAATGTTGGTGTTATCAGTAGACACCTATTTTTGTAAAAGTTAAATAGGGAATATGCAAGTGGTTCAAAGAAAGGTCAAATATTATTTATAATAAACTTTGTTGTTTCATAACTAAGACTCCATCATTATTTTTGATTATAATTTATTTTTGAGCAAGTAAATGAAGTTGAAAAGTACAAAAAAACTTCGGTAAATTCTAACTTCCGAGAAACGTCACCCATTTTCTTAGGGCGGATGTGACGTCATAATTCTTTATATATCAATCTCAGAATAATAACTTCTTTGCGTTTGCGTATAGTTAAATAAATGTCAAGTGTAAACAAAGAAATGTTAATGTCACCGAGTATTTGTGATGCTCGTTGTGATCAGATACGATGGATCACATAAAAATTCTTCCAATACGAGTAGATCCTAGCCACCTATAACCTCTCCACTTCTTGTTTGATATGCTTGTTTGTTTGCAAAGTTTAGGACTTTTTATATTTTTTGTTGGTAGTGTATGGGCTGCCACTAGTTGTTCTATTGTAATGAGGCGTAAACAGCCATTCGCTAGTCAACGAGCCACTCAAATATGCTCCATATTGCAACACAATAAAATTAAATTTGTATTGTCAGTATTATGACATGAACATGACACAAGTTGCTCTTTCTACTTTTAGGTTATAATGGCAGTCGTTAGTATATTTCAAAAGTTGTTATTTTTTTCTAAATTAAGTTATGGAAGAATTCTCGTAATCAGAAGAACTGGACACATTAAAGGAGAACGGCAGTCCTCGTACCGCCAATTTTTTGGAGCGTTTCAGAACCATGTTTTCACCATTTATAAATACAGTGTAGATAAGGTATTTCCAGTATTTACAATATTTTTAGAAGTCGGGGGAAAAGAGAAAAATATAAACGAATAATATTTAAATCTAAGGATAATGGAACGTAAAAACAAACATATAGAGAACGGAACGTAACAACTGTGATGCCAGCCCTCGGAATATTACCAGCAAATCCGAGCTACAAAGTAATCGAATAGAAATATCGATACAATCTTAAATACAAAAGATATTTTATTTATCAATAAATTACATGTTCTGGTACTATTTGTGCCAAAACTAGTACATTTGGTTTATAAAATATCATTATATTTAAGTCTTGAAGACTTTTATCCATAGTAAACCATTTTCTTTTTCTCTTTATTCGATTCACTATAATCGATATTTTTTAAATATTTAAATCTAATAACACTGAATCTTGCTTGTCAATATTGTCATAGTAGTTGTTATTTCATTTTCCATTACCTAAATGACCTAACCTAATTATTTAATATTTTGAATACCGCTGAAACTGCTGAAGATATAGAACAAATGTGACAAAGGGGAGAACCAGACCCGGTTCCTGTTCCACCTCCCCGCCCTCGGCAGGCTCCCGTCCCACTTCTTCATCAGGAACCTGCAGAAGCAGCAGAACAAGAACACGCAAAATCCTGACAATATTTTCTATGAAACATAGGATGATAAATACCTAAGTCAAATATGAGAAGAGCAACTGCGTTCTGCAGTTCGAATCCCGGCGCTGACATGTACCAATGTGTTCTTTGAATTTAATTAAAATGTATACCATCACACTTACAGTGAAGGAAACCTGCATACCTATCTAGATTTAGCACATCTAGAGAGGTGCAGGTACTTATACCCCAACAGAGAATAGAATATAGTAGGTAATAGGAACATAAAATTCCTAAAGTTGATTCCAGGCAAATTATGTTATGTAAATAAAACAATGATCTTTTAAACAGTATATTTTATTTCATTATATTACTCGCCAAATGCATACCCATATAGTAGAACCTTTACATATAGCATTTCGAAATGGCATAGCAGATCGCTGTTGCGGAATGGCAATTTAAAACTTCAGAAGTTGGATAAGTATAACATTATTCCATGATGAAAGTAGTAGCCTGATCTAGTCGATAATATTAATAAAATCATTATATTTATTATGTACGTTGCACGTCCCGTATTTATTTAAACGTAAACATATAACTTGATATACCTAACATATTATTATCAAATTATTATTCACGTTGTTCGTCTTGTGTTGACATGGTGTTGACGTTTAGTTGTTGACATGACACATTTTTTATCATTTCAATTTTTCTGCTCTGGTTTGTCAATTTTTATCATTATACTGAGATCCAACCAAGACATTTATGACGTAAATCACAGAGTACTTGGCATAAACATTACTTCACTTGACGTTCCATTCTCCCTGTATTAATGTTTACGTTCCATTACGACTACTTTTTAAACATTATTTTTCTTCATTTTTCTCATTTCGCCCAGCTTCTAAAAATCTAGTAATTTATTTATTTGTGTTCCTATACAGTGACTCTCTAAACATGGTACTTTCATTACGGAACCCGTCATTTTCATAGGGGTACCAAACGTCCTTAGAACTCTGCCATTGTCCTAAATTTATTACGCAGTATGAACGAGTAAACTGTGGCCAGCTGCGGAAAAGGACAGCAAAGACTATAGTCGAGAGCCGTGTGCCTAAATATTAGGGAATATGCATATATTTTTATACTCTTATTCGATAGTTTAGATAAGGGGGTTTAGACCTTTGAGATATGCACAATGGTTCCATTCAAGAGAGCCAGGTGCAGGTTCTTACACTTCCACAGATAATAGAATAGAATGACCCACTAACCCTAGTCTCTCTTACTGAGAACCAAAGTTACAGTAAGTACTTACATACAATACAAATATTACTTTATATTCATATTGCCATAATAGCGTAATATTGTGTACAAAGGTCCTCTGGTTTGCGCGCTCCCATTTCAAAAGAGCTACTAGCAGCTATTTACGAGCTCCCATTACAAAACAGCCACTGGTCACACTTTATTACCATTACAAAACAGCCACTGATCACACTTTATACACTTCCTTTTTCGTTTGTTACCATGACAACATTGGTTTGTTGAAAATACAAAAGTACTCTGTGATTACTTGATTAGGTAAAAAATCTATGCCGACTGACGGGACTCATTATTCTGAGCCGTGAAATTAAAAGATTATGACGTCACGACAGCCCGCCATCCTGACGGGAATTTCAAAGTGGTCGTGATGGTTGTAATTTTTTAACTTTCTTTAAAATACCTTAAATTACTTATTTTGGCGTTGAATTTTTTTTTACTATAATAAAGTGATGTAAAACTATCCAATAAAAGTATAAAAAAAAATCACGCATATTCCCTATTGGCAAATTGAACTAGGTACACTTTCAAATTTATTTACATGACTGTGTATTAATATTGTGGCTTGTACTGTTTCCGTTTCACCTAAAGTCTACTCAACCGTGACTCCTGTTTATTTATGTGACAAATTCTCTCATGTGTTCATTCCTCTGTAAACTCTTTTTTTCCTTCTTATCTTTTAAGAAGATATTTTTCTTACTTGTGACATTGTTTTTTTTGGCAAGAGATTTATGTCGCTTTGAACGTGCTCAATTTGTGATTTATAATCTTTAGCTAAAGCCAAGAGTTTTCTTTGGAACATTACCTACTTTATTTGAAGCTCTTTATCCATATCGCAATTCATAATCATTTTCGGGGTCCAATTGTAGTGAATGTTAAAAGTACTTACTACCATGCCGTAGTTGATGCAAAATTTAATATGAAAATCTGTTTCAATTGCTGTTAGCAATTAATTCATTCAGTGAGCAAAAAATCTCGATTTCTCTCGAATAAACAATCAAACGGTATCATGTTTTCTTAAACATGGCGCTGGCGCTAATTAATTCGAGTTTCCATTTGTTTCAGATCCAGATATTCGGTTTCAACTCGCAGTTGTACTCCAATTTCTCGGAGGCGCTGCACAAAGCCCAGGGCATCGTGTCTATATCGCTCCTGCTACAGGTTAGTTCACCTTATGTTAATATAAAATCAAATGTAGGTACTTTTTAGAATACACTGCACAAAAAGAATATATTTTTTTTTGTAATAATACCTACCTACCATGCATCAGATGATGATGGCGTAATTAAAAAAATAACAATTAGATGACATAACTGACATAAGTACCTATTTAATGTATATAAGGTAAAGAAATATATATAGTAAATGCAGTAATATGTTTATTTCCCTATATAGGGTATATACGTAACATATACATTACACATACGAAAGCGATCCATTACTATCACACTAGGAATTGCTATAAAACGGTCCAAGTTTAGTGATATACTTGATTCAATTGTACTGATATTTCAACTAAGTAGTTATAGTAATTGAAGCAGCCATCGCCTACCGATCCTCAGCCGCACCTTCCATCGCCACCAAAACTGTAGGTTAATTAAGGAAATTGGTATTTTTGTGCACTATTGGATTAGCTTGCCGAGCTATTAGTCCAAATTAGGAGCCGTCTGAAACGAACTGAAAAATTTATTGCCAGTCACGGGACTTGCGAGCCATCAACGTACTTTGTGGTGTTTTCAATTTGTTAAGCGATCCAAACCGCCAGACCGGTTTATTGTTTTACACGGAAACTTATTTGCAGTTTATGAATAGCTTTAGCCTAGTTTTATAATAATAATAATAATAAAAACGTTTATTCCGTGCCATCGCACACATTTATATATTTATCCTTTTGAAATAACACATTTAAAGATGAATAGTCAACATACAAGGTGATTCTTTCGTAGGTGCATATCTGGAAGTATGTTACAGAGCTTTTTATTCTGAACAACTTTTATTATAATGACCTTGGGATATTCTCGAAAAGAATCATCCTGTATATTAGGAAGATTTACATAAAATAATGTCTTCATGATCGGAGCATTAGGTACCTATTACGAATATTACGACTGAACAAATTCATTCAAAGTATACACCTACCAGCCAAAGTCGTTATACCAGCCAAAGGTATCTACTAAGTTTCAAAACACGTATGTTATCTACATAGCCTATAAAGCAGCACCTGGGTCAATATCATTATAGATACAAAGTGTGCTCGATCACTTTATGACTTTCCTTAATGAAGCTTCGCTCTATATTAGCTTTCCTTACTAATGTTGTCACAAAAGCGGACCTGGTTTCGGCACATTTCGTTATAGGAGAAGAGGCTGAATACTATTTACTTTACGTCTAGGATATATAAAAGTTATCAGTGATCAATTAAATACACTGTATACTCGAGTTTTGTATAAAAAAATTAGTATTCGCAATGGTAGAAAGTTGTGAAAATAGTTTGTACCTTATACGCCTACGAGTATATTCTCACAATCATCTTCCATCCAAGTGAGCTAGGTTCAGGAACTTAGACCCCACCGAAGAATAGAAATTTTAATAGAATGAAACACAAAACACAAATAAAATTTCACACTTCTTCCTTACAAATTTCCTATAAGTGTGTACAAAACTGTACAACAACGTTGTTTAATATTTCGCTTGTTTGCCTGAAACTTGGAGAAAGCGAGCAGATTTTACATGGAAGATAATACAAAGTTGGTGCGAGACTTAATCTTCATGTTGTTTGTTGCAGCTCGGCGATCTCTCCAATCCCGAACTACGCGTGTTGACTGAAGAACTGGAAAATATTAAATACGGTGGTATGTGAAACTGATTGAGTGACAATATTAAAGATAAAATTGATTTTTATATTTCAAGATATAAATCTTAAAGCTGTATCCTATTTGATTAAGATTAAAGAAGGGCTAGGCTAGCACGGGGCGCAATAAAGACGTCACACCGCGCAGGCTCAAGAGCGAGCGCCACGGAGAACATTTTCTAGAGTTGGTAAAAAATAATTCCTATGACTCCCAGGTGCCGAGATGCCAGTAAACAAGCTGTCGGTGCGAGGTTTGCTTCCCGACACGGACTACTACATGACGTACGACGGGTCAACGACCGCGCCCGCCTGCTTCGAGACAGTCACGTGGGTCATCGTCAACAAGCCCATTTACATCACCAAGCAACAGGTGAGATGAGTCATCTGAAAGGAATCTTATACAGGATGGATTTTTATTATTTCCCTATCGGTGCAAGTCAATGAACTTACGTGACGTACTGAGCAACGACAACAACCCGAGTACGCGTTGTTCAATGACGACAACAGTGGTGTCAAAGATATTTCTTTTTCTTATTACTCATTTCCTTGTTATTATTTTTTGAAACACACATTTTCCGGTACCAATTTTAGCTGCATTTCGTTCACACACACTATACTACAGCAGGTATACTAGGTGTACAACTGTACAGTACACGACCCCGCGGCGCCCAAGTTCGGCCGGCCGCTTCCTCCGCCCATGAAACCGCCCGCCCGGCTCAAGCCACTGCCACAATAATAACATTTTCATTTGTGCTCACGCTACAATAAACAACTCACGTCGCGTTCCTTAGACAAAGACTCCCGTGAATTATGTACGTGTTAAAAGTAAACTAAAAGTGCCGCGTTGTGTGCCTGTTATTATAAATCATTGTTTATGTTTTCCGTTTGTGTTTGTGGGGAAATTAAGTGCTAGGAGCTAGGATTCCCGCGCGGAGTGGCGGCGGCGCCTGTTGAAGCGCAATTTACTGCTGTTTACACGAGTTTTATACAAACACTAAGTAGTGTTTTATATACGACCACGGCCGCTGAATTACGTGATGTTCAACCGGAACTACGCCACGGTTTTAGAACTGTGCGCTTACAAAAACTGCTCGAGTATTATAAATATGAACTTTATAAAAATATGTATTATAAATATGCTCCTTGAATGGTTATTTCGGGATCATTTATGATAATTTTTCGTAGGTTCAAATACATGTTACTAATTAACTCACATACCTAAATTAAATAAGATTACAGATAATAAATGCTTTGAAGTAAATATAAAATATTCGATATCAATCAAAAACTTCCTCCATAACCCTAATAGACTCGCCCGCTTTCCCCACAATAACTCTAGCATTCCGATCAAAATTTTAGCACACTCAAAGGAAAACTCGTTCACAGTCGATCAAAGTTATAAGAAAAGTTATAACCGTGGGTCTATAATCAGAATCAAATTGTTTAATACACCGTAAACAGCGATTTGGGCGAGATAGCGAGGCTCGCGTGATGCAGGCCCGTTAATCCGACAGCCGACCGCCGCTTCAGATACCCGGGCAACATGAATGTACAGTAGCACTCGTGACTTTCTCATTAAATTATGTATATTTACAAATATTTTATCGATACTCATCATTACAGAACTAATAACTATGTTATCATCGCATTTACTGAAGTCTCTCTGGCTACTATGTGACTGTCTGGCTCAAACAATATTTTGTATTTTTTGGTACGGTGTACTGAGTTATCCTTCGGTACTCTCATTATTATAAAAAAATATAATGTCCTCCTAGCCGAATTTCGACTACGGCGGCCAATCTCATTTGAGATCAGCCATCTACGCAGGAGTAGATTATAGTGCCCAAGTGTGTGCGCAGTACACAGGAGCACTCTCATCACTCTCATAACCCAATGGGACGGATTGACCGACACGACTGGAGAGAGCTAGGCGCAGGACCGACTGTTTTACATGCCCATCCGACAGCATGGATCGTTTCACTGTTTCGGACATCAGGTGATCAGCCTTCTATGTCCTAACCAAACTTAGAAACACAAATTGATGGTCCCACCCGGGAATCGAACCCGGGACCTCTGGGCCATGAAGCGAAGCTTCTACCACTAGACCACAGAGGCAGACAAAAAAATATAAGTTAGGTATAAGAAACCGAGAAAACATACTAACCTGATAATATTAAAATGAATACTTGAAAAGTGTGATATTTGTTATTCTGTAACGCCGCTATGGACGACCACCACACAGCCGTAAAAGGAAGAAATTTCAATTTACCTGAAAACGGACTGCTTTGTGTGTGTTCACACCGTGAAAATGAAACATGGAGCGTACAGTTTTTGGAGTTATGTTGATTACATTATTATTTTAATACGACGTGTACCGCTAAACTATACTTTATCGTCCAATCTAAGGCTGAAACATACTATGTTGGTAATGAGTTAGTGCGACAACACTCGTATATTTGAAGTCCTTGTTTAAACGTACTGCTGTGACTAATTGGGTAATCTTGGCTGCATGCAACATAGTTTTCAGTCGGCAAGCTTAAAATGTACTGCATGTCTTAAAGTAGGTAAGGTTTTGCTAGACGAAACGTTTATTATTCAAATCGACTTGTTATGGTATTTTAACCACTCACGTTCCGCTGACCCATACGTTAACCAGATACTATAGATGTTTGTCTAAGACAATAATAATTGTCTCTGATTTCCCGGAATGTGACAGTTGAATCGAACCTTAAAATGATATTAGTAATAACATTAATTTACACCAGTGTTTTATTGACACAGTTTAATGAGTAAGGTCCGTAGTCGAGCGGGCCTCAGTGATCGTAACTGATCGCTGAGGTTAAGCAACAACTGACATGGTCAGCCATTGGATGGGTGACCAATTTCAAGTGGTGCTTTTCTGGACGCTTCCGTGCTTCAGACGGCACGTTAAGCCGTGGGTCCCGGTTGCTGCTTCGGCAGCAGTCGTTAAGCCTAGTCAGAGGCCTTCGGGCGGCTTGAAAATATCTGACAGTCGGGTTGCCCACTTACCCGACAACTCTCTCAGCACAAGCTTGCTTGTGTTGGGGTCCACCAACCCGCACTTGGCCAGCGTGGTGGACTAGGCCTAAACCCTTCCTTCATTGGAAGGAGACCCGTGCCCCAGCAGTGGGGACGTAATGGGTCGTGATGATGAATGAGTAAGGTGCTCACACACTGCACCGCCTCACCGCTCTTTGGCCTGGACTATAACATGAGTTAATCATTTACCACAAACCCTATAACGCCGGCCTAGTGCTACTTCAGCTCCGTCAATATTGATCCAACAAACCCAGTATATTATGTCAAATCACCAGCACATTACTACTTTAGCTCGGTCGATGATAGTTCTATCTAAGTACATGATGTAGAAACTTTGATGGTCACGTGACTTTACTATGGAAAATAAATATATTTATCCGTGAATTTTCGAAACTCTTAGAACAAAAGTTGTTCAGAATGACCCCCTGAGTCACTCCTTTCGGCTTAGTATACCATTTTTGCAACACCCTGTAAAACCTGTACCTGTCCACAGCTGCACGGGCTCCGGCGCCTGATGCAGGGCGACGCGAAGCACCCGAAGGCGCCGCTCGGGAACAACTTCCGGCCCCCGCAGCCGCTGCACCACCGCGCCGTCCGGACCAACATCGACTTCGACCTTAGCAAGGTTCGTTTAGTGAGCCAATCACGAATATTGTCGGCTCTAGTCGATAGGTAATGAATTCGATAGCAATTTGCGTGATATCTTCATCAGCGCCTCACTCGGTTAAGTTTCTAATAAAACTAATAAAATAAAACTCCAGTGAACCGCCTTTTTTTAACTCATTCTATTTCTTTACAGTATCCCGGAAAAACTTGCCCTAGCATGAACAGAGATATGCATTATAAAGGTAAATTAGCTAGTTGAATTTAGCCGTCGTATAATGTTTTTTTTTTAATTGAAAGTTTTAACGGTATTCTTTTACTTTCAGCCAAAAGCTGGACACAGTATTGAAGACTCGTCTTTATCCCACGGGCTCGTAGGCATTAGGTATAGCTTTACTAGAACAAAATATATCATATTTTAAGTATTGTAAATAACATAGAATTTTGTATATACCTACACGACATTATATAAATATTCATAAATGTCTTATGATATGATAGATACTATTATTTATATTGTTTATATTTTAGCTAAACTTGTACCTTCACATGTATTTGTATTTTGTACCATACATAAATTTTTGTCGATGATTTTAATTACACATTACAACATGTGCTATCGAATAAGAAGTAAAACATATTATATCATAACATTATGCATATCTCATAACAATATTTTATAAAGGCCTCAAGTCGTAATATTAACGCGTATTTTCGGATAGATTATTTCAATTATTCTATTTAAATATTTATAGGTAACACAGTATGTATTGTAGCATTAAAAATAACGGTTTTGTATCCTGTAGAGCTGTAGATATTTATCATTAGGGGTGGTACAAATATTATTTTTCAAAATTTAAAGTTGTTTGGAATAGCCTCTTCAACATAATACATATTATTATTATTATCTTGAAAGTTTAGGAACGAATTTTCGTAAATTATTAAAATGTAAATGTGTAAGTTTATCAATTATGAAACGATGAATTTAGAAACATAATCAGTAGAATTATGTATGTGTTTATGTTAAGATCTAGTGAGAAGAATGCTAAAGTCAGTCATAGCTTTAATAAAATTATGGAAATATCGAATATTACATTGTTTCGGAAAATTATTAATCCAAAGGAGACTAACTATATAAGAAGTGTTTAATATTGGAATAACTCCACGGAAGTGGCAACTCCCATACAAACGCAGTTTATCAACTTTAAAAAAATAAAACTATAACGGTACAGTAAAGTATAAGCACTATATCATTAGAAACTGCTTATTAATAATGTACCATTTTTTATCTCGAAATCATTGAGTATCATAAATAAATTGAACGGGATAGAATCGATCAAAATTAAATAAGGCAAAAATCACGTTTGTTTCTGAGAAATCGTTAAACAAGTCATACTGTACCCACAATAAATATATTATTATAAATTATGATAAGCTCATGGATTGAATAAGATTGTACCTATAGCTCACATTAATATGTACCTATAGCATAGCATACCGATAAAAATAAGCTAACATAGAATGTTAACTCTACTGCTTGTTCTAAGAAACCCTGTAACTTGAAGTAACGCTATTTGAATAAAAAATATGAATTCTCTTTTTGTATTTTTACACTGAAAATCTTTTTAGTTTGACATCATAAGCTATCTATATCGACGACGACGGCGACGCATAAAGGTAGGCATAATTTATAATATGTGGGGACATCTCACACACGACCATCCGACCCAAAGCTAGGCAGAGCCTGTGTTAATATGTTATTTATGGTATATACCATCTGTGTCTGTGTCTGTATATATATACAGACACAGACACTCAAGTAATTCACAATCTAACTCACGTAAAACGATAATTGAACAACATAGACAAGTAGGTATTTGCATTTTCGTTTGCACTAGAGTAGCTAAGTGTATTTATATGTATATCTTTAGTCGATTGTACGTGTGTCATGTACTCAACCACAAGCCATGAATGAATCAGGTTTTTTTTTCATCCCAGCCGACACACAAACGTTAGGTCACGTTCACTTGAAGCAGATTACATTGTAGGTACCTGAGTCCGTATCTCTTACAATTTTCAAGATTAAACGAAACACAACCTTTTGAAAGAGCGCAGGGGGGTCACTTTTGCTTGCGAAAACGTAGTTTCGGCGCTCTGCTGCGGTAACCGTGACTGTATCGCGTTCTCTATAAAACGTACGGATTTCTTCGAAATTCCCGTTCATTGATTTTTGGTTAAGCTAGGGTAACCCTCCAGGATCCCGAAGCTGCTCTAGGTACAAAGAATCCCAACGTTTCCAATTCCATTTATTCCCTTTATTACCTGGAGCTCGCGACAATCACAAGTTGAATTTATCCCTCCTCTTATGCAATGAACTGGAATCGTCTGTTTTAGTGTTTTCCACTTTTGTGTTTGAATAAAAAGCTCGTTTGGATTCTATGAGCATTGAACGCGGCGCCCTTTCGCTGTTATAACTTAATTTCATTGGGCCCATCAGAAAACATACGCTACGCTCCTTCTGACTGAACTCGTTGTGAGAATGGGTGACCCTATAACTTTTGAGATGACTTTTTTTGACAGTACCTTTATTATCTTAATGAAAGTTAAATGATAGATGAAATGGATAGCTATATGAATACCTAATATTAATAATTCTACTAATTATATTGTTTTATCCAAATCATCATGTCCCTCCAGCTGTAATCCTTTAAAAACGATTTCTAAAAATTCCAAATAATATAGTCCGTAGGTAAATAGTACCTAATATAATTATTCAATAGTCTCAAAATTTACATATAATATCATAGTCTATAATAGTCTTTCGGAGTTATACAGGATGTTGCAAATAGGATATAGTAAGCCGAAACCAACATGTGCAGCTGGTCTCGGCTTAGTATACCCTTTTTGCAACACCCTGTATAGGTTCTGTCAGGAGCAAACGGTAGTTACGGTAGATAGGTTTTAAGAAAAACCGGAAACCAGTTTTGCACGCCCTACAGTGCTAATAGAGAAACACAAATTGAGTTAATAAAAAATAATAGACGGCGCCGATTGCAAGAAATCTTTTAAATAAAATTCCTAGGAAATAACCGAAGCAATTGGATGGTTAATTCGATTGAGACTAAAAGTCATTAGCGAATGAAGATAATATTACGAAGCAAACGTTTTATGGATTTTAGTGATTTTCAGGAATGTTGCATTTTCATGTTATTTTTACAACTTTTTAAGGTTTTAGAACTAAAATTATTATACTCTTTATAAATATGATCACATTGCTATACGCCCATCTGTCAAGAGTTCAAGATATTATTTCGGTAACTCGAGAAGATATTGATATTGAGTAAATTAAAACATTTTTTTTTGTAATCTGTAGCCCTTTGAATACTATACTTTCGAGATGTTGTATGAATATAGGTATTTATTGTATATATAGGATTTATGTATGTTTGTATGTATGTAAATAATAGTATGTAGGTATATTAGTTAGAACATGTTACTTATGTTAGTATTTATGTAGCTATAGTATGTATGGTTTATTTAGGTATATTATAAGTATAGATAGGTAGTAGGTACACCCCCCTTAAATTTTCTTTACTTTTATTTTCTTTATGTTTAAGGTTGCCTGTAAGAGATCGCTCTTAGCTATAAGGCCGCCTATTGTTCATTGTTCCTAGTTTATAAGTTCTCTTTGTATGTTTTAATTTGTGGTGTTCAATAAATATATATTCTATTCTATATAACATTAGCCCGCGAGCACTGCTTCACCATAAAAAGTTTTCCTGTCACAATTACCGATTCAGTTTTTCTTAATCCATTGGACACCATCTTGTATAAGATAAATTCTATACATTATATTCAAAAACATTCCACTGAGAGCAACCACGTTTTTATATCTAACAATTTCTGCAAGAATTCACTCCGACATAATCAACAGCGAGCATATACCCGTTTTTCTATCGCGCTCCTATTTCTAAAGTCACCGTCTCCCCGAGGAACAAGTGTGCAAACAGAGAAAATCATAACATCTTCAATAAATCAGCGAACAGCAAATAGTGGAAAAGTGTTGCCATTTCTCGATTAAACACTCGCTATTCGAGTCGCGAGCTCTCGATTCTCGAGGTGTGGAAATCCCCGGCGAATTCTGAATCTAACACTGAATCAAGTTTAGCGCTCAAGAATGCATACTTTTCTGCGTTTGGCGATAAAAGCAATTTCTTTCCACCAGTATTTCGCTCTTTAGTGTGTACTTGTCTGATGTTTTGATTCACTTATATTGCACTTGAGTCGTTTGACGAAGTCTCTTTTAATATAAAAATTAAATGTTGGTAATTCGTTGGTAAAATGTGTGTAAGTAAATGAAACCAAAAACTTCAATCAGGTGTATATATGAACAAAATATTTATATAGTTAGAAATATTATAATGATTGAAATAAAAAATGCATGCGTAAAATCTTAGTACTTACCTAATAGTAGTAGTAAATACCTAATATATTAAAATTATCTTATTTCTCCACCTAAGACTTTATGTTGCCGTGTCTGAAGTATCTAGGTAGGAATCTACAGTGAGATCCGACATGTGTTGTAAACGTTTGCGTAGATGTTGAACTCGAGTAGCTTCTCGGGTGTGAAAAGATTTATTTGACTTCCAAGAAAATACAGAGATCTATATTTTCCCCTAGAGGTGAAAAGCTTTGGCAACCAATGGCACACTACCAACAAATAGTTATTTGGTAAAGTTGCCAGGTTTTTGGGTGCCGGAGGGGTAATGATTGTAATTGTTATAGGTATTTTGTATGATTGTGGAATCTACAGTAGGTATGAATTTTAATTATGTAAGTAGATAAACAGATAGGTACTTTTTATTTTCGGACAAGGTATGTTGCTGATTTCATCAATGCACTATGTATATTAGTCAAAGCAATTTGACGAAAAATTGTGGCACTGTCGAATGGGATAACACCATCTTGTGATTCCGTTTCCGCGGTAATTATTACCGAGGTTAGATTTGGATTCCCGCTGCTAAAAATATACTATTACTTATTTAGCGATAAAGAAATACTTTATTAATTGTAAAACATTTAGCTTCAATATTGTATGCCTACTTGAGTGTTTGGCAACAGTATCCGCCTACAAAAAACTAAAGAACAACATCATGAATCGTTCGCAAAAGGTTTAAAACTTTTTCAAACTTTTCCAGTAACTCACGTCACTTATTTCCCATTAAACCCTTTCCCATCTCAGCATATAGCCACTTCTGATATGTTACCGCTAAAGTGAAAAAAACAACTTGTGGGCTTTCACCAATGTTTGAATAACTTTCAGGACTTATTCGTATAGCAAACTTTTTTGTAACTTTTTTTCCTTTTCTGGTGAAGGTATGCATAGTTTATGAGAGTTGTGGTTGTTGGATTACTTGGAAACTCTTGAGGATGTAGTGTTATATAAACATTTGAATTTTTATCACTATTTTATGAGGCATTTAGTTTTTCAGAATTTGAGGTATTGGATTAAGTTATACGGCTTGACGTTATTTTCAATGCTAATGTAAGAAACACAAATACAAAAGTAAACTATAGTATTTAATTGACATCCAAGTATACAGTTTTAAAATATTTTACACATGCAAGAACAACACAAATAAATTATTGAAATAGAAGTTAAATTAGTGTATTTCCGAAATGTCCTCCAATGCACCGGCCAAGCGGCATAGATTTTGCTTAACTAACACCAGTCTTGGAGGAGGCTCATGTCCTACAGTGAACTATTAGCGGCTATGTAATTGTTCTTGTTTGTTAGTGTGCAATGAATGCTCACAATTATCCTTAAAAAGTGTACTTTTCGAAATACCGTTAAAATAATGATATTGAAAATGTCCTCTGCACTCTGTACATATTGACTGTAGCTCCCAATATCTATGTAGGTATCCATTTAAAATATTATTAAATTTTGGATTAAACAAAATGATACTTCTATTTAGGTATGTTGGCACGCAAAACCTCATTGTGTAGGTCGCGTGACGTCACTCGACACAAAAACAAAACACAACACATGGGCATTAGCATAAAACTCGAATTGGTCGCACTCGCACGGGTCTGAATACACTGATGCAGAATGTTTAGTGAAATTCTATTTCATGATATTAAAATATAAGGTAACGGGTCCATATTCCGAGGTAAATAACAACATTTGAAAGTAAGTAAGAAAAATAAGCATTTGTAACCATCAATATTGATGTGAAATATTGTCTTCTGTAAGAATATACGTTAAATTTTATATTTCTTAACACAGATTCATTGATAACACATTAATTATACTTAAAAAAATATAATTTATTACACATGTCGATTTGCCCTTATACCGAGGTAGGATTATGGTTTCTTCCATATACCGAGGTAGCCTGTTCCATATTCCGAGTTAGTCCTGTCAGTGGCTCCATGAGTGTGGCCATGAACATAAGGAAATTACAATCTAAAATATCGATATACTTTTTTAACCCTAAAGTACTCCAAATAAATTTAATTATTCTAAATAGTAGTTGAAAATAATGAAAAGAATTAAATACTCTCCATTTATATTGGTTTTCGTGATAATTTCTATTATTTATGTAACATTTTCATAATTCATTATTGCAACTGGTAACATTGGCTGGAAAAAATATTCATAATGCTTCTATGATGTTCTATGGACTTTTCCAAGCGATTAAAAAAAAAATAGAGTAGAGATGGGGTAAATTGATGAAATAGTGACAGTAATCGAATATAATCGATTATTGAACTCGAATGATTTAAACATTTTTTACTATAGTTTTTATCTAAGTAAGGTCTAAAATTTTTCCACGATATTTTATGTTCTTACTTAAATGTTTAAAAGTTGATGATACGTAATAAAAGTAGATGTGTAAGGGATGAGGAAAAGTATCGAATACTTACAAAAGCCAAATACCTTATCAGTACTAATTTCCGATGAGTACCTAATGTATTTACCATAAACGAATATGATTATAATAAAAGTATCTACCCAGGAATCGATCCAGCATCGATTATTTTTTCATTCAAGCATAGGTCGGAAGCAAGGAACATTGCACTAGGTACATCTCTATGGCGCATGCGCGCTGGACTGGAGGCGCGCCGGCGCCATGTTCAATTTTCCGCCGAAAAGTTTGCCGCTATTCTTTGAAAGTATTTTTGTTAAGTCTTTACATTAGAAAACAAACATCTTTTATTAAATTATTATGTTTGTATTTGCAATATGCAATTGGAAAATCGATAAGGTAAGCTTGTGTGCGAATTATTTTAGGAAATTACGTAAAATGGAAATATTTTTATGTTTTTATCAGTAATTTGGCATCAGTTTAGTTACTAACCTAGGTTTTTGTTCTAGCGTTTTCGTTTCTAAACTCACTAAGTTTTGTGAAAATGGGTACCAACTTATAAGGATAAGCTTAATTCTGTCAACTATCCATACAATTTACCTACTTACTTTATTTTTCAGTGACAACAAGAAGAAAATGAAAAAATCAACCAGACCCCTAAACCAAACATGAAATGCAGTACACAGGACATTCATTTATCTGGGAATTCTGGGATAACAATATTACAACGGCCATCAGACCTCGAAGTAGAAGGATAATGGAAATAAAATACAGAAATGAAATTAGGCAATTGTGTATATAAGTGTTATAAAAACTCCACGGTCGTGTGTGTTATTTTATTCACCCAAATAAAGTTTTACGTCTACAAATTTCTTTCTTTCTTCTTTTATAAAGAGTAATAAGTAGGTAGTATCTAGTAGTAGTTTCGTAAAGTCAGGCATATCTATCCACACCCCTTTTATATTTAGGAAGAAAGTCGCTAATTCATCTTGATTTTATGGTTTGATGACGGCATCGGATGACACTGCGAAGGTGTGATGTAGTCATATTCCGATTTCCGAGGTACCTACCTATGTAAAATGTCATACTCCATGTTAGGGGTTCAGCAAGTATTTTAATAATCCATATTCCGAGTTATCAAATTATCGATTTAGAAACAACATAGATTTGTTACTCAAATCATACATAAAATATTGGTAAAATTATGTATCACTTACGTTAATAGCGATGAAATAACACTGTTTTTTATCATTTCAAATATACATACTAAGTTAAGGTTTTCTATGTAACCATGATTTTTGGGTCAACAATTATCGTGTCATATTAAGATTCCTAGAGGATATTTTGTACCGCCGAATTAGGTTATAAGCTTGTCACGTTCATCATTATTATTATGTAATCAAGCATATACTTCAAATGTTATTATTTGTAAAGTTATAAGCTAAAAATCATGACATAGTATTTTTCCTTATACCGAGGGTAACTCGGAGTTAGGAACAACGTATAAAAATCAGGCCCTTATACCGAGGTATTTTGTTTTTGAGTTTAAAGGGGTTAAATTAGGTTAAAAAGAGTTAAAATTTAAATTTAATGTAAGTATAAGAATATAATAAACTAAATATAAACTATTTACAAAGTTGAACGTCGTATAAATATTAAAAAACACAATTATTAAATATGGCTGGCCTTACGTAAGCCGGGTCGCGTTTGTATGAAAAACATGGCGGCGTCGCCCTCACGGCACATTACATGAGTTTTTAGTAATTTTAGGCAATTTTAAACATATTTACTACATCAAGTAGTTTCAGTTAAAGATAATGAACGATTAAATGTAATTTTAGAGTATCCAAACCTATTAAAATGAGTAATAATCATGAAAATAAATATAACTCGAAATAAGGACGCCATTTTGAATACCGCGATATATGGACCCGTTACCTTAATATATTAGGGTGATTCTTCCCAAATTTCTCCATAGTCGGTTATTTAACCGACCGAGATTGGTTCATCAATGATACGTTATCTCCATATAAAATTCTTGACAGTTGCGTCAAAAGTCAACCACTCATACCTGGTTATGCTCTAACCGACTATGGATAAATTGGCACTTAGGAAGCTAAAGTAATTGGTTCTCTAAAATAGCAGATTGAACAAAGTGTGTTCAAAAGTAGAATCAATAATATTTTCACTTACATTTCGAAAAAGGTTTTGATCAAAATAAATTAAAATATCCCTGTATTGTTGGAAGAGCTTCCTAAGTGCCAATTTATCCATAGTCGGTTAGAGCATAACCAGGTATGAGTGGTTGACTTTTGACGCATCTGTCAAAAATTTTATATGGAGATAACGTATCATTGATGAACCAATCTCGGTCGGTTAGATAACGGACTATGGAGAAATTTGGGCTAAAATCGACAAAATATTCTAATTGTATTTTTTTAAAAGCAAACACCAGTGTGTTCACACCAAACCGTCACATTTGCCGCTGTAGCAATGAAACTTTCAACTAAACTCCTCTTGAAATTACAAGCGACGTGATGCAGCATAAACTTTGCACAAAATATTCTGAGAGGGTAAATTTTAAAATTTTACACGCATTTCGGTGTTTTTGTAATTTTCAGTAAAGATAAAAAAATATAGCATAGTTCATTAGATAAAATCACGTGCTCCTTGTGTGAGCCGGTTTTTTTTACTTTCCTATTTTATCAGTTTAATCATTCAAGAAATTATACAGGATGTTGCAAAAAGGGTATACTTAGCCGAAACCTACATGTGCAGCATGGTATATCTAAGCCTGAAACTGAAATCAGAATTTGAAAATTCGCAAAAAAAAATATCATTTTCCATAGAAACTTTACCATGCTGCACATGTAGGTTTCGGCTTAGTATACCAATTTTGCAACATCCTGTATAATGCTGAAAAGGGAAAATTTACCTAGTTGAATAATATTCATCGTCCATCGTCGTCATACATCTTATATTATAAATAAGACGTAAGATGGTAACAAACTATTTAATCACGAGGTAACATTTAAACGTAATGTACCTATTAAGTAGCTAGATAGTAAATGCAAACGTCATGGATTACAAAGACGCGTCATAGTTCACAAAGGCTAACAAGATCGCTACGGTGCTACGCCGTAGCGCTACGAACATGCTACGAGGCGGCGTAGCGCTACGGAGCGTGGGAACCATCCCACGCGGGGAAGCGTCTTCGTGAATATCACCACCTGAGAACATTGAGTTACAGAGAAGGCAATTCATGCTTTTGTATAAAGAATAGATGTAAATTGATAGATTAAATTGTCACATAATACTTACTCTCTCTGTTCACATAATAATATCACCGATGCCGGGTAAACACGTCCGAACTAAAAGCCGTGGTACATACGTAAGATTCAAAATTATACCGATACAAGTAAAAGCATACATACATTGCCACACACGTGAATTTTATAGAGAACTAGACGCTTACAAAAATACTTCATTTTTTGCAAATCTCTTACACTTTTCCTAATTTTATTGTTACAAGATTAGCCCCGACGCCACATAATTTTATCCGGGCGCGTCGTAAATAGCCCGTACCCCGCTGTATTGTTGCACCGAGCGTACACGGGGGTACACGGGGTAAACGGGGGTACGCGGGGGTAAGCGGGGGTACAGGAGGGAAAACGAACGCCTTTGTTTGTAGCACTGGCCGGATCCGATTTGTAGCACCTCCACCAGAAATGTTGTTTAGCGCTTTCTAGCTAATTCTGGCTTGTCGTCATCGGATGCACCAACGTTATTATTTCGGTAATTATTAAAAAAATTATTTAGTTAATGTAGATATTAATGATACTGAAAGGTAAAAACTATTCTGAATGCACTGTACAGCGACCGGAAAGTCAAAGAAATATATTTCTTTATTTTAAATATCTGTTCCTTGTAAGGTAAAAATACAAAGGCAAAATATGATGTTTTTGAGACACTCAAAAATATTGTGTGTGTTTGCTGGTATAAACAAATATAAGTCCCAACTTAAAGTACTTACTACTATTACTATAAATATTTAACGCAACGCAACACCAAATGACTAATGAAGACTTCATGCATGAGTCCAACTCACACTTGGCCGGTTTGTTTTCATATAAATCCACTAGGTTCTATGTACTTCATATCCGATGTCAGTCTAACTCAGCCAGTAAATTCTTATTTATAGTTTTAGCATAGTTTTTTTTATCAAATCCCAGCGTTAAACCTAAGATCGGGTAATTTGTGCACGCGGCAGGCTCCCACGGCATAGAGAGGCTAGCGTTATTATTATAAAGGTGCTGGTTTTTGTTGCCTGTGGCGAGATTTATTACTTTTAATTATTTTTCATTGTCCGTCGCCTGCCAGTATTCGTCTCTTAAATTAGATGCTCGCACAACAATGATTTAGATATGAGCGTTGCGAAATTTATGGCCGTTACTTGTGCGGAAAAAAACCTGCGTTATTTTCCTAAGTGTTTTGATGAAATATTGGGGTAGTTTCGTTTTTTGTTGCGAAATGATTTTAGGTGTGGAAAAAATATTTGATGATACAAGAAATAAAACAAAACAAATAGTGAGTAGCTAAACTTAACTAATGAATAACTAAATAAAGACTATGCGGGCTTGTTGTGTGCAAGATCATTTAGAAAATATAAATTATATAAAAAATAACACTAAGTACATATAGAACCCAATACTACATCTACATAATAATATTTTCACGTTAGCGGGTTAGCGATGTTTATCCCAGGTAAACGATGATATTCTCGTTTCCCAGCGCAACCCCGGGGGCCGTTTATTGGCATTCAGTGGGCATCGCTTCAGCTCATTAAAATGCGAGCAACAATAAACGCGAGGGTTCTGTCGCTAGCGAGCTGCAACCGCGGGCCGGGCGTGCTCCTTTCTGCTCATTGTTCTGGGGGAGAAGCTGAGGTTAGTGTAGTGTTCTAGAATTAGAGTTTGGTGATGAAATAGCTGTTTGACGAAGAATAAGACCTGTAAAATCGTATAATAGTAGTTAAACGTAATGGAATAAAAGATTTCTAATTAAAAAGTTATTAAGTTTAACGAGTACAATGCTTTGAAGTGTGTATAAAAAAAGTGTTTCATAATTATATACTTATTAAGCTCAGTTTGCAGCATAGCTTAACACTTTTTTTCAAATAATTCAACCATAATACCCAACTACTATTTATACACAGGCAGAATGCAACAAATCCGAATGTCCGTTCCGCAATTTCCTGTAACTAAGAACTTAGCTAAATTAAAGTAAATCGGTGGACTAATTTAAGTTAGCGAGTGCGAGCGTGGACCGGGGCCGCCCAGACGCTGTTCTCTATATCTACGAGGTGGGGGAACGCCCTTAGCAAATTTCCATATATGTGCCGTAAGAGGCCGTAAATTACCGAAGACTATTAAACGAAAGACCGCCATTTTGCTCCGTGAGGATAAAGCTTTAAAATTGTGCCAAGATTTTTTAATTTTCACCCTCACTCGGTTTTTTGTTTGGATTTAAATTTATTGGAAGTTTTTTTTTGTTTGTACTAGAGCGTAAATTAAAAACGTTGAAGGACGGTTCATATTTAGTTCGATAAACGTTATGATTTGGAGCTATTTATTTCAATCAATTTTATATTTTAACCATTGAAACAATCATGTTTTATCTCATTTTTAAAAGAGAACAATCCGTAAAACACTATTCTAAGCCAGATAAAAAGTAGAGAGTAAGTTCACATTCTCAAAGGATCCTCTTTCAGATAACTCCTAGAGTCAGATATTCTCCACTTGCGACTTGAAAAGGTGCTCTAAATGGAGGGATACGGTCCGCAAAATAGGATTTCATGCATCTGTACGCCGCGTGAACAAACGGGTACGGTTGACATCCTCGACCTTTGCCGATAATCTTATATGGGATGGGAAAATCGTTTTTGTTCCTCATATTTTAAGACAAAGAAAAATCTATAGTTTATGACGTTATGAAATAACTTTGCACAAAGGTCAGTTACCACAACAGTATTACTAATGTCATTGAACGAATTTTACAATAAAATTCTGTAAAATTTCTAAGTAAGTAAGTAGGTAACACAATAATAGACTGAGCAATACGTAGGTATATCAGAAACTAAGACTTGTGATATGATCTGTAACAGTCCATATAAACAGCGTACTAATTGATACCAGCCAATAACAATATAACATCCGTCATCCGCCCTATCAGCAATCAATACACGACACATGTACAACGTTGTACAGACGCACTACCAAACTACATAGGTACAGTAAGGTGCAGATAAACCTGACCCCCCCAGAAGCATTGTTAGTATGAGAGGGGGGTCAGGTTTCTTTTCACCTGACCGTACATAGTGAATCTGATATTGCCTATATTACAAAAAATATTAATCGATGTCAGTTGGACAATTTTTTTAAATTTCCTGTTTATTTATGTTTTTGTATTTAGTTTGTATACTTTTGATTTTAGTTGATATTAGCAACATTACCTATAGTAAGTTATATAAATTATATATGCTGTGGTGAACAAGGCATTGATAAAAAGTGAACTAATTATTATCTGCAATCAATCTGCAATATGATTCAATAAGAAAATCACTGACGCAAGTCAAGCAGAGTTAATTAGGAAACCACAGATTCAGCGAAACAGAAGTGACTCCGTTGCGTACCTCTGCAGAGAAAACCGTTGCCTCTCGCAACTCCACACTTGACACTCGATTACATGTAATAATGTAATTCCCCATCGCTTTGAGGCCGCCGAGTCCCCCCGAATACGGTGACTGTACACTTTACAGGGTGTAAACCAGGAGTGTATCAATGCGGTGTTGTCTACGTAATTAGTTCCAATTAACTGAGTAACCTCAGCCAGTACATGCGTGTATGGGCCATTACCCAGAGTGATACCTCCGTTCCATTAGCCCCGCTCGTTGTTTACATCAATTAGGACGCATGTTAATTTTAATGATCATCATACACGAACAAGCCTGTGCTCTGAGTGCCCTATCGGTTTTCCATTGATTTTATTGTGTATCGAAAATGAATAACACTGAATTGAATTATTCGAGAAAGCCTGTATAGAGTGACATTGGTTAATTGGCCATTATGAATGGGTGTTTGTACGCGAGTGGCTACTTTGATATGTTTAAATTGATTCGTCTGATTTTCTTCTCAGAAATGCAAATTAAACTTTATTATTGTTTTATGCGTATTTTTTTTTGTGTGGAGTGGAATTTCATTTCATTTAATCAGCGTTCAATCCAGGATAAATTCCCAATATGCTTAACAATATCGGCAGTTTCTTTCAATAGAAACTTTACAAAAACTACAAAATTATATCGAGTATAACGTCTCACTTACTCCATTCCATAGATCATAACTACTAATAGTGTAACAAAAACTTAGATGCACTGAAGACGCACAGAGTACAGCGGTGCCGGCAGATAGCTCGCCGGGTAAGTAACACAATGCTTTAGTATTACTTAGTGGCGCTGTTTGCAGAGAGACCAATCGACTCCGCCTGCATTAGATGAATATGCTTAGAACACTCCCAGCTGCTTCTAAACGCACGAGCCATTGCTGTCGGAATATAGGCTCTCTGTAAATGAAGCTAAAGGTGAGGTAAATAAGAATTTGGGGGATACACACAAACTTCGAGTGCGTAGTGCAAACAGATAGCGTTGAATAAATGTCTACTATACAGTATGATACCTAGCATTTGTATTTTAGATTGTCTATCTGCCGTTTCAACAGAGATCCATAGAAAAAATGCTTTTAGCGTAGTTTGCAGTAAAAAGTTTGAAATAGATACTTAACTAAGGTTAGTGTTTTGACGTCGGCGCATAAATAAATACTTGAAAAATATATTATAATTTACGTCTGTTCCATACTAAAAACATCGAAACCTTTGAATATATTTTAATTTTGACGATTCGAATTGGTGATAATGACGACCATTAATATTCACCAGCCATTCAATATCACGATAAACTCAACCCTTACTTTAGTAGATGTGCTTAGGTCCTCAATTCTCTAAGTTGAGCCACTTCGATAGCCTCAGTTTAAACACAAATAACAAACTGGCTTACTCAAATACTGGTATCAGGAGTATTAATTACGGAGATATTCATTGCAATGTAACTTTGTGAAAATTACATTTCTTGATTAATATTACTATCACACAGTCCATTTCCATAAAATTTACTGTAATTATTGTTATATTATTATGTAATTAAGTTAATTAAGTACAGAATCATGAAGCCTTTGTCTTTGGACGCATTAAGGCTCATTCAAAATGCAAGCCGTCGTACAGTATTCTGAGATCAATGCTCCTAAAAGCATGTCAGGTAATTGTCTCGGGGAGTCAGACAGTAGTGGTGCTAAATGCAATATTCAGATCGGCACTTTGCTATGGCGCTCCGGGGAGCATACACGCTCGTATGTGTAGCTGATTGCTCGCAGAATAGGACCCCAGATATGAATCTGCGAACGAGTTCGCTGTAAAATAGTACACTTTTATGCGAACAAACAACGCGAGGGTACGCGAATAGTCCTGCCATGTTACGTTGGGATGAAATATCTCAATTCCATGCTTCTATTTACTTAAGATTTTCCTTAGTTGGATTTTACATTATTATATAAATATGTCAATCATTAGTGTAATCCACAAAGGGATAGTCGAGTTACATGTATTTAGAAAATATTAAAATTACAAGCTCTCCAAATAATACAAATACAAACTTGCACTCAGTGTGTACATAAATTGCTTAACCCCAAAGTTTCAACTTAGCTCGACTAAGTAAAGTTTGGTAGGCCACAATGGACGTACTTGTTTTAACTAAATGTTGAACGTTTTCCTTACAAAATAATAACAATGATACATTCACTTGTACAGGGCTAACTACATACTACGTTTATGTCACCTTCTTTTCTAAGGAACCTAAAAGATCATCATAAAAGAAATGCATTGTTAGAATTAAATGTACCTAGTAATTATTAGGTAAAAATTAAGGTCCTGGTTAGGCCACAGCATGAGCTGTTGAAAAGTTATACTGAAATACTTATCTACTGTACATCTGTGGTTAAAACTTTATGACAAGGCCATTAAGGGTGAAATCAAAAGTATGGAGTATAACGTTTCCTCGTTTATACTTCAAGCCACAGGTCTCTTTTTATCTTTCACCTTTAATGATATTTGCTTCTTTACGACGTCATAAAGGTGATACTGTCCACTACACGTAATGAAATCTATGTTCAATATGGTGTCCGTGTCACTTCTATTAGAGAATAATAAAACTAGTGGATTTTATTGATTATACATAATATAGCGCTATGGGCGTAATGGATTGATAAAACGAAATTAGTAGGAAGGAAAGAATTTGATTATCTTTAGCAATATATTTTTAAATAAATCTTCAAACAATGCCTTACCTTAGTTTGAGTTTAGTACCTAACGTTATTACACAACATGCACTCAGAGTAATGATTATGTAATCAATAGACCTTCATAATTAAACATCATAGGATCAGTCGACCAAGAGCGAGTCCCCTTAAGCCTTAAGGCAAAGTTCTCTTACTACTTGATCGGCGAAAAGTAAACTCAAACGTGGCAAGTAACATATTGTTAATGTCTCATAGGTATATGTTTCTAACAATACTGGAAGATAGAGAGCAAGTGTGGCAGTTATGTGTATGTGGCGCCCGCATCCTAACTACATTCTAACATCAATTAATTTGGTCAATATGCACAATATAACGTTTCATGCGATCAAACTTGATTAGATACCTACTTGTAACTCTACTTTGATAAGAGTTTGGGAAGATCTAAACAATAAGTATGAGCTCACGTCCAACGGGGACAACGGGCCTGATTTTATTTATTTTCTGAAAGTACCGTTGTCCCCGCTTAACGGGGACAAGAATTACGGGGACAACGGGACTACAGGGAATACTGTAGTATTGTTTATCGTTGTCCCCGTTGAGGAGCTCACGTCCAACGGGGACAACGGGCCTGATTTTATTTATTTTCTGAAAGTACCGTCGTCCCCGCTTAACGGGGACAAGAATTACGGGGACAACGGGACTACAGGGAATACTGTAGTATTGTTTAAATTCTACGCTATGAATGTTTTCATAAATAATCGATTCCTCAAAAAAAGAACAATTTATCCAACATTGCCATTTAAAATTCTGTAATTTTTATTAATTACCTACCATTTATTTAGTTCAAGAGATAGCCTAATAATACCTATTTTTATTCGATACTAATAATAATATAATATGTGGGGACATCTCACACACGGCCATCCGACCCCAAGCTAGGCAGAGCCTGTGTTATGGGTATCGGAAAGCTGATATATCTACACAAATACATAGATAGAAACATATTGAATATAAATATGAACACCCAAGACCCGAGTACAAATATCTGTCTTTAAACAAATATCTGCCGGGAATCGAACCCGGGACCTACGGCATAGCAGACAGGGCCACTAACCACTACGCCAATCGACTAATACCTACTACAATAATACAAAAGCTATTACACGATCATCATCATCATCATCAGCATATAATAATCCACTGCTGGACATAGGCCTCTCCCAAGTAGCGCCACAACACTCGGTCCTCGGCCTTCCTCATCCAACCACTATCCTCCACCCGCCTAAGGTCGTCAGTCCAGCGGGCAGGAGGGTGTCCCACGCTGCGTTTGCCTGTTCGTGGTCTCCACTCGAGAACTCGTCTACCCCAACGGTTATCGGTTCTTTGGCAGATATGACCAGCCCACTGCCACTTCAGCTTGCATATTTTGACAGCTATGTCGGTAACCTTAGTCCTCACGATCCTTAGTCCTTAGTATTACACGACCGTACCTTTATATATATATATATATATATATATATATATATATATATATATATATATATATATATAGAACTATGTTGTCTGATATATATATATATATATATATATCAGACAACATAGTTCCATCAAGTACACTTATGCTCGGTAGTAATATTTGCCTATTACTTAGTATTAGTATTACTAGTCAAGGGGATATTGTATTTGGTCAGCGGACCATATGAGGTGAACTAATTTCAGTAATTTCACGATTACAGCTTCACAATTTATGTATGTATGCATATGCTAGAGTTAGGCTACATATGGAATCTGTTAAACTAACTTATTTCCATTATAATTCTGAAATACGGTGTTTTTGTGCAGGTACTATTGCAGGTATGTTGTGTGTGTGTCTGAATAAGTGAAAGTTGCCTTGATCGACCATTGGGTATAGTTCTTAAAGGCTCACCTTTTTGTAATAAATATTTACAAGATATGTATTTATTTATATTGAAAGGAAAGTGGATATATAAATATTGTACTTACCGGAAGTGTATAATATGATTCAAACACTATGTGTAGGAATAATAATATATTGACGAAAGGAAAATGCATCTTTTTCTATGGAAATATAGCAATTTCCTTTGTAGACATAACTGAGTTCAGTTACGTCATATCCTGCATACATAACTACATGATTAAATAACTATTTACAATTTCTCTTGGTCTAAGTAAAAAAGTAGTTTCATTGACAAAATTTTCTCAGATTTTTCAAATCGACTAAGGGTTTGGACATAAATTATTTTATAAACTATAATTGGATAACAGCGAGCATCTAAAGTTTTCGTAATCCTCATAGCATCTGGCTATCTATCAATAATCAACCTACAATCGACCCTGAAGAATAAAAAAATGCACAAATAATTCATTAATTTCATTGCTTTAACGTCCAGCAAGGCATTCGGTCGTCGCCATCTGAATTAGTTTGGCAACTCTATCAATAAGGGTCCAAGTTCTGCAATAACAATAATCGATATTGTTATACGTGAAATTGTACTGAGAGCCTCTTGAGATCTTCAGCGTAGGTATTATACCAATAATTGGTGTGTTTATTGTACTGTAAGGACAGTATTCTGTGTGTTCTAGACACAAAGAGTCATGTTTATTTTGGTTATACTTTATTATCGAATAGTTCAATATATATTATATAATTTATGCAGCTGTGTCTTAGAACTATTCTAAACAGAAAGGCATGGCATATAAACATGTACACAGCACAGCCTGTAGTCTGACCAAAGTACACTGGTTATCTTGAATAGCTTTTCAGTACAGGTAGCGACAGTAATAAATGTAGTAATGAAGCTAGAACCTCATAAGCTGACACTGCAAAGGTGCCGTATACGTGGACGCTCATAAATCTTTGTTGGATAAACATAGTCGCTATTGCAGGTTATTTTATGCGCTGTCCAACTAGCCAGCCTGGTCGTGGAGACAATAATAATTAACTTGAGAATTATTATGTAGACGTGCGGGCTCATACATGCATTGAAAGCTATGTTCAACCCTGCTTTATGCTTGCAAACTTTTGTACAGTATTTAACTTAGGTACTTATGGCTTTTGAATTCTTAGTTTGGAAACCGAATTACAAAACACGTTACAGAGAATCATGAAATTAAATAAGTGCCTAATAATCACCAGTTTAAAAAAAGTATGGGATGAAATTCTTTATTATTTTCAAAAATAAGCTTACAACTTTTCAGAAGCATTATTTAGGTATCTTTGACTGACTTTCCAATTTATATAAATACTTTCTCGTTACGCTACAGCGTGAATTCATCATTACTCCGTCACCCCGAGCTGAAATACGGGCGCGTCGGGGCGCACAAAAAGGGAATCACAGACGAGTCTAATCGTCTTGAACGAAATGGCTCCGATGCAATTCATCGGGCGATCTGAAGAATTTCTCTTTTTAATATGAGCATCGATTCCAATTACAAAAGATCAAAGAATCGCCGCGCGGCCCACTTCGTCTTTGTTCAAACGAAAGATGAATTATTCAGAGAGCTGGAAACGTTTCAATTGGCCGGCTACAAAAAAGGAAGGAAGCTGTTCGCTGCTTTTTCCACTAAATTAATTTTTTCTTGCTTCATTTCTGATTGGGATACATTTTTGAATTGACAGTTTTGATTTTCTGGGTTTACCTCCACTATAATTATTTTACAACCCGGCAATCTTATCTTATAAACTCTTCTCTGGCTTATACATAAAAAAACTTGTCAAAATTTGATAATACTTTAGTTTAGACGAATTTCACAATTATAGCTCGTAACATACCCATTACATGCATGGGTCTCCTGTTATATAGATATTTTCCATAATATTAACTCATCATGTAGGTAACATCCACATATTATTAGTAACTTACAATAATAATTAAACAAATTGTGATCACGGTAACAGGACAGTTTAATAAATGGATAGGCATCGAGCTATGATGCTACTCTAGCTCGATGAAATACTAAGTGATGATGAAGAGCTGATTCCTAGTTACCACCTATTTACCGTTCCGATTGCGTCATACAATTCGATGCTCTTCGAAACTTCGCATTTATAGTCAAGCTAGAGTGCCCCCCAGGCTTAACCGCAAGAACATAGCTCTAGGTGGCTCCAGTAACAGGGGCAGGCACATGCCGCCCACCTGGCCGAGCTAATGATTGAGAGGGCCGACTCGTACGCGAAATTATTAAAACGTAATTTATGCTTGCAATTTGTACGTAACTGAAATTTGTTCCTTGCAACATCCATCATGGCTGGCGTGAAATTCAACAATCGTGCCGAAATGACGTGAGTTATAACTGAGAATGAGTGGCGCGTACTGCGTGTTTCATTAAAAACGGTTACGTGATGTACCGTGTCAGCCGACAACCGATAACCGAGTAGAGGCGACTTACATATTGTAGCTTAAGACGCCCTCCAGCCTACTGTAACGGGAGAGGCTGAGACAATAACATTGTAGCACTCCTTAGGCAACAACAGCCGTCAACGGAACAGTTAATGATGATGATGATGACTGATCTTCATATGTATAAAAGTAAACTGACCGAGTCAATGATGATGATGACTGATCACATAAAAGTAAACTTACGAACGCAAGAGATGTTTCGGTCACAAACTTAAACATTAAAACCAAAACACAACATTCTTACCACCCAAACCAGATCTTAAATCATAAAGTTAATTTCTCACCCATGCAAAGTTTATTACGATTCTGTATTAAGCTGCGTACAGACCGGCCCAACGAACGCCAACGAACGGGTTTCGTTGACCTTCGTTGCTGCAATCTGCCCTGTATTATGTATGATAAATATCCATCGTTGGGATACCCGCTGGCATTCGTTGGGCGTTCGTTGGCCCGGTCTGTACGCAGCTTTAGATAGGTATTTGGGCGGCGCGGGACCGGCGCTTCCGCCTCCGCGCGACGACTTCCGCCGGAAGGGGCCGTCGTTAATTTTATTTAAAGTTCGAACGCGACGCAAGACTTCGCTATATTTAGCATGGCATACATTTTATCTTTGGTTTGTTTATTGGCGTCTTCTTCTTCAGCGTTCCGGTGGCAAACACTAGTGGTCAAGTTTGCGTCACCGTGGTTTTGCCAGTTAAGTCATTTGACTGCCCAGATTGCACCGGACGAATATACTATAAGTTGCATCAATGGTTTAATAAGCCGTTTTTGGATGAATCAACCGTTCTTACATTAATCTATTGAATGAATCACACTCTACGAGTGGAGTCATTTCAATGATTTTATACAACTTAGCATTTGCATTATATAGAAAATAGAGAGCATAATAAAATAGGGTACATATTTTTTTATCACATGCGAAAAAAGAAAAACTCTAACAAACTAAAGTTTACAGACGTAACCTTTAACACATTCACATCCAATACCTTATTGCCCTTGCCTTGGATCACAAAACTGTTTCCCAAACGCGATACGAAACGCCGAGCCGCCATTAACACCCAAACCGGCGAGAATTTCCCAATCACACCGCTCCAGATTGGAAAACTTTTATGTCCCTCCAAAGTCCAGGTGTAATTCTAACGCGGGGGGAACAAAACTTTTTGTGCGAAGAAAAAATCGATTAATTATCACGAATTGAAATACCTCGGCCGAAAGAAAAACTCGTTTAAGCAACCGCAAATTAGCATTATTTTATTTTTGTACTCTGGCGACTTTTTCAGCGGCGTTCTTAGGAACAATAGCCACTGATTATCGTACTTGTGTGGTTATTATTGTGGTTGGTAAAGATCTCAGTTCACTTTGGAGGCGCTATTATTACGTGTGCTTGAAGTTTTCAAGTTTATTGTTGTGTAGGTTAAATAGATTTAATAGGTTTTTGGCACGATACTGCAGCCACAGCAGATATACAAGATTTCTCTCATTTATGTGTATACTATAATGCATGCTCTATCCAAACATATTACGGGCTATTCCTTACAAATGTAACATAATAACATTTAATTATACATAAATGGTGTCTGCAAATTTATATCCAACACCGATCCATTTAACCATGGATCTGTTATATTTTATTTTTTAATGTAGCCAGTTTAGTTTGTTTCCCACATGTGGGAAAAGTATACAATCTTAATAGTTCAAAAAAATAATTATTTTTGTTCCCTAAACTACGTAAGAAGAATAAGAATAAGAATAATTTATTTGCATCAGAACAGTATACAATCTAAGCTTATGTAAGGGTTTTAAAACTAGTTATTTTATGTTTAGCTTAGCTATTACTCTAGTCACCACACTAGGATTACCTGTGTCGTGGTGACTAGTCTCTTCCGTGGTTCTAAAAATAAAGAAAAAAAAATGTACCTAATTATGTATACAACATGTGAAAGTATTAGGTACTTATAGGTAATTAATGTTTGTATATAAAAAAGAGAGTGTTAATAAGCAGCAAAACAATCAAGCATCAGCACAACTTAGGAATTAGGTACAAGCAGATTTTCGGTTTGATCATAGTTAAGCGTTGATATCTAGTTAGTGATGGTTTTTTTACAAGTGTATTTTTTTGTGTTTATGATGTTGATATTTTTGTTAAGCACTGTATACAGAAAGGGACCGAGGAATTTAAAAGACCGCTGTCCAAGTTTGGTTTTAGTGAGAGGGACGTTCCATTTCATCAATCTTTGTGATCATTAAAGTATAATTTATGTTTATCAACTTCATGGGAACAGCCCTTTTAGCTCATCCTATGAGGTCATTAATAGTTTTGGCACGCCTAACAACTCCCCCTATACATTCCTGTTAACTGCTATACTTTATAAAAAAGACTTAACTTTATTATCATAACACTCGTAACCTTTGATAAACAATAAGCAAACAAGATAGAGTATAACATACATAACCAAAGCTAAATACTGTCCGCAAGAATTAGTGTTTTTTAATATGTTTTGTAATTTTTTGTACAGCCAAATTATAAACGTTCAACCTAATAACAATGATATGTACCACTGAATAAAGTCACAAATATTCAAACCAAACTAATTCAAAATAAAGCTTTCTTGACTTGAAATATACAGGGTGAGTGGAAAAATATGATCAGTGATTACCAGTATTAATACTACCTTCTTCTTCTTCTTCTAGTGCCGTCTCCAAGCGAAGGTTGGCAATGACCCTGCTGATTTCCGTCTTGGAGGCCGCCGCACGGAACAATTCTCCAGTGCTCAGCTGGAACCACTGGCGTAGATTTTGCAGCCATGATGTCATTGGCCGCCCAGGCTATACTAATATAATACTACCTATAATATCCTAATCAAAATTAAAGTTTCCTACTCATTACTGCAAATTTCAACTGCTAACAGGAAAATTAAACAAATTTCCTACCTATCCCCCGGTGGATTTTGTTTATTTAACTACCCTGTAGCTTCTTAGTGAACAATGTGTCTATGTAAACAATATGCATTAACGAAGAGCCGTCTCCTGTCTGGTTGTTGTTTGCATTTTTGTCTCTGCAGACAGACAGGGCTTTTATTTTTATTAGTAAACAAGATTGCAATGGGCGTTTGCGAGACTATTATCACGTCTTGTTTTAAGTAAAAATGGAGTTTACGTAGGATGTTCTAGAATTCTGTTTTTGTTGTAGCTCGGTAGGTATATTAAATTTTGTAGTGTATTTTATTTGTATTATTATTTTATAATGAGTTTAATTAAATCAAAGTAAGTTATTAGCTAATTAAACAAAGTTATGGAGCCGATATTTGAATGCCAAATATGGTTCTTACTAACGGATGAATTGGTTCACGACGTTTTTGGATAATCATGAATGGAACCAACATAAATATAAGTGTACAAAACTTTCCAACAATTCCAGATAACACAAAGCACACGAGAATAACTGCGTAAAAATAAAATAATAGGTTTCTTTAGGTGCCTCCTATAACCTATTTTTATTTAAAGAAATCTTAGATTTCCTCAAGTGCAGGAAAAGAAAAACGTGGTTAATTTAAAAACGCTTTTGGCAAACAGTGCTTTTTATTCTGTGTCACTTGAACGTGATTTAGAGCAGTAATATTATAAATTCGGAGTATAAGTACTCTTACCCCGAGAGGGGTAGAGGGCCCTTGAGAAAATTACGGAGAGCGACCTATCCTCTTCACCTCCTGGGGCACATAGTCAAATTATCTCTATGTAAGTCCAGATTACACTGTATAAAACCCTTCTTACCCGACCTTTATTAAATATTTTACCCATTATTATGATTTCACCTATAACGTAACAGAACAATTCTGGGAATAGTAAATTCATAGAACTAGCCATGTATTTAGCGAAAGTTGTTCAAGTAATTGCATGAGAGACTTGAAAAAACCAACTGGCGTCCGTAAGAAACAGCCGGGACTTCCGATAATTATTCAAATCAGGGACCCTCTTATATTTTTACTCGGATGTTATAATAAAATTTTAATTTAGCGTAATTTAATTCTTATCTTCCGCGGCAAGACCATATCTCAGAAGAAATTTTGTAAATTATTCATGAGGAAAGTTTTAACGGGGACGTGATTTTTAAACCAACATTTGTAAGCCGCAATGAAATAAAGACGGCTTAAACGGCTTTAAAGTTGTCTATTTATTTATCCGCATCTTTGCATTGACAGCAAGACAGTGCTGGAGCTACGTGTGTATATAATTAGCTTCTCGCGGAAGGCTTTGTTGCTGGAACACGAGCGAAAATAAGAAGACAAACAGTCGGCAAGAGTTTCACTCATCGTTTACGTTAGAGGAACGTTGTTTGGCAAACACAGTGCTTGAAATAAGCTTACAGCAGCGTCGAGTTGAAAAGTTGCCCCTCGACGAAGACCTATTTAGCTTTTGTTCGGAGCCCCGAGCCCCTTGCAGCGCGCAGGGGAGCCCCCGAACCAAGCACTTCTTAAACTACTAATGAATTTGTTAAATCAATACTAACTCAGACGGCTATTGAGCGAATTACTGATAATAATTGAAAGCTATCTTTGATGAGTGTTTGTAAATAATTCATCTGAAAAGTACCTACAATTAGATAAATTATCAGTAAATCATTTTATCGGACTTGATTTTTCCGTGAACAGCGCGTTATGTCGAGGTTTATTAGAAATCCAGTTTTATAACCTGCATTCTCTGAACTCATTTTACGAGCAATAATAAAATTGTTTGAATTTAAATATACAAAAAATATAAATAGAGAAGTGTATAGATACAATTCATTCGGTTAGAACTTTGACCATTCATTTTCAGAATAATTACTCATGATCATACTCCATACACAATACTCCATAGTTGTGACCGACCAAGAGTTGATTAACCTAATGATGATCACTGAGCATGCCGCGCCAGCCCGATCCTGAATGTCATTAGTGTGTATTAGTTCTGATTAGTATATATTAGGTATACTTATTATGTATCTCATTTGTATGCAAATGTACTCACGTCACGAGCTATACCGTATTAGAGTAGGTGACAAGTTCAATAGAAGTCTAATTTGAGCTGTGCAATCAAATTTCTGGTAGTTACCAGCAGCATAATTATTATATGTCACGGTATTACACGCAGTGATAACATTATAATGTATGTTATTCTATGAAATAATTACTCTGTATTAGCCGGTATTATGCTTTCGTGTTCGGCTAATTACAAATTGTATTGTTTTGATGAGCTGTTAAGCACAAGTTTCTATTAATTATCAATTATGTGGAATTTCACCCCGTTTATAAGCTGACCGAGAGCAACGCAGGCCAACCTAACTAGTCAAGTCTAGTACCTAAACAATTTATTGAGTGGCGACCATAATCACACAAGCGTGGCGTGGGACGCACTTCGGCCCGCTGGAGCGACTATTTTAGACAAGAAGCCGGTATTGGCTGAATGAGGAAGGCCGAGGTCAGAGTATTGTGGCGTTCCTTTGGTGAATGCTATATCCAGCAGTCCAAGTTACGTGATATTAACACATGATTAACGGAATACAGTGTTGGTTACCATTACCGAAAATTAGCAATTAAGCAATGGACAATCCTTCGTTGCTCGCTTGTCAAATCTGACGTAATCTGTATGGATCTGACAGATGTTTGACAAGCGAGCTGCTTATGCATTGTTAAGCGCTAATGTGCCGGTATGGTACGGTACGGTAGCTGGTACCTAATTATTTATCTTAGTAATGGATGTCTGCAACTAAGCAACATCAGAGGAAGTTGAGGTTAATCGGTCCTCATAATGAAGCCTCGTCAGCAGGCGGACCGCGATATTGTGGGCGTATTACCGATCATATTGTCTGGATTACGCTGAGTAGTCATTCCACTTATATCTCAGTACCCTAACACGTATATTATAGTGGATATTGTCTAAATTCTATCATGTACTTACGAGTACATATACTTTTTTACACCTGACAACTAATTGTGATACGGCCTTAGCTGTAAGCATTATTAAATTTAATAATAAATAAAACACTGTATACCCTAGGTCATACGACTAAGACTAACTGTGTGTCCCATTAATTACAGCATTTTTTTTTCGTACAAATGTACGTGAATACACTCACTCAATGGAAAAGTTCCAGTGACATATGGAACGGCAAAGACAGGTGAAACTTTTGCATTGCTCGCCAGTCAGTGTATTATAATACCCGACACCCATATCACAGGGACGACCGAATGGCGTAGTGGTTAGTGACCCTGACTACTGAGCCGAAGGTCCCGGGTTCGATTCCCGGCTGGGGCAGATATTTGTTTAAAGACAGATATTTGTACTCGGGTCTTGGGTGTTGATATTTATATTTAGTATCTATCTATCTATGTATTTGTGTAGATATATCAGCTGTCCGACACCCATATCACAGGTTCTGCCTAGCTTGGGGTCGGATGGCCGTGTGTGAGATGTCCCCACATATTTATTATTATTTATTATTTTATTTATTATAATAAGTATTTTGTGATTAATTCGATTGTAAATGTAAATATTTTTTATGTGTGCGGTTTTATTTTACTCTTATTAGCCCTAACATTTAGGTATTTTAGCAGGTAGGTTAAATATTACGTATGTAAATTAGGTAGGCATGTATGTATGATATTCTCGAAGATTCGAATGCAGATCAAAGGGCTCACATTCATAGATCAATAGCGTTTAGAGGTGGATCCATTTTAAGCGACTGCCCCTGAAAGATATTCGTCCATGTTGATTTTGAAGCTGGCTATTAAAATTTACTTTAGATTTAGAAGTTTAAGGCCCTGTCTCACAATGTCTGGTTACTGGCTAGCTGGCTACCTGTGAGGTAAAATACAAGCTGTCACTGTCAAAAAAATAATAACAGAAAGTGACAGCATGTTTTTTATCTCACAGGTCAGGGCCACAAACAGGGCCAAAACACAATCTCATTTAAGTAGATATTCTTTATTCCATCAAAAACAATACTTGTCAAAAAAACCAAGTCTCGTAACTCAGTTGTTCTACGGTAAAAAGTTGTGAGATCCATGTAATACCAAGTCTTATCCACGCACGCATCTCAATCTTAAAAATCTTTAATGTTTTATATAAATATATTGACTCGGCCATCGCATGGAAACACGTGTTAATTAAATTATTTAGTGCGATGACCAAGTCGATATATTTATATAAAACATTAAAGATTTTTAAGATTGAGATGCGTGCGTGGATAAGACTTGGTATTACATGGATCTCACAACTTTTTACCGTAGAACAACTGAGTTACGAGACTTGGTTTTTTTGACAAGTATTGTTTTTGATGGGATCTCATTTCTTTTTGTATTTTGTAGACAGTTCTACTTTTTTTTCTTTTCGGTACCTTCTAGGTACGTAGGTGCGTTAACTTAGTTTTGTAGGTACCTACCAATATAAATCGCAAATTTGAGATAAGAATCAAGAATCTTTATTTTTGGCTGCGTAATGTATACGTAATGAATAAACGTAACTTTGATACCTCGTACTGCATCAAATTTCCCTAATTAAATTTCAACCTTAGTTTCCAATACACAAAGTTCATTGTACATTAAGAAAATTTTACTATAAGTGGTAGCACTGGCAGCCTGATGTGCTTTGTCCGTAGGTAGGTAATCTATCCTTAGCGGATTTAATTTGCATGACGGGAATTTTTTGCTCGATTTGGCAGGGGCACTGCCGTGCCCCCAGATTTCTACACAAACAAGATACATATCACGCATAGCTACAAATAGTGGAACATGCCGACGCGACGCTTCGATATCACGGTATTTAAAACTTCGCCGTATTTTTTAAATCGACCTTGTCGTCTTTGTATGATTTATGTAAGAGAGAATCTCGGTTGATAGTTTCCGTTTCCGGTTTTGTTAACATGGTTAAAAAAAGTTTCATAGATGCAGTTGGTACCTACTTCACTCGTCATCTGAATGTTTCGAATAAGTATTTTTTGTAAGTTTTGCGTGAATACTATTATATTACTAAGCTTCGAATAAATTGTATCTGAAACTACTTACTAATCATTAATTAGTATGGGACACGAATCAAATTTATTCATAGCGCATTTGAATGCGAGAAGCTCAAAAAAACTCCATGACAAACTCTTAGCACATATTTTTTTCTGAAAGTACCTAATTCAAGAATTCACATTACGTTGATATTTACTTTACTAAGATGCAAAATAAGAAGAAGTACGACGTGGCACTACATCTGTTTCATATTATTTATTTATTTGATGTGATTAGCCCGAAGGCATCCGTTTCAGCGCAAGGCTTGACGTGGCGAATATAAATGAATTTTATATTTATGATACTTTTTCTCTGTTCTCGGTAGATTTTTATTGCTCATGAAAGGGTAGGAATTGTTGTGCTGACAGATTTACGAGGAAACATTCGGCATTTATTTTATTTTGGAGCAGCTCTTTCAAAGCATCTTTGAATACGCGAAACGCCCAATTGTAGTATCGACGCTCTATTGTTTTGTTCTGCCGTTGTGCTCCGCTCTGTTTTAATGAAATGATTTATGAATGCAGCTAAGATGAAATTGAGAAGAGATGAAAGGATTTATCTAAATGGAAGAGAAATTAGAAAGACTCGTTTAATTACCCCACAAATGTGCCGTGTTTTAGAAGGCGATGGATCAAAATTCATCCGTTTAACTTAGCAATTTCATAGTGTTTTGATAATTTAAATTATTAGCCTTGATTAATTGTGAATAAGTACTTACAGTAATTCTTACCTAACAAAAAACCGGAAAATTGTGTACAAAAATGGTGAATTATGTAATAAAAACAACAGAATCTCTACATAACGTTTACAGAATTGGCAATAGTACGAATTTTATTGGTAGACCAATGTTCTATGCAGTTGATGTTTGAAGGCGATGTCTATCATTGCCAATGCCAATGTGCCCTCCTAAGTAAAGTCGATAATGGAACAGAGGTATACACAAATATGGTATTGAACAGAATTCGCTTTGTACCACAGTGCTTTATCTTGCGTCTCTGTCGTGCACACGCCACCCGCATAGCCCCGTCACTTTTGACATGCGTACCATCAAATGCATGTGATTGCATCTCCCTGTGATTGGGGTCCGACGCCAATCAACTGTGAACCTTGTGTCTTCGACAGTAAAGTACTGTTTGTGAGGTGATTGCCGGGTTGGTTGCGTTTTGTTTGATGGCCCAACGCAACGTTTTGAATGGAAATTTATTTTGTTAATGGCTTTACCCAGCTACTCCTACGAGTAGTATGAATGTAAGTTATTATAAAATTATGGGGATGTTTGACAATTTTAATCAGTTGTATAGTTATACTTGTAATTACTACCTAAGCAGGTACCCCTAGCAAACAAGAAAATATTACCTAAATACCTTCATCATTGTATTATCTTTGAAAAATGCGCAAATGAAAAACCAGATTTAAAATCAATTCTCTCAATCCCACTACAAACTTTTATAGTTTATTTAGTCTGCCCGCCTCCGCGAGGCTTCAACGAAATCTTAAACATGCCGACGAAGTTAGCATTCTAGCAATTAACAAAGCCAGCTCTAATTGTCGAATTCGGAATTAATTTTAAATACCTACGTGAGCCGTGGCGGGTCTTGTTTGTAGTACCTGCAATAAATTGCAATTAGGCAAGCCGTTGTCTTGTTATCGAGTTTAGTCTGAGCGCCGACGAGTCTGTGAGCCTTCTGGGGAAACACTCCAATGCACTTCTGCTAGCCTAGTACGTTGTGAGCTACTACTATATTTTTAACCGACTTCGATTACAGAAGGAGGTTCTCTATATGTCTGTATGTTGTTTTTTTTTTGCGTAAGTATTACTTATCTATATTTATTAATTTTTTCAATTTTATCAGTCACCTTTCCCTAACCAGCTCAATGTATTCAACATACTGAGCAATTTTCATAATAGAACCAATTCTGAAATCGCAAATTTCTTCTCTGTAAGGATAAATTTATTAATATGTAGAAATTAATATAATTACCAGATATATCATAAACCAGATCATAATATTTCACAAATTGTATTCCTATCCTCTTCCAACATCTTCCAACTTCCTGCCCGTCCTTATCCAGTAACAAAGAACAACATCTCCAAAGGGCCGTAGTTTGAACAACCACTTCAAGTAATTAATCCGTCAATTTAAACGAAATAAGCTTACACAATGGTTTTAGATCGAGAACGGGCTAAATTTGTTGACAGTAAATTGGATCCTAATGAAGCAAAGGCCCTCTATGTAAACAGACGGTCGTCTTGGCCGTGTTTACGTGTCTCGGTTCGTTAGCTTTGTTTCAGATCCAATCACCCGGTTACTACAGCAGTTTCTCTGATATTTATTGCCTATATTGTAAATCTGTGCTGGACCCCACGGCCTTTGTAAGTTTAAGTGGATTATGGAGGTGTTTACAGGAATACTAACGTAGAATCGCTTTGCGACATTGAACTTTCATCGTTAAAATACCTGTGAGTACCGAATCCAAATTGAAATTTTGAAAAATATTGTAATGTGCCTTTCCCTATACAGCACCGTTATCAACGTCGTCGATGATCGTCATCGTATCTGATGTTATTGGTGGAAGTGGACAAAACGAGTTCACCTACGTCGACAAAGATATCGTGCATCTCAGTCTAACATGTATTTTTACTACTAAAACTCGCACAAGGTTGTGGAAAACTTGACATCGCGATATCTTTCGGTTCTTTGATTCCTATTACCAGAAGTGGTCTGCCCGTGTTATAGATACCTACATGGAATATTATGTACACCAAATCAAATAATAAAATTAGCAAGTTGTTACCTACTTAATAAGGGCTAAAAGGCGGTCGTATCACTTAAAGCGATCTCTGCCAGACAACCCATAAGCTATAGTCCAGCCTGCAGGGTAGACAGATAGACGGATGGTGTACTAATGTATGCAATGTGACACATATAAATCAGCGTGAGCCCTGCGGCACACCGCAACTTGCTCTGCGCCACAAGCACGCGCCGTGTCACCTGCAGGCGGATTCTTGACACCTAGGAGGTTCTGTAGCGATAGTGATTAGAAGTATAGTGCCACAATCTTATCTGTTCCGGTGGCGACTTCGCTGTGATCGAATCCAGTGATGCCATCGATTAAATTTTGCCTATTTCTGGTTTAAACGACAATGCATTTCTGCTATTACAGTGCTCCAAAATTGATAATGCGCATAGAAATCTTTGACAGATCGGTGGTTTTCGATTATGTGACACATGATATTGACTTCTATATCTTTCGAACAAGGTGCAAAATGCAAGTGTTTTTTTAAGGATCTTACGATTTTATGATTCGGGTTTGAAGATCTGCATGTGCATTATTAATTTTGGACAAGTGTACCTATTGTTATAATTAGGTACATTCATACGTATAGATAAATCAAAATATAGGGTCGATAGTAAATGAAAGAGGATATAATATATCAAACGACATTTGTTGTATGGAAAATTTGTCCACGGCGAACAGAAATAAAATTAGTTCTGATTATGTTCTGATATTGGAGATTAAATTTAGATTACAATGGTACTTATAGGTAATATATGTGGGTCGTCTGAATAACGAGATACGACTTAAAAAAAACTATTAGATAGATAGATAGATAGAATACACTTTATTTGTACACCAAAACAGAATAATACAATTAACAAAATGTAACTTAATTAGGGTACAAAAGGCGGTCTTATCACTAAAAGCGATCTCTGCCAGACAACCTTTGGATGGAGGGAAACAGAGATTAAGATTGGGTGCAGTGTACATGTTAAATAGGAATATAGATTATTTAATATACTACACACTAACTAAAATATTACAAATATACTTAAACAGAGGTAGGTACATACTATATTACATAATAATACATATATAATAATACATATATAATAATACATATATATTATATAACATACATACAATATATAAATATAATAAAAATACATACACAGTGTTAAATTGGATTCAATTACAGTTTTAGACTATGGATTTAATGTAGTGTTCCTTTACCATTCTTTTAAACGAGGCTAGCGTAGGTGCTTGCCGGATAGTTTCCGGAAGATCATTCCACAAAGTGACTGAGCGAACTGTGAAAGAAGAACTGTAGAATTTTGAGGTATTAGGCGGGATATTGAGGCGGAGGTTATGGGAAGAGCGTAGTTTCAGGTTGTGAGATTCACAACGAAACTGAAAACGCTCTTTTAAGTATGGGGTGTAGGTTGGATTAAAGAGAATAGAGTATAGAAGAGAAAGAATGTGGGTATTACGGCGAAGACGAATAGGGAGCCACTTGAGCTTAGCACGAAATTCGGAAACATGGTCATATTTGCGTAAGCCAAATATGAACCTTATGGAAAAGTTTTGGAGACGCTCAAGCTTATTTAATTGCTCTTCGGTTAGATCTAGATAGCACGAGTCGGCATAATCTAATATAGGTAGAAGTAAAGATTGAGAAAGCTCAATTTTGGTGGCCGTGGGCAGGAAGTTACGCAATCTACGGAGTGATCCTGCTGATGCAAACATCTTCCTACTAACTTCTTCCAGCTGCTTCTTCCATGTCATGCATCTGTCCAAATACACCCCCAGGTTTTTGACCTCTTTGCTCCAGTCTATACGTACACCATCGAAAATTATTGAAGGAAGGGAATCAAAGTCGATCATGGATATAAATCTATTAATTATTATTTTTGAACACTTTATTTAACATTTTTAAAGTAAATAGAAACAAGAGCATACAATTAAAAGAAATTCAGACAGTGTGCAAAGGTTAATTCATCATCATCATCATCACGACCCATCACGTCCCCACTGCTGGGGCACGGGTCTCCTTCCAAAGGCTAATTGCCAAAAAGCAATTTCTTTCAGCCAACTCTTGATAGGTTGGGAAAACAATGACATGTTATAAATCATCATTATTTCGTCTAAAATCGCTGCAGGTGCGAGAAATTCTTCTTGGTATACTGCATAAGATTTAAAGTATCATGTCATGTCCTCACACCTGTAATCAAAGAAAAATAAAGATTATTTACTTTTCATCACGAGTATCACGACTCATCCCGTCCCCACTGCTGGGGCACGGGCCTCTCCGCTCTCGGGAAAATAATTAATAAAATTACATGGAGTATATGGGTAAAATTATTCGTCATATTTGGCAACACTAACCTGTAGCTGCTGCAACTCGTTCTTCCAATTTTTCAAACGGAATTAAAGGCGCCTGAATATGTTATTCTTCCTGCATAAAAGCCAATATATATAGTACTACTTTTCTTGCATCACATTACAGCGCTTTTGGCATTATTTCACCCAGAAAATCACAAAACAAATTAAATAACGTAGCGTCAGCCTCTTCGCAGAAATTGACAACTCAAATAACGCACAGAGTATGAAATGACGTTTGACAATGACGTCTCGTTAGTTGCACATTTTGACCACCGGAACAGATAAGATTGTGGCACTATAACTCGACGGTTAAGTGCGAAATTTAGGGCAGAAGGTGCCTTATTCGGGGTAAATTTATGTTTAATGTGATACTTACTGAATTCGTGGTCTATAATGCTGATTCTAAAAATATTTTGAATTTATATTTTTAGTATTTGAGTGCTTTGAATCGGGTACACTACATAATTCCGAATTACTTTTTTACGAATATGAAAATAACGATTTTTAAAATTTCGAATTTCATAGTTCCGAATAATTCACAATCCCGAATTTTAAGTTTCCGAATAACGAAAATCACGAATAGTTTATAAACGAAATTTCAAACAACACATTTATTAAAATGACGAAAGTCAATTTTCCGAATATTATTATTTCGATGTTTCAAAAGTACGATTTTTTATTATATCGGATTGTTAAAATTACGAATCCCGAAGTTTTAATATTCCGAAAATACAAATTTCCGAATGTTTCTTAGTTAACAAGAAATGGTTATATAAATAATGCAGCATAATGCGTATAAAAACAATATTTTTTATGCTATATTATGTGAAACGCTCCGCTCCGCTTTGTTTTTCGATATCTATGTGCACCTAACACGCTCCTCCTCGCTTTGCTCGTCGTCGCACCTATCTTTAGGTTTAGGTCCTAAGGTTTTTAAATTTAAACACCATAAAAATCCTAACAATTGTTTTGCTCTAAATTTGAAACGCTCCGCTCCGCTTCGCTGCGCTCCGCTTTGTTTTTCGATATCTATGTGCACCTAACACGCTCCTCCTCGCTTTGCTCGTCGTCGCACCTATCTTTAGGTTTAGGTCCTAAGGTTTTTAAGTTTAAACACCACAAAAATCCTAGCAATTGTTTTGCTCTAAATTTGAAACGCTCCGCTCCGCTTCGCTGCGCTTCGCTTTGTTTTTCGATATCTATGTGCACCTAACACGCTCCTCCTCGCTTTGCTCGTCGTCGCACCTATCTTTTGGTTTTGGTTCTAAAGTTTTAAAGACGTTTATGTTTTTTGTCAAAATCACGAATTATCATATTTCCGATCGGGATTTGACTTTTTCGTGATTATAATAAATCGGTATTTTATTTTTCGTATATTAAAGTAATCGTATTTTTTAACATTCGTATATTTAACAATCGTAATAACAATAGTCGTGATTATAATATTCGAAATTATAATTTTCGTGATTATTATAATTCGGTATTTAAAAAAATCGGTATTGCAATATTTCGTAAATTACATATTCGGGGTTATCAAATTCGGAAAAAAGTTTTTCGGAATATTTTGGTGTTCCCCTTTGAATCACATGGCATATTGTCGACGATAATGACGACCGGATGTGTTGGTGGTCGGTGGTTATGGTTTAGTCAGACTGAATGAACGGTTACGGGTAAGACTCCCAGTAGGGCAGATATTTGTTTAAAGATAAATAATTTTGCGTTATCACCATATCACCATAAAACTCCACAAGTCGCTGTGTATACGTCTCCCATTAGTTGTAGTGTCAGGAATTGGTAATCATAATAAGTCGCCAAAAGGGCGAGAAAGGCACAGATAATATAAAAAATTGCTAGACATCACTGAAGCTTCGTTATCTCATTAAATTTTATTAGGTACTTTCCATTTCATTTTACTAATAATACTGGGTGATATACTTATATTTTTTTCATTTCTGCGTGTATTATCGCTTTAAAAACGTTTAGTTGTCCCGAATTGGGTACCTGTTACGCGCTCGTGTCATACCACATACTGGGATTACGCTGAGTGCCAACCGAATAGCTAACACTAATAAGCCGTTTAAATTATTCCAACGGCCATTCCAGGCCTTTAGTCATCATTTTTTACATTTACTAATATTTAAATATAAAGTAAAGTTCAAAGACCCATTAAAAACCGTTGTATTAATAGATTCCCGCTAGTGATTGACGCTCCAAGTATAAAATGGAAATCAAGAAAATGTGAATTCTCTTAAATTTCCGCCATCTATTACTTTTAAAGTCTTTTCCGTTCAAATAAACATCTTTCTATTTCATTTACAATTAAATGGCTAAAGATTTCTGCTCTTTTGATGAAACATTTTGACTTGTGATGTCTTTCTAAAAAATCAGATGCGCTGTCGTACGTCTATTAATTAATGTCATTGTTTATCGGGTCCGCGTTGTTCTATGTTTATTTTCATAATTATTATACCTATTATTTTTGCCATTTTCAACTAAGTTTGTAGAGCTACAAACTTAGTTGAAAATGGCAAAAATAATTGAATTAATATATTATAGATAATAGCTCTATTATCTATAATATATTAATTCAAGTTAATATAAACAGGTAAAACAAACCCATTTTTATAAATTATAATTTTCTGCATTCGTTCCCGCAAAATACACAGATGTTTCTCTAAACGCTGCATGTCGCCCGACTTCAAAGCGATCCAACAGAACAAGGATAGACAAAGTGAACAGCTGGTAAAGGCAAACGTTTCAGTCAAAAACTTTCACAAAACTTGCAGCTAGGTGTTAAAAGCTGTTCACAGCCTTCAACCCTTAAGCGCTTTCTTGCGGCAAAAAACCAGCAAAGTTTTAAAAATCAGGCAACTAACACTTCCAAGAACTTAAGTAGAAAGTTAGCGGTCTCATTTCTTTTCATTCGGCCGTAAGCGATTTTAATGTTGTGTGAACAAAGCATAACTTAGTCGGCCTGAAAAAAAGTGATCTTTATATTTTACGTTTTCTACTCATACAGATGCAAATTCAATTCGAATATTACTTATCGACAGTAATAAATGGCCGGTTGTGCCGAGTGTTCATTAGGGCATTGATAAACATTAGGGTGGCCGCAGCGGCCGCTCGCCGCATTACTGCCCGCTAATGGCGGGGCCCAAAAGTTGGGCCAAAACTCGCGGAATCTATCGCCAAACCGTTCTCACTTCTTTATGAGCCGCCATTATCATCGCTCGCGATAAAACGTGCTCGCCCTAGTTTTAACATCTGCCCGTGGAAGTTTAAAGAGCCTATATTGAATCTATTATTTTCAATTTTCCCCTCCTTTTCCACAGATAAGTTTGAAGTTTGAAAGAGTTTCTTTTAGGAGATAAATTCAACGGGATTACAAGAAGCCGTTCCCGTTTACCTTTTGGTTAGTGCGACAATTTCTTAGTTGCAGGTGCAAGGAAAACATTTCTCGGAACGGATCGCTTAAGAGTGGCTATTGAAAAGCGCAAGTCTCTCACTATGTTTTCTGTAACTGTAGTACACGATAGCTCCTAAAAGATAAGCGGAAAATGGGCTATAAAAATAATTAAGTTAATTTGTTTTTCATAAAAACCTAATAAGCATTTTAAAATTAATAAAACTATGCAAAAAGACTAAGTACTTATACATTTCTCCAATGAATAAAACTTTAAAAAACAACGGTCATCTGCAAGAGTGGTCGTCTACAGATGGGCATGCGATAGGGTAATCCCAGAAAGAGAATGCAACATTCGGAGCAGCAGTCTGGTGCAAAGCCGTAACGATTGTCAGGATTTATCCCCTCCCCCCCCCACCATCCACGAGACAAGGGGGAATATTTAAAGGTCTGCTAGCAGGTGTAGTAGGTAGTACTTGTATGTAAGTACTTATAATATGAATCTGTATTATGTTAGTGCAGTTGGTTGTTTAGGATTGGCAATCGATTTTTAACCGGATTCAAAATATATTTTTGTTAATGGTTTTAATTAGGTTAATTTTATTATAACAGTAAAATTTATAAAGTTTTGTTCTGTATTATGATGAGGTACTATACAGCCACTGTAATTTCGAAAAAAGTGCCCACGATTACTAGTATAACTGTTTGATTAATTCGTTTTAAAAATTCCTTGGAAATATTTTTCGTAGGTAAATAGACAAACTGTGTAGCTTTTGTGCATTTCGGTGAATGAATGAATTGAATTTTTACTGTAGTGGACTTTATTGTATATATTATGTACCATACTTTATTCTACGAATTAAACTTAACGTATTTTTAGTACTGATACGTTTGTACAACACAATTAAAAATATAATTTTATGAATGTTTTTTTTTAATACAACAATTAGGGTGAGAAAATAATGTGCAAAAAAAATTTAGAAGTCTTTCAAAGCTCAGTTTTTGACATAACTTAATGTGGACCAGTTAGGTAGAAGATAAAGGGAACTATATTTCTTGCCAGCAAAGTTTATTTTTGTCATCAACTTGTATCAGCAAATTAATAGATCAACCGCAACAATATATTTTTGTCCTCAAATAAATAAAAAGTGTCCTCTGGTATGAATCAGCAAATAATATCAATACAAAAATCTAAAATAATAGATGGATTGCCTTATTTAAATGTTAACTTGCCACTTGATCATAAATCCCGGCAAATTTAAGTGATTAATTGTTGAATTGATTTAAAATTGTTTGGGGGCAAAAATTTGCTGGCAAATCTACTATTTTGCCTTCAAACCTATTATTTAGCAAATTCAAAACGGATTTAATTGGCGATCGTTTAAATGACACCCGAAGATAAACGTATCGAAATACCTCAGAAACCCTTTTCCTTATCCTGGCCTGGCCTATATGCAAATTATTTTCACATCAAACACACAACGCACAAAACAAAAGTCTCCAAAACCGCAATAAAACCAAAACTAGACCGGCAACCGAAATCGCAAAGTCAACCCGTACTATTACTTCTTCAGTGAAGCATTTTTACGATAGCGAGTTTACAATCGCCTACGAAAGCACAACGTCTTGAGCACTCCCTTTGTTTGTTCTATTCAAATCTAATGCTAATACGCTCAAAGAATGGGAGCTGGGATGTTCTGCAGAGAAGCATTTCACTGAATACTACATTGATATTAAAATTATTCACTCTACGACCGCTTCGGTGTCTAGCTTTAATATGACATGTGTTGTGAGAGGAGGCTCCGGCCGTGGCGGTATTTAATTTTAAATTAAGATGAGAGGGTTATTTGGAGTGTCTGTTTCTTTGTTATTAGTTTTATTGTTAAATAGGTGGCAGCGTACATAATTATTAAAACACGAATCACTAAAGATCAGACGAGTGAATATTTAATGAGCGTTATTTTTTCAATATGTGTCTTTACGCAGAGAAAGCTGATTAATGATGATCTAATGCTAATGCATAAGGAAGAATCTTTGTCACAACGTGGACGTATTGGCTCTATTATTGGTGACCCCGATCCATCATATTCACAATCTATCATACTTCTACACCGACCCTCGGTGCTAGCAGACACTAATTCCGCAATCATACAACACGGTAACAAGAGTTACAAAAGCGGGGCTTAATTTGTAAAACTCGCGCAGTCGCTGTAACAAACTCCAATGAATTTGTAAAGGCAATTCATCGCTGGGCCAATTGAGAAATATACGGTTCGGTTAGCGACGGCGAATGGCCCGAGTTGGACAGTTCCCGCCGCATTATGGCACTTTATGTGCTAACAAAATGGAGTTGCTACGTGACTCTGGCGTGAGCCCGTCTTCAGTCTTCATGTGAGATGTCTGTTTGATTGATTGTAAGTTGTGGAATCTTGTGGAAGGTACTTTTTTAACTTTTCAGGTTTTCTGCTTATACAATACACACACGTAGCAGGTTTACGGGTAATAACGCATTCCGTGTTTATAATTTCATGGAATAGATGAGTCTAATAATCTATTGAAAAATACAATAACTAGAAACGGTAAAAAGGTTCCTAAAAGTTGATGCTAAATGTAAAAAAATAGCTGAACAAATGAACAAAGTGCTCTTAAATATAAGCATATTTGAAAATATTTAAGAGTTCTACAAACATAGGTTTGCATAAATAAATTCAAAGGAAACCTATGTTATTTTTGCTATATTTTTGTTATCTTGAAATATTCATAATAATAATATTATGTGCTACGGGCTACAGATCGTGCTACGAATTTCAAGACCGTTTCTAGTAAAGCATTTCCTAACATATTATTTTGTACTTATAAAGTAATGCATGCTATGCTTTAGCGAAACTCACACATAATAATTATTATAATTACTGTGTAAAATAATGTAATTTCAATCGTAATAAGAAATTCATACGAAAACACGTTACATAATTATACATTTACAATTTACTGTCCTTCTGACTTCAGAAAATTGCAACCTTACGTGCTTAATCTGTACCTACATTATGTAATAAGAAGTAAAGGTTTAAAAACATCCTTGAACCTAAAAAAAACTTAATTTCACTCCTTTTTCTAAGGCTCCCATTTCCCCTATCGAGTACCAGGACTTCATAAAAGGCGGGAGGTCCCGCGAGACACCGGCGAGGTGAGAGACGCGAGCTCGTTTCTGACCTACGTGACGGCATTGCTAAGCTCCCCATTGACTCCTGAACCGATGTGACACGCCGCCTATTATCTCCAACTTACTTTCTGCTCGGCAGCTTTTCCGCTTGTTTAACCTGCGAAAATCAGGAGTTTGCTGTGGAATGCGAGAAGTTTAGTTACCTTGGCCAGCCTTGGCGGTTTGATTTTCTTTGTTTTTATGTAGGTATACAAAATGTTTATGTAAGGTAGAGCGCGTAACTTTTGAACAGCTGAACCGATTCTAATTTAAAGAAAACTCGGTTCAGCTTCTCTTGTTATCACAAACAGATACAAATACACTTAAACGTATAACCCGCTCTCTTCACTTAGCGGTCAAAATGTAATTTTGATGCAGACAATCCTCGGAATATGCAATCTGACGCGAATGCCGTGACGGGTCCGAGTATAGCCCGTGGTTATAGCCCAGTGGCTATGAACCACAAGTATTCGCGCTATGCAAACTTGATGCCTCCGCCGCGCCGGCCCCGCCGCGGTATGCTGCCAATGTCATACATTTAATTGTGAATGTTACGATGTGGATTGTCGTGAGTGTATTCGTTTCTGCATAGGCTATTGAGTTATACATAAAAAAACATCTCTCTATTAAGCTTGTTTTTTGGATAAAATGCAAGATGTAACGCTTATCAGGCAAACAATAGAGATTAACCCGCCAGTGGTGACGTGAATTTGACTTACATCGTTGGTGACGCCGGTCTCACGCACCGGGATTTTCAAACTTATTTTTTTTACTTAATTAACTACACATGCTACTTAAAATTAGTTTAATTTTAAAGATAAGTATTTGTTTTACAATAAAACAAAGCATTATCATAAATCACGGCTCGTTTATTAGTCCTTTTACCATGGTACTTAGAACACTTAATATTTACATAATTTTTCACCTATCATCTTAAAAATTAAAAAAATACAACAATGATGTAATTTTTTATAACTAAGTCCACCTTTTATAGTTTTATAACACTACAAACTTCATAAGAAAAAACAAAAATTTATATACTTCTACCAAAAAAATAATAATAATAATACACTATAAGTCATTGTTTCTCCACAGCCAAACAGTCTCTGCAAGACTTACATGGTCGTAACACATATATTTCTTACATTTTGTGACAAATATATAAATTTTTTCTGTTATTTTCGCTATCCACATTCATAACATTGAAAATTTTTTGAAGGTCCAGCTATCTCCGTCGTCATTTTCAAGGACATGCTGAAACTAGCTGATATTACTGTAAAAACTTATTGAAATCTATTAAGTACTTATATTTGTATAAATACCTACAACTATCTATTAAAAATAGTTCAATCATGAAATTTACAATCACAAAACTAAAATACAGTCAAGAAAAATACAAAATTTTATGAAAAATTAAAAAAAACATCTTTAAATTTGACTTACATAGTCGGTGACCCCGGTCTCACGCACCGGGTTGGCGCCAAAACTCCGAAACCTGCGCAGGAGTCAGCGTCGCGGGGTGGACTGACGATGGGGGATGGGAAATGAGGCAGCTACCCGAAATCACAACAAAAATCGATGGCTAGTGAGAAAGTTATTCGACTTTTTCGAACCACCCGGTCTCACAGACATATACGTCACCACTGGCGGGTTAAGTAATACATAATTGTAAGGACGTAGAAAAGCGGTAATAATCTAAGTATTTGATTTAAAAAAATAATAATAAAAAATACAACTGTAAACTTACTCAGAATATAAAGTCGTGACATTGTAGCAGCAACACGGAACACCGAATCAGACATTCTTGAATTAACAGCAGACATTTCTCAAGGAGACAGCAGGGCTAGAGTGAGACGTCTATGTCTGCGCCAGTTTTAATAAGTACCTCATTATTATTATTATAAATACACCACCATTCGCTTATATTTCTGCACCTAGCTGTGTCGCGCGAGCTTTGCTTCGTCTTGAAAACTTTTCACCTGATAATTCAATGTCTATAATGTTAATCAAGGGTGTCGATTTCGAGCTTCGTACATATCTAATTGCATCAAAACTTATCAATGCGTTTACCCGTAAAAGGGTTAAAAACGTCCATCCGTCCATACTTACAAACTGTCCCGTTTATTATATATTTGTAGTTTAATAATTAAAAACACAGAGAAGTGTTGGAAAGTGAACCTGCTGAAATTATTTGCTAGATAGTAGATACACGACAGTAGCAGCATAGTAGCAGAAATTATTAAGCTAAACGTAAGACAAATCGTGTCATATTTATAAAACAAACGAGACGTGTAGCTGCGTGTCTTGACGTATGTTAATGAAGGCGTCATTTACATAAACACATACGCTGAGATTCTGACACCCCCGCTCTGTCTGACATGTCTAATCCAGACAAGTGCCGTCTTAAATGCCACGACACTCAATTAATACTCATTAATGGGTAACGGCTTGTGAATGTTAAATAGGGACTGATTTGTTTGCTTCTTCATGACTCAATACTTTTGGTGAGTGTTTTACTTTAAAAAATATACGGATTTGTAGAATTTATTTTAGGTTCAAGATTTATACTTACGTTTCATGATTAATTGACATTGTAAATATTCAGAGTATTGTTTCCGATTTGAGATGGAAACGCAACAGCTACAAATGCAGACACATTAATAACATCAGTTGTATTTCCTTTAACAGAATCAAACGAAACGGAACTTTCAAAATCAATGACAAATACCGGCAGTTTGGCTGCCATATTGGATTTCCTTCTACTTAATAAACAGCGCGTTAAATAATGTTTTTCATCTCCCTGTGTCGACGCAACAAATTGCTTCATTTTTGGCTCGAGAATTTATAATGAAATTTATCATTGTATGTGTATGGGGCCAGGTGCTGACATTTGAAGCACCTCTTTTACTTAATGACTTTTTGGAGAAAATTATGTGCTTATGTGAGTAGGTTATTGAGCTCCTCAGGGAGAGAGTGTAGTCAAAACAATAGACAAATTATTTTAAACTTATAATGCCAACTGTATTTTAACAGCCATGTATCAATTTTAAACCGGCTTTTTGTATAGGTACTCTTTAATTAATGGACTATTATGATTAATAAAGTAAGTAAATGAAAAAACTAGATTAATTCCCAGATAAATACTAAAAATGTTAGCATTAATTACCCAATATCCTCAGTCCGAGAGACTCTCCATTAAACCTCTGTTTCAGAGTTGCTGTTCCAATGTCGATATAATAATTAAGGTTTTCCTTTCCTTCTGTAGTTGTGGTTGGAAACTTTCTTAATATAGAAGTCTTATCCTGCCAAGTAAGGCTTTGCCAAACTTTTGTAATGAAGCCACATCCCGAATAACTGTCATAAAATATACTTACTTAAGTAATTTTGTTAATTTCGGTTTCGGAATAATTTTATGATAAATGATCACAGCAATGCCAGACCTCGCCAGACTAACGGTCTTATTCATAAAAAAACCTAAAAGTAGGTTTACTGAGCTCAATAGCTACGGAACACTTTAAGCCTATTTGAGGTTTCATAAAAATCTCTATTCATAATCGTTCCGTAAATCTTCAATAACTATAGTGATGCTAATAGATTTCACAGACCAAACATTTTGACATTTACCCTATTAAGTTGCCGGTCTGACGAAACCATAAACAAAAATAGCGAAAACTTTCATTCATTTATCAATCTCTATTATCTATGTTAGCCACGGCGCGGCACTTAAAAAAGTTTACGTTGGCTTAAAGGCGCAGTGGCCAAGCCAAAACCCACAAAAAAAAAATTTAAATTTTTACGTTACCATGGCAACTTATTCTCAGCAAATATTAACTCACAACAAATGTCAAATCGTCAATAAAGCACAGCCGTTGACCGGCCGCCATGTTTTTGTACAATAGGAGGTTTACGGAAGGTGTGTATTATATAGTAGGGTCCAGCCAACTTTAGCATATCAAGGTTTTACTAATCAGTTGGAGAGTTCTTTAGCGCTATTGATCGTTTATGAATAAAGTTTTTTTGACATTTGCTTATAGCAGGCCTATGGGTGAATTTCCCGCGGCCAAAATTTGCGTGGCATCAATGAAATCGCTACTAAAAAACAAAGTTCTAATTTTCTAATATTTTTTTCCGTTTATGTGGAATAGTAATCTATATGAAGCACTAAATATTTTATCAATAGGATTAATGGATACTTTACAAAAAAATATTAAACATCCAAATCTTTCATTGCCGTGGTTGTCCCCAGGTTATCTCGTTTTGTATTATTCTTCATTGATGAAAAAATATTGAGTGTTAAGATTTAAACTTAGTTTCATTTGATACATTAATAGTTAAAGTATTGTTACGAAATACATTTATTCAAATAAATAAAGAATATAACGAACGGTAAGTGAAAATTCATGTGTCCCAGAACTACATTTCATCGCCGTGACCTAAACATGATCAAGGATATTGTTTTATCTATGAACTATGGTCCTCCCCTCGGTGCGCTAATCGTTTTTTACAAGTGTCGCCTAACTACTCGACGTGGAAAGAGGTACACAGGTTCCCACGTTTTCGCGCTATAGTGAAAGTTATATTTGTTTTTGGTCACTGGACATTTTTTCTTTCATCGCCGTGGATAGATATAACTTCTATAAAATTAAGTTTGTCTTCTTGAGTAAGCATTCAAAAGAAAGCATTTTGAAAATATTCATCTTATAAAGTGTTTGTTTCTTCGAATAGTTAATACTTTTTTTGTTATTTATATTTAAAGGCTTGTTTTTCATCGCCATGCTTTCATTCCCGTGGTTTCCGTGGCCAAAATTTGCTATGGAAATGAAAAAAAAGTCACGGCAATGAAAAAAATTTCATCGCCGTGTCTTGTAAAATAAGATGTTTTCATTGCCGTGGCCTGGTTATTAATTTCCGTGGCCAGGTTATTCATTTCCGTGGCCAGGTTATTCATTTCCGTGACATATGTTTTCATCGCCATGGTATGTATGATTAGGCAAATAAAAATATATTTACCTACCATCTTTTGTAATACAGGTAATACCGATCACTGAAATTACCTACAGGACTTGTCAAATTACCTCTTTTTACAGTTCGATAAAACGGGCGCGTATCGCGATGTATAAAAACTAAATGTATAATTTATCATTTAAAACAATCACAAAAGTAAGTAAGTATTATAATTAACGTTATGTATGAATAAGATCTGTTTTAGCTCAAGCGCCCGCTTCTCATGCCGGAGATGCGGTTGCAAATCCCGGCGCTGACATGTACCAATGAGTTCTTGTACAAATGTATACCATCGCTCTTACGGTGAAGGAAAACATCGTGAGGATATTTGCATATCTAGATTTAGCACATCTAGATATGCGAACCCACCGACCCGCAGTGGACCAGCTTGGTCGGAAATGGTCCAAGATTAAAAAGGCAGTTTAGACCTTCGGTATATGCACAAAGGTTCCATTCGAGAGAGCCAGGTGCAGGTACTTACACCCCCAGCAGATAATAGAATAGCATAGAATATACATCTCCGCAGGAACTCAGCTGGATGCTAAGTGGCCTAAATGCTTCTTGCCAACGTGTAGGCCTCGGTATGAACTTGGGCAAGATGAAAGTCATGTAGAATGTTCACATCAAACGGGAGCCGGTGATTGTTGGTGAGATAACTATATGTCTACCTCAAGCAGACTATTCGGCTAGGCAGAAGCAATTTCGACAAGGAAAGGCAATGAAAAGCGCATCTAACTGGGTTGGGCTGCATTTGGGAATCATCTTCACATAAATATGCCTGTCCTCGGCCATTCCTCAAAGCCTGAAGACAAAGGTCTTCAACCAGTGCACTCTGCCAGTGATGACGTATAGTGCAGAGACGTAGACACTGACAGTGGGACTGGTCCACCGATTTAAAGTCACTCAGCGTGCTATGGAGAGAGCTACGCTTGGGGTTTTTCTAATGGATCGTATCAGAAAAGAGGTTATCCGTCACAGGACTAAGGTTACCGACATAGTTGTCAAAATGTGCATGCTTAGGCAGATAGCCAGTAGTAGCTGGAAGCTGGAATTAGGAAGGCCGAGGACCGAGTGTTGTGGCGCTCCTTGGGAGAGACCTATGTCCAGCAGTGGATGATTATAGGCTGATGATGATAAAATACATTTCATATTATTATATCAATTAAAATATACTTTCATTTAGCATAGAGCTCATAAAATATTCTATCATATCACGTAATCTGTGTAAAATTACACAACACCATCAAAACACCTAGCACCAAAACCTTAAGATAGGTGCGATGACGAGGAAAGCGAGGAGAAGCGGTTAAGTGCACATGCTGCGCCCCACTTCGCTGTTGACGAACATGTGCACCTAACTGCACCTATCTTTAGGTTTTGGTGCTTTTGGTGGTTTGTTCGGTGATTTGTAATTCAGCACAGATCATGTCATATCATAATATATTTTATGAACTTTACATAAAATTAACAGTTCGTATACTGTATAATATTATCATCATCATCATCATCATCTCAGCCATTGCCTTGTCCAATCGGAGGCGGCCCGCTTCCAGTGCTTCCCCGCGGACTTGACTATATCGTCCGTCCATCTCGCGGGGGGCCGCCCAACGCTGCGCTTGCCGGTACTTGGTCTCCACTCGAGGACTCTTCTGCTCCACCGACCATCAGTCCTTCGAGCAATGTGTCCGGCCCACTGCCATTTCAGCTTACTGACTCGATAGGCCATGTCGGTTACTTTAGTTCTTCTACGGATCTCTTCATTTCTAATTCGATCACGTAAAGATACGCCGAGCATAGCCCTTTCCTAAGCTCGCTGGGTGACTCCGAGCCTATTTAAGAGGCCTAAAGACCACGTCTCGGCACCGTAGGTCATCACTGGCAACATGTATTATTATACTTTATGAAAATATAGATGTTATAATAGGTAAGGTATATGTTGGGGTTGTAGGTAAGGTATATTAATGTGAAATTAAACATTTCGTTTTTATAAGTCGCAATACGAACCCCATAATACTACTTAAAGAATTCCATACTACATTCTTTATTATTTTATACATACTGTCGTTCCAATATCTATCCAAATATTTCTACCATACATAATCTTGTATAAGTATAAGTTTGCGTTTCCCTCATAGTTTTTTTTATTGCAGTGGATTTATTTATTTATTTATTTATTTGGTACACAAAACAGAATAAAATCATTACAAATTAAGAATATAAGCATTGAAGTACATAGATCTAGATTTCATTCCAAAGCATGCATACACATAATCATATTAATATAAGGAACATGCTACATAATTAATTTATCATAATATCTATCAAGTATTCATAATTTCATTCAATAGGTACAAACAATTTTACATAATTGACAAACATATTTCAATAATTATAACGATACAATTTTTGTAATTTAAATTTAATTAAAAATTTAAATCAATATAAAATTTAAAAATGTAATAATACTGACAATATTCTATACTATTCTATTCTATTCTATTAAATTAAAAGTAATTTTGAAAAATAAATAATCAAATTGAAAAAATTAAATTTATAATGGCGTGCTATTTTTAAAGATTTTGGTTAAGCATCCTTTGAATTTATACCTACGGCAGTCAAAAACATCTATGTCTGGAAATGATTGTATGGTTTCATTATAAACTCTACACATTCTCACTATTGGATTGTAATAGGAAGTGTTGTTAATGTACACCCTCAGGGTAAAAGGTAGGTATTTGCGACATCTATTGCGTGTATTAAAATTGATTAGGGATAACAAGTCGGGACAGTCTATCATGTTGTGGATTGATTCTTTCATATCCATAGCACAGTTCTTTCATTGCCGTGGACGTTAGTTTCATTGCCGTGGATGTTTTTTTCATTGCCGTGGACGCTTATTTCATTGCCGTGAACGCATGTGTCATCGCCGTGGCACGAAATTTTTGATCATCTGTATCTCGTTAAGTTTTTAACTTATCTGCTAACCATTAAGTAAGAACACTAACATTAACAAAAACTTTAATAAAAGCGCTTTTTCAATATAAAAAACCTAAAGATAAAAAAGTCCACGGAAATGAAGATTTTTTAGGACTTGTTGAAATCCACCCATTAGGTCTCCCGTAACTTTTTATGAATAAGACCGTAAAAATATAAGTAAATCGTATATTTACAAAGAAAAATTGACTTTTAGACATAAACCTCCTAGCGTACTTATAATAAAAAGGTTAAGGTTAAGGTTTTAAATACAAAAAATAGTGTATTTTTGATAATGCCGATAATATTATATCATTTCAGCTTGCCATTGCTTACCAGTTGGAAACATTTTGTATTTCTAGATCGGAATACTTTTCGTATTTCATGAAACCAATGTCAGAAGAAATAAAACAAGGGAACCAAACAAATTAGTCATAGGCCTGTAATAAAGTAACCTTTTGAGCAGAAGAATGTGCTAATTTAGTAACAGTGTTACCTGACGATCGGCAGTAAAAATGTTGAAGACAGTACGGAATCTTCTTGCTAACTTTTTACTAATATTTATGGATAGCCCTGTGTGTGGTTCTCATTGGTAGACGTCACAGTCGAGATTCGATCTTTCGTTTCTGTTGTCAGGGTTTGTAACCCGACTGAGCTTCCTTATTTCATTAACAACTCCATCACGGATCCAACCCCATTACTCAACGGATGCAATCCGTTGTTCTGTATTTCGTTATTTTAGTTTTTGAGTGTTATATGGATTTTTAAGTCCAAACGACTTAAAAATCCAAGGCAATTTAAATTAAGAACGATATTTTTCTAATCTGCTGATATACCAAAAACAATAATATAAATACTTACCTACTTTTACTGTTCTACTTGAAGTCAGCATACTGCTTGCAACATGTTTACTAGGACAGAAGCTCTTCTACGCAGCCGGTGCATTGATGGCAGTAATCAAAGAAAACACTCTAATTAACTTTCCTGCCTCCGAAATATATTTTCTTACCGGGTAACTCCATTTTTACAACCTAATTTAACTTTCATAATTTAACGCAGAAAGTCTTTTATATTTTCTAGGCGATAAGCCGTTATGGCTTTTTCGTTTTTATGTGTTGTTTTTTTTCTATAGGTACCGAACGTTAAATGCTCAGTTATTTTAATAATATACGAAGCGTGGGTTCCAAAATATTGTTGAATGACATGAATTCAAAAATCACCTATAAAAAATCATTAAGAAAAAAATATACAGGCAAAAAAGTATAGAAGGACTTTTTTAAAAATCAAAAAGTTCATAATACATTAAAGTTTCATGAATCGAGTATGAAAAACGCACAACATTGAATTAAATCGCAATTTTTTTTCCCTTACTTAATACTTATTTTTAAAGACAGACTAGCTATCTCTTATACAGGGTGGTGCGCGATGCGGCCGCCTCCCCCGCAGCGGTACAGTTTGCTCACAAATCAGCTGTTTAAATAAAGGTGTTTCGTTTTTTTCCCGCGCAAATCCGATTCTCTCGCTCCCGAGATCACGTTCGGTAATGTTTTGACGATTTTGGTCTCAAACGGATTATTTTATTACCTGATTTTATATCGTTATTTTATTTCAGCAAGCTCACTGAAAGAATACGAATTATTTTCATGACTGAACTGTAACTAGTTTATTTTTTAAATTCAATGTAAAGTAAAAAAACAAGAATCCAATCTAAAGTTTTCAGTCATAAATTTACAAATTAAAAAGTCAGGGAACCCGATGTTGGTAAATAACCAATTAGATACTGATCTTGATTATATGGTGCTGGGTGCAATACAAAATATTGGCAATATTATTTTCATAATTTTGGTAGTAAAGTACATCATCATCAGCCAATAATCATCCACTGCTGGACATAGGCCTCTCCCAAAGAGCGCCACAACACTCGGTCCTCGGCCTTCCTCATCCAATCACTACCGGCTGCCCGCCTAAGGTCGTCGGTCCAGCGGGCAGGAGGGTGTCTCAGGCTGCGTTTGCTTGTTTGTGGTCTCCACTCGAGAACTAGTAAAGTAACCTAAATAAAATATAACATTTTACTAAATTAATTCCGTAAGGATATGAAGTTTATCCTTGAATTTTTCAAAACATCATCAGCAGCGGGTAGAAAGTAACATGTTTAGTTCAGCGTTCAAACCGTGTTCAAACTCCGGTACCGCGACGTGATTTTGACACCAAAAGCGAAGTCACTTCAAAAGGGTTCTTTTTTTCCTGTTCACGTGTGAGTAGGCTGTGTTGTTGTGTTTTTCACAAAACAAAAAAAGAGTTACAGGGTACTGAAAAAGGCTACAAGGAATTTTCAAGTTTAACGTTTCAATATATGTATGGTTAGTACAAAAGAGACATGGCCACTGAAATCTAGAGATTAAGTTGAGTTTTGAAGTAGTTACTTCGACAAGTTGTAATAGAAGAAATTATGTTATTCTGTTTTTAGACGACTTCGTTTTGGAGCTAACTACCACACACATACACACATACAGCCACGTTAAACACCCCTCTTTCTGCGCCTGGTTTTAAAAATCCATCCTTATTAATTGTATTAACAAAAGACGATAAGACACGGACCTCAATTTGCATTGTCTGCCCGCCATCGCCATCTCGATGCCACTTAATTTTGTCAGCAAAATACTCCACTGCCCTTTGAAGCATCTCATTTATGAACTCTGATAAAATATTTCCGTTCCATTATATAGGTATTACGGTGAAGGAAAACATCGCGAGGAATCTTGCACAACTAGATTCTAGGTGTGTTGTGCATGTACCCTAAGTACACATTCAAAAACGGCTATGTTCCTAAACTCTTTTATTTTTAAATGTACAGTCACTTTAAGCTATTTCAGTAGTTTATACTATCTAAAAGTTTTCAATCAGTGCGTGTTGCCAGTGATGACTTACGGAGCCGAGACGTGGTGCTTCACCAAAGGGCTTATCCACAAGCTCAGAGTTGCTCAGCGTGCTATGGAAAGGGCTATGTTAGGCGTGTCCCTGCGAGATAGGATTCGTAATGAAGAAATCCGCAGGAGAACTAAAGTTACCGACATAGCCAAAAGGATTAGCACGCTGAAGTGGCAATGGGCTGGCCACGTAGCCCGCAGAGCCGACGACCGCTGGAGTAGAAAGGTTCTGGAGTGGAGACCCCGTGTCGGCAAACGGCGTATCGGTCACCCCCCAACCCGTTGGTCTGATGATCTGCGGAAGGTAGCGGGAAGCCGCTGGATGCAGATGGCGGGTGACCGTTTGGGGTGGCGATCGTTAGGAGAGGCCTATGTCCAACAGTGGACTACGGAAGGCTGAGAGAGAGATACTATCTAATCATTGTGTTTACCCCAAGTTAAACTCAATCAAAAGCCAAGCACAACAGAACATAAATTACCGAAAAAAATTAGGGCACAAATAGTATCAATCGTTTTGGCAATTTCGCCCTAATAATCGTGATAAGCAACAAATAGCAATTTGCTAGACCGTAAAAATAATTGAGTTGAAACTGCGGGTGGCTATAAAAAGCGTGAAAACGGTTCTAGAAGCTTCCTTGGTCGTGGGAGCCGCCACCTGGTGGATAGTGAGAAGGGCTATTAGACGGTTCAGCCCGTTTGCCGACGTAACTACCTACTACACTTTTTCGTATGAATTGTGGCCCAACATAAATTAGTTTAAGCAGTTTTGGTGGAACGCTTAGGAATACGTTTTTGGGATACTTTGTTAATTAGTATACGTTATAATTGTTTTGTAGGGTAGCTATGTCTGTATTGATCATAATATTTATTATAGGTCCGCCATTTTGTGCTACCGTAGAAACAAAATCAAATCGAAATCTTCAACCATATCTTCTTTATACCTGGCTAAGCTAATATTTTCAGCAAAAAATATAATAATATATGCAAGTAGGTAATTATCTTAGACAGTAGAAAGGTGTACCATATAAAATTCGTTGCATTTTTTGTTACTTCCTAAACAAAGTGTACTTAAATGTAGTTGCAAATAACAAAAATTGCATTTTCAGCACCAGGACGGCCGACGGGCGTACTTTACGGGCGACTTGCTACATCCGTGCGTGACTGTTGCTTCGTAAAAACGTTAAATAAAACAATGTCTTTCTAAGCAGGCTTTAAAGTGAATAATTATGAGACTTGCTAAATATGCAGCCGAGCGAGGAGTTCAGCGTCGCGCCTCGTCCTGACACGCACGGGCTGGGGGTCACTCTATTTTATTTTATTTATTTACTTTTATATCTCTACATATCCCTTATTATGAAAAACTACATTTATTTATTGATTTATCGGACAGTAATTTACTTTTTTTCCAGTACTTCATCCCCGATTTCACCCTTATGGGAGTGGAGTTTCTGAAAATCTTTTCTTAGGGCTCGCTTACACTATCTAAGGACTACGTGCCAATTAAGTTTCATGATTGTAGCTTGAGCCGTTTGGGCTGTGCGTTGGTGCTGAATGAGTCGCTTTCTTATTTTGTATACTTACAGATAATAGATTAACGAACGAGAGCTATCGTGCAACCGGCATGTTTGATACAACGAGATACAGTTGTGGCTCGCAGAAGCGCTCCTTCGTTTTTCGTCATATAGAGTGACCTCCCTGGCTAGGGGGAAGTCATGTTGTATGTATCTGTGTACTGCACGATGTACCTACGTACATTTACAGTATAAAGTCGTGTACGTTTGTTATGAAAACCTGTGACATGTGCTGTGTGAGCTAGGTATGGTATGATATTTCGAATGGAAATATCTTAATGTTTTCGTTTCAGAAAGTATTTCAAGCACAAGTATATCGTAATAAGTAACAGTTATCAGCGGCCGATGCTGTCCATGAGTTAACTGACTACTTAGCTCAAAATCTGGATAAAGGTAATCAGACAATAGGGATATTCTTAGATCTTTCCAAAGCCTTCGATACCGTATCTATCCCGATTTTATTACATAAACTCGAAATGTTAGGTATAAGAGGTACTCAGCTGAAACTATTTGAAAATTATCTGACCAAGCGCACTCAGTGCGTGAAGATAGGCAATGTCGTCAGCTCTGATCAGGAAAATACCGGTTTTGGAGTTCCTCAAGGAAGTATTCTGGGCCCTACTTTATTTCTAATATATATAAACGATCTTTGCAACCTTAAACTAGAAAACGGCATTATTCTGTCGTACGCTGATGACACTGCTCTACTTTTTTCTGCTAACGCGGAAAACAAAAATCTAGTTTACGATTATGCACAAAGAGGTTTCAATATTGTTAACCGCTGGCTTCAGCATCACCTACTTACACTTAATGCCGAGAAAACAAACTTTATTGAATTTTCAAAACAAAAACCCAAATCACAATTAAAAATTCCAAACGTATACGCACACTATTGTAAATCCCTGGGCTATCCCTGCACCTGTCCTACAATTACTAACACAAACAAAACTAAATATCTGGGTATTATCATCGACGAAACTCTATCATTCAAGCAACATATAGAAGCTCTAAGCAGCAGAGTTCGTAAATTAATATTTGTATTTAAAAAGCTTCGTTTTATATCAGATTCCAAAATTATCAGACAAGTCTACTTTGCGCTGTGCCAATCAGTATTAACATACTGTATCACTTCGTGGGGTGGCTCGGCTAAAACCTTATTATTGAGGATCGAAAGAGCTCAAAGAGCAGTTCTTAAAGTCTCAACATTTCGCCCTTTCCGTTATCCGACGAAACTTCTATATGAATCATGCAAAGTACTAACAGTCCGCCAGTTATTTATTTCAAGTACAGTTTTAAAACAGCACACGGCACTTCCCTACAGCCCAGAATTTACAAACAAAAGGAGAGTAGATAAAGTTTGCACAATAAAAACAACCAAACATGCGTTAACATCTAGGTTTTACTTGTTCTTGGGACCAATCCTTTACAATAGGTTAAATGCTAAATTGGTCCTTTACCCGTTAACTTACACCAAGTGTAAGAACGTTCTCCAGAAATCTCTACAAGAGATGTCCTACGAAGATACAGAGAACTTATTAACTATTGTCAAGTGAGAATTGTTACCGTTTAATTTAACTTATTATTATTAATGTATAACTAAACAATACTTTTAACCTATATAATTACCTACTACACCTAACATAAATTGCCTTGTTTATAATAAATCTAACATAAAACATTTAGAAAGTAAGATTACTTAATATTTTCTGTTCTAAGATTATTTAATTTAGATTCTAAAATTGTTTAATTTAGAGCTTTTCCATCTGAAATACAGGAAAAACTCTGTTATTTCCTAGTTCAGATCAGCATTTTAAACTTTAGCATTAAGAGTTGACCTATTATTGTAAATAACATTTAGCATTAAGTATTTTCTGAATAAATATTCTTCTTCTTCTTCTTCTTCTAATATATTTTCTTGAAAGTTTTTAAATGATACCTACTTTTGTAATAGATATACTTATTACCGAAACCACCTCCATAACTAAAAGCTTAACAAACACCAAACACAGAAACACACACTTACATTTTACATGTAAAAACCACGATCCCGATATCTAAAAGACCCGCAGACACTAGCAGGCAGTGCCATCCAAACGAGAACGGATGAATAAACTTTGATCTGCTTAACTCAAGATTACGTACAAATGCAGTGTGCTCACGGGGAATGAAGACTAGTGTTGAGGGCATCTTTACAACACACTGGGGAGTTCCGTAACTGTGAGTTATGACGGCGTTGCCCCCCCTTGGGCATAGGAGACTACGACAGATTTGGAGAATTTACCGGAAAAAAACATTCTAGTGCCTACTTACTCCTGGCTGCTAAATTGAGATGTTAACTGTAAAACTTATGGATGCAACAAACGATTGAGTATTGAAATAGGAAATCTTCGTTTTGGTGAGATAAATGGAAATAAGGCTTATGATAAACAAATCTGAAAAATTATATTATCTTGTTACTTTATGTGTTTACATGTCTAACAGATTGATGTAATCTAGTTGCAACAGAAATTGCAGCAGCTTTTTCAATACAACTACAATACCAGTTATAGTAATAAGGGCGACAAATCTACACCAATCATTGATGCCCCAAATCTCAGCAAAACATCGCCTTTAGACCTAAGCCTAAGCGATCCTCCATGACACTCGCACCGTGTTCAAAGCAATTACCGCTACGTAGCTATCTGCAATAGTCGTAGTGGTGATGTGATATTGATCACTGATCACTGCACGCTTACAACATGCCAGTAATATGTAATCAGCTGCTGGATTCTGGTTCAGTTTACTGAACACGATTCGACAGCTCCTCGGCTCGGTGCTCGTGTTTCAATTTCGAAAGAAGACTTTTTGAATAATCAACTCAAACACAAAGTTACTTTTTTTTTGTTATATTACAGGACGTTACCCATAATACACTCCCGAGCAATGAAAAAGTTCCAGTGACTAAACCAAATTACCCCTAAAGATTATTAACAACTTTTATAATTAGTATATTTGTATTTATATATGTATTTGTGTAGATATATTAGCTGTCCGACACCCAAAGCACAGGTTCTGCCTAGCTTGGGGTCGGATGGCCGCGTGTGAAATGACCAAACATATATTTTAAAAAAAATTGTGCTTAAATTTTGAATTACAATATTTTCAAAATTGGGGTGACGGTTTTTTATGAGTGAAGTACTTTATCATCAATCACAAGTGTATTTAAACCCAGCTGTACCAAGACGGATCCTTATATTTCTCGTAACCAGCAAACGCACCCAGAATAGGTGTGCAGATTGAGCGTAGCTCCCGGGAGGGGTAGCGCGGCAGCATGCATTATGCAGGGGTCTAAATTGAATGTGCAGTTAGTTGCGGGCCTGAGGGCTGCCGTGTCGACCCAATGAGGATCTCGTGGTCATTTCATGTTTGGCAGCTTGTGCGTTCATATTCTGATTATTGATAATGCTAGTGTAATGTTGGATAACTGATGAGTAAGAGAGAGAGGGATAGAGTTGAGATGCATAGCGAGGTAAGACCGCCGGTCGCTGGACCGAAGACGGAAGTATCCGTTACTGAGTGAAATGTGGAAAACGGAGAAGTAAAGCGCGTTTGATTTTCTCAGTCTACATATAAACCTTAGCCCCCGATTTACCCCTAAGAAAAAGAGTTTTGTAAAATCCGTTCTTAGCGAAACTCTACACCCCTAAGAAACTCTAAAAAACTGTGAAATTTCATGTTTACGAGTACAGGAGTTTCTGAGATTACCCATAGTGAGTGCTATGTCGCTAGATATCCCCAGCTGACAATATCCCTTTAGTATTAAGTAGACATTCACGTCTGCCCCTTGCAGTGTAGAGAATCGATAAGACTGTAAAAAGATGTACCTAAAAATTCAATAACATGTAAATTCACCTTCCCTTTACACTTTTTGGGTAAACTTGATGAAGTGTATTGATTAGGCGCGCTTCCGTTTGGGAAAATCAAGTAGGGAAGCTTCATTTTTTAAAGGCCTTTGTGTAGAGCTGTGCTGTTTTATATACACTTTAATAATATTGTTGCCTCTAATTAGGCCATTTTTTTTTAGGGTTCCGTAGCCAAAATGGCAAAAACGGAACCCTTATAGTTTCGTCATGTCCGTCTGTCCGTCTGTCCGTCTGTCACAGCCGATTTACTCGGAAACTATAAGTACTACAGTGATGAAATTTGATGGGAATATGTGTTGTATGAACCGCTACAAAAATATGACACTAAATAGTAAAAAAAAGAATTGGGGGTGGGGCCCCCCATACATGTAACTGAGGGATGAAATTTTTTTTTTCGATGTACATACCCGTGTGGGGTATCAATGGAAAGGTCTTTTAAAATGATATAAAGTTTTCTAAAAAACATTTTTCTTAAAGTGAACGGTTTTTGAGATATCAGCTCTCAAAGTCGTAAAAAGTATGTCCCCCCCCCCCCCTCTATTTTTATAACTACGGGGTATAAAATTCTAAAAAAATAGAGGTGATGCATGCTAATTAACTCTTTCAACGATTTTTGGTTTGATCAAAGTATCTCTTATAGTTTTTGAGATAGGTTGATTTAACTGTAATTTTGCTGCTACGGAACCCTTTGTGCGCGAGCCCGACTCGCACTTGGCCGGTTTTTTGTGTTTTCAATTGTCTTGTGCACCAATACTGAACTTTCAAGAACATAAAAATGATGAACACACAAAATTAAATGTACAAATAATAAAAATCGAATGTAGGTATCTTGTTGAATTTGCTACAGACTCTAATGTGGAAGAAATTAGAGACATTTTATCCCCCGATGTAAAGGTGTTATGTTTAACGCGACCTTTTGTTATTGAGTGTATGTGGCGATAATACTTGTGTGTTTTTTAAATCATTATCTAGCCCAGTCTAGTATATTATATACCTATACATAATTATAATCTACTTTGCCGTTTACATAAATGATACGACTCATACATTTCGCACTCAACTGTTCAATTCAGACCCATATTAGAGGTTATTTTATAATTCAAACCTAAATACGGACAAACATTTACATGAAATGTGGAGTATAGCCTGCGGTAGCAATTATGCTAACCTGCTGGTCTAAATTGATTAGTCCGACTATTATTTAATCAGAAATGGACTGGCCATGTTTACTACCCCAATGATTGACCCTTTTAAACAAGTAGGTAATAATGTTCTGATGCTGTGCGTACAATGTACAATGCTAGCGATTCTAAAGGCACATATTTTGAAGAGCCCGGCCCAGACATAAATTAGTAAAACGGAAAATATAATTTATAATTGCAAACCTTTGATTATTTGACAGTACATTATTTAAATTTACCTAAAAATCATTGTTAATGGGTACTTATTGAGGTAGTCTGCTTAGTGTGTTCTTGAAACATTTTTAAACATTTGATTTTTGCTTACTAACATTACACACATAAGTCACTTTCTTCAAACAGTTGCCAGCTAACTGCAGCCTATAGAACAACAAAACAACAATTAAAACAATTGAAATTTGTGGAACGAGACCGCACAAAACATATGTCGCCTTTCAGTTCCCCTGTAAGTTTCAGAGTTTCAGTGGCTCGCAGCGCCCCCACACTTGAAGACAAATTAAGTAACCAGGAACAGGTGCAATTTGTCTGAACACAGACACGCTAACAAGTTGCATGTTGCGGTATACACTTGTTACAGAAAGGTACCTTACTGTAAACCTTTGAATTAATTTACAAGTGTTGTTTTAATAGTGTTAATATAGTATATTATAATAATGTAATTCTGATGTAATCAGCCCATGAAAATATAACTATGTAACTTACATATATGTATACATATAAATCTAATAGATCCTAGCCATGTTCTACCTTGAAACCGATAACTTTCATTAAATGCCTAGTATTTTTTATAACACATTTTGAACAATGAGTTTCTTTGTCAATTAAGATTTTTCTTGATTTATGTTCACGGAAACCATTATAATTTCTAAAAGAAAAGTCTTAAAATAATGTTCATCGGCACCGCTGAACAAATCAAAAGATAATGAACAATTAGAAACCATATAGCTTTCTTTTTTAATTATATTGGCTTTAACGACTAAGATCTTTCAAGTTCCGTTAATATTACGAACGATTAAAAAAATTGTTATACCTAGTACACTTTGTTAACATCTATAAAGTAATTTTATTATTTAACATTTTTACAAAATTATACAGGAGATTATAAGAGTTCGTAGAATTAATCTTTACTAAGAGTTTGTTTCACGATGTCAAATTGTCAATCCAACAGATAACTTTTATCCAGATGGAGTGACGCAGGGGTGACAAATGTTGTTTTCTGCTTCCATGCAAGAATGAAAACCACACAGACAAACGCTTAAGACAATGTCGCACAGATAAGACAGCGAGGGATACATATTCTTATTCTCCATTGTTCTTGAGAACGAAGAGTTACCGAGATTGTAAACAAATGCAGGCGGGAAACAAATGAAAGTTTATACGCCAGTCTTTTTATTTTTAATCTGTGAACATGTACTGTATTAAGATTTCATGAGGGCAGTCCATGCGTGGCTGTGTCGCTAACAATGATCGTATATTTCATTACATGGGTAGATGCCGTAATGATAAAACTGAAAACCATGAATTAAATTATGGACAATATAAAATCATCTACAAGTAGGTAGTAGGTAATATGAGATTGTTGAGAAATATGTTCACTTTTGCTCTTTTTCACAATTATCACCTATGTCTGTAATTACAATTTAATGTATTTTATTAATTTTAGTTAAAAAAAAAGGTTCAGAAGGGATAGTTTTGTAAATCTCTGTAATGTAAGCTACCTAAAGCTTTTCCGAAAAATTTCACGAAAGTCATAAGTCGCCAAAAGGTTTCAATCCACCTACTTTTACTCATTCACACTCGTCTTTATAACCACCGAGATCCCTATTCAGAAACTTGTCTAAGTCGCTGGAGAGTGTCGACACCCCTCTCCAGCACAGCAGCAGTGTCCGCCCCGCCGTATTTTCTCATAGTCTTCGCAAGATGGAACAGGGCTAAGGCGATCATAACTCTCAGTTAAACGCAACCCGAGGTGTAATCTCGGCTGGTGCTAGGCTCCTATAATCTCGCTCGTCCATCCTATCGGCGGTTCTCGCCGCTTCTTCCGCCGGTATTATGAGAATTTACCGCGAGTTTTCACCGCTTTCCGAGCGAGGTGCGTTTGGGAGGGCTTTTTCCTAAGTTTGATGCGGTTATTGTTTTAAGATGGCAAGGAATATTTGTAAATAAGTGTGTTGAGCTATAAGTTGATTGAAAGCGTTAATGTCCTATTCTCCCAACCTAACAAGGGTTGGCTGGAAGAAATTGCTTTTTGGCAATAAGCCCGCCTTTGTGCATTGTTAGTTTTTTTTTAATGTTCTTCTTCTTTTTTTACCGTTACTTTTTATGTACAATAAAGTGTTCATAAATAAATATTTAAGAATAACACTTTAATGAGGGTTTTTAAAATTGTTTTCCTACTGCTGGGCTAAGGATTTCTCTTTTCTCTATAATATCCACATTAGATTATTTTAATGTTGAAAGTTCATGAAAATATCTAAATAAACATATAGGTACGAACAAAAATTTATAGTCACGCGTTAATGCTACAGGTAGGTATAGAAAGCTATACTTAACATTGAAATAACCCAGTTATCGATAATATCGAAGAAGTAATGGAAGTAAAGCTGTACTTATGTATTGAATTTATTTTCCAATTGAAAGTTTCATTCTGTATTAAGTTGGGGGCGAGAGCAGCCTGCACCTCTAAATGGAATTGCTTTAGTACCTACTGAGAACCGCACCGGCTAAACTACTTGGTACCATAAGACCACGTAAACTATTTTAAAAGGTCCTTTTAGATTAAAACAGTACCTAATCATTAATAAAAGTTATCGGTTGCCAAGGTAAATGCACCGAAGGTAGCATTATAAAAACAAAATTTGTGCCCTCAGAATCGCTACCATTAAATAAAAAATTATAGCTGAAGGTGCCTATACAGGGTGTTGCAAAAAGGGTATACTAAGCCGAAACCTACATGTGCCCGAAACAGAAATCCAAATTTCAAAATTCGCGAAAAAAAAAAGCATAGAAACTGTGTTGGTCACGTGACTTTTTACTATGGAATTTTGAAATTCTGATTTCAGTTTCGGGCTTAGTTATACCATGCTGCACATGTAGGTTTCGGCTTAGTATACCCTTTTTGCAACAGCCTGAATAGTGTTGTGTATTTCCTGAAGAAGTAAAAAGCGGTATAAAGTACTTACAGGAAGACTTATTATTTAACTACGGCTTGCTGGAGCCAGAGTAAACTTCACAAAAACATGTGCAGATGTGCACCGCTCCTTGTAAACACTGGTAAGAGAACTTTTATATGTGTCTGCTTGCCTGGTACAAACAAAAACTGTTACGTGAAGCGGCAAAGAAATTACAGGTACACTTATGCAAAACTTTTATTTTCTTAGGGCCAGTTTTTTGATCTAGTTAACTCAACCATTGGTCAAAAATGGCTACTATTAGTTAAAATTCAACAAAATTCGTATGCAGCTGTCATGTTTGACAAGTGACTTGACTAATGGTTAAAGTTGACCACGGATCAAAAAACTCGGCCTTAGACATAATATAAAACCAACTAAGCATAACACAACGATGATTAACCCGGTGTTGGTGATAAAACACCACCACGACAAAAAGTAGAAGACTGTTACATTCCTAAACCCAGTTGTAAACACTATCTAACCCTAATATTCCTAATATTAACCCTAATATACTTGTATGAATAATAATGACGTCGTTTGTGTAATACTTGATGCAAATTCTCAGTTAACAGGGGTGCAAGTTTTTAGTGGAAAGGTGTTATTTAGCAAAATTGCAGGTAGACCTGTTGACTTGTCCTCTGTGTGTCTGCATAATGGACGACACAAACACTCAGGAATTAGCATTAATGCACAACAATCTCCACACAAAGGATATGTGGTGCTATAGCATTCTACAACTTACCAACAGCTCTCCAGGTACCTCATACATCTATCTATCTATATATCTTGAATGACCAAAGTATATATCTATATACTTTGGTCATTCAAGCAGGTATCTACATTGTTTACTCGCATGTAACTACAGGGTTAAATTACCGGTAAGTTCGGATGTGGGTAATGATGTTATTGAGGGAAATTACATAAGTACTTACAATATTCGTGACAGTAATTTAATCTAGCACATGAATATTTTTATAAATCTAATATAACAACCACACCACAGTAATCGACAGTCTAAACTAAACTATGAATCCACTAACAGGCAAACTTTGAGAAACTTAAAAACATCGTTGTCAAGATAGTTAGTCGAATCAAAGCCGCCGTGTCGTGTGACATTTGATACAACGGACCATACCTCGTTAGTGCAGTTTAATGCCGCGCCAAGCGATGCTCGCTTTATTATGCTAACGGGCGCGATGCTATGCTATAATATATGCTATAATATTTAGACTACGTCACCGGCATGACACGTTGCATATTTAAACAAAGGCGTGGTGTGGAGGCGTCTAGAAATTGTTGCACCATTACGCGGCACTTCAGATAAAAGTGTCTCTGCGCTCGGGGCGGGAGAACAGATTTTAACTTACAGATTTTTTATGCGCTTTCTGGTCCGGATCGCATTAGAGATGTTCTTTGTTTTCCGTGCATTTTTCTGTTTTGTTATTTACCTACGTGTGTGGAGATTTACGATCCTACATTGACAGCAGCCGGTATTAGTAGGTACTTAAATCAATTTGATCAATTCACCACAACTACTTACAAGTTATTAACAAGAATCAAAATTCTATTCATATCTATTTACCAGAACAATCAACGAATCTGTTCCAGACTAGAACTCGCGGCTCTGAGAGATGAGCGACACTTGGAAGTCGGATCACACCTTCACCTGAACGATTTACATAATACGTGACACTTTTCGAGGACCCTCCATTGACTCCGAATTGATAGACAGACATAGACGTTATTGTTTTCCCAAAACGTAGGTATCAGATATTCAGTGAGGGTTCGGAAAGGGAGAATTTATTTTCTATCTACGTACCATCGGGGACATTCGTGCTGGCAGGATTTCTAAACAATATCCCGTGCGCTACTCGTCAGGCGAGCATGTGTGTCTGTATTGGAGAGGCAGGCAAGCTGCAAGCGGTTCTAAGCTTTATGGTAGACCACCAGCCTATTCCCCGATAGTATTATGTAGGTACATAGGTACCATGAATGTATTTTTTTCAGTGTATTTTATGTTCTATTTTTGTGTGTGTCCATGGATGAGTTTTAAGATTCCTGTAATTTTCCACCGTAACAAGAGTCACATCAAAGCAATGAATTAATCTTCAGCTTATTTCATACAAAAGACAAAATTACCACGCTTGTTTTATCTGAGAAGATTTGTCATTAATAAAGTCGAGTCCCAGAGACAATAAAATTTTAATTACATCTATCTGCACGGTATAAAACGTTTTCCTTCGCGACTTGTTAGTGAAAGAATAATTACGTTTAAAATTAATGAGTTTACAAAGACGACGACGGTAAGAGGACGAGATTAAATTAACACGTGGAGTGAAGGAATGAGGAGCGCCGTCATGTTTAGACGTGTTTTGTAAATTTTAAGTACTAATGAAAGAGTAAAGCTCCTCAGGTGTTTTTATATACAAGGTGAGTATTTCGTAACACTGACCAAATCGAAGTATTTCAAACAAGTTAATAATCACTGTCAATATTGAAAAGAAATTACGAACAATAAAATATGGTAAACAAAAGAACTTGAGAATAATAATATTTTAATTCGCAAAGCTATGTTCTGAAAGCATCGGCAAGCTAGCGTAGGTATTGTCTAGAGTCTAGAATCTAGAGTTTTGAATGCACTTCGATTGCGCGAACTTTGGCTTGTAAATATTTAAGTTGAACTAATTAGGCAGCGGGATGCGATCCAGCTAGCGGCCCAACTGTATTAGTTTGTGCACTAGTGGTGTTCTCAGTATTTTCGAGAAAATACTGTATTTTAATGGAAATACTTAATAACGTTATGAAATTAAATTGTATGATTAAACTAACTTGACCGTTATTCAAAGCATAATATACATGAGAGTAGCGTACTTGACTTCCTGTCTGTACTAGCCGTCCGGAAACCGATCCATCGCGCCATCTTGAAGACCACGTGACTCGTCCATGCTTCCGCCACCACAAATAGGCAGATGATTTTATACTTTTTGAAATCATGCTCTCGTCATTGGCGTCTTTGATTTCAAGCGGTGCGGATGTGCCCAGCTAGCATTAGCTGGAACCCACCGCATTTCTGTACTAAGTCGTATTAAATCTTAAACTTGCTTGAAATTTTTATTTCGTTATTTTTCTACACCAGTGTTGAAATAAATGTGAATTTTGTGCTCAAGTGACCCTGGTTTGGATCTCAGTGCATTATTATATTGGTGAGCCTTATTTGGCGAAGATTGGTGAGTTTTTGAAACATTATTTTAGGCGTAATGCCCGTGACTTTTGAAATAATTTTCGTTCAGGTCAACGAAACAGTATTCAAATTAAATATAACTTCGGTTAAATTTTAAACAATAATTATTTGCTTTCTTTAGCATTAGCTATTGCCCGTTTCTTTTTGAATTTGTTAGTGTTAACAATGCACTTTTGATACGGAATAGGAACAGAAACAAGATTTATAATCGACATTGTGATTAACGGTGTTACCGTTCGGTTTCTGTTTAGAAAATGAGTGAACCCGGTCCATCGACGAGCAGGGAGGCGGCGGAGGTCCCGGCGGAGGCGGCGGCGACGGCGCGTGGAAGCAAGCGAGCGCGCGCATCCAGCACTAGCTCCAGCTCCAGCAGCGCCAGCTCCGACAGCTCCAGCTCGTCCAGCGCCGCGCGCCGCCGCCGCCGACACAAGCGGAAGAAGAGGCATCATGGTCGTAAGCTCAAACAATTAATTAGTGAGGTGTCGGGTCTAAAGAGGCAATTAACTAGCAGAAATAGCTTCCCTGAACTAGACTCCCTGGATAATGAGGATGTTGACATTATTGACCCAAATGTGAGCGGGGAATTATTTGAAGCTGATTCAGATAAGGAATTAGGGTTTAGTCTCCCGTTTGCCACCAAAACTAAGGAACCAGCTATACCCACCACATCCCCTGAGATGTTGGAACAATTAAAACTGCTTCAACGCTTTGACCAGGAACAATGGTCCGATGTTCGGTATTCAGATATACAAAAACTATATGTACACAAGCCAGGCTTTACTAACCTAGATCCTAATGAAGAAGTGAGGCAATATGATACGTCAAAGACACTCATTAACACCGAGAAAGCTTTTGCAGGGATAACTTATGGTTTATTAAAACAACGTGACGCACTACAGAGCGAAATGCGAGATTTCCTAGTGTGGGCACGCCAGGCTGACCAGCTCAGCTACGAAAATATTTACACAAAGCTTAACGATATTTTTACGGCAGGTGAGTACGTTAAAGCTACCAATGATACATGCCAGCTCGTGTGTGGTCACAGGGCGGAGCTAATTCAACACAGGAGAGAGGCAATTTTGGCATCCGTCAAGGATCCCTATTATAAAAATGCATTACGAAAAATTCCACCCACATGCACTACATTATTCGATACCGAGAAATTCAGTTCTGTCCTTGAAAAAGCAGGAGGCATAAAGAGCGTTTTCTGGACAAAACAAAAGGATCGCAGTACTTCTGCTCCGCAGGCCGATCCTGGAACCTCCTCAACACAGGATTTTTCTACCAGAAAACCTGTGAAACCAAACTACAAGCAGGTTGATCATGGCCGTTCTAAACAATCAAATGGTAATTTTCGGGGACGAGGAGGTAAGGTTTCAGGTTTCAGAGGAAGAGGTACGGCACATAGAGGATCAAGGAAGCGCTCTCCCACTTCCCACCGGGATAGTAGAGCACAACATAAACGAAAATACTGACTCTGCCAGGATATTCCGTGCCGGCCAACTGGGTCGCTACTACCACAACTGGGAACTGCTCGGGGCACCGCCCTACATTCTCAACATAATCAGAGGTTACCGTATCCCATTCGTAACCAAGCCGCCGCTGTGCATGCCAAACAATCGCAGCAACATAACATTACCCTCAGTAGAAATGTCTCAGGTAATAAACACAATGATGCAGCAAGGTGTCTTGAGGGTGGTAGCACCGTCCCCCAGTTTCATTTCGACGATTTTTCTGAGACCGAAAAGCGACGGCACGTCAAGACCAATATTCAATTTAAAAAGTCTCAACAAATTCGTTATAGTACAAAAATTTCGTCTTATAAACATTCATCGTGTGCCAGACTTCCTCCAGTCACAAGATTGGATGGCAAAAATAGATTTCCACCAGGCATACTTCCATCTAAAGGTAGCTCGAGGTCATCGTCGATTTTTACGCCTAATTTACAAGAAAAAACTTATGGAAATGACGTGCCTACCGTTCGGTCTCAGTTCAGCCCCGAAAACTTTTGCATCCATATCCAATTGGATCGCACAGAGGCTCCGCGAAGAAGGTGTCCGCATACTGGTATATCTGGACGATTTCTACTTGGTGCACCAGAACCGAGACATCTTGCTGGACCATGTGACCAAAACTGTAAGACTGCTGGAAAATCTGGGTTGGAATATCAACAAACAAAAATCAATTCTAAAACCACAGAAAGCGCTGGGGTTTCTGGGAATTGTTTGGGACAGCTGGAACAATATAAAATATCTCCCCGAGAGAATAGTAGGCAAAATACAAAACCAGCTCCATGCGATAATCAACAAAGGCCAAGCTTCCATCTTAGAGTTGCAGCAAGTGGTCGGCATTATGAATTTTGCCAGTTTTGTCATACCGAGGGGGAGGCTAAACTATCGAGCCACTCAAAAACAGGTCAACACGCTGCTAAAGCTACAAATAATAAAATCACGCCCATTGCCAAAAAATGTACTTGTAGAGTTGAAATGGTGGGTACAGAACTGCAGGAAGACTTCACAAATACATGTGTCTCTCCCAATGCATTACCTAACAACGGATGCGAGCGACATCGGCTGGGGAGCGAAGTTAGACCACGAGAGTTTGGAAGGCACATGGACTCTGTCAGAACAGAGCCTTCACTGCAACCAAAAAGAAATGATTGCCATACTAAACGTCTTGCGAGATCATGGTCGGCACCTGAGCTCGAAGGCTCTACTCATCCAGTGCGACAACCAAACGGTAGTCTCCTACTTGCGCAACGAGGGGGGGACCAAGTCTACTCAGTTAATGAACCTGACAATGAAGGTATTCCAGTTAATAGACCATTACAACATCCAAATGTCTATTTATCACATTCCAGGCAATTACAATCAAAACGCCGACCACCTATCACGCCACAAGGCTCCACCGGAGTGGCACCTGTTACCCCAATTAACGCAGGTAATATTCCAAAAGTGGGGAACTCCGTCAGTAGATCTGTTTGCGTCTCAAACGGCACATGTAGTGGAGAATTATTGCTCTCTCGACAGGTCAGACCAACAAGCATACTTTCACGATGCCTTGAGTCGAATGTGGGACTATCCCCTAGCCTGGGTGTTCCCGCCTCCGTATTTGATCCCCAAAGTGCTAGGTCACCTGAATACAGCCAAAGGTCTATACCTGATCGTAGTGCCAAGGTGGGACAAAGTGTTTTGGAGACCAGACCTGAAGAGCAGAGCAACTGCAGCCCCGTTCACAGTCAGGAATCTCAGCCATGTCCTAGTCGACGTGACGACCGGCCTTCCACCTCCAAAAGTATCGGAGATGACACTGGAAATCTGGAAATGTGGGGGTGGAACCAACACCTGACCGGCTGGTCGGACTCGCAAAAAAGGTTACTGTCCTCGAGTTGGCGAGAATCAACCATGAGGACATACAAACCGGCATGGAGAAGGTGGACGGTCTGGTCATCAAAGAACGGCATAGATCCCTTTCAGCCATCTGGATCTCAACTGGCAAGATTCCTAGCTGACCTTCATCAAGTTGACGGATTATCTTTAAGTACCATTTTAGTTCATAAATCGGTAGTGTCCACTTTTTGCAATCCCAACCTCGAAACTAAACTTAGTTCACATACACTTGTGAAACAAGTTCTAAAATCTATAGCTCTTGCTAAACCAAAAAGAATAAAACCTCCAATATGGGATGTGGATGTCTTAACAAACTATATAAGTAAAAAAGATCCTAATTCAAAAAGTCTTTACGAAGTGTCGAAATTTACTGCTGCTATTCTGCTGCTTTGCTCTGGGCGTCGTGTACACGATTTAACATTACTCAAAATTTCACCAGAGTATTGTACCATAGAACAAGATGTTATAATCCTAAGACCTGTTTTCGGTTCCAAAACTGACAATGCCACACATCAGCAGTCTGGGTGGAAACTAATGAGAAATACTAATAATTTATCATTAGATCCAGTTCATTGGGTAAAACTCCTTATTAAGATATCTGGGTCCCGAAGGGAGTTAGTTAAAACTGATTTCCTATTTCTGACTACCGCAGGAGAGGCAAAAGCTGCGTCACGCACTGTCATTAGTGGCTGGATTAAAAAGTTGTTACATGAGGCTGGCATAAGTGGCACCCCCGGTAGCTTTAGATCAGCTGTTGCCTCTAAAAACTGGGTCGAAAACTTCTCATTAGATGATATCCTCGAAAGAGGCAATTGGAAATCAGCTAATACATTTAGAAAATTCTATTGCCGTGACATTATTACTAGAAGGCCTAATAATCAGACACTGATCTCTTCTTTATTTACTCCCACAAATACTACATAAGTGATTGACCTGTAATTAAGCTAATCAATACATAAGATCAATAGGAAAAGTGATTATATAGGTACATAAATGTGTGTATAAGTTTAGTACATAAGTACTGATTGTATAATAAATCAATAAAATTATGCATGATAAAAGGATAATCTACTTAACTCTACTACGAATACAACATCATATTTAATAAAAATGCATTATTCTTATTACCTACTCTTAGTACCCCCTATAATAAACATTACATTTTATAATAATTGTAATATTTAAGCAGATCACATTGGCATCATAAGTCCACCACCACCAGGCGATAACAAACACGTCTCTCATGTATATTATGCTTTGAATAACGGTCAAGTTAGTTTAATAGCTACGTTTTACCTGAAAATAAAACGTTTATTAAACATACTTACCTTATTCAAAGCATAATACTTTAAATTCTGCCTGGTGACATTTCAAGACTCAATGACGAGAGCATGATTTCAAAAAGTATAAAATCATCTGCCTATTTGTGGTGGCGGAAGCATGGACGAGTCACGTGGTCTTCAAGATGGCGCGATGGATCGGTTTCCGGACGGCTAGTACAGACAGGAAGTCAAGTACGCTACTCTCATGTATATTATGCTTTGAATAAGGTAAGTATGTTTAATAAACGTTTTATTTTCAGGTAAAACGTAGCTATTAATCACTGAATATTTTCGTTAAATATACTTTCACACTACTCTCAATGAATTACGTATGATCAAATCCATAGTTTCCTACCCTTTTTTGTACTAAGACCAGCATCGCATGCAATTTATGCAGTTTTGAATCTACCTACGTGCCTCCCGCCGAAGTTACAGTACTTATTCTGTCTACAATGAATAATTAAACACATATTATTATGTAGCTACAATGTGAAACTGTGGATTCATTATTGGACAATAATGTTTTGAAACGCCACAATGCAACCAACATAAACTAATTAAGGACTAGTCTAACAAAGCGAACAAAACAAATACCAGCCATTCGATTCCATGGACATTTTTAACCTGGCGCGCCATGCAGAACAACCAATTTAGGACGTGACGGTGTCTCTGGGGTCACTCTAGCTTCATCATCATCATCATCATCATCTCAGCCATAGGACGTCCACTGCTGAGTCTGCTGAACATAGGCCACCACCAATGATTTCCATCTTGTCCGATCGGAGGCGGCCGCATCCAGTGCTTCCCCGCGGACTTGACCATATTGCCCTATAACTGTAGCTTACGAAACACAAATTTTGCTTGTTACGGAACGCTTGTCGTTAAACCTATGCATTGCATAACAGATTTAGTTGGTTAGTTTCTTGTAAAGCTAAAGTGACCCCCTAGTCGCGGACGCGGACGTCCATTTGTCGGGCGACGGTGTCCGGGACATAACGCATCCCTTTTAATTGAGCTATTTGTGCAAGTCCGCCGTGACATCGCCGCTGTAACGTTATATCGATCCATTGTTTACGCGTGATATATCAGTGTATCGCGAGCGGTGTGCGAGGATTGCAGGTTTTAAATGCGTTACTTTTTTGCGTGCGTGAAAGAAAATATACTGGTGAGCTTTTTGAATGGAAAAGTTCCAGTGACATAGCTCCAATCACCACGACCAAAGTAACCTAAACGGAAAAGACTCTAGCTTAATGATGCCGCACCGCCGCCGCCTGCAATGTTGAGTTACTTACATTTAACATCTCATCTGAATATTACCAACTAAATACGTAAACTTATTTAATTTAAAAAAATATTTACCTAATAAATTTGGGCTACTTTGTGGGTGGATCTTTTTCGTTACTTGCGATATGATGGAGTGCGGAGTGGAGTGAATAAGGGTATGACAGATGATACTTACGGTAAAATAGCGTGACATGACAAATAAATCTGACCATATGCAAGGATATAATAAGAGAAAAGAAGAAAAACGTTACTTTAAAATAAAGCAAATAAAATAGTAACGAAACTTTAACTAACATATCACAGGCAAAACATGAAGACAATAAATAGGTAATAACAGAGTGTTGTAAATCTAACCAGGCACGCGTATACCGACATACCACGAACATACACTGATTAACAAAATGCCAAATACTATAATTTGCCGCAGGCGTTTTACAAATACCAAACGCACCTTTGATAGTTAAAATAGCGCTAGTTTTAATGGAAAGTGTAACAAGATTGTTAACATGTTAACTTGTGTGTTAGCGGAGGGAAACAGCGTATTAGCAACATGTCGATTTAGAAATTCCTGTAAGAGGCACTTCGGATGTTCGCTTTGAAAAGCGGCTGGATGTGAGTTTAGATAAGCGAATGCTTACAGATCAAAGACTTGTTGCGGTATGATTATTGAGAATTGAGTGTATACTATTTTCAAGGTAATTTACATATTCTGGCACTGCCTGTAATCTGTAAAAAGAGTAGAATACTATGATATACTTATCTGCAAAAGCTTCCTATGCGAGAAATTCGAAATAACTATAAAAAATTATAAGCATTTTCTTGTAATTCTTCTGAATAAGCAAACCCTGCGTTTGTATGAAAACGATATATGGAATAATATAAGTAACCACAAGTAGGACAAAAGAAAACCAACAAAAAAAAACTGAAAGTCCTAAAAGTCTTCGCAACAACAACTAGGTATTTTCCGCTTATAGAGGGTGTTTCCCGAAGCTCATATGTTAGCCGGCCGTTTGTTAACATGCGGAGTTATGTGGCGCCCGGGGGAGCGGTAGGGTCAGCAACGAAACTACTTCCATACACCTTCTCTCTTACGGGAAAACGCCTTTTGCGAAACTACACATCCTCCAGTGAAATAAACAACAATTCTATGGGTACGCTATTTGTTGGCCACCATTTTAAAAAGGGATTCGAATTGATACCGCTGATACTGTTGTGTGAGTACGACATTTTATTTCGTCAGTTGATATTTTATTGTAACAGTATTGGTTATTTGATGATTGATGGTAAATAAACACGACCATATTATGTTTTATTAACAATCATCATGATCAGCCAAGAACTCCAACGCGATCATCGATTGCAGGACATTGGTATCTCCCATATGCAGCCACTGCTAGCAGCCACTAGTGGTTAGATAAGGAAGGCATTAACTTATGGCGCTTCTTGGCATACGCCTATACCCAGCAGTGGACAATCATAAACCTGATGATCATGATTAATTTCAGCTGGACAAAGACCCCCAAATGTATCTCTAGAACTAGAACTTTAGAGTTCTTGAGATATTTGTGCCTACATCTTGTGTCTACTATTTGTAATCTTCAAAACTTGCCGACTTCCATTGTGGAAGCAAGCCCATATACTTACTGAACCGGTGGAGCGCAAGCCGCTCACAGGCAGCATGACATTTGCCTGCCGGCGAACTATTAGTCGAACTAATACAGCTGGAAGACAGCTCGGCTGTTCGATCCTTCTGTTCCCAAGTCACTACTACAAGTTTCGTTCCAGAACTTGGATAATTTTCCGCCTGATTTCGGCAAAATTCAGCAGACGAACGCGGAATTAGACAACAGTTTGAGAACTGTTGATAAACCTAAGCTGTTTAAAGCTTTGTAGCGTTCAATCGGAATTGATTTCGCAAATACCTCCGTTGGGAGCTGAGAGAAGGCGCCTTGTATATTGTGTTTCGTACTCGATGGAGTGGAATGTATGGAGCTGGGCATGGCTAGTTTCTGAAAGACGTGCTAGGTCCTACCTACTTGTCAATTTTGTGGACACTTTGACTCGAGTTGCGGAACGAATTTTTTATGAAATATTCTCGTAGTGGTAATTCTACGATTATGACTGTGGTGTCTATTTATTGTCGGTCAAAGTCATTTAAAGATGTGTGCTGTCTAAGTATGGTCTGTTAAATCAACGTCTGTCGAAGTTGTGGTAATTCGCAGGTGTTTCTTGTCGAAGCAATGACTTGTCTTGTCGATCTACATTATGACTGTGTTTACTAACACCGCTAAATGTCGAAATATTTTACTTTTGAAAACTGACAGTATTAGTAGGTACTAGTGGTTAAAGTTAAATTAATAAAAAAAAATAGTATCTTAGGCTATAAAAATCGCAACGACCCTTATCGTAGTGGGATCCATCCAATGTACCATAGCTATATTTACATTTTTTGTTTAATTAAAAGCAATCATTTAGAATAATACGTCAACTAAATGCCCATTACACCTCATAAAGCAAGATTGGTTAAAATATATCAGCATTACCTAGTAGGTTAACTAATTTAATTTAGGAATAATTAATTCCAACTGCATCTTATAATACTTAAGTGTACAATTTTAAGCTGGCTTATAATATCGTCTCAAGTAAATAGTATTATTTGGGGTGTCACAGCCCTAGACAACATTAGACAAGAGCTTAACAAAGGGAGACCATTCCACTATTCTGAGTGAATATTATTAATTGTAATCGCTTCTTATTATATTTAAATTTAAGCATACATAAGTAGTTTTTTTTCCAATAAACTATACTTTGTTTTTCATATTCTTGGAATGATTAACAAACAAGAATGTCAGTTATTTATAAATTTAATAACAAATTACATTATTTAAGTATTTGTTATTTTTTTTTATTTGTTACTATAACTCCTCCAATTCGCAGGACGGCCTTAGACAAGTAGCCAATTAATTGGATGAGGAAGGCCGAGGACAGAGTGTTGTAGCGCTCTTTGGCAGAAGCATCCTGTCCAGTAGTGGACAGTTACAGGCTGGTGATGATGATAAGAAAGAAAATCATCAGTCCTCAGAACAATGTTAAAATTAGCATCGCGCGATACTAGCAGCGCACACAGATTAGTCTCCGCGACACACGGGGGGGGGCAGGTCCCCCCCACCAGGTGTCCTGCCACAATAAATAGCTATTTACCTGAGCTGCGGCCGGCGGTCGACGGAAGGTGTTCTCAATTTGTCGCTCCAATGAGATTGTCACCGCTTTCTCTATTAAGTGGCTTCCGATTTCCATTTGGGGTGGCAGACTTTAATTCTATTAAATTTGCTGTGGTTTATAGTGTATTTAATAAGTTATTAAAAATGGTCTTTGAAAGGGTTCCTTAAAAGTTGCAAAATGTAGACACCAAATTAATAATCTAACTTTTTTCAAACATTAAAATTTGACCATAGTATTTACAACTAAAAAAGTTGGTATTATTCTATTGCACTGTTAAATAAACTTCAATATTGCAGAAGGCGCAATAGGCTATGTCTGAAAAAATTTAACAACGCTCATAATTTTTCTGATGATAGGAATAACCCTCCGTATCATCCTAAAAAAATCTCAGATTTTTCCTATGCGTCAGTAATTTTATAAAAATAAAAACATTTCAAGTTTCACAAAACGGGGATATGATGGCACTTCAGGACTTTTTCCATCGTCTCTACAGGCATTAAAAAAAATATGACAGGTTTTGATGTGACGTTGTAGGTCTATGGATAGACGTGTGACCAAAGAGTATGTAAAAGCCAATGACTCCTGTCAATTTTTTCTTTTTTATTGCCCATATATTTTTATAGAGACGATGGAAAAAGTCCTGAAGTGCCATCATATCCCCGTTTTGTGAAACTTGAAATGTTTTTATTTTTATAAAATTACTGACGCATAGGAAAAATCTGAGATTTTTTTAGAATGATACGGAGGGTTATTCCTATCATTAGAAAAATTATGAGCGTTGTTCAATTTTTTCAGACATAGCCTATTAAGCTAGTTTCTTTTCCGTTTAGGAGTAGGTAACTTGGTGCTATTGTAACTGGAACATTTTCATTGCACATGAGTGTATAATTAGCAAAGGTATACCTAGCAACACACTGTCCTTGGCCTTACTCAAGCAGCAACTACCGGCTTCTTATCTCAGATGTTCGTGTCATAAGGCTGTTATGCTAATCTAATGTCAAATTCCTTAATGCAGAGCTGAATGTTTTTGGTTCTCAATGTGCCAGAATGGCAAATAGACTATTTGCCCCTTATTATATTGCGGAGCCTAGCAAAGCTTTCGAAAATTTGGCGCAATGCATTTATGTCTTAGACAATCCCTGAAATATTGTATCTTCTCCCTTGCGAGATAGGCAGTGGGCCTTTATTCAATTAAGCACTTTTTCATCTTTAAATATACTTAATCATCTATTTATGTTAAATTAGAAGAAGAATAGCTCCAGAAATAATCATTTTTCTGAGAAAATAACATTTATTGTATGTAAGAGCTATAAATAAAACGTTTCTGATAAATTGATATGATGGCTTTAAAACAATTATTTTTGAAACTATGCAATAAACAAAGTAATTATAGCTTTAGGAAACAACGTTATACTCTGGCTGGAGCATCCTGGGCAGTCAACAGTTAGACGCTAATCAGACTGGCCAATCTCCCCACCACGGTCATCACGGTGACAACCCTAGTCCAGCTGTTATGTTTGTCACCGACACGATAAGACAAAGTCTGAAACAAAGCAGTATTTTTTTCATAAAAAAATACTTATTAACTCTTTTTTTCTACATCCATGAATTTAGTGATATATTTTTGGTTAAGTACCTAAATAAATCATGTTAGAATTAAAAAAAAGCGGAAGTTTTATTTTATCGTTTTGTCGTGGTGCAGTGCGCACGACTTACATACTTATATAATACAATACCTGTTCTCAGATCCTTGCCTCTTCACTTTCCATGACGTCAGTAGGTCAGTTACCTTAATAGACATAATTGCATACAGGTATGTTTGTACATAATTGGTGCATTAACTATCATGATGGTAGAGCAAATTTTTCTTTTAAACTTTAATATAGCTCTCTCGCTAACAATGTATGATACCTATACCTAAATCAACGACTATTCCTTGAATCATACAACATTAAATTTTATTTTAGGAACTACGGACAAAGCCAGATGTATACTAGGCCTAAAAGCTTACTTCATTGGAAGAAGACCCGTGCCCCATCAGCGGGGACGTGATGATGATATACTTATGTATAATTATGTAGTTTTTCTCAACTTACCTTATTGGTATACATGGTTTTTTGAAAACTGTCACGAATCCATACCTTGCATGGGCAGTCATGGCGACACAGGTACAAAATTTTCAATTTTTATTTTAAGAAAAGGTGCCACCTAAATCAGAACGAGTAAGGAGACATGAAAACTGTGGGTGTGAAAGAGATGGACGCTCAAAACGGGCTGTTTTGTTAATATGTAGTATGACCTGACTCATACAGTCCTAACGGGTCAATAAAATAATTAATAACCAGTTTGTACATCAGGTGTAGATCCTCTGGTTTTAATAATACAAACAGTTGAATACTATCCCTTACGTCAGGCGGTTATCTTCAAAGTATTTGTGTGTGGACTTTTACTATGTGTTTTGTGTAAATATACCTAAATAAATACAATGTTTCGGCCGAGTTTTATAGGTTTACTGTGTTTGTCACTAGTGAACTCTGCGCCCCAGTTAGGAGGTATGTATTTAAATGCTTTTTTATGAGGTTGGACAGTCAGCAGGTAGTGTAGTACATTACATTACATTAATGAGGACAGCTGAGGATCGAATACCTACTGTAAAACTTATCAAGTGCACGATTGTCAGAAGACCATGTCAGTCATCCAATGTGATCATGATCCCTCATGATGATCAGGAACTCGGAGCCTAACCAAGCGTGCATCCGTAGAGGGGCATATAACCCACCTTTAAAGTCACCTGTCCTCATCAGACTGTATACTCATTGAGTATGAGGGTCCGCGTTGTTCTATGTGTTGTGTATACTCATATATTGTGAGTAACTATATGTTTTGTTGAAAACGATTCTTTCTTATCGTGACTTTATATTGACAAAGAAAAAAAACATATTTTGACAAAACTTGTTTTCGTCGAGAATGTTCTGGGGGTCACATAATTAATAAATAAACTAACGGTATAGATTCGTGGTTAGTGCAACAATTTAGTTTTTCCTAAACTTTGGAGCGCTGCGCTAACCAAGACTCTATCTTGTTGTATTAAGCGTACCGGACAGCTTTGGTTCGATTGTTATTTTGATTTCTATACTGTCCCCCTGGTACAGTTATGTTTTGATAAACTACAAAAGTGTTGTCATAGTGAAAAAGTGTAGCTCTACTGTACCGATGTTCCTCACTAACTACTTACTAACTTGCAGAGTTGCACAATACTTGTTTGACTACAATTACTTAATTTCATTTCAGGTATTCTAGAACTACTGACGGGTACTAACAATGGCCAAAACAGGCAAGTAGACATGTCACGACTAGAAAATCAAAATGTATACAATACTCCGAGAGGGCCACCTGTATACTACAATAACAATAGACAAATGCCAGAGTACGAAGTGGTGGCTGTGGTTCAGCCGGCTCCGAATAGACAACCCGACGTAATTTCTCCGCTGCCGCTTTCACAAAAGCCTTCCTATCAACCGCAGCCACCACCAGAAGACAGGACCTACAATGCACCTAATGATTATGTAGCATACGAAAACAAATTCCCTCGAGGTTTGCCACCAGGGCAGGCTAAGAAGCAAAAGGGATATGGCCCTCCTGGGCACATGCCGCCCGGCCACAACCCCAACCGAGGTCCGCCTGGTCTCAACCGCCCGCCCATGGGACCAAAAGGACCCAACAAACATGGTCCACCACCAATGGATCAGCCAGGATACAGACCACCTCAAGATCCTAACCATGGCCCCCCTAGAGAACCCACTTATGGATACCCGGAACCACATAGACCTATGGACCATCCCAGACCACCTCAAGGTGAACAATATGATATACCGCCGAATGGACAGAGGCCACCACATCGTATACCAGATAAGCAAGAGACACCACAAAACCCAGAGGATAAAGATAAACTTATCCAAATATTAACAGATATAATAGGAAACCGTACTACAACTAGTAGTCCGCATGTACCTAATAGATTTGGTGAAGTTAAAACTACAGCATCCCCTTATGTTATGTCTTTCCAAGCGGTTGCTGTCACTCCAGAAGAATAAACCATAATATTAGACCTAAACCATACATGCAACATTATAATGTACTTCTTAATTCAACAGTAAATCAGGGTAGTGAAAATAAGAATGAAGTGAATTCCTATGTATTTATGTAAATGTTTAATACAATATTATCGTCAAAAAATGAACATCTATACTCAATCGATATATTATTGTAATAAACTAAGCTTATTTTTTGCTTAATTGTCTACTTATTTTTGATTTAGTTATCATTTTTAAATCATTATGAAATTTGAAATGGCATAGGTTTTTCCAGTTATGCTTTCAATAAGTTAGCAGTATGAATGTACAGTCAATAAAGACTTATCACCTTTGTTGTTGTGCAATCCTCAACTGCAAACAGTTTGATCCTAAAGAGTCACAGGGCCAGGTGAAAGATAAATTAGTTAAAGTAATTTATACGATACGATATTATTATACATTTCTGTGTTTAATTTATTTTACTAATTTCATAAATTTTTCTGCCTTTACTTACTTCTAACAAGTTTGCGGTCTATGTATATAAAGATAACTTTTGACCTTCCCATGCTTGATTTCGCTTATCACAATATAGTTTTCATGTATAAAATTAGTTTATTTTTTATTATGTACAGGTTTTCATCTTCTAGAAGCATTATAATAATAAATTACATTCAATTGATTTATTAATTATTGAGCATATTGAATAATGGTTGAAAACTTTATGTTCAATCTGCAACTGACGTTTTTCTTTTTAACTGAAAAACAAAACAGAATCTAAGTTTAGCATTTTTTTATACAACCAAACACGAAAACGGACAAAAACAAATATAATTATTTAAAATACGTACTTACTTCAAAAATGGTTGCCGACAGTAACCCAACCTGTCTTTCCTCTTTCCTAGCGGACACCCGAAGTCGGGCACTCTGATCATCTGCGCAGCCTTAGGAGTCGTGGTCGTCAGCGCCGCCGCCCGTATCCTTTCAATCTCTCGCATTTTTTTACGGTAATCGAACGCCATAACATCAGTTCTGGCCGCGGCACTCATCAAACACACTGTCACAATAAACACAAGTATTGTTTTCGC